>NC_141693.1:2400000-3000000 GCF_964263255.1 Lissotriton vulgaris
TTTATGCCCCAGAGATGGCGGTGCTCTTCATGGCCTTGTTTGAGGACCAGTTTATCTTCAAGCACAATCCATTCAGTGGGAACATTTCATCATGGTACCGCTATATTGATGATGATGTGTGCTGCCTGTGGGAAGGCACGGAAGATGAATTATCCAACTTTTTTGAGTGGCTTAACAGTAGACATGCTGATATTAAATTTAGCATGATGAAAAATAATACCTGTTAAAAGTTTTTGGAAGTTGATGTGTTCGTATTGATCAAAAGCTAACTACAACCTTACATTGCAGACCCACAGACAAAAATACTATTCTACATTATCGGAGCTTTAATCCGAGAAGCCTAAAAGACAATCTGCCGTACAACCAACTTCATGATCCATGCTGAAGTACTGTGCAAGCAACACAAAAAGAGAGGATAACCAAAATAGATGCTGAAACATGCAACAAAGAGAGCATGGTACACGCCAAGAGAAGAGTTTTTGACTAAAAAGAGCAAGAAACCCCTGGACAGACTGGTATGTGTATCCACGTTTGGCCCACATTCTCAAAAATTCCGCAAGGCAATTTTGAACAATTGGCATTTGTTGACTGATCTTGAATGTCCCATGGAAAGGCCACTTTTTGCTATGCGAAATAACAAGAGTATCGGTCAACAAATTATACATGCCGATTTAAGAAATATCAAACCCAAGCCAGATTTACAAACACTGGAATTTGAAGCCAGAGGAGGGACACCAAAAGTGTGGCACGTGTTCAGCATGCAACAATACGGTTGAGAGTACCAAATTTAGGCATAACTCAATTAAATGGACACACAAAGAATTCACACACTGTAAGACCAAGAATATTGTGTATGCCATTATGTGCCCTTGCTTGAATCTGTACATTACAACAAATAAATCAGAGAATTGTTCAACATCGCTCCAGGATAAAACAACGAGTTCTAACAGCACCAATGGTACCACACTGTAGAAAATTAACATTATGAGAAAGAATTTATGTGGACAGTCTTATCCGGAATTAAAACATCACCAAGAGGTTGTGATGTTGTAACATTATTATAGAAAAGAGAAGCCTACTTGATCATAAAATACAATTGCATTGTAGAGGGTTTAAATGAAATGTCTGAACTACATCAATGTTTGCGTTGAGTCCTCTGTAAACTCAATGATTGCAATACAACTTATAGTTGTCAGAAATATAACAATACCTACGAAAAACCGGGGGTCTGATGCAAAGCCAAATAAATTGGCTAAGAAATGCACAACTGTTTACCAAATCAGTCAAGGATACAAAATTCCTAAAACGCCCGTACAATAAGGCATAACAGTGAACTTCAAACTATAGTACAAGTGATTGTTGGTGAGACCCAAACACAATGTATATGTGATCAATGGATTCCCATCAAATGTCATGCGATGATCAATAATCTCGTTTGGTCATCCAGAATCATGGGGTGGTCTGTCTCTTGATCATTGAGACCATTTCCACTCCCCATCTGTACATGTTCAATGGGTCAAGCCCACAATCACTGTGCTGACCATGAGAAAAATACAAGCGTATGGGAATCAGTGCAGTGCAACAACAAAAAAGGAAGTGGTGAAAAAAATAGTGAAGAGACAGAAAAGGAGAATTTTTATTTAAGGTATGCCTCTTCCCCTAATTAAAATGAAGAACAGTGCAATAAGGCAGTATTAAACAAATAATTAACTGCCACGAGGGGCCAACATGTTTCAGCCAAAGGGGAAACGGGGTCCCAAGGCTTTCTTCAGGGCCTCTGTTCTACAAAGGTATTGCTACCGCTAGTGTGATTAACAAACAATAGATTCATAAACCAAGAAAAGGATATAAGTAAAAATATTAGTCTATATTCATAATCCTCTGTGTCAAACGGTGTGTCTCACATCTGAAAAAACAAACAAATATAATAAAGTCTGAATAGCGCATCCACTGTATGTCTCTAGTAAATAAAATATTTATATAATGACAATTTAAAGTTTGTTGAGAACTCACCCAGAATGACCCTGGATAAGACCTCACCTCTCCTGGACCAAGCTCAGGAAGATGGAGGCCTGCTCTGTGAAAGCAAGGTATGGGGTGCATAGAGTGACTAGCTGACTACAAATAAGCCTCATTTATTCAAAACATAAAATACACCGTTACATAACCCTCTCTCACTAACACATAGAAACTAGTCATGGACAAAGCCAAAGGCTCACTGGAGTTATTATCCTGAGAAAGAACTATTCCTCAATGTATTTAAAAACCAATACACTTCAAATCATCATGTTAGACAAATGGCTAACAGTTAAAGGGCAGGATCCCCTATGATAAAACTTGATAAAGCCCAGGAAAACCCTAAGGGGCCAATGGGGCAAAATACCCCACAGGGAACATGAGTTCACTAACCTGTCCATCGTTCATCAGCTGGTTTGTTACCGGCATATTTAACAAGACAGAGGCCCAAAGGGGCGGAGTTTCAAATATTCAAGGCTGCCTCCTGTCTGCCTATTATATACCATCTTCAATGTTGGATTATTAATATTAGTACTCACAATGTTGTACTCGTTGGTATCACTGCTTATACAGGTTCTTCCTGATGTGGTTTCATATCCAGAAAATTTAGGATACCAAAGATAGGACCACTTTCAAGAACTTATCCAAACTTGAACATCAGGCTCTGCGAACTTTAGCAAGGATTCTACGATTACAATTAAGCCTGCCGAAAAGGGCGGATCAATCGTTATTCAAAACTCTTGCGATTATAGAACAGAATGCCTCCGCCAATTGAGTGACAGAACGTCATACGAGCCTTTGGAAGTAGACCCCACTGATCGCTTCAGTCACCAAACTAAAATCTTGGTAGAGGAAGCTCTAAATGAGGGTTGGATCACCAACCATGAAGCTCAATTCCTCCAGGCCAAATGTCCAACTGTACCCTATTTTTATACGCTGCCAAAAGTGCACAAACCCCAAAGGCCACCTCCTGGTAGACCAATAATATCTGGTCTAGGCTCTCTTCTTGAGCCCCTGTCGGAGTTTGTAGACTACTTTCTGAGACCAATTGTACACACCATGCCTACATCTTTGCAGGACACTAAAGATGTGTTGCGGGTAATACCAGAGAAAGAGTACAACCTTGAAACAGACTATTTAGTTTCATTCGATGTGGAGTGTCTATATACTTCAATACCCCAGGATGAGACTCTAGATACCATCATGTCCATCCTGGGTGAGACTGAATTGATCTCCATCACCCCAGTTCAGTTCATAATGTCCTTGGCCAGACTCGCCCTGAAGGAAAACTATTTTAAGTATGAAGAAACTACTTACCTGCAAGTATTTTTGCGCCATCTCTGGCGAATCTCTATGTGCACACATTTGAACAGCACCACGTCTTGACACCTACTAATCCTTTCTTTCCATCTATCATATGGTGGAAACGATATATAGACGACGTGCTTGTGGTATGGAGAGGTGACCGGGAATCCATTTTACACTTCCACCAATGGCTGAACAGTCGGAACCGCTACTTGCGTTTCACTGTGGAGATCAGTAAGGATCGACTTTCCTTCCTTGATCTCTTGATTTATGCCACCCCTATGGACCTGGAGAGTGAGTTTTTTCGAAAGCCAATGGCCAGAAACTCCCTGCTGTTATATGACAGCCAACACCCGAAAGCCCTTCGGGATAACTTACCATATGGTCAGTTCCTTGGCGTGCGGCGGAACTGTGCTACTAAAGAGACTTTTTCTAAATATGCACAGGGCCTATCCCAACAACTTCCAGCCGGACACTATCCAAAGAGCCTGATCAAACGCTCTTTTAAGCGAGCCAATAACAACCATTGGGAAGCATTATTAGAGCCTCCTCAGGAGAAACCACCTCTCAATCGTTTGACTTTTGTGAGTACCTTTAACATCAAGTCTTAGCAGTAGCGGGCTGGATGACAGCTAATTGTCTTCAGCTCAATGCTAAGAAGACAGAGGTCCTGATCGTGACAGAGCAGCCTATGGGGCGAAGAGTGGTGGCCTCCAGAGTTAGGTGTTACTCCAACTTCGGATTCGGAGGTTAAAAACTTGGCTGTGTGTCTAGACTCTGTCCTTAGTTTCTGCAGCCACACAAAAAAAGTGGCAGCTTCTTGTTTCGGAATTTTGCGAGGGCTTAGGCCCATCCTGAAATTTTTCGATGCCCCTACCAGGCAGCTGATTATGCAGGCTACTATCTTATCACGGCTTGATTACGCCAGCTCGCTCCTGTTGGGGGCTAATCAGGCGGAAGTCGCTCGGTTGCAGAGTGTTCAAAACGCTGCTGCTAGAGCCGTGGTGGGTGTACTGAGGTTTTGTTCCGTGAAAGAAACTATCCGGACACTACACTGGCTGCCCATGGCACAACGGATTGATTTTAAGACCTTATGTTTAGCTTTTAAGATCCTTAAACTGTCCTCCCCTCAGATCCTTGAGAACCTTCTTATTTTTTATGTTCCGTCTCGTTCCTTGAGGTCTTTGGGTCGAAACCTGGCTGTGGTCCCGTGGTTTAAGCTCTGCCGTGCCGGAGGACGCTCCTTCTGGGTTTTAGCTGCTAAGCTATGGAATTTTCTTCCATCCCAAATTCGTGCATTAGATGACCTGTTTGATTTCAGGAGGGCTATCAAAACCCATCTGTTTCCTTCTGCACTTTAGCATTCTGCTCTTCTGCTACCTGACTCTTTGATGTCTCCTGTAGGAAGGTACCTCCTGACTATGGTTGCCCCCAACTTTTTGCCCTGTGTTTTACCTGGTTTTGGACATAGTCGACCTGGGACCCTGCCAATCAGGACCCCAGGCCTACTGCTCTCTCTTTAAAATGGATTCCATGTACCCTAGGTGCATTTCCAATTGGTACTGGGCCACCCTATCAGACCCTGTAACTCAGGGCAGGGGTGTACCCAGGGCTGCCAGGGGCTGCAGCATGTATTATGCCACCCCTGGCTAGCCTCCTAAATTTGACACAACTGGCTGCATGACAGCTGGGGCAAAGTCGTGTAATCACCCTTTGCTGTAGATATAGTATACCTATATCTAACCCTAAAATGGACACACAGATTCCTATCAGTCACTCCTATGGCAGGCCTTAACAATCCTGAAGGCAGAGTGCTTGGAATCGTGTGAGATGGTGCTCTGGCATGAGCTGAGCCTGTCTGCAGCTTGCGGAACCAAGTCCTAATAGCTGTTCCATGATATCGCATACCATATACTCTTAAGTGCATTATAATCCTCGCGGTTAAATGCTAACTTTGGTATTGCTTTATCAAAACATGTCGAGTAAGGTGTCATACGAATTGGAATACTAACCCCTCGCCAATTCTGGCGACGGGGTTAGCATTCCACCCTTCTAGAGGGACACAACATGTATGTAACTGTGAACCCCGGTTAAAGTTAAGCAAAGCCTCAGCTCCACAAAATGGATGCTGCCACCACAGACACGAGTCTGACCTCCTGCTGCTGGGAGTCCTTCCAGCGAGGAGAGCCTGGACAAAGGGTTTCCTGTAGTGGGCGGTGCTAGCACCGTCCCAGACAGAGTTTTGTGTATCCTGGGTAGGCAGGGCTTTACAGGAAGGTGACTGCTGAGTGGCACCCGGTGCTCACTACGCATAGGCCAGTCAGAACCAGTTCCAGGGGCACACCAGCCCCTGGCTTGGGGAAGTCCGGCATGGGAGAGGGGTGTAACCACCCCCCCTCCTAGTCCCACCCATAGGCAGGACCTAGTCACCGGGTCAGCCCCTTTTCTTAGTATAAAGATAGGAGCGGGCCCCCTGTTCAAATTAGATCATCTTTGGAATCAAGACACGACTTTCTTCGAAAGGACTTCAAGATTTCTTCTTCAAGATTCTCCCTTGTGGCTAAGGAGTAGTCACCCTGCATCCGCAGGCACCATCCTAAAGAAACACTGCGGTCTGCTGCAAGTCCTTCATCACGAATCCGACGACCCAGCTCGACGAGACCCGGCTTCCCTGGCACCTCTGACCTCTACTCACCTCTACAGCAAAGCTGAGAACTGTGAGTGCGACGAGACTTCGAGGGACCGACGATCGCCAAGACTGCACGACTTCTGCATAACAAGCCCACCGAGTCTTCCACTGGTGAGTGCTTTGGGGTCCGAGAAGCCCCAACCCTGCGCAGCTCCAGCACCCAAGATCAGCCTCCCTGCATCTCCACGATCTGCGTGGGGCCCTTCTGCTGTTTGCTGTGCACCGCGTTGTTTGGCTACTAGCCGGCTGGCTTGTGGCCTTCTGAACGACGCCCGACGACATCACTGCTGCTGGTCTGGTTGCTCCAGACTGGCCCTTGCTTCCTTCTTCAAGAGAGGCACCCCGGACCCTCCTGGTCCACTCCAGACGCCATTTTAGGTCCACCGCGTGGGCTTGAATTTGCCAAGGCTTTGTTGCCCAATCCTGGGTCCAGCGACGCCGACAGCTTCTATCTTCGTGGGACAGCTCGATCCTCCATCCTGGTCGCCGACAACGCCTCCTGGTCCGTGAGATCTTCGAGCACAGCGTCACCCACTCGCCTAGTCGAGGTGGCTACCATCCGGTGCCCTCCTGGTGCCCACTGACTACTGGCTAGTAGTCTCGAACTTGGTCCCCTCTGCTTTCAGGTGTCATCTTCCATCGATCCAGGCTTGGATCCACCGAACTTTCTTCACTGGTCGCCTGCCAGCAACTTCTTTCTTCCAGGCTCCTGGTCTGTCAACGAGGATTCCCGACGTCTTTTGAGTCCTATGCAGCTGCAGCCCCTGGGCTAGGTAACTTCGGCATTTCGGTGCCCCAGCATAGCCTCACTATCCAAGGGTCAGAATCTACTTTCGTTTTCCTCCTACCAGGTCGGGTTCGCCCGAGAACACTAACTTTGCAATTCCTAGCTACCATAGACTTTGTCCCGCATCTCGCGTGAGAGTGCACACACTGCACCCGAGTCCCCTGGGTCTCCTAGACGTAATCTGAAGATTCCCTAGTCAAGTCCTAGCGATTCCAAAGGCTATTAGTACTGTACTTACCTGCTAGTAATTTCGCATTCCACTTTTCAAGTATATGGTTTTCCGTGCCCCTCGGGCATTTGTGTATACTGTGCTAACTTAAGTATTTTTGTAAGAGTTTTGGTTTGTGCTTAGTACCCTGTCCTCATAAAGAGTACAGGGCTGTTGTGAATCTTAATAAATAACTGTTTATTTTCATAACACTTGTGTGGTGTCCTTTCACTTGGTGTTCAAGGGGTATATGTGTGGTAAACAGCTGGCTTAACACGCCCTCTCGAGTCTTTAGCCTTAGACTGCTCGTATCCACGCTACTAGGATAGCTGGTCTATAAGGTTGACTTACAACCAATCATCAATAAGGGTTGCTGGACTGATACATAGTGTTCACTAGAATAGTGAGCACTGCATATCAGGCCACCTTCTCACATTGGTGAGCAGCGGTTGGGATTTGAGCTTGCTGTTGTTTTACCACACGTATCCTAAGAATATCTTGTTGAAAGATCACATAAGTACTGTTAGTACATATAACTAAGCTTAGAATACTCCGAGTTCTACTGAACCAGCTGTTGCAGCTCTTCAAGGCCTAGCACACCTTGGCTGCAACTCTTAGCAAGGGATCAGTAGGTAAACACATAGTGTAGGTAGGTGCATCACTTACACCACACTAGAATCAGCATGTCAGACAAAGGAGGAAACTCTGAGTATCCCCTTGTGTCAGTGGACCTTCCACAGGTCACTTCTAAATATGCTGCTCTTAGCTTCCATGAGATGAGACAAGTGTGTACTCTCAGGAAACTAAAACAGGGGTCTAACCCCACCACTTCCTTTCTGATTGGTCTCTTAGAGGCTTATGATGCCTGTAGGGCTGGTAACCCAGACCCTTCTAATCCAGATGGAAGTTTGCCCTCCTTACAGGGACCCTTTGATAGCCAGGAACATCCCCTCCAGGAAGCAAATGATGCTGAGGATGAGGATGAGGATCCCTCTGGGGATGAGGCAGACAAGGGACAGGTAGAAGTCAGCAGACTAACCAGGTCCAACTTAAGCAGACATGAGCTTGGTACAGGGGGACCCCTGGGCCCGCTCTCCGGTCAGCTTAACATTGGGAATGGACGAGTTAGGTCTCTATCAAGAGGCTCTAACAGATCCTTTCGAACCAATGGCTCTCTCAACTCTTCTCACAGAGGGATGTCTTCCCCTAAGAGGAGAGTGTATGAAGCTGAAGAAAGGGCAATCAAACTGAGGATTGAAAGGGAAGAACTTGCCCTGGCCAAAGAGAGACTTGCCCTTGCTAGAGAGCAAGAATTATGTGGGCTACAGCCCACTGGTGGCAGCAATAAACCTAGCAATAGGGAAAGGAGTTTTGATACAAAGCACCTGAATAAGATAGTGCCCCCCTTTAAAGAAGGGGATGACATCCACAAATGGATTACTGCTTTGGAGAGAGCCTGCACTGTGCAGGGTGTTCCCCAAAGTAAGTGGGCAGCTATCTTGTGGCTCTCCTTTGATGGTAAAGGTAGAGATAAGCTCCTCACCACAAGGGTGGAGGATGCTAACAATTACCAAATCTTGAAGAATACACTGGTTGATGGGTTTGGTTTAACCACTGAACAATACAGGATGCTGTTCAGAGACACCCAGAAAACTCAGTCTCAAGATTGGACTGACTTTGTTGATTGTGCCACTAAGGCTTTTGAAGGCTGGCTACTGGGTAGTAAGGTTACTGATTTTAAAGGATTGTATAATCTGATTATGAGGGAGCAAATCTTAAATAATTGTCAGAACCAGCTATTACATCAGCACCTGGTAGACTCTGAGTTGACCTCTCCACAGGAATTGGGTAAGAGGGCAGACAAATGGGTCAGAACCAGGGTTAGGCCTAAAAACCAGGGTTGTGACCAGAAAAAGGAATCAACCAAGCCTCAAGAGAAGGGTGGGGATAAATCCACAGAGAAGACTTCCCAAGGGCCCCAAAACTCCAACAAGGGTGGTGGGTCCCAGAACACTCCTTCAGAACAGAAGAAACCCTATTGCCATACCTGTAAACAGGTGGGTCATTACAAAAGTGATGCCAGTTGCCCTAAAAATGGTAATAAGGGAAATATACCCCCAGGTAATACTCCTAAACCTCCTGTTACCACTAGTGGTAATCCCCCAGGTGGTGGGAGTGCCCCCAAGAATGTGGTGGGCATTACTTTGGGCAATCAGGAGGACTATGGCCTAGCCAGGTTCCCTGACCACACTCTTGTCTGTGAGACTGGCATGGGGTTTGCCAACTTCACTACTGGACCCCACATTTTGGGAAAGTATAGACAGGAAGTTTTAGTGAATGGTCAGAAAGTTGAGGCATTCAGAGACACAGGGGCCAGCCTCACCATGGTGAGTGACCATCTGGTCCCCTCTGCTCAACTGACCCCTGGTTTTACTTATCAGGTGACAGACATTCATGGAATGAAGAGAAACCATCCCATGGCAGTAGTCAAGCTCAGTTGGGGTAATGTCACAGGGCCCATGAGAGTGGCAGTGACAGATAACCTACCTGTAGATTGCTTACTGGGGAATGACCTGGAACTCTCAGCATGGGCTGAGGTGGAGCAAGAAACTCACTCCAGAATGATAGGCCTATCCAGACAGGTTAGTGGGGCAGTAATAGTTACAGCCCCAGTCCAAGCACCATTCCTCCCTGAAAAGGTTGGAAGGGCAGTGGTAGCCACTGCCCAGGCTCAGACAGACTTTCCAGAACAGGATAGGAGGGCTGTGACAGTCACAGCCCAAACACAAACTGAGTGCCCTCCTGAAAAGGTTGGCAAGGCTGAAATGGTCTCAGCCTCTACTCAAACAGATAGTGAGGTTGTGAAGCCTGAAACAATGGATCACTCCACTCAAACAGAGAGCATTGAGGAGGAAGAAGAGTCTTCCCCCTCCCAGACACTAGGTGAGAGCCAGCCTCCTCAGGGAACTGACTCTACCCCTGTTGAAGGAACTGCCCCAGAGGTAGTCAGGCCTAGCCTGGCAGAGCCCCTGATGGCAGTGGACCCTTCCCAGGTGGGACCCAGTCTGGAGCAGGTAACCTGCACCTCTCTACCCTGCCTCAGTCAGACCAGGGCTGAAGAGATCAGGGAGGCCAGTGGTGGACCCAAAAGGGCCCCCTGTCCAAAAGAACCCCTTAATCAGCAGATTAGGATCACTGAAGCTGGTAAACCTAGCCAAGTGAAAATAGAACAGACTCCTGAGGGATCCCCCTTAAAAGTAGTTAGGGAACTCCCACAGCTGGACACTGTTGGGCACAGCCAAACATGGGGCCTAAAAACCCCAGACCTGACCTGTCCCTCCAGTAAGCCACACAGAGGGACTCAGCCTCCAGCTTTAGGTAGCCAGAGGCTGACCCTGAGAGCTCAGTGCATCTCAGCTAAAGAAAGGCACACATGATGAATGGTGATTGGAGGAAGTTGAGCCCAAAGGTAGAGGAGCCTCACTTCAGTACTCCATCCCAGCATCAGCCTTCTTCTTTCCCAAGACACACCAAAGGCAGAGATTCCCTATGGTGGAGACCCTCAGATACCCTTAGGGTGAGGGGTTGCCTAGTGGACCATGACACAGGGGAAAACCAAGCCAGAGCTGGTCCTTCCTTATATGGCCACTTAGGTAATAGAGGCTTACCTGGACAAGGATAGCCTTATCTCCTTTCGTTTGGGGGGGGTTGTGTAGGAAGGTACCTCCTGACTATGGTTGCCCCCAACTTTTTGCCCTGTGTTTTAGCTGGTTTTGGACATAGTCGACCTGGGACCCTGCCAATCAGGACCCCAGGCCTACTGCTCTCTCTTTAAAATGGATTCCATGTACCCTAGGTGCATTTCCAATTGGTACTGGGCCACCCTATCAGACCCTGTAACTCAGGGCAGGGGTGTACCCAGGGCTGCCAGGGGCTGCAGCATGTATTATGCCACCCCTGGCTAGCCTCCTAAATTTGACACAACTGGCTGCATGACAGCTGGGGCAAAGTCGTGTAATCACCCTTTGCTGTAGATATAGTATACCTATATCTAACCCTAAAATGGACACACAGATTCCTATCAGTCACTCCTATGGCAGGCCTTAACAATCCTGAAGGCAGAGTGCTTGGAATCGTGTGAGATGGTGCTCTGGCATGAGCTGAGCCTGTCTGCAGCTTGCGGAACCAAGTCCTAATAGCTGTTCCATGATATCGCATACCATATACTCTTAAGTGCATTATAATCCTCGCGGTTAAATGCTAACTTTGGTATTGCTTTATCAAAACATGTCGAGTAAGGTGTCATACGAATTGGAATACTAACCCCTCGCCAATTCTGGTGACGGGGTTAGCATTCCACCCTTCTAGAGGGACACAACATGTATGTAACTGTGAACCCCGGTGTAATGGCTGGATTTTCTGTTTAGATGGGATCAGCCCCCAGGGGCCCCTGTGACCCAGCCAAAACGTACTCACCTTCCCTTCTTAGATCGTATTCACAATAGGTAGATATACAGATAAATATACAGGTTGCACCTAAGAATGGGGAATGACAATATACATATACAGATTTTCTACAATATCTTATTCACATCAGTTGGCCTCGCGGTCACCCCGACCCAGACCGTTCTACCCTAGGGCAGATCTGACACACAATCTGGTGCGTCTACACACGGGCCTGCAGAACCCAATGCTCCCTTTTCCAAACCGTTCGCGATCCTGCGAAACCTACACACTAGTTCAACCACCTAGTGCTCTCATTTACTCAAGCCACAATCCTGTGGGTATAAACACTGGTTCGACCCCCCAGTGCTCTCATTAACGCCGCATATCAACGACGACCACATTCCTATAAACACCTATACATATATATATATATATTGGGATATTATCTCAGCTGTCTACTCGGAATGAAACTACAATAATGACTTTGAATATGGGTCCAGATTGTATAATGTACTCTCTGCTTTTGGCATCAAAGGTTCACTCACTCCCTATTTATGTGATCACCACTTACCTGATTGGGATTACTCATCCATTCACGTGCCTAGCATTCACCTAGGAGTATCGTTTACCAAGATTGAACATAAGCACCAGGTACACGGTAATTCTATATGAATTAGGATATTTATTAACAATAGGCATAAATCACATTACTATGCAACATTACATTTGCAAAGGGAATAAAAGATAAAGATTAGAGTGCACATGCTACAGGAATTGGTCGGACATCACCTGGTTACTGGAAAATCGGGACTCGGCAGTCATCTAGGCTCCTGTCTCGTCTCTGGGTCCTGGCTCGCCTTGCAGTCACCCTCAGCCGTCACAAGTACACGTCTGCACCGCTAGGCTCAACCTCGTCTGCTCTCCCTCAGGACCTCGGAACCTTGCTGTTTATTAACTACCGTCTCTCTCTCTCTCTGTATTAGTGCGCTCCGCGCCACTTCTCGTTCAGTCTATCTCAGAGAGTTTCGGTCTTAAATCTTTCTCCGACTTCAAAGATGGCGACTTGTCCACCATGAAAATGAATAATGGCAGAGATGCTAACGGCTAGATGCCGCCTACGAACTAACTAACAAAAAGACTAACACCTTCGCTAATATCAAAGCCCGTTCCTTCATGGAAATTCACGGCCAGTAACCTGCCGCCCACCAAATTCTTGTACCTCCCCGTACCAAGGACACTTTCCCAGCCGGCCGGCCTGAAGTTGTGTCTTCGGAGTGGAGAAAAATACATTCCTTCGATAAGGGTCAGCCTGAACCGGTTCTCTCCAAGCGAACAACAGCTTAAAACTAAAACATTACTCTTGACCTAGAAAGCCTTCTCGAGCTACCGGGCAGAAAGCAAAATGGAGTCTGTCTCGTTTAAGGCCTACGGAGCCCATAATATGCATAGCTCCATGAAAAACAGATCGGCATGTTAGCAAATTAGTAAATCATGACTAATACTTATATATCTAACCCCTCACTTAAATTCATAAGCCTTACTCTAAGGGAAGTAACACGCAAATGCCTTTATATATATATGACAGGGTCCCTGTCTATCGGCCTAATCCCTATGCTATGGGGGTGATAGGCTGGAGTCACTCTCCATCATTCTCCTTCTCCAGAAAGCTAGCAAAAAGACAGCCATAACATTACACCCCTTGACTCCAGTCTATTATCCACCAACTAAATGGAACTAACGTCAGTAGACGAATAATATGAAACAAAACTAACTGATCTACGAGTCTTAGTAAGTCTAAAAAATTGCAATAGGGAAGGGATACACTGAATAAAGCAACAAATTGCTATAAGGATACAAACAGCAACAATAACCCCTCCCAAAATTTGTCGTAAAAAATGCATGTCAGGGAGCCAGTTAAAAAGCCAGTCAAAGAAACCCTGATCTATATGTTCTCTAATTTCTGCAGTCAAGTCGTGGAGTTTATTAATATGGGATTGGATATCTTTAGAATGGTCAGATAAATTAAAACAGCATAGACCTTCAAATTCAGAGCACTCGTGCCCATGTTTCAACAACAAATAATCGATTGCAGCACGATTTTGCAAAATAGCTCTACGTTCACCTTGGGAATCTAATAATAAATCAGATAAAACAGCAGACGTTTGATTGATTGACTTCACCATCCAGCAGGCCATTTTGCCGATTGTTTTGGCATTATAAACGGCCAATGCCGGAACACCAATAATAGAAAAAGCTAAACCAAGATATTCAGATCTAGAAAAAAGATGAACAGAGGAATCACAATCTTCATGTAATGACATAGAGTCTCGAACAATACGAGAATGGGAAGGAGGACGTGAAGAAAACATTAGCAAACTTAATCTAGTGATAGCACATGGGCCACCAGAAATATTTGCAGGAATATAGGGCCAAGATGAATTCCCGCAGGAAAAGAGCCATCCAGCTGGTAATAACATTGAACGATAATGGCTAGTGGCTACAACTAAACTTTTACAGGTCATATTGTTTTTCACTGAAAGACATGAATTAGGAAGTCTCTTTGAACATAGCAAACGTTGATGAAATGAAAAAGTAGTAGCGGCTTGGAGTTTCAACCGCAGACACTCAGAAATGGCCTTAGGATTACAGGTCATAATAAAACAAATATCACCAGGGGTAATATTAAAAGTAGTAATTCTGGAATTAATAGGGACATCCAGGTCTGGAAGAAGAGTACATGAGGGACAAAATTCATGGGCCGCGAAATCGCCCAAAATAACATTAGGTCGGGCATTGGATACATTAAATACATAGTGCAACGTTTCAGTAGATGCAGGGACAGCAACCAAACAGGTCGCTAAAATGTCAGTTACGGACTTCATGGGGGTAAGGCAAAAATGCGGAGAGTTCGTCACTCGCTTCGCGAGTGTGATCCAGAAGTTTGAAGAGGCGCGCCACGCGGACCGCGCGGCTCTTATTATCCCATCACTCGGCGTCGGTGGATCCTCTCCTCTCCCGGCGTAGCAAGCCAAAAGGAGTCCAACGCCGACACATCCTGCAGCAGCAGTCCAAAGAATGATCTGAAAGAATACAAACACAGGCCTTAATCACTCTCGTAAGTAACATTTATCAGCTGGGACAGCTTCCCAGCCTTCTTTCCCTGGCTTCATCACCAAAACGGTGTTGTCATGACCGGTCGCAATAATATCAGCCTGTTCAGGAGGATTTTTAGGCGATTGCACCCATATTTTAGCTCCAGGAAGATCAGACGATCCGAAGCCTTTTTGTCCTCGCACAGTTAGCAACGTTGGGGCAGAGCCTTTATTGACCTCACCACTGAAGACAGGCATAATCAGTAACTGAGCAACACGGTCAGACTTTTTGATCAACAAATCAGTCTCACTGCTATTAAGCAAGAGAACCTTAATCTCTCCCTGATAATCACTGTCAATCACTCCTCCGAGTACTTGTACACCTTTCAGGGCCAGGCCAGATCTAGGGGCAATTAATCCAAAACTACCGGCAGGTATAGAGACACCAATGCCAGTTTCAACAATGATTCGATCTTTTCCTGGGAAGTGTGCATCATTTAATGCATGCAGGTCAAGGCCTGCGGAACCTGGGGTTGCTCTACATGGAGCCAAAGCACCGGGGGTAATTTCCCAATATGTGACAGTGGTCGCAACAGAATTAGGTTTTGCATCAACATGTGGAGGAAACAAACGCATCAAAGGAGATTCAGTATGTAACAAAGGACGATTATTTAAAATCAGTAAGGCTTGAAGTAGGACATCTCTCCACTGGCTGTAACGGTCATCAGTCAACTTGCGCAACTGTTCTTTCAACAAGCCATTCATTCTCTCAATCAATCCTGAAGCTTGTGGATAATATGGAATATGAAACACCCAGTCTATATTATTCTCTATACAGAATTCCTGCACCAATCTTCCACGAAAGTGGGATGCATTGTCTGATTGAATTTGGAATGGGACACCATAATACAAAATAATCAGCTCCAGGGTTTTAATTGTATTCACTTGGGTAGCATTCTTGCAAGGGAAAGCGACCAAAAGGCCACTATAAGTATCAACCACTGTACAAATGTATTGACAGTTTCTGCTCATAGGGAGCGGACCAATATAATCAATCTGCCAAATTTGGGCGGGCAATTTACCTCGATGTAAGTGGCCTCGAACAATTTGAGGCACCTCTTTCTTTCTAGAATGCTGGCAAATGGGACAATGTAGAATGGCATCTTTGATTAAAGAAAAGGGAATATGAATTCCTCTATCAGCAGCCCACCTGTTAGTGGCTTTCTCTCCAAAATGTCCTGCTTTCTGATGGGCCCATTTCGCCAATCCCGCCAAATCAGAATCTTGCATGTCAACCACTGCCTCAGAAATTTTAGACTGTTCATCTGCAATGTTATGGAAAAATTTGTCAAGGGAGTCGATCGGAGTATGAGCATCCACGTGAAAGATTGTTACAGTACTCTGCGGAAGCAGTTCCCAAATATTGTGCCACAACTCTTTACCCCACAACTCTTTAGAATGCAATTCCCAATTATGCGAGTGCCATGTCGGCAGCCACACCGCTAGTCCATTTGCAGTGGACCAAGAATCAGTGAAAATATGACATGTACCTGGTAACTCCTGTTTCAAAACTTGGTAAACCGCATAAAGTTCAGCATATTGACTACTCTTACCGTCTCCAGTTGTACTTTAACAATTTCTGTGTAATCGGGTTATAGGAAACAGCTTTCCAATGTCTTTTGTCACCAATGAACTTCGCAGAACCATCCGTAAACCACACATGTTTTCTATCCTCCGCGGACAGATCATCAAATGATTTACCCCACTTCACGGGAGACTCCTGCACTACGGGAACCGAACACTCACTTTCAGCCTCATTGGAGGGCGCCTGCGCCACTCGCTCATGTAAAACCGCCACACCTTTCGGACCCACACGTGCCCTGTCCTGAATGTACCATTTCCATTTAATCACACTAGCCTCCTGAGCATGTCCAATTCGATGGGACTTCGGTGAACTCAAAACCCACTGCATGATGGGAATTTCAGGCCTCAAAATCACAGCATGGCCTAAAGTCAATTGCTCGGTATCCACCAGAGCCCAGTAACAAGCAAGCAACTGTTTTTCAAAAGGTGAGTAACGCTCACCTGCCTCTGGTAACTTTTTGGTCCAAAAACCTAATGGCACTTTTTGTCTGCCCTGCTTTTGCCACAAACTCCAATTGGCATACAGACCTTCCACGGACACATTCAAATCCACATCACCGTCACACACAGGCCACAAATCCAAAGCATACTGAATAGCTTCTTTAGCCAAATTAAAAGCAGTCTGTTGAGGTTCGCCCCATTCAAACGCATTCTTTTTACGAGTGACTCGATACAAAGGAGCCAAGATCTGACTCAAATGGGGAATATGCTGACGCCAAAATCCAAACAATCCGATAAAGGATTGCGCCTCTTTCCTATTTCTGGGAACAGCAAAATCAAGTATTTTTCGTTTAACCTGTGGAATCACCTCTCTGTGACCCTCATGCCAATTAATTCCTAGAAATCTTACAGCTTGGGATGGAGTTTGTAATTTGTCAGGATTAATTTCCCAACCTTTTGCTCGCAAACAATCAATAATTTGATCTAAATGGGACTGTACCTGGTCTTGCGTTTCACCTTGAATCAAGATGTCATCAATATAATGACAAATCTGAACTTGTGGAATCGTGGGCACTTCAGACAAATGTTCCGCCACCAGCCGGTGACAGATCGTAGGACTATGTACATAGCCTTGAGGAAGACTCCGGAACGTCATTTGACGTCCATTCCATGTAAAACTGAATTGTTCCTGGCATTCGGGGGCAATCGGAATTGAAAAGAATGCATTAGCAATATCAATAGAAGCATACCACGTACCTGGATGCTTTTGAATTCTATCAATCAGTGTAACAATGTCAGGCACTGCAACAGTCAATTTAGGTGTATGTTTATTCAATTCTCGATAATCAACAGTCATGCGCCAAGAGTTGTCACTTTTGCGCACGGGCCAAACAGGATTATTCCAAGCAGATGTGACCGGAGTAATGACTCCCGCGTCAACCAAATCCTGAATCGTAGCTGTAATTTCTTCATGACCACCCGGGATGCGATATTGTTTCTGAGAAATCACTTTCGTCGCTAAAGGGATCTTAATAGGTGGCATGCGTAAACGGCCAACCCGTACGGGTCTGGTCGAAATGTACTGTCTAGTACCAAATTGAGTGGAGAAGTGTGGCTCAGGGGTGTGGAGAAGTGTGGCTCAGGGGTTAGAGGCGGCAGACCCGGAAGCTGAGATCGGTCCTGGACCAGGGTTCAATTCCCCGCCTCGGCGGGTCTTGGGCTAAAAATTCCACGAACTCGATAATTCTCGCTCCGGTGCCTTCTCGACTCAGGGGTTCACACTCTGCGACTCTGGGCAATAGCTTGCTTAATCTCCACAACGGCCCCTCGCGGCGGGATGCCTGACTTTCACCTTGTGGATACCCTGCTGGGGCTATCACACAGGGGAATATCAGGACGGGTTCCCTAAGCAAGCGCCGGGACACCCACTGCGGGTAGCTGTGCGCTATATAAGCTCAAATACATTTACATTTACAAATTGATAGTAACCATCATCCAAATGTAAAACCATACCTTTCAAAATGTCAATTCCAATAATGTATTCCAAAAGTGGCACAACCAACACAGAGTATTCTCTACGAGGAATCCTACCAATTTTAATTTCAAGTGCAGTTTGAACTGCGGGTGTTTCTTTACCACCCAGACCGGTAATTGTGAAAGACTGTCCATGAAATTTTCTCGACTTACCATGAATTAAAGTGGCCTCCGCCCCAGTATCAACTAACGCTCGGGCCCTTTGGATATTACGATGTTTCCAAAAAATCTCAATATCTACATAGGGTCTGTAATCTCTGTGGGCCCACCTGCGTACCGGAGCTTGACCTATTTCCTAGTCATTTTTCCTGCGTTCCGTCAACCAAGACAGATCAGGGTAAATGTTCTCAGTTTTCTTGGGTATCAGAATTTCTTGTTCATATCCGTCTCCAGTACGAAATGGATTAGTATCAGATTCAAAAAGTTGTGAATTACGGTCAGAGAGTCTGTTACGATCCTCCCTCTTTCGTACGTCAGGGGAATAACTCCTTGCATCTCTACGTCTGCTAGAGCCACGATCATCTCCTCCCCTCTCACGATCATCCTCTCTCCCCCTCCCCTCATTACGACGGGGGGAACCGCCACGTTCATGGCGCCGATCATCACGGCGATCAGAATTCACACGTCGCCTCTCATCACCACTGTCATCCGAACCACGATCATACTCATTCTTTCGCACACGACGGGCACCTTCCTTTCGATCCAAACCACGCTTACGAAACATATCCCATAGGACATTATTAGGCTCACCATCAATGTCTTCCCTTTTGACACCATCAGAAATGAGAGCAAGAAACATGTCACGTCTAGAGAACTTATAGTCCCCACCAGTACGACCCTCAGGTCGGGATTGTCTTTCAGGTTTAAACCATTCACCCAGCTCACCAAGCTGACGAACAGACTCGAGCACAGCAGACAAAGGATTGCCAGTTTGGTTAATCAATAATGTCATCATGACCTGCTTATAAGCAACAGGAGAAGTACGTATAATGCGATTGCGCACAGAAGATGTTAAAAGACCATCCAATAATCTGTCAGCAGTACTAAGGAAAATACACGTTTTCATAACTTCTTCCTTTAAACGTTGTGACGCATTGCGCAGAGTATACCACGGCTTTTCATCAGAGGGCCAATCAGACTCAGTTGGATATTTATGATTACAGCCATCAGACGCAAGCTGGAGCAAAGAAGTCTGGGCATTACCATTATAATTCCGAAAATGGTCCTGAATAGTAGAATCAGAACTCAAAGAGCAAAATCGTAAACAATCAACAGCATCGAGCATAATACCGGCAGCGCCAAGCTCATAAAGACGCACCATCCAGGTAAGCAAGGTCTCACCAGGCCGTTGTTTAAATCGTTGCAGGATGTCACTAATCTCCTGTTGAGTAAAATCTTCAATACAGTCAAGAGCTATACCACCCGGATTACCAGGGGCTTGTTGTAATTTCCGTCGAAAGATCGGGTGAGCAGAAACTGCGGGAAGAGCTTCCGAGGAAGCCCGCATCTTAGATTTAACAGAACAATCAGGGCAAGCTACGTCATCCACACGGGAAGAACGAGCACGGTCACAATCGGGAGTTGAATCAATGCACGAAGCAGATTTACAATCACGTCCGGAGCGAGAAGACTCGCGCTTGTCACCCTCCTCTGCCGAGGAGTCAGAAGTATGAGAATCCCAGATATTACCGTCCCACTCATCGGGGTTCCAATCCATTCCAGCTTTCGCTACAACCATATGCACTTTGCGCGTAGATACACGACCACGACGATGTTTATACTTATATCGTGCAATACGGACTGCAGCTCTTTCAGCAATGGTTTGATATGTCTCAAGTTTGTCGGCAAGCAATTTATTTTGACAACGCAACAGAGTATGTGCATTTTGTAATTCAATACACTGTCCTTCCATATCTTTAAACTGCTTCTGTAGCTGAACAAACTTCTCATGCAACATTCTGTACGCATTAAGAACAATCCACCCTCTGCGTCCTAAAATAGGAAGCTCATCACCCTTCACCACTGGCGCTTTCTGCAAGCACGACACCACATCGGCAGGCTCCGCCTGCTCCAAGCATGAAGACCAATTTTCACTCAAACCAGTAGAATCAGCCCACTCACGTGCCAAGGCCTCGTAAGGGGTACATTCCCAGCCGGGAATCTGAATCGGTAATTTGAAAACCGACGATGATTTTTTCGCAAACATAATGATACACAAAAAATATATATACACAATTATAAACAAAATTTTATACGTACAAGCCGAGCGCAAACCAACAAGATGAAAACAACACAATGCACACAGGCTTCGTAAACAGTTCGTGACGCCAGATGTAATGGCTGGATTTTCTGTTTAGATGGGATCAGCCCCCAGGGGCCCCTGTGACCCAGCCAAAACGTACTCACCTTCCCTTCTTAGATCGTATTCACAATAGGTAGATATACAGATAAATATACAGGTTGCACCTAAGAATGGGGAATGACAATATACATATACAGATTTTCTACAATATCTTATTCACATCAGTTGGCCTCGCGGTCACCCCGACCCAGACCGTTCTACCCTAGGGCAGATCTGACACACAATCTGGTGCGTCTACACACGGGCCTGCAGAACCCAATGCTCCCTTTTCCAAACCGTTCGCGATCCTGCGAAACCTACACACTAGTTCAACCACCTAGTGCTCTCATTTACTCAAGCCACAATCCTGTGGGTATAAACACTGGTTCGACCCCCCAGTGCTCTCATTAACGCCGCATATCAACGACGACCACATTCCTATAAACACCTATACATATATATATATATATTGGGATATTATCTCAGCTGTCTACTCGGAATGAAACTACAATAATGACTTTGAATATGGGTCCAGATTGTATAATGTACTCTCTGCTTTTGGCATCAAAGGTTCACTCACTCCCTATTTATGTGATCACCACTTACTTGATTGGGATTACTCATCCATTCACGTGCCTAGCATTCACCTAGGAGTATCGTTTACCAAGATTGAACATAAGCACCAGGTACACGGTAATTCTATATGAATTAGGATATTTATTAACAATAGGCATAAATCACATTACTATGCAACATTACATTTGCAAAGGGAATAAAAGATAAAGATTAGAGTGCACATGCTACAGGAATTGGTCGGACATCACCTGGTTACTGGAAAATCGGGACTCGGCAGTCATCTAGGCTCCTGTCTCGTCTCTGGGTCCTGGCTCGCCTTGCAGTCACCCTCAGCCGTCACAAGTACACGTCTGCACCGCTAGGCTCAACCTCGTCTGCTCTCCCTCAGGACCTCGGAACCTTGCTGTTTATTAACTACCGTCTCTCTCTCTCTCTGTATTAGTGCGCTCCGCGCCACTTCTCGTTCAGTCTATCTCAGAGAGTTTCGGTCTTAAATCTTTCTCCGACTTCAAAGATGGCGACTTGTCCACCATGAAAATGAATAATGGCAGAGATGCTAACGGCTAGATGCCGCCTACGAACTAACTAACAAAAAGACTAACACCTTCGCTAATATCAAAGCCCGTTCCTTCATGGAAATTCACGGCCAGTAACCTGCCGCCCACCAAATTCTTGTACCTCCCCGTACCAAGGACACTTTCCCAGCCGGCCGGCCTGAAGTTGTGTCTTCGGAGTGGAGAAAAATACATTCCTTCGATAAGGGTCAGCCTGAACCGGTTCTCTCCAAGCGAACAACAGCTTAAAACTAAAACATTACTCTTGACCTAGAAAGCCTTCTCGAGCTACCGGGCAGAAAGCAAAATGGAGTCTGTCTCGTTTAAGGCCTACGGAGCCCATAATATGCATAGCTCCATGAAAAACAGATCGGCATGTTAGCAAATGAGTAAATCATGACTAATACTTATATATCTAACCCCTCACTTAAATTCATAAGCCTTACTCTAAGGGAAGTAACACGCAAATGCCTTTATATATATATGACAGGGTCCCTGTCTATCGGCCTAATCCCTATGCTATGGGGGTGATAGGCTGGAGTCACTCTCCATCATTCTCCTTCTCCAGAGAGCTAGCAAAAAGACAGCCATAACACCCGGTTAAAGTTAAGCAAAGCCTCAGCTCCACAAAATGGATGCTGCCACCACAGACACGAGTCTGACCTCCTGCTGCTGGGAGTCCTTCCAGCGAGGAGAGCCTGGACAAAGGGTTTCCTGTCGTGGGCGGTGCTAGCACCGTCCCAGACAGAGTTTTGTGTATCCTGGGTAGGCAGGGCTTTACAGGAAGGTGACTGCTGAGTGGCACCCCGGTGCTCACTACGCATAGGCCAGTCAGAACCAGTTCCAGGGGCATACCAGCCCCTGGCTTGGGGAAGTCCGGCATGGGAGAGGGGTGTAACCACCCCCCCTCCTAGTCCCACCCATAGGCAGGACCTAGTCACCGGGTCAGCCACTTTTCTTAGTATAAAGATAGGAGCGGGCCCCCTGTTCAAATTAGATCATCTTTGGAATCAAGACACGACTTTCTTCGAAAGGACTTCAAGATTTCTTCTTCAAGATTCTCCCTTGTGGCTAAGGAGTAGTCACCCTGCATCCGCAGGCACCATCCTAAAGAAACACTGCGGTCTGCTGCAAGTCCTTCATCACGAATCCGACGACCCAGCTTGACGAGACCCGGCTTCCCTGGCACCTCTGACCTCTACTCACCTCTACAGCAAAGCTGAGAACTGTGAGTGCGACGAGACTTCGAGGGACCGACGATCGCCAAGACTGCACGACTTCTGCATAACAAGCCCACCGAGTCTTCCACTGGTGAGTGCTTTGGGGTCCGAGAAGCCCCAACCCTGCGCAGCTCCAGCACCCAAGATCAGCCTCCCTGCATCTCCACGATCTGCGTGGGGCCCTTCTGCTGTTTGCTGTGCACCGCGTTGTTTGGCTACTAGCCGGCTGGCTTGTGGCCTTCTGAACGACGCCCGACGACATCACTGCTGCTGGTCTGGTTGCTCCAGACTGGCCCTTGCTTCCTTCTTCAAGAGAGGCACCCCGGACCCTCCTGGTCCACTCCAGACGCCATTTTAGGTCCACCGCGTGGGCTTGAATTTGCCAAGGCTTTGTTGCCCAATCCTGGGTCCAGCGACGCCGACAGCTTCTATCTTCGTGGGACAGCTCGATCCTCCATCCTGGTCGCCGACAACGCCTCCTGGTCCGTGAGATCTTCGAGCACAGCGTCACCCACTCGCCTAGTCGAGGTGGCTACCATCCGGTGCCCTCCTGGTGCCCACTGACTACTGGCTAGTAGTCTCGAACTTGGTCCCCTCTGCTTTCAGGTGTCATCTTCCATTGATCCAGGCTTGGATCCACCGAACTTTCTTCACTGGTCGCCTGCCAGCAACTTCTTTCTTCCAGGCTCCTGGTCTGTCAACGAGGATTCCCGACGTCTTTTGAGTCCTATGCAGCTGCAGCCCCTGGGCTAGGTAACTTCGGCATTTCGGTGCCCCAGCATAGCCTCACTATCCAAGGGTCAGAATCTACTTTCGTTTTCCTCCTACCAGGTCGGGTTCGCCCGAGAACACTAACTTTGCAATTCCTAGCTACCATAGACTTTGTCCCGCATCTCGCGTGAGAGTGCACACACTGCACCCGAGTCCCCTGGGTCTCCTAGACGTAATCTGAAGATTCCCTAGTCAAGTCCTAGCGATTCCAAAGGCTATTAGTACTGTACTTACCTGCTAGTAATTTCGCATTCCACTTTTCAAGTATATGGTTTTCCGTGCCCCTCGGGCATTTGTGTATACTGTGCTAACTTAAGTATTTTTGTAAGAGTTTTGGTTTGTGCTTAGTACCCTGTCCTCATAAAGAGTACAGGGCTGTTGTGAATCTTAATAAATAACTGTTTATTTTCATAACACTTGTGTGGTGTCCTTTCACTTGGTGTTCAAGGGGTATATGTGTGGTAAACAGCTGGCTTAACACGCCCTCTCGAGTCTTTAGCCTTAGACTGCTCGTATCCACGCTACTAGGATAGCTGGTCTATAAGGTTGACTTACAACCAAACATCAATAAGGGTTGCTGGACTGATACATAGTGTTCACTAGAATAGTGAGCACTGCATATCAGGCCACCTTCTCACATTGGTGAGCAGCGGTTGGGATTTGAGCTTGCTGTTGTTTTACCACACGTATCCTAAGAATATCTTGTTGAAAGATCACATAAGTACTGTTAGTACATATAACTAAGCTTAGAATACTCTGAGTCCTACTGAACCAGCTGTTGCAGCTCTTCAAGGCCTAGCACACCTTGGCTGCAACTCTTAGCAAGGGATCAGTAGGTAAACACATAGTGTAGGTAGGTGCATCACTTACACCACACTAGAATCAGCATGTCAGACAAAGGAGGAAACTCTGAGTATCCCCTTGTGTCAGTGGACCTTCCACAGGTCACTTCTAAATATGCTGCTCTTAGCTTCCATGAGATGAGACAAGTGTGTACTCTCAGGAAACTAAAACAGGGGTCTAACCCCACCACTTCCTTTCTGATTGGTCTCTTAGAGGCTTATGATGCCAGTAGGGCTGGTAACCCAGACCCTTCTAATCCAGATGGAAGTTTGCCCTCCTTACAGGGACCCTTTGATAGCCAGGAACATCCCCTCCAGGAAGCAAATGATGCTGAGGATGAGGATGAGGATCCCTCTGGGGATGAGGCAGACAAGGGACAGGTAGAAGTCAGCAGACTAACCAGGTCCAACTTAAGCAGACATGAGCTTGGTACAGGGGGACCCCTGGGCCCACTCTCCGGTCAGCTTAACATTGGGAATGGACGAGTTAGGTCTCTATCAAGAGGCTCTAACAGATCCTTTCGAACCAATGGCTCTCTCAACTCTTCTCACAGAGGGATGTCTTCCCCTAAGAGGAGAGTGTATGAAGCTGAAGAAAGGGCAATCAAACTGAGGATTGAAAGGGAAGAACTTGCCCTGGCCAAAGAGAGACTTGCCCTTGCTAGAGAGCAAGAATTATGTGGGCTATAGCCCACTGGTGGCAGCAATAAACCTAGCAATAGGGAAAGGAGTTTTGATACAAAGCACCTGAATAAGATAGTGCCCCCCTTTAAAGAAGGGGATGACATCCACAAATGGATTACTGCTTTGGAGAGAGCCTGCACTGTGCAGGGTGTTCCCCAAAGTAAGTGGGCAGCTATCTTGTGGCTCTCCTTTGATGGTAAAGGTAGAGATAAGCTCCTCACCACAAGGGTGGAGGATGCTAACAATGACCAAATCTTGAAGAATACACTGGTTGATGGGTTTGGTTTAACCACTGAACAATACAGGATGCTGTTCAGAGACACCCAGAAAACTCAGTCTCAAGATTGGACTGACTTTGTTGATTGTGCCACTAAGGCTTTTGAAGGCTGGCTACTGGGTAGTAAGGTTACTGATTTTAAAGGATTGTATAATCTGATTATGACGGAGCAAATCTTAAATAATTGTCAGAACCAGCTATTACATCAGCACCTGGTAGACTCTGAGTTGACCTCTCCACAGGAATTGGGTAAGAGGGCAGACAAATGGGTCAGAACCAGGGTTAGGCCTAAAAACCAGGGTGGTGACCAGAAAAAGGAATCAACCAAGCCTCAAGAGAAGGGTGGGGATAAATCCACAGAGAAGACTTCCCAAGGGCCCCAAAACTCCAACAAGGGTGGTCGGTCCCAGAACACTCCTTCAGAACAGAAGAAACCCTATTGCCATACCTGTAAACAGATGGGTCATTACAAAAGTGATGCCAGTTGCCCTAAAAATGGTAATAAGGGAAATATACCCCCAGGTAATACTCCTAAACCTCCTGTTACCACTAGTGGTAATCCCCCAGGTGGTGGGAGTGCCCCCAAGAATGTGGTGGGCATTACTTTGGGCAATCAGGAGGACTATGGCCTAGCCAGGTTCCCTGACCACACTCTTGTCTGTGAGACTGGCATGGGGGTTGCCAACTTCACTACTGGACCCCACATTTTGGGAAAGTATAGACAGGAAGTTTTAGTGAATGGTCAGAAAGTTGAGGCATTCAGAGACACAGGGGCCAGCCTCACCATGGTGAGTGACCATCTGGTCCCCTCTGCTCAACTGACCCCTGGTTTTACTTATCAGGTGACAGACATTCATGGAATGAAGAGAAGGCATCCCATGGCAGTAGTCAAGCTCAGTTGGGGTAATGTCACAGGGCCCATGAGAGTGGCAGTGACAGATAACCTACCTGTAGATTGCTTACTGGGGAATGACCTGGAACTCTCAGCATGGGCTGAGGTGGAGCAAGAAACTCACTCCAGAATGATAGGCCTATCCAGACAGGTTAGTGGGGCAGTAATAGTTACAGCCCCAGTCCAAGCACCATTCCTCCCTGAAAAGGTTGGAAGGGCAGTGGTAGCCACTGCCCAGGCTCAGACAGACTTTACAGAACAGGATAGGAGGGCTGTGACAGTCACAGCCCAAACACAAACTGAGTGCCCTCCTGAAAAGGTTGGCAAGGCTGAAAAGGTCTCAGCCTCTACTCAAACAGATAGTGAGGTTGTGAAGCCTGAAACAATGGATCACTCCACTCAAACAGAGAGCATTGAGGAGGAAGAAGAGTCTTCCCCCTCCCAGACACTAGGTGAGAGCCAGCCTCCTCAGGGAACTGACTCTACCCCTGTTGAAGGAACTGCCCCAGAGGTAGTCAGGCCTAGCCTGGCAGAGCCCCTGATGGCAGTGGACCCTTCCCAGGTGGGACCCAGTCTGGAGCAGGTAACCTGCACCTCTCTACCCTGCCTCAGTCAGCCCAGGGCTGAAGAGATCAGGGAGGCCAGTGGTGGACCCAAAAGGGCCCCTGTCCAAAAGAACCCCTTAATCAGCAGATTAGGATCACTGAAGCTGGTAAACCTAGCCAAGTGAAAATAGAACAGACTCCTGAGGGATCCCCCTTAAAAGTAGTTAGGGAACTCCCACAGCTGGACACTGTTGGGCACAGCCAAACATGGGGCCTAAAAACCCCAGACCTGACCTGTCCCTCCAGTAAGCCAAACAGAGGGACTCAGCCTCCAGCTTTAGGTAGCCAGAGGCTGACCCTGAGAGCTCAGTGCATCTCAGCTAAAGAAAGAAAGGCACACATGATGAATGGTGATTGGAGGAAGTTGAGCCCAAAGGTAGAGGAGCCTCACTTCAGTACTCCATCCCAGCATCAGCCTTCTTCTTTCCCAAGACACACCAAAGGCAGAGATTCCCTATGGTGGAGACCCTCAGATACCCTTAGGGTGAGGGGTTGCCTAGTGGACCATGACACAGGGGAAAACCAAGCCAGAGCTGGTCCTTCCTTATATGGCCACTTAGGTAATAGAGGCTTACCTGGACAAGGATAGCCTTATCTCCTTTCGTTTGGGGGGGGGGGGGGGGTTGTGTAGGAAGGTACCTCCTGACTATGATTGCCCCCAACTTTTTGCCCTGTGTTTTAGCTGGTTCTGGACATAGTCGACCTGGGACCCTGCCAATCAGGACCCCAGGCCTACTGCTCTCTCTTTAAAATGGATTCCATGTACCCTAGGTGCATTTCCAATTGGTACTGGGCCACCCTATCAGACCCTGTAACTCAGGGCAGGGGTGTACCCAGGGCTGCCAGGGGCTGCAGCATGTATTATGCCACCCCTGGCTAGCCTCCTAAATTTGACACAACTGGCTGCATGACAGCTGGGGCAAAGTCGTGTAATCACCCTTTGCTGTAGATATAGTATACCTATATCTAACCCTAAAATGGACACACAGATTCCTATCAGTCACTCCTATGGCAGGCCTTAACAATCCTGAAGGCAGAGTGCTTGGAATCGTGTGAGATGGTGCTCTGGCATGAGCTGAGCCTGTCTGCAGCTTGCGGAACCAAGTCCTAATAGCTGTTCCATGATATCGCATACCATATACTCTTAAGTGCATTATAATCCTCGCGGTTAAATGCTAACTTTGGTATTGCTTTATCAAAACATGTCGAGTAAGGTGTCATACGAATTGGAATACTAACCCCTCGCCAATTCTGGCGACGGGGTTAGCATTCCACCCTTCTAGAGGGACACAACATGTATGTAACTGTGAACCCCGGTTAAAGTTAAGCAAAGCCTCAGCTCCACAAAATGGATGCTGCCACCACAGACACGAGTCTGACCTCCTGCTGCTGGGAGTCCTTCCAGCGAGGAGAGCCTGGACAAAGGGTTTCCTGTCGTGGGCGGTGCTAGCACCGTCCCAGACAGAGTTTTGTGTATCCTGGGTAGGCAGGGCTTTACAGGAAGGTGACTGCTGAGTGGCACCCTGGTGCTCACTACGCATAGGCCAGTCAGAACCAGTTCCAGGGGCACACCAGCCCCTGGCTTGGGGAAGTCCGGCATGGGAGAGGGGTGTAACCACCCCCCCTCCTAGTCCCACCCATAGGCAGGACCTAGTCACCGGGTCAGCCCCTTTTCTTAGTATAAAGATAGGAGCGGGCCCCCTGTTCAAATTAGATCATCTTTGGAATCAAGACACGACTTTCTTCGAAAGGACTTCAAGATTTCTTCTTCAAGATTCTCCCTTGTGGCTAAGGAGTAGTCACCCTGCATCCGCAGGCACCATCCTAAAGAAACACTGCGGTCTGCTGCAAGTCCTTCATCACGAATCCGACGACCCAGCTTGACGAGACCCGGCTTCCCTGGCACCTCTGACCTCTACTCACCTCTACAGCAAAGCTGAGAACTGTGAGTGCGACGAGACTTCGAGGGACCGACGATCGCCAAGACTGCACGACTTCTGCATAACAAGCCCACCGAGTCTTCCACTGGTGAGTGCTTTGGGGTCCGAGAAGCCCCAACCCTGCGCAGCTCCAGCACCCAAGATCAGCCTCCCTGCATCTCCACGATCTGCGTGGGGCCCTTCTGCTGTTTGCTGTGCACCGCGTTGTTTGGCTACTAGCCGGCTGGCTTGTGGCCTTCTGAACGACGCCCGACGACATCACTGCTGCTGGTCTGGTTGCTCCAGACTGGCCCTTGCTTCCTTCTTCAAGAGAGTCACCCCGGACCCTCCTGGTCCACTCCAGACGCCATTTTAGGTCCACCGCGTGGGCTTGAATTTGCCAAGGCTTTGTTGCCCAATCCTGGGTCCAGCGACGCCGACAGCTTCTATCTTCGTGGGACAGCTCGATCCTCCATCCTGGTCGCCGACAACGCCTCCTGGTCCGTGAGATCTTCGAGCACAGCGTCACCCACTCGCCTAGTCGAGGTGGCTACCATCCGGTGCCCTCCTGGTGCCCACTGACTACTGGCTAGTAGTCTCGAACTTGGTCCCCTCTGCTTTCAGGTGTCATCTTCCATCGATCCAGGCTTGGATCCACCAAACTTTCTTCACTGGTCGCCTGCCAGCAACTTCTTTCTTCCAGGCTCCTGGTCCGTCAACGAGGATTCCCGACGTCTTTTGAGTCCTATGCAGCTGCAGCCCCTGGGCTAGGTAACTTCGGCATTTCGGTGCCCCAGCATAGCCTCACTATCCAAGGGTCAGAATCTACTTTCGTTTTCCTCCTACCAGGTCGGGTTCGCCCGAGAACACTAACTTTGCAATTCCTAGCTACCATAGACTTTGTCCCGCATCTCGCGTGAGAGTGCACACACTGCACCCGAGTCCCCTGGGTCTCCTAGACGTAATCTGAAGATTCCCTAGTCAAGTCCTAGCGATTCCAAAGGCTATTAGTACTGTACTTACCTGCTAGTAATTTCGCATTCTACTTTTCAAGTATATGGTTTTCCGTGCCCCTCGGGCATTTGTGTATACTGTGCTAACTTAAGTATTTTTGTAAGAGTTTTGGTTTGTGCTTAGTACCCTGTCCTCATAAAGAGTACAGGGCTGTTGTGAATCTTAATAAATAACTGTTTATTTTCATAACACTTGTGTGGTGTCCTTTCACTTGGTGTTCAAGGGGTATATGTGTGGTAAACAGCTGGCTTAACACGCCCTCTCGAGTCTTTAGCCTTAGACTGCTCGTATCCACGCTACTAGGATAGCTGGTCTATAAGGTTGACTTACAACCAATCAATAAGGGTTGCTGGACTGATACATAGTGTTCACTACTTTGGATTCGGAGGTTAAAAACTTGGCTGTGTGTCTAGACTCTGTCCTTAGTTTCTGCAGCCACACAAAAAAAGTGGCAGCTTCTTGTTTCGGAATTTCGCGAGGGCTTAGGCCCATCCTGAAATTTTTCGATGCCCCTACCAGGCAGCTGATTATGCAGGCTACTATCTTATCACGGCTTTATTACGCCAGCTCGCTCCTGTTGGGGGCTAATCAGGCGGAAGTCGCTCGGTTGCAGCGTGTTCAAAACGCTGCTGCTAGAGCCGTGGTGGGTGTACTGAGGTTTTGTTCCGTGAAAGAAACTATCCGGACACTACACTGGCTGCCCATGGCACAACGGATTGATTTTAAGACCTTATGTTTAGCTTTTAAGATCCTTAAACTGTCCTCCCCTCAGATCCTTGAGAACCTTCTTATTTTTTATGTTCCGTCTCGTTCCTTGAGGTCTTTGGGTCGAAACCTGGCTGTGGTCCCGTGGTTTAAGCTCTGCCGTGCCGGAGGACGCTCCTTCTGGGTTTTAGCTGCTAAGCTATGGAATTTTCTTCCATCCCAAATTCGTGCATTAGATGACCTGTTTGATTTCAGGAGGGCTATCAAAACCCATCTGTTTCCTTCTGCACTTTAGCATTCTGCTCTTCTGCTACCTGACTCTTTGATGTCTCCTGTGTTATGTCTTTTGCCTGTCCAAAGCGCCGGGACGCCCCTTTGCTGGGGCAGCTGTGCGCTTCAAAAGTGCTTTTAACATAACATAACTTGATTCAGAAAATAGTTCGCCCCCATTGGCGCATCTTGAATGCAAGCAATGACAAAATTGAACCACCACTATTTGCGTTTAAACGATCAAGTAGTAGACGCGATCGTTTAATTCACACTCGTCCAAAACAGATTCCCAAACGAACATTAGGGAGTCTGTGGGATTTACCGGCAGTAACAGGACACCATCCTTGTGGATGCTGCTCGGTGTGTCCCCAACCCAAAAATACAACCCAAATAGATATTGGGACTGACCACCCATGGGAACAACGACAGTTCACTAACTGTTTAACAGAACACACGTAATTTACTTGTTGACGTGCGCTGTTAGGTACGTTGGGATGACAACGCGTAAAGTACGCCTTAGGATGCTGGAGCACAAAAGTGCTTTCAGGTGCAAAAAGATGATAACTAGGCTCACCAGGCACCTTGTGGAACAGAACCATGCAGAAGAGGATTTCACGTGGCCTATCCTGGAAAAACCTTTCATACCATCACACATTGGTGATGTATCTAGACACTTATTTAAGAAGGAACAACAATGGATTTTCAAACTGTCCACTGATTCCCATGGCCTAAATGACGACATTCCGTGGACGGCCCTATAAATAAGGTCCTTATAAAAGATACAAAAAGTACCAGATACACACTCTTCTCCACAATGGGATATATGATACCTTTGAGTTTTTTGAGGGGTACAAACCAGGTCGGGGATACTGGGCGCCGCAACTATGATTATTACTGCGATAGGTATCCTTCAACAAAGGTGATGATGAAATGGAAACAGATATGCATGTTTTCGAGTGTGTTATAACCTTTGGTTTGGAATGCCAACTGAGGCGTCTTTCTAATAGTGGCGCTGAGCTATATAATCGCGCAGTTGAGTGAACTACGGAGTGTACTTGTATGCCGTCACCCAGTAGTCCACACTACTATCGCGTGATTTTTCTTACCATTCTCCTCGAGATTATGGCAAAATAATGATTGTACACCGAATAAGGAACGTTTCACTTCGTAACATGCACCAGTACACCATTGAGAAACATGTAAATGTGTACTGGGACAGGTGCCCACAACATTATATAAAGGAGCTGATGTTGTCGAGACAAAGTATTGACACTTTAAATTAGTATCACGCAATATCACGTGGTTGGGTTTGATAAGCTATGCATCATCGGGAGATTCATAAAATGAATTTCTGGCAATACAGTGCAGGATCGCGTCGTAGAATGAACTACAAAACGATACCGGATGACGTCGTTTTGTAGTTTTCACTAGTCTCGCGAGATTTCGATCGTGGGATTTCGAGCAGTGAATACAAACTATGTAACCACGTCAGGAAGAGCCTGTATAATGCAGTGTTATTACGAGCACAACATTGTGAGTACCAACACCAATAACATAACATTGAAGATGCCAGATATAAGGCAGACATGAGGCAGCCTTGAATATACGAAACTCGGCATAGAACGAACTACAAGATGATGCCGGATGACGTCATTTTGTAGTTCTCACTAGTCTCGCGAGATCTCGATCGCGGGAGTTCAAGCGGTGATTGGTGAATACAAACATACAAACTATGAAACCACATCAGGAAGAACCTGTATAAGCAGTGATACCAACGAGTACAACATTGTGAGTACTAATATTAATAATCCAACATTGAAGATGGTATATAATAGGCAGACAGGAGGCAGCCTTGAATATATGAAACTCCGCCCCTTTGGGCCTCTGTCTTGTTAAATATGCCAGTAACAAAACAGCTGATGAACGACGGACAGGTTAGTGAACTCATGTTCCCTGTGGGGTATTTTGCCCCATTGGCCCCTTAGCAGACCCCCCAGGATATAGCGGCATGGATTAGCAAATTTAGCGGCACAAAAAAGGAAATTTAGCGGCACAAATATGGAAATTTAGCGGCAATTTTGCAGCATTTTTTTGGGCCATTTTTCCTACAACAAACACAGATATCTTTGTTTTTGAGTTATTTAGCAACATGAAGCTATGAGACTCTATTGCTGCTGCTTTCTGTCCCGAAGGGAGACAAGAGAAGGCACGAGCGTACAGGAAATGTGCACGTGTACGGACAGGAGATGTGCTTACCATACGCATGTACATCTCCTGTCCCCGGAGGCTGGCAGCGCCTTCAAACTGTTTTATGCAACAAGACTTCATGGGGTCATGTATTAGCCCATTTTATATCCTTACTAGGGAACCCTCGGATTTCAGATATTCCAAGTAGCTTACGTTCTAGTCATTGAAACACAGATGTACTCAAAAAGTAAGCACATTGTGAACATCCACACAGAAAACACAAGGAGAGCAAAAAAATCATTGCTCCTGGATTTGAAGGTGGCCATCAGTGCAAAACCTAACTCAACAGCACCACAACAGCTTATATCTTAAAACCATTCCATGTTAGCACAACATCTTGTTGAAGCCATTTGCATGGCTCGCATTGACAGACAGTAAAAGTCAAATCAAATGGAATTTTATTCTGATTTTAGCAAGAAATCCATAAAAGCAGAGCAAACCAAATGCAAACATTCAACCCTCTCTCTCACCGTCTCTCACGCTGTCCCTCTCTCTCTCACCATCTCTCACGCCGTCCCTCTCTCTCTCTGTCCCTCTCTCCGTCCCTCAGTCTCTGTCTCTCTCTCCGTCCCTCAGTCTCTGTCTCTCTCTCCGTCCCTCAGTCTCTGTCCCTCTCTCCGTCCCTCAGTCTGTCCCTCTCTCTGTCCCTCCGTGTTTGTCCCTCTCTCTGTCCCCCTCTCCCTCCCTCTCTCTCTCCCTCTCCCTCTCCCTCCCTCCTTCTCTCTGATAGGTGTGCAGCTATCCAGCCGGCCTCATGGCCGCCAATCGTCATCCTAATCTCAGTTAATCTCCTTTTCCATACCTTGGCGATAGCGCTCTCTGTTTCTGTCTCAGTTCTCCTCAAGCACTTAAATGCGGAACTCTACAGAAAGTTCATGTAAAATCTTCGGGGCGTCCCAGAAGGAGCATTGCAACGCTTGTCTATTTGTTTTAGGGGTGAAACGCGGCACGAAGTTCAAGGCCTGCAGCGCGCAGCGTGCCCGCCCGTGCCGAGAAATCAGCACAGCGTCCCGAAGAAGAAGCGGACGCAATATTACTGAATACACGAGCAGCGGGATGGTGAAATGTTCCTTGCTGTGCCTGCTGAAATGATAGAGGTACCTCCTCCGGTTCACATGCAACCCCGCAGTGCCCATCTCCTGCCCCAATACTGCAGCAGCCTGCCCCCCTCTCCACGGGCAATACATCGCAGGTGCCATATGGCTTGGGAAGGAAGCAACATTTTACCTGCCCTCCTGCCAAGTGTGTTGGGGGTAATAGATGCACAGATATGTAGGTGGGCACTGCGTCACTGTCTTTAAAGGTTCTTGCGACTGTCCTTGATTGGCAGCTGCGGCGGCGACACTCAGTTCAGATTCAGACTGCACTGAGCCCCCTGAATCTGTAAAAAAAAAGAGGATCAGCGCCTGCTTATCCGCGTGGCACCAATTTCAGTGCATCAGCACTTAAACAAGCAATGTAACAAGGCACTTAGAGACCACCACACCGGACCTGCAGCGTTTCCCTGGTGGTAAGTGAGGATAGGCCTATCTATCGGTCAGAGCGACGAACTTCAGAACTAGTGAGCCAGGCTCAAATCTCGGCCTCGACGCTCAACATCCTGTGACTCTGGGCAAAGCACTTAATCTCCCCTTGCCTGAAATGTAAAAAACAATGCATACTTGTGTAGTATAACTGGTGCTTATATCAAGCACTCCAATACTTTTATGTCAGATTCATGCTGTATAAAAAAGCAAAAAAAGTGCCCAGCCAAGAAGGGTCAAACACTGCTAGAGAGTGAAGCCTGTTTGGGGCGGTGTAATGTGGTCTGCGCAAGAAAGGTTTCACGTAGGGTTTGAATTTAATGATAAGGCGAGTACTGGTAAGGTGCCCTAGCCAAACATGGTCTGGAAACGTTACACCCGAGACCACCTGTCTGCGGTACCGGAAGTAGGTGCACTGGAGTGCATCTAAAATATAGGATGTGACAGACCCGTAGGTTATTGTCCTAGATTTAATGTGTTTTGCGTAGTTGCATCTTTTTAAAGGTTCTCATTGCTCAAGGGGGGAGAAAGGCAACGCATACTAAGGTGGGAGGAGCAGGAAGAAAGAGAACACAGACAGTGGGACGGGGCAGGAAGAAAGTGAACACAGACAGTGGGACGGGGCAGGAAGAAAGTGAACACAGACAGTGGGACGGGGCAGGAAGAAAGTGAACACAGACAGTGGGCAGGAAGAAAGGAACACACACTGCGGTGGAACGGGGGCGGTACTCCATAGTGCTCGGTCTGGAAAAACTCAGAGTCGAAAACGAAACACGGTGGTTGGGGCTGACTATACTAATAGGAATGTATTACTACCCAACGGAAACCTTTTTATTTTTTTTATCGATCTCAGAATAAGGTTGAGCAAAATAACGGGTATTTCCTAAACATATGCCTCGGTTTCCCTGCAGCTCTTGATGTGATCACACCAGACAGCGAGGCGCTGTGCACCCCGTGATGCCAGAAATAAATGCATGTGGCCGCAGTCTCAAATCAGGGTTATTTTACACATGAATAGGGGACAGAGGGGGGTCATTTCACGGAGTGTTATTTCACGGAGTGTTGTGCTGATAAGATGCGCGAGGCACCTCCTTGTACCTTTACAATCTCGGGAGTGGAAGCATCAGAGGTGTCCGTGTTTCCTGGTGTCATCGTGCCGACGCCGCAGGGCCTCTGAGGTGGTCAAGTGCCCTCGAGCTGAGGTCGAGTGCGTCACGGCGTGACAGCGCCGTCTCAAAGCGTTCGGACACCTTAAAAAAGACTTTGAAGTACTAATGGCTGGCAAAACGGCAGATTTCGCGGGCGTTTGGGCAAATATCGCGGGATTTGCGGCGTTTGGCTGATTTCGCGATTTTTTTGCAAATCGCGAAATCGCGATATCCTGGAGGGTCTGCTTAGGGTTTTCCTGGGCTTTATCAAGTTTTATCATAAGGGATCAGATACCTGCCCTTTAACTGTTAGCCATTTGTCTAACATGATGATTTGATCACACTTTTAAGTGTATTGTTTTTTTTTGGAAAACCTTTTTTGTTACTTCAACCAGTTACAAATATGGGCCTACAACCACCAGGGCCGGCCGCTAATCAGTTTCATCACAGCAAGTCAGTTAGGACACGGCTCGGCAGCCCGGGAAGCGAAAGTACCACAAATTGGGTTAAAACTGGCTATTAAGCATACCATGCGAATGACAGGATTCTAAAGGCTCCATTTTACAATATAAAAATAGAAGGATCAGGTGCCATACAATATCACAGAGTCGCGTAAAGGGCGAGCAAAATAGTAGGATTTCCACAGTTAGATCGATCTCATTTAGGACAGTGGCGCTAAGGCATACAATTCAGGATAAACAAGCATACAATCACAGTTCGCACCAGTTAAGCGCCCGCCCAATGATACTGAAATACCGTGAAAAGTATAGGCACAGATAAGAAAAAATCGATAATTGACTGAAGAGTGGACCCACTACGCTGACCCAAAAAAGGAAGAAAGAAAAGAAAAGGCAAAAGGAAAGATACAAAAGAGAAAAAAGGCAATAGAAACCATAAAGGAAAAACAAACAAAAAATCCCCTCCCTCAACCCACCACCCTGCACCCCTGCAGATGACTATGGCCTACCCCCCTAGCAGCGTGCCTGTCGCCCCAAATAACTGAAACCCGAAATATAGAAAGAACAAAGAGAAATAAAGAAGAACTAAACCCCTACACTAAAAGTAGAAATGGAGGAGGGCTTATCGTACGCATTCCCGGTCTCCCCCCACCGCCTTAACAAAGAATCCCCCACAAAGCTGACACAATCGAGCAGAACACAATAGAAAATTGCACCGGAGGAAACCATAAACCCCGCCCGGTCTCCGTTACCTAGTAAAGCAATCCCGTTACCGATGAAACCACAGTGTGAAACCCAAAACAACAGTCTCAGCCTTGACCCCGTCGATCAAATTTGCTGATTCCCTCCGATAAGTAGAACCCCATCGTCAAATTGTCAAAATATACACATAAGTTGCCGAAATATAGTCTGGTAGATGGAGAAAGGATGGCAAATCCCAAAGTAGATAGCCGGTTCCAACGATGCCCCTCCCTGACTCCAAGGCCAGACACTGTCCCATCCGCCATCTTGATGGACCAGCTGGGAAGGGGGTGCGACACAATCCAAAACAGTTCACAGTTCCGACCAAATGTTTCCAGAGTGGGAACAGCAGTTAAGTGTTCCGCTGGCAGCGAAACCAAAGATTCCGACCATATAGTTGATACGCAGATCTCAGCATGTTCAATCAGTTCCACTTCTGTAGGGGCAGGCACAGCTCCATGCACCGGGTCTGAATGCACCGCTGGGGTGTCTATCGGGAGTAGAGCGGGCCCTGGGTCCCGGGCAACGAGTCAGGGTACGGTCCCGATCTTCTAATTCCATCTGCTGCCGACATCAGTTTCCAGACCTGGGCCTCCATAGTCACCTGAAGTACCTCGAGGGCTGCCAGCACTGACCGCAATGACGGGCCGCACTTAGCCCGCTCCACCGGGTTTCGCATAACATCAGGCATAGTGATCCCCTCGGAGAGTCGCCCTCCCCGGGGGAAGATTAGTCGGAGCAGGAATGAACCGTGAGGGACAGATCGTCAACATGCGTTCGTGCGCGCCAAGTCTCCAACCCAAAGGCACCGGCGATGCAAACGCTAGGCCTCCGGGTCAGGGACCCCCGCCACACCGCCTCGGGCGTCACTCGTCTCCTCACCTTCGATACAAGACCAGGCAGCAGATCGGCAGCAAAGCAATCCAAAGATGTCGAAAGTTCCATGGACCGGACCCTGCTGCCCTCACCGGTCCACTGTTGTTCAACTAGGACCCGGCTGGACCAGCACTCGAGACCCCGGCTTCCAGACTGGGTTAGGCCTCAAGTCAAACCTCGACATTACTCCACTCCACAATGTCGGAAAAGTCTTGGGATTGCTCCATCGGACTGCAGATTAGTTCATAGACACGGATATGGGGCAGAATATCAGGATAAATGACAGGATCTTCGAGCGAAAGACGGAGGTCAGCGGAGCCGGGAGACTATGTGGCCATCTTGCTTGCTGTCGTAGCTCCTCCCCCAAGTGTATTGGTTTTTAAATACATTGAGGAATAGTTCCTTCTCAGGATAATAACTCCAGTGAGCCTTTGTCTTTGTCCATGACTAGTTTCTATGTGTGTTAGTGAGAGAGGGTTATGTAACGGTGTATTTTATGTTTTGAATAAAATAGGCTTATTTGTAGTCTGCTATTCACTCTATGCACCCCATACCTTGCTTTCACAGAGCGGGGCCTCCATCTTCCTGAGCTTGGTCCAGGAGAGGTGAGGGCTTATCCCCGGTCATTCTGGGTGAGTTCTCAAAAAACTTTAAATTGTCATTATATAAACATTGTATTTACTAGAGACATACAGTGGATGCGCTATTCAGACTTTATTATATTTGTTTGTTTTTTCAGATGTGAGACACCGTTCGACACGGAGGATTATGAATATAGGCTAATATGTCTACTTATATCCTTTTCTTGGTTTATGAATCTATTGTTTGTTAATCACACTAGCGGTAGCAATACCTTTGTAGAACAGAGGCCCTGAAGAAAGCCTTGGGACCCCGTTTCCCCTTTGGCTGAAACATGTTGGCCCCTCGTGGCAGTTAATTATTTGTTTAATACTGCCTTATTGCACTGTTCTTCATTTTAATTAGGGGAAGAGGCATACCTTAAATAAAAATTCTCCTTTTCTGTCTCTTCACTATTTTTTTCACCACTTCCTTTTTTGTTGTTGCACTGCACTGATTCCCATACGCTTGTATTTTTCTCATGGTCAGCACAGTGATTGTGGGCTTGACCCATTGAACATGTACAGATGGGGAGTGGAAATGGTCTCAATGATCAAGAGACAGACCACCCCATGATTCTGGATGACCAAACGAGATTATTGATCATCGCATGACATTTGATGGGAATCCATTGATCACATATACATTGTGTTTGGGTCTCACCAACAATCACTTGTACTATAGTTTGAAGTTCACTGTTATGCCTTATTGTACGGGCGTTTTAGGAATTTTGTATCCTTGACTGATTTGGTAAACAGTTGTGCATTTCTTAGCCAATTTATTTGGCTTTGCATCAGACCCCTGTTTTTTTCGTAGGTATTGTCATTTGTAGTTTGGGGATACAAACTTGGGCAGGTCTTAAAATATCCCTTGGACCTTTCTGTTCTCTGTGGTGTTTATTATTATGTCTGAGAAATATGCCTACTGCATCTTTTTTGTTAATATTATGTTTCCTTTATATAACTTCCCTCCCTAGTGCCCATAAATGTTCAAAACACTCAATGTGTTAAAATTTCACAGACTTCGAATTGGTTAACAAAAACATTAATTGTTAAATTCAGCATGACTATGTAAAAAAAAAGGGTGCGATGATTTGAGCCGTAAAACTTCAAGGACAGCCCCGTAACAGTTAATATGCGCTCTTATTACTTAGAGAGAACCACAATTCTCATAAGCCACCGTATTTGACTGGCCGAGTATTTCCTGTTCAACCGGATGGAGATAAACCTCTGTTTTGTTAGATCACTGTTTGATTTATCCAAGCGGCGAAAGGACCTAATTAAACTTCGGCACCAAGAAGCTTCAAGTAAGTGGTCCTGCCCGTGTACAGTTTTGTGGTTGTTACTGAGTAGCACCGTTCATTCTAAATAGACTGTAGCGCGGAATTAGTCAGAATCATTAATTTTGTTGCAGAGAAATGGCTCGGGTTGCTGAAAGAGACATCATTTAATTTCAGACAGCCACGAGTGCACACACATTAAAAGTAAGTGCATTCATTGCCATATCGAGTATACGGGAAACCACGTATTGGAATAACAACAATGAAATACGTGTATCTAATCTTCTTTACAGTGAACTCGGTACTTGTCCCAGGACTGCAAAATAACTATGGAAAAATGTTGAACCTCGTGCAAGTTTGAAGGCTTAACCTTGTGGGGGGCTATCAAACAACTATGGAGATACGCTGAATGTCAATGTCCTGATAGGGTTCCCAGAAGCTTTTGTACCCCACCGAGAAGTATTTTTCCCATGTGGCAACAGTTCCCTTAAGCGCACCAAATTGTAGGGCCTTTTGGAACTGCCTTGTATTTATACTAAGATCTTGCTGGTGTAATTTCTGCATAACGTGTATTAATTTTGTGTATTATTCATGAATGTCCAGTATTTTCATATCACAATGTTTCTGCTTTGAAGCACTTTATATGTATCACAGTTGTTTTGTATTCAAGAGTGTATTTAACTCTGACATGTGACAAATGATTATACAAATGTGTCGTACATGATAAAAAAGATGTGATTATGACACTTAAAGCTTAAGAACGGATTATTCTTAGCTTTGGTCCGCTTAAATAAACAGCGGCTCAAAATCGAGTGCCAGGTTGTTCTCTTTTGTTGATAACTGAAATGTGAAAAGAGCATTGGCAAGGTCAGCAAGTTAAGCGGGCTCCTGCTGCAATATTAAGCATGGTGCCCGTGTTGTTGCTAATGTTGAAAGTGTAGCGCGCGACCGGGGCAAGATGGCACAGCAATGAGGAGCAACTGCAACGCTGGCTAAAAAACAAGCCAGTGGTGACAAATGCGCATCCTGCAGTAGGAGAAACTCATTAAAGAAAATAGTGCTGATAGACTTAAGAACAGTACTGTGTAACAACGGAAGTAAAAGGGCCAGTCCTCATGGGAGGTTACAAATGAAGACCAGGCGGTTCTAAGGAGGGACTAGCAAGCCTAATAGCGAATCAGAAGCCAGTATTTTCCGAAGGACAATGACACAAGCCAATGACAAATATGGGCGGAGCTTCCAGTGTATACCTCTATACAGCATGCCTCACAGAGCGAGCAGAGCATGCCCGCAGCCGCTAGGCTCGACCTAAAAAGGGCTTCACTCTAAAACCCTTTAACGGTTCAACTCCTTTCTGTTGAACAGAATCCAAACAGTACAGATGGACTCCTTTTCCTCAACCATAAAACTATAAGGTGCGGTGTTCCACAGGCAGCCTCCCTTAGCCCAACCCATTTTAATGCTTATGTCTCCCCCCTTGCCACGATTGGTAGTAAATGGGGTTTCAACATCTGGTCATACTCTGAAGATACACAGTTGGTGATTGCGTTTGAGGAAAAATATGAGAACACCAAAAATAACCTGAGCAACTGCCTCTCAGAAACCGCTGATTGGATGTCAGACGACTGCCTGAAGTTAAACGCGGAAAAACCTGAGTTACTGCTCTTTGGTAGCACACACCTTGTCACACCTAGTCTAGGACATAGTGGCCCCAACTATTAGACACAACCGTGCCTAAACTTGTTGTAAAAAATGTGGGATTCCTGGTAGACCGGGCACTAAACATGCAAGACCAAGTCAGAGTACTATGTGGTAAAGTTTTTGCCATGCTAAAACTACTCAGGAGACTTTTGCATTGGATCCCTTTGAACTGGAGGAAAACCATCACCGAGGCCCTACTTACCAGCAATATGGACTAGGGGAAGGTGCTTCATGTTGGCATAGCTGACTATTTATTTTCCTGTCTACAAGTCATTAAGAATACAGCAGCCAAACTGGTTTGTAACAAGAACAAGTATAGTTTGGCTCCAGCTTGCTTGAAAGAACTTCACTGGCTGCCTTTGAGACAAAGAGCCAAGTTCAAACTACTATGCTATGCGCACAGAGCTTTATACAAATGACGTAAATAATTAATTTACTCTCTTAATTTCTATGCAGGTAAGTACTTAATCAATAATAACTCAGATCGGGTGAAAGAAGACAGAGTCCGTGGTGTTAGAGTTCTAAGGGGTTTTATTCCTTAAAAAGGAATGGTCATGACCAAGATATCATGTTCTGACCACCACACAGGATGTCAGAAGGGATAGATGAGCGCGCCACATTTTATTAACAGTACATAGCTTATATACTTATTTCATACCATAGGTTCTACAGTGCAAGAGGCGTAACAGCTGAGAGAAGACAAGATAACAATATACACGTGGTACATGTGCGTAATCAAGAGGCGTGAACTAGAGGTGTGTTCTGGAAACGTCACTGATAGGTGTCACAAAGGGGTGGCACTAACAGAAAATGTGGCAATGTCAGCAGAAATCGGAAACTTGGATGCGCGCGCAGCTGCATGACGTGTGATTGGAGGGGTGCAGGGGACTTGACATTTACACTGACGGAAAGAGACAAAAGTCTGGCATGTCAGATCAACTTGTGCTTCTATCATATCTGATATCTGATGTTTAGGAACTAAGCTATCTGGGCAGAAAGGTCTCTAGAGCAGAAGCTATTCTATACTTGCTGTGATTGCGTGTATAAGCGCCTGGGTGTCTGTATGAGAAGCGTGGGGGCATAGGGCCTTCCATGGAAGCATGGCAACGAAGCTATGAATTACTTGCATAGAGACAGGTCGGCCCTTTAGCCCTGTAGCTGAGGAAGGATGTTTACTGAAGCTAGCAGGAAGGAATGTATTTTCGGGGAGGGAAACAGATAACTCGAAGGTTATAGTCAATCTTGGCAGGCAGCGGCGGAGCTGAGCACGGAGGGCCGCGCTAGAAGTAAGTCAGAGTTCACGGGTACGGGGGCTGCCTGGGCAGAGATTTCTCGGAGTCAGAAGCCAGAAAAGAGGCTCGGTGGCAGAGATTCAGGGCCTACTTCAGCCAGGGCTGAAAAACGTAGGAGTACACTACAAAAAGACGTTGGCATAGCATACTTAGGAACGGACCATTCAACCCATTCATGGTGGGTCTGAAAGAGGACATGTTAACGTTGGACGCAAATGTATTTGCGTCTTCATAGCTGACACAGGAGGGAAGTTACATGCACTTTAACTCGTACATGGAGTCGGTGGGGTACTCGCTAGGGAACACAACTTGACCATAAAATTTATATTACCTCACAAACTTGGACCCCGAAGTTTGCAGGACAAACTGGAATTTTATGTCCCCTCGTGAGACGTTGGGTCAGGCAACCACGCTCTAGCCAAAACCATACTCATAAAGAAAGTCAGAGCTGGGGGTTGCTTCTTTTCCTTTTTTGGCAGCTACTCACTGGAACAAACTCCTGTTAAAGCGTTGTCTCACTGAGGAGCATGTGAGATTCAATAAAGCTGAAGACGTGGTTTTTCTCAGGTCTAAAGCACTGTTGTCCATGGATGATTACTCCAGACCCGACACTGTATGTCACATGTCACTTATCCTCCCCAAACAGGTTCTCACTTATCCTAGCACCGTGATGTCCCTTGGGATGAATGTCACACTCTACAAATCAGCCAGGCTAGCTTGACTCCAGTGGCATGGAGAGTACTGGACCCACGTCTGGGCATGCCCTTCCGCCTCGGGGCGACAAATGCAAAAAGAACAATTGATGGACAGAACATTCACACAGTACAGAGATATGGGCCTAAATCCATTGTTATTTTGCTCCCCATGCCATTCCAGTTTAGACCCAGCCATGTGCAAATCCGCCTTGACCCTGTTTGCCATGAGAACAGTCCAGCCCGAACTGCCAAGCCATGTCCTCCCTGGACTGCAAACAAACATCCTAGGACCGGTTCCGGGGTTTCACCCCTCATCAGCCAGGCTATCTTGACTCCAGTGGCATGGAGAGCACCGGCCCACGTCTCTACAGTTGTATGTGTGCTACAGGGATGAGGCGCAGGCTACCATCCAGTCTTCACACGAAGAAGAAACAGCACTATTCCCTTTTGTGGCTAAAAAGGCTGAGCTCCACCCGGACAGCCATATCTGAGGTTTCAAAAGTTACTGCTTCTGTGCCTTCCACTACGTGGCGCTCATAGCTCTCAATGGCAGACTCCTGCAGCCCTGCAGGGGAGCCTTCAACGGTGGACCCTTCGGGACAAGAGCGATGTATATCTGTGAGAGGGGCCCTGTCATATGCAATGCTTCTGGTCCATTCTTGACATTATTTTTGTGAAAATGCTATGCCCCACTTGTAAAGGGTGAGCAAGAAACGACCGAGCGGCCTTGACACGGTGATTACTGCAACATGATTCATTTGAAATTCTTAGAGAGCCATTCTTGAAAGTTTGTTGCCCCTATTGTTTAGTTATGTTAAAATATATGCGTCTTTCAGTCATAATAAAGTTTATATTTGAAGGCTATGCTGCGTCATTAAATTAACGGTGTGCAGCCCTAAAATAAGCATTTTCTAATCAAGAAGAAGAACTGAAGAACAAAAAGCAGATCTGGCAAAAATTCTTAAAACCCCCGCTTCCATCCTATTCTCTGTATCTCCCTCTATTTCCAGACATCTATTATTTCTCTTCCTCTCCTCCTTCTCCGTCTCTGATCTTTCTCTCCACCTCCTCCCCGTTTCTTTCTCTACTGGAGCCATCCCCTCCACGTGCCTGCTGCAAGTAACCTCTGAGAGATGAGAAAAGTGGCAGAATCACCTTCACTGGCCCTGGGCTATCAGAACTGGTCTCTAGTTGCTCCAGCCCATGGAATAAAAAAGTCAGCCGGCCCTAAAGATAATATCCAAACACCAGGTGTCATGGGTGTGAATTCACTATTCCTGCTTGGTTTATGTCATTTTTAGGTCTAGCATAGAGAACGTTTTAGCTGTTTTGCAGGGTCATATAATACAGTCTAAAACAAGGGAATAGCCAGAAAATTAAAATAGCCCCCACTTTAACCAAATGCGCTGATGCTACCAACCAAGCGAAGCAAGTGAGCTGAACCCTTACTAGAACAGCTTGTCTTTTCCATCCATGGATTGATCTATTCGTTCTTTCACCCTCCCATCCAACTGCTTCTCCTTTACTTTCTGTCATCCATTCATTATTTCATCCATACTTTTCCCATTCTTCCATCCATCCAATCTGACATTTGTTCGTCTATCATTCCATCTATCCACTGTCATTCAATCTGCCTTCCATCCATCCAATCTGCCATCCATGTACTCTGCACTCCATCCATCCACTCTGCCATGCTTCCATCCAATCTGCCATCCATGCATCTAGACACTCTGCCATCCATCCATCCGTCCATACACTCTGCTATCCATCTATCCATCCATCCATATACTCTGCCACCGGTCCACTCTACTATTCATCCACTCTGCCATTCATCTGTTCATGCATCCACTAGGCCATCCATCCAGTCTTATCACCTATCTCTCCACTCTGCTTCCATCCACTGTGTCATCCATTCACCCTGGCATCGACCCAGCATCCATCTATCCACTCTGCCATTTATCCATCCAATCTGCCATCCATTTACTCATCTTTTCTCTCACTCATCCATTCATCCCTTCCCCTGTCATCCTTTCACCTTTCCATTCATCCCTTTTACTCTGTCATTCTTTTGCCTGTCCACACATCTATCCAGCCATTCTTCCACTCTGTCATACATCCATCCACTCTGCCACACATCCAATCTATCATTCAGCCACTCTGCCATTCATCCGTAAATGCATCCACTAGGCCATCCATCTATCCACTCTACCACCTATCTCTATGTACTTGAAGCCTCGCCTACACTCTGCCCATATTTGTCATTGGCTTGTGCATTTGTCCTTCATAAATGCTGGCTTCTGATTCGTTATTAGGCTTATTAGTCCCTCCTTAGTACCGCCTTGTCTTCATTTGCAACGTTATAGGACTGGCAATTTTGCTGTGGTTGTTACACGGTACATCTTGTAAGCTCTATTTTCTTTAATGAGTTTCTCTTACTAGAGGAGGGTGAAGCATTTGGAATGCAATAGGTCTTGCATTTGCGAGAGTTCAAGCTATTGGCATTGCAAATGACAATGCCTTTTATTTATGTTTTAAAAACAAAAACATAAACAAAGCGCAGTCATTTACAATGCCAATAGCTCAAACTTGCGTAAATGTGAGGCCTATTGCATTGCAAATGCTTGTGTATACATTTGGCTTGCCTGTCATCCTTTCACATTTCCATTCATCCCTTTTGTTCTGTCATTCTTTTGCCTGTCCACACATCTATCCAGCCATTCTTCCACTCTGTCATACATCCATCCACTCTGCCACACATCCAATCTATCATTCAGCCAGTCTGCCATTCATCCGTAAATGCATCCACTAGGCCATGGGTACTAACAAATTTTCTGTTGGGGGCCAAAATTACAGTGTGGTTTGTGGCCGAGGGCCGCACCGGTGGGGGCGGGGTTAGTGGGGGGCGGGGTTAGAGTAAAAAAATCAAACCCATTTCAAAATCTGTGCATAGCATAGTTTGCCACCCTACTGGTATTTTGCTGTTTGTCATTGTATCCAGATATATCAGATACAACCAGTGACATTATACCTGCAACAAGTCCAGACTATTGGCTTTTTTGTCAGTGCTTGTTAGTTGCATAAGATAAATAAGCAACAGCTATGGCTTTGTTGTAAATCTATACTACTATTATAAAGAGAGAACTGTGTCCTTTGAGCCAGGTAAACTCGAAAAGTACACCACCAATCAAAACACCCAAGACATCTTTGAAAACCTCAGGGCAAGCAGAAGGACATAGGCTATATAAAAATAAAAAATATACGTTGTTTAAAAAATTCGTAATAAAAATAAAGTAGTCCCTTGCAAGTAGCGCCGGCCGCTACGTCTGCGTGATGACATCGGGAAAGAACCTGGGCGTTTTAGTATTGTTTCAGCAAAGGGGACTGCTTTTTCTTCGTTTTATATCTGCCCCGTTTTTATAAGGTATTGGCTGATGCCTGCAAGGAAACTATCGCTCTTACTAGCGAGAGTCTGTTTGTTCGTATTTTACTGGCAACACTGACCATCGGTGAAAAAACGGCCCGCGGGACTACAAAATGACATCACAGCGGCCATTTTTGTAGTTCCGGCGGCTTGCGATGTCAGTCCCTTCCTTGTGCATAGATCATCTCTTATTTCATTCCTCCTACGTAGATCAAGGTTTACATAAACATCTTGCATGAATGTGTTCCTAGCCGAAAGGACTTCTCATTGTTCATAAACCTCGTACCTGATACACACATCTTTTTCTGACTCACATAAACCACTTCCCACCTTCCATACATTTCTTCTTAAATTGTATGCTTACCTCCCCTATCAGCATGCATGCCTTCACATCTTCTCTATGCATTGCCTACTTAATGGTGTCTAATGCATCCGACGGAAGTTTCTGCCACATTTACATTAACCTCGTCTGGTATAAACATTTACTCTGCTTCGAATGATGGCTCCACTCGGAGTGCATTTCTAAATCCCTCCCTTGTTGACCCTGCGGCATGTGAGGAAAGCTAACAGCCGCAGGCCTTTAAAAGCAGGTGATGTTTGAAGCACGTTGCAAAACTGGCTTTTGGTAATAAAGGGAAAAGGACAGAACATTGTAACGACAGCACAAGTTTGCATGGCGACTTAAAAGTGAGCAATTATTTATGGTCCCATATTGCCATCTTGTGGGTAATATTGGGAACTACATCCAAACTTGACACTAATTTAATTATATGCATAAAAACACAGTACATTAGCTAGCTACGATTACAATTAGGGTGACCAGATTTTGAAAATCAAAAACCGGGACAGGCTAGAAATAAAAGTAGAACTAAAGTTTTTTAGTCTTACTTCTATGTCTGGTCTGGCCTGGCCTGTCCCGGTTTATGTGCAGCCTTGCAAATGTGTTCTTACATACATACATGCATACATATTCGTGCGTGCGTATATCTATCTATACTACTATTATAAAGAGGGAACTGTGGGGCATATGTACAAGGGGGTTTATCTCCGCTTTTTGGCTTTAAAAGCCAAGAAAGCGGAGATAAAATTATCTCCCTATTCCCAAGCTGTCGCTAACACCAGTTAGCGACAGCTAATAGGAGATAGCGACCATCTTGGGCCCCGCTTTGCATGTCAGTGATATTTATCACTAATGACATGCAAAGTGGGCGTGCCAAGATGTTAGTGACTGGAAACAGTCGCTAACATCGCTTTGTCCTATTATCAACTTTTGGAGATTTTCGCGCTAAGCGCGAATATCTCCAAAAGCTAACACCTGCCCAGGAACAGTTCTTAGCCATGTTATCCAATGGGAGGTGGATAACATGGCTAAGAGCATTAGCTCGATAATGCATGAATATCGCTGACATTTCAGCGATATTCATGCATTTCGGCCGATTTTTATCGCTTAGGAGATAAACCTTGATAATAGCAAGGTTCCTAAGCGATAAAAATAGGCGATGCTTAGCGATAAAAAAATTGTCTCTAACCATGCTTAGCGATAAATATCGCTATCTATACTACTATTATAAAGAGAAAACACAAACCTTTTGGCCAGGTAAACTCGGGAACCACAGCGCCAATCCACACACCCAATACATCCTTGAAATTGTCAGGGTGTGTAGATGGACATAAGCTAGATAAAATAAAAATAAAACGTAAATTTAAAAATGTAACTTTAAAAACAAAGTAGTCCCCTGAAAGAAGCGCCAGACGTGACGTAGCGCCTGCCGCGACGTAGCAATGACAGCAACGTGCGTGATGACGACAGGCGGGGAGGAGCGGTGACGAGCGGCAAGGAAGGAAACAAAGATGGCAGCGCCCATACCCAACGTGAGAGAATTGTAACAGTAGTGGAAGAAGGCAAGCATCCTGTAAAGAGCATCATGTCCCGCCTGATAGTGAAGAATCTACCGACCGAAGTAAGTGCTACTGGGATGGGGCCACTAGAGGGTCGGGTTGGGTCGGGTCAGGAATGAAAGGACTGAACGAGGCACAACTGAGAGACGTACTGCACTGGTGAGAAAGCGACAGCCGAGGAAGACATTGAACAGTGGGAAATAACTGATAAGTTCACTAGGCTAACGGTGGTATAGCCGAGAGAGGAACACTGAGCCACGCCACGGCGGTATGGTGCTCTTTTAAAGGGTGACAGAATAGGAGATCGATTTATTGTTTGGGATTACAAAAGTGTCACGTTTTCAGCTTTCTTTATAGTACAGTCAAAGTGAAAAATGTAAGTGTTCTGGGCGGGAGGGGGCCGGGGCGGGAGGGGTCGCAAGCCTGAAATGCTGCCCCCAGCCCCCTTCTGCCCCGGGCAACGCTGGGGCGGGCTGCTAGTATATTATAAAATTGAAAATGCTTCAGTTATGAGACTATGAAAGAACTAAAACAAGTCTATTTGAATTACATCAAAATCTTTGAGCAGTGATGCTGGTATTGATATGAGATGAGGGCGAAAATGGAGAACCCAATAGTTGTTAGTTGCATAAGATAAATAAGCAACAACTATGGCTTTGTTGTATATAATAACTAGCAGCCCGTCCCGACCTTGTCCGGGAGCAATCAGGCTTCAGGGCCCCCGCCCGCCCTGTGAGCGCACATGCGGCTGCTTCACCTACCTCTGCCGCCGCTCCTCTCCGCCTGTCTGCCGCTCCTCACCGCCTGTCCGCTGCTTCTCACCGCTCCTCCCCGCCTGTCCGCCGGTCCTCACCGCCTGTCCGCTGCTCCTCACCGCCTGTCCTCCGCTGCTCCTCACCGCTCCTGTCCACCGCTCCTCACCGCTCCTGTCCGCTGCTCCTCACCGCCTGTCCGCTGCTCCTCACCGCCTGTCCGCCGCTCGTCACCGCCTGTCCGCTGCTCCTCACCGCCTGTCCGCTGCTCCTCACCGCCTGTCCGCTGCTCCTCACCGCCTGTCCTCCGCTGCTGCTCACCGCTGCTCCCCGTTTGTCCTCCGCTCCTCCCCGCGCTGTCTGCCGCACCTCCTCGCGCTCATGTACGCCGGTCCTCCCCGCGCTCCTGATGTCAGCACACAGGTCGCGGCCGGTGCTACTTCCAAGGGACTACTTTTTTTTATCTTAAATTTTGTAATTAATGTATTTTTTATTTTATATAGCCTATGTCCATCTGCAGACCCTGAGAATTACAATGATGAATCGGGTGTTTGCATTGGTGCTGTGGTTCCCGAGTTTACCCGCCTCAAAGGTTCCCAGTACTTACTTTATAATAGTAGTATAGCTATATATATCTAACATGCATTTTTATTAAGAAAGACTGATTTCTGTGGCATTGACATGGATTCTTTCTAGTAAAGGCACAGCAAACTCTCCTCTTTTCTTGTATCAGATAGCACTGATCTGTCTCCAAGCAGAAACATCTATAACACAGGCACAATTAAGTGTAAGGTTTCGGCGTCTGGTTGTCATCAGCTTTTGGAAGCAGTAATCTGGGCAAGACCAAAGAAAAGGGCTGACCTAGAAACTTTTGCACCCTGCATAACAGGTACTGCAGTTCCATCCTTCACCTCTATAAGCCAAAGTCTGCACTCCTGAAGAACTAATCCGCATCCCCTCTCTAATAAAGTGTAAATTGAATTTCTAAAGGTAGCTGTGACTCCAGCCTTATTTCTGCAGTGTCTGGGCAGGGGCGTAGCCACTATTGGTGCAGCATTTGGAAATGCACTGGAGCCCATTATAGATGACAATTGCTGTGCTTTACTACACTAACAGCAGTCGAAGGGACCATTTTTCTTGTCTGACCTAGACCCATGGTATCTTTGCTACTCCACTGAGTGTCTGGATCTCCACTCTTCAGCCATAAGCATGCATGCAGTACACTTGCACTGTCTGGTGAAGCTGTCCTGATCATCCATTTTGTGCCAGCCCATAACAGGGGCATCCATAATGGATCCCATTGGCTTCAGTTCTCATACACACACGGTTTTATCATGCATGTACTACCTAACTGCAGCGCATACACTGTGTGCCTGTACTATCATAACTTTCAACAGGTGCAGTCTGTTGGCCATCCTCTCGCAGATTACAAAACCTGGTATAGTGTTACCACCACTTTACTTACTAAATCCAGTTCAGGGATAAATGCACACTTGCTGCACTTTCCATGTCGCCGTACGGTCCGAGATCTTGCATTATCGGGGATAGGTTGATTGATGCTTCTTTGCTAGATTAGCATGATATCAGGGCAGGAGGAAGTATCGACGCAAGTGGGTGCTCGGGCATGGGTGCGTGCTCGTGCAACGCGCAGGGGACATTCCGGTCACAGCAGAGATCTTTGTGACAGTTATTTATTTGAAAACTCTTATGTAAATGTATGACTTAAAGTCGCGTAGTAGTTTTAAGCGCAGATCATCCAGGAATGTTGCGAAGAAAGTTTCTCCATCAAGTGCAGGTTGGAATCACAGCTCTGTTATATTACTGATTACTGCGCTCAGTTAAACGGAGGTCGTGTGCTTGGTAAAAGGCCCGCTTTGGGAACGATGCTTGCTTACTTCGGCAACGAAGCTCCCGCTAATAGCGCAACTACCGCTGTTTGTGGAGACTCACTTCAAGGCAGGCAGGCGTCCTTCCAATTCCTCTGTGCACCTAATGTCTGCCGGTCATGGCTGCGTGGATTATGGGACACAGGTCGTCGATCACCGGCTTCAGAGGCGGCTGATGTGTACCAAAGGCGACCGAGCCCTGGCCGCGCCGTGTGTCCCAGGGATCTGTCATCACTGGCTTGGTTCCGTTATCCGCCCCCTCACCCAGTCTCGTCATGCTGCTCCTCGTTTTAGCTATTGTAGACCTGTACAGCAATTTGTAACCTTCAGCTCAGTGGCAGCCCCTTCCCTAATGCTGCACAGGTGCTGCTGCTGCCCCCTAACCCAACCTCGTCAAGCTGCTCCGCATTTTACCTGCTGGAGCTCTTTACAGCATGTGTTTAACCTTCAGCTCAGGGCAGCCCCTTCCCTAATGCTGCACAGGTGCTGCTGCTGCCCCCTAACCCAGCCTCGTCAAGCTGCTCCGCATTTTACCTGCTGGAGCTCTTTACAGCATGTTTTTAATCTTCAGCCCAGGACAGCCCCTTCCTTCATGCTGTACAGGTGCTGCTGCTCCTGTCCCCAGATAACCCCTGTTTTTCAAGGTTCGCGGATAGCGTCTTTATTTAGCAGGGATCGATTCTGGGCTGTCTGAACCGGCGCCTTGATGCAAGTGCTTCGAGGCGAAGAGCTAATCTGGTTTAACGGGTTTAGTGCATCTGCTGCAATAATCTGTCTGGAACACATATGTGACATGACTGAATTCCAATGGGACTCGCCCGACCTTTCAAGGTCAACGGGTCAAGGACTGACCTGGCGAGTATCTTAAATGTTACAAATGCAGCCTTGTAATAGTGTCTCGTTCTAGTTCCTAGGATCGATGTATTGCATTGTGATGAAGAGTTCCCTCTTTTGTCAGTCACACATGTGAAAATTAGGTATCAGTGTTACTGGGCTGTTTCTATGGCACATCATTATATTCTAATCTTAAAGTATTCCCCTTTAGAGGAACCTGTGGAAAGTGTTTCTTTCCCGGTTTTATCTAGCACAGATATCCCCTCACTCCCTGCTGTAGGTCAGAATGACCAAACCTATTATGTGTTCGATGCAGTACCATGGCCTTTTTCTGTCAAACACACTAAAATAAAATTCGTTTTTTGTGTGTTTTAATGTAATTCTAATTACTCTTTACGTTTTCACATCACACCTTTTCCTCCGTCCCACAGAGGAGACTGATGAAAATGTTTGGAGCTCGGGTGGTCCGACACTGAACTGAAGATGTTGTATGCCGCTTGACTTTCTTGCATCTAAATATGCGGCATTGCATCCCCTTTTCCGCCTAATTGGTCACCTGCTTTGCTTCGTGAGAGCCTGAGACGAAGCAGGATAATGTGCAATGATGCTTTACGTGCAAAGCAGTTAGAATTACTCTAGTTTTAAAGCTTTGTGCAGAGGCATTTCGACACGTGGAGTCTCCCAGCGGGCTATTGAGAAATGGCTAAAGTCCACAGCCGCCTTTGCCCATAGCATTTTGGGAGTTAATTGCTAACCCCGAATATTTTGTTTTATGCATGCAAGGCTCTAATGCTCCACCGCGCTTGACCTACCTCAGCCTGCTCCAGTCTGGCAGAGTTCACCGCTCCTGTCTGCCGCTCCTCCCCGCACTCGTGATGATGTCAGCACGCACGTCGTTAGCGCACACGGCCGGCGCTACTTCCAAGGGACTACTTTTTTTTAACATATATTTTTTAAAGAACGTATATTTTTTTGTGGTATATAGCCTATGTCACTCTGCAGACCCTTACAATTCCAATGATGTATTGGGTGTTTGGATTGGTGCTGTGGTTGCCGAGTTTACCCGCCTCAAAGGTTCCCAGTTATTGCTTTATAATAGTAGTATAGATATAGATATAGAAGAGAATGCTTCAGGTCTGAAATGATGAGACTGAAAGAATTAAAACAGTCGATTTGAAATGACAAAGGCTTTTTGAGCAGTAGTGCTGCTGCCGAGTTGATGTCTATTCTTTTTCACCCTGAAGGCAAAAATGGAGCCCCAATAGTTACACGTCTCAGCAGCCCGGCCTGCTAACTCGGGGAGAACAAACTCGCATAAAAAGTACATTTCAGCCGAAGATTAACTCACAATTCGCCACAGAGTACGGCAACAGCGCCATCTACTGTCCCATGCACTTAAATTAATATGCAAAACCACTCGTAATAAATCGAAAAGAAAAACATACATAACTCTTCTGCCCAAGATTTTAAGCGCCCTGGAAAACCCCGAACAATATCTTGACCTTTTGTGTGGTGCATGAACAAGGTCTAGCAACAGAAATCTACAAAGTATGGGGGCCCAGCAATAACAATTATGGCATTGGCATATACTTACTGCTTTCACGGCAATTGGTGCCAATGGGCAGTGAATCTCGGCACGGTTTCAACTGGGCACACACTGCTTCCGTTGGCGTCTGAAGTAGGTCCTGCTGCTACGCAAGATGAAGGGGGTTCGCAGGTGAGCATCGAAACACTAATTGTCTGAGCATGCCCTTTGACCTTTTCTCACAAATGCAGCCCCCAAGGAGACACCACAACAGCAGTAATGGCGCTGAGTTCGTGACTGCTGTTGGGGCCGCAAGGAAAGGACTGGCGGGCCGCAAATGGCCCGCGGGCCGTACTTTGAGTATCGCCGCACTAGGCCATCCATCTATCCACTCTACCACCTATCTCTATGTACTTGAAGCCTCGCCTACACTCTGCCCATATTTGTCATTGGCTTGTGTATTTGTCCTTCGTAAATGCTGGCTTCTGATTCGTTATTAGGCTTGTTAGTCCCTCCTTAGTACCGCCTTGTCTTCATTTGCAACGTCCAATGAGGACTGGCAATTTTGCTGTGGTTGTTACACGGTACATCTTGTAAGCTCTATTTTCTTTAATGAGTTTCTCTTACTAGAGGAGGGTGAAGCATTTGGAATGCAATAGGTCTTGCATTTGCGAGAGTTCAAGCTATTGGCATTGCAAATGACAATGCCTTTTATTTATGTTTTAAAAACCAAAACATGAACAAAGAACAGTCATTTACAATGCCAATAGCTCAAACTTGCGTAAATGTGAGGCCTATTGCATTGCAAATGCTTGTGTATACATTTGGCTTGCCTGTTTGAATGGTGGGTGTTACATGATGCTATCCTCACCAGCAACCAGGTGGCTCACTATAGGTGATAACATTTGTACGTTCTAGGGGATGTCAAAACTGCTGTGCAGTCCTCTGTTTTTGTGCACTTTTTAAAAATCTGCAGTGTCGAAAGCTACCGACATCTGTATTGCTGTCTATCATTACCTGAAAATCTATATGATTCAATATGAGTGTTAAAGTTGTACCCAGGGTCTTTAAGTGAGCAGGTCCCCCTGGGTCTGAGACCCGGTAGTATTTTACGAAGGACATTGAAACGGATCCCTATATTCATGTCCTTAATTTACTAGGAAAACACTGACAATTCCTGAACAATTAATGTAATAAATGTCCATGTCAATAATTTAGCTCCCGTTTATATTTCATATTTTAATGAATGTACTGCATTGAGTATTAGCTAATCCCAGGATGTTATGTTTCTATATTTCTTTGTACGTTCAGCATATTACAGTTGTCGTGTGCATACTTTAAACTGAGTTACCTCTAGGTGTTTACAACAGCCACAATAGTGAGAGAGCTCTGGTGTTCAGGCCCAAGTCAGTTTCTCCTAGTGCCTGTCAGTGAGGCAAACAAGCATTGGCAATTCCTGAGGCGGAAGCCGGGAGCAGGGCACTAGACATTTTAATCTTGCTGACTACTAGCTTGTATTGTTTTTGTACTGTCACGTTTGTGTTCATTAAGCGATCACTTGAAAAATTTTAATTTTGCTCACCTCCCCTCGCAGCTTTTCCTACCTGCTGGGCGCATTCTATCTGGGATAAAGTCACTCCTGGAGCCCCTATCCCGGTTCTGTGATTTCTTTCTGAACCCCCTGGTCCAAAAGACCCCCTTCTATATAAAAGACACCAAACACCTATTAAGTGTAATTCAGGAACTTGACTTTGACCCCACCGCAGAACTAATGGCAGGACTAGACATAGAAAGTCTATACACTAGCCTACCACAGGACGCGACACTACAAGTGTTACACGACGTCCTAATGGCAAACCCCTGGGAACATCACACCCCCCGCAGTTTCATCTTGGACTGCGCTGCCCTGGCTCTCAAAGAGAACTATTTTGAATATGAAGGCACCTTCTACTTGCAGACAAATGGTACGTCTATGGGCAGTGTTTTTGCCCCAAGCGTGGCAGGATTGTATGTGGCCCATTTTGAAGACGTACACGTACAACAACCCACCAACCTCTTCTCCACCAACATAAGAGTATGGCGTCGTTATATCGACGACATACTCTTAACCCCTTCCATGCTGGTGACGAACCCCAGCCGTCATGCACTACGGTGCTCGTGTGCTGATGACGGCTGGGGTTCGTCATGGCCCGCCCGTGTTCTGCCGGCGGCCGCACACGGGGAAAATGGCGGCCGCACGGAAGGGGTTAATATGGAAAGGTAACCAAGAATCATTGGACAACTTCATGCTTTGGATTAACCAATTAGACCCATATTTACGTTTCACTTGCACCAGCAGTGCCACTGAACTACCCTTCCTAGACTTAAATATCAGACCCGAGAATGGAAAACTCACTACCACCACCTTCTACAAACCTACAGCAAGAAATTCTTTACTAAGGTTTGACAGCTTCCACCCCCGACACTTGAGGGAAAACTTGCCCTATGGGCAGTTCTTACGCATCAGGCGTAATTGCAGCAACTTCAAGGATTATAAACAGCAGTCCAACAACCTGGTACACAAACTCAGGGACCGTGGCTACCCCTCCAGAATAATAAACCAAACCCAAAAAAGAGCTAGGAACCAGAACAGGGAGGCACTCCTAGAAACCTTCGAAAAACCAGAGGAAGAACCAATCCTTACCTGCGTGACAATGTATAATACAGTATCTAATCAAGTATCTAACATCATACAACGAAACTGGAAAATCATCAACTCCGGCACCAGACAATGGGAGAAACCACGCTTTGCCTACAAAAGGGCCACCAATCTAAGGGACCAATTGGTAAACACCAGACCACGCACAACTCAGAGCAAAGATAACACCATTGTCAACGCATGGGGTCTGCCCAAAATCACCGGTCACCAACCCTGTAACAACTGCAGTGTATGCCACCTAACATCTCCGTCAAAAACACTCAACTTGGAACCAGGCAAAACCTGGACACAACGACAGTTCACGAACTGTAACTCTACCAATCTGGTATACTTGATCACCTGCAGATGTGGCCTGAGATACATCGGCATGACGACCCAAAAAGTACGCACAAGAATGACGGAACATAGAAGTACAATAAGATGTGGGAAAAGTATAAGCAAGCTCACAGATCACTTCCTAACCCACAACCACACACCCAATGACTTCACCTGGACTGTCATTGAGAAGTTTGACAATGCCAGAGATGAGAGAATCCTTCTACAAAAAGAGCAGCGCTGGATATACCGGTTAGCCACACACATCCATGGCCTGAACGATGCCATTCCATGGAACAGCCTAACTGTATAAACATAACTCTTTAACATCATTGCGCATAAGCCAGTTTTCCACAAAAATCCATAGCCTGGACGATGCTTGTCCATAGAACAACCTTACTATATAAACACTACCTAACACTACTGTGGAACAACTTCCTTATAGCACCATATATTGGAAGATTACCAGTGCCTATTTGCCCCTGCATGAGCGCCCCTTCTCTGACCCTCCCTCTCCCATAGTGTTTTTTTCCCCAGTGTCCTTCAGTGCACACTATGCACTCTCCACACATGTGAGAATATCTCACTTCCCGTATAGCATTTGAGCTCAATATGGCCAACATCGCTATTTTATCATAACCGCGTTTAGAGCGCAATATTAACCTCTAGACTCGCCCAGCACGCATGCGCATACAAGATAACGCATGCGCGTGCTGCATAACACTAGAGCGAGGCACTGCGCATGCGCGATAACATAGCAGCTCCGCGCATGCGCTATGACGCGCACTACTTTCCCGCACTTGCGCAAACAGGACCACCATGACACGGCGGTTAGCGCGCATCCCTCCCTCTCTTTCTATCCCGAACAGGTGAATCCGATTAAGAGAACAGTATAAATTACAAGTAAGGTGGCCCACTCACCTCACATCGGGCGCCGCGGAAGGACGAATAGGTCCAAGGAGGAACCAGACCGAACTACTCGTGAGTAAAAACAAACCTCCTGTCCTGCAAAATGGGGTAAGCAACTACTCTTCTTCTCCCTACAGGTTAGATAGCCTTGTGTATCTCATTTATCTCCACAGGGTCTCTTTCTCTGCCAGGCGACCCATGAGGCTTTTTACTGAGAAATAACAGAGTGAGGACCTAGTATCTATACTTTCCTGTACCTCACCTTGTGATTTCGTTTTTTAGCCCACCACCCCTCACTAACGGTTCATTATACCCTCACCAGCTCCATGGAGTCTCCATGAGCTCACTCTAGCCGCATATAGGTCGCACACCACCTTATAAGCCGGCAAACAGTGGTTTTAATTCATGCCACCCTAATATGACTCTACCTTGTACGTCTTGTCTTTGTCCTATGTGTTCTGTGTAGAAAAGCTTGAGGGAATCCCCCTCTAACAGTTATAGCGCCTTAGCGTGCGCAACACATAGTCAAAATAAGACACACACTTAAGTTAAGTTTATTATAAGTTTGCACCTTTTCACAATTCTCTTTGGTCCTGAGGAAAGCTAGCTTAGAATTAAAAGGCACTGGCTGAAACATGTAGACCACACTGGACGCCGGAGTTCATTATAACACTCCTTTAACGTCCTCTTGCCTTTTTTAACCTGCTAACAGAGCCCAGTTTATTAAATATTGTTAACCCTCGGGTGCTGGGACCTCCTGTATAGCATTTTAAACTTCACTTATCTCACCCCCTCACTGCACACTCAGCAATATACCAGCTCCGCAGTCACCTGGCGTTGTAGCACACCCGGGGCACATTCGGTGCCACTATGGTGGGCCCGATGATGAAGCATGCCACCGACTAGGTCGGTGGGTGAGGGCTTTATAAGGAAAACAGTGCTTTTTTCCTTATTTTTGTCTGACGTACCTGAGTCATTTAAAAACCTCCCCCCTAAACTAGCTAGTCCACATTGATTTATATATATAACATTGGGGATACGGGCTAGCTTATCTAGTCCTCTCTCTCTCTTTGATCTGCATAACATCGCATTCTGCAGGGAACATCGGGCTGTGTGAGGAGTCGATTTAGGGCTTCTACAACTTTATAATCCTCGTTCCCCTTTGCTACTCACTGCGGCCGCCATCTTAGGTGTGGGCGACTACAGCGCTCTAGTGTTTGGCCGATTGGGGGCCAGGACACAATAAAATGGATCCCTCTCCTCGGGCGAAGCGGGCGCGCCAGAGGCGCGCCAGAGGCAAGCCCGTCTGGGCCTGTCCGGGCCTGGCCCGGGACCAGGGACACTCCCCCTGTCCCTATCCATACTCGCATCACCTTCACCCGATACTCTGCATCTCAGCTACGAGCACTAAACATCCCTATCACTAATCGTGCTGTCAGACCCTGTCACCCCTCAGTGGTCTCATGGCTGTCCCTGTTTCATGCCATGGATGTAAATACACTCTTCCCCACCCTACCCCGTCTGCCCTTAACATCCGTCCCAGACCCACGCTTAACTTTCGTTTGGCCCTCCTTAACGCCCGCTCCCTCCCGAAACATAGCCTAGACATCAGAGATTTGATCGGGAGTCAGGAGCTGGATATTCTATTTATAACTGAAGCGTGGGGTGATGAGGCTTCTGGCCCGGATTTCTGTGCAGCCACTCCTGAAGGCTATTGCGTGGTAAGACAGGACAGAACCACGGGAAGAGGCGGTGGATTAGCCATCATTTATAGAATGACCTTTCAAACCAAAATCGAAGCTATTCCCAGAATAAATTGTGAAGCATGTGCATTCTCCATCACACTGAATCACAATCAAGTCTTCAAGGGAATTCTCATTTATCACCACCCCCGGTCCACACAGCGGTTTTCTGTCAACCCTTGGTGATCTTACGGAACTCTCGTTTAGCTATCCGGATTACACCGTGTTGGGGGATTTCAATTTCCATCTGGAAGTACTAGGGGGATAAAGACACGGCCCAAATGATCACCGATCTACGCTCTGTAAGTCTACAGCAGCTGGTTGCAACTCCACTCATCAGGCAGGACACATACTCGATGGCCTCTTTACCAATAACCCTAATATCGCACTGACCACTGTTCTCCCGGTAGTATGGTCAGACCACTCGGCAATTATCTTTACCATTTTGGCCCATAATCCTAACACCCCGCAATATTCTTCTCGCAACCCCAATACTACGAGAGCCTGGAAAAACGTAGACCTTTCTCTCTTGGCCAAAACTCTGGAAGATTCCTCTTATGAGCCATCACTAAATCCTATCCTGTTGTCCAATAGATATCAGGACTGGATTCTGGACGCCATCAATAAAAAAGCCCCGGCTAAATCCTTCAACCCCAATCGGGCTAAGCCATCCGCCCAATGGTTCCCTGAGGATCTTCGGCTACAACGCCAACACTGTAGGAATTTAGAAAGGCGATGGCGCAAACTTTACAGCATCGCAGATAAACAAACCTATAAAGATGCCCTTGCATTATACAAGAAGGCCATCGTTAAGCACAAGAGCGCTTTCTTTTGTGATCAGATTGAGTCTGCTCAGAATTCGTCTAGAAGGCTTTTTCAAGTCGTTGAATCGCTTTCCAATCCCCCAACAGGCCCTATAAATGAACCATCTCAAGATCTTTGTAATATGCTGGCAAACTTTTTCCTCACCAAGGTTACGAATATCTATTCATCTTTCTCCCCTGCAACGAGTTCCGATCATGCTGAACCTCTTCCTCAGCCCCCCCTCTCACTCCCTACTTTTCCGATTACCATTTGACTACGACAGATCAGATTAGCATGCTAATCAACTCTATTAAATCTGGGTCTCCTTTAGATCCATGCCCCCTTCTATCTTGAGCGACTTAAAAGAGGTTATTATTTCCCCTCTCACAGACCTGTGTAATTCCATCTTCCAAACCGGTATATACCCTGAAATCTGGAAAACTGCGATCATCAAGCCCTTGCTAAAGAAGCCTTCCCTAGACCCCTCTGATTCAGTTCACTACAGACCGATTGCTTGCCTCCCCTTCCCGGCCAAGATATTCGAAGCCATCATGAATAAGCAGCTGGCGAGTTTCATCGATTGCCATCAACTTCTAGATGACACCCAGTTTGGTTTCAGGAAGGGCCATGGGACTGAGACGGCATTGCTAAAGGCCTCAGATGAGATCAGGACCATACTGGACCAGGGCGGGGCAGCGGTCCTGGTTCTTCTAGATCTCTCTGCCGCCTTTGACACGGTCGATCATTCTATTCTGATCGACCGTGTCACTTCCCTGGGAGTGACCCACCGTGCCAGGGACCTCATTGCCTCCTTTTTGGCTAATCGTACCCAGGCAGTAAAACTAGGCTCCTTCCACTCGCCAACATTTACCCTCCCGTGTGGGGTGCCGCAGGGCTCCGCACTAAGCCCCACAGTATTTAACATATGTGGCAGACTTGGCGAGAGTCATTAAAGCTCGGGGTCTCCGCTTAACCACCTATGCGGATGATACCCAATTGGTGTTGGCGATACACAAAGATGGACCAGCTGTGGCTGCAAGATTTCAGGAAGGAATGAGGACCATCAGTTCGTGGATGTCCAGTAATTGCTTGAAGCTAAACTCGGACAAGACCGAGGTCATGACCTTCGGCAACCTTGCACCAGAATGGTCTTCCAGCTGGTGGCCCAGTGAAATGGGCCCACCCCCGACCCCCGTTGCCAAGGTCAGAGTAACGGGGTCGGGTCGGGTTGCCGTGAGGACTGGTGGATCCCTGATTGTGCCCCTTCTACTCTACAGACTGCAACTCCGAGGGATGATTGGGACGTGGATCTAACCGAAGAAACGTCCACAGCCCCCTTTAAGTGGGCGTATGATGACTTCCACGAGGACCCGCCTACCACTGACGTCGACGATCCTGGATGGTTGAAAACAGGGACAGAGGACGCGAGGAACACCGAACGGAGGAAAAAGACGAAGGAGAAAACGGAGGACGAGAAGAAGAGGGAAAGCCAGGAGGCCAACGACCCTGTGTTCCGCCGTGCCACGCTCCCGAGGGAGGAGTGTGGCTTAGCCAGGTACGGCGGCGTTGGGCGGCTTGGGTGGGGAGGAAGAGTGCCCCGTGTGAATAGTGTAAAAAGCTCCCTGTGTGTACTTGACCTCTGTGATTCCCGTTTCCCCCCTTTTCCCGCTACCCTATACCCGTACCGCACCTACCCCTCATTCCCTCACTCTTCCCTCCAGTACAATCACCAACTCACTAGCGTGTTTGTAAAATACACCGGTGTCCCTCGCAACCACGGGAAACCCTTGGGTGCAAACGCTTGTCGGATAAAGCGACTAACGGCCTCCCTCTGTCCATCTTCTTTCTTCCATGTGGCTGCACCGGGGAAGTAACGCCTGAGACCATACATTGCCTGGGAAATACGCGACGCTGCTTCCAAAGAAGAAACCACTCATCCTGTGTCTCCCCCTGGAACCTGGGGTCTTTCAATACCTGTTGCCCTGCGTGCCCCGAAGACCACCACCATGGATAAAACCGAGTTTGCGAGGGAGAGACTAACGTACCGTACAAGACGTACCTTAAAAATAAAACCGAGTTTGAAAAGATATACTGGTCAAGTGTCTGTTGAGCCATCTGTTGTCACCACCGAGAGCGTCCCAAGCCCCCCTCCCACGGCTACAGTCAGAAACCTCGGCGTTGTGTTCGACGATAAGCTGGTGTTTAAACATCATGTGAACAAGGTGGTCTCTTCATCCTTCTTCATGCTAAAAAAAATCAGAAAACTGCTGCCATACCTCCCGTCAGGAGCTGGGAAAACTTTGATTACCACCCTTGTCTTCTCAAAATTGGACTATGGCAATGCCCTTTTCCTTGGCACAGAGCAACAGATTCTATCTAAATTGCAGTCTGTGCAAAATGCAGCGGCCAGAATTCTGCTTGATATCCCCAGTCGCCGCTCAACCTCCATGGCCATACGCCATTTGCATTGGTTAAGCGTTAAGAATCGTATAAAATGTAAAGCTCTTTGCATTGCTTACAAAGCTATTCATGACTCTGGACCAAGATTCCTCAAAGATGCTTTTCGAATTCATACCCCACAAAGATACCTTCGTTCTGCTAGCACCTATCTTCTTGCTGTCCCGCGGACCAGAACCGCCAGCTGGGGAGACAGGCGTTTCTTGGTAGCCACCCCCAAGCTGTGGAATTCCCTTCCTCTACCCATTAAAACCAGCCCAACCCTCATTGTCTTACGAAAACTCCTGAAAACATGGTTATTTGATCAATGATTTTAAGGTAGCTTCATCTCAGGAGTCCGATCTGCGCCGAGACACCCTTGGGTATTTGCGCGCAATAAAAATTTCATAAACATAAACAATGCAATCAATATGTATGCGGTTTGAAGTGAAATTATATGGCTTGAATTTGAATTGTTAGTTATAGTTGTGGAATGTGTGTGGTGGAACTGTGTGGTGTGTAGTGGAATTATGCTTACTGGAATAATGTGTCATGGTGTGTAGTGCATTTATGTGTATTGTTGGGATGTGGCATAGAATGTATTTATGTGGGGTGTTTTTATGTTGTACTGAGTAAAGTGTAAATGTAAAGTGTAATTATGTGGCACTGCATGGTAGTATGTGGAATGTAATTTTATTGTGTGGTTTAGAATTGTGTGGCATTGAATTGTCTTTGGTTGTGAAATGCTGTGGGTGGTTTGGAGTTGTATTATGTGGCATGGTGTGGATAGTTTTATAAGGTGTAGAATTATGTGCCGTGGCGAATTCAAATGTAGTTTCTGGGGTGAAATTATGTGTTTTAGAATTTAGTGGAGATATGTGGAGATATTCTGTAGGACCGTAGGATGCGCACTGTAAGGTGGATTCTGGTGCCTTCAGTTTGATGCTCTCTTTTATTTTCCTTCCTAATTCACCTCCCTAGTTATCTTCATGCTACTGCTTTACAGATAGTCAACAGCGGTCTATGGTGCATTAGGGGTGTAGCTTGGTCAGTGAGATTCAGGGCCCATACATCATGACTTTGCAGAGGTTTATAAAAGCGAATAGAACAGTTCTCAACTTTCCTGTAAGTATTTTATGGACCTAAGAAACACGAAAGGCTAAATCATAATGAGTTTTAAAATATAGAAATCTATCATCTCTGAGTGAAATAAATCACATTCCACAGCACCAGGAAAGGAGATGCCATGTGATACAGACAGATGCAAGCATTCACACATACACACACGGAGACAGAAACAAGTGTGCACAGACTGAAGCAAGAGTGCACACCAACACAGGCAGGGCAACAGCTGCAAGCATTCAACCGCGCAGTTTGGATGGCAAACTGTTCCAAAGCTTGGCTGTAAGAACTGCGAATGAGCTTCCTCAGCAGCGTGCCTCAAGAACTTAGGAATCTGCATTAAACTAAGGTTATTTAGAGCTTAGTACTCTCTCTTAGGTATATGGGGTCAGTGTTCTCAAACAGTACAGGGCAAGTGCAGGACTTGTAAAAGATGCCTGTGATGAGATGGAGTGATGTGGTCAACCTCTGGTACTTTCTGCTGAAATCTAGACACCCCTTCTGCACTAGTAAACAAAAAAGAGATGATGGCCAAAGCGCTAAATCATTTCAGACAATCACCCCCAGTCACAGATCTGGGTTTAATCCATCATCGTTCTTTAGCTCACTTTGCCACCCTAGTTCAGACAGTCTTGACCCAGTGCCTCATGGGAACAGTCCAGTCCGAACTGCCAAGCCGGGTCTTCCCTGAACCGGAAATAAGCTGGGTCAGGTTTTGGGTTAACAACCCTCTTCAGCCAGGCTAGCTCGAATCCAGTGGCAAAGTGAGCAAGGGACCCACGTCTGGGTATACCCTGCCAACTTAGGGCAAACTAAGCAAACACAAAGAGTTGATGGACGGAGCGCAGAGAACAAAAATGGGCGAGCATGTATGTTGGTTGCTGTTAGAAATGGTATTTCTGGCTGGCTAAGGCGTGCGCCAAAGCCAGGCAGAAACCACCACTCTAGTCAGGGCAAGGGAGTTACACGCCGAAGATAACCCCTGCTCACCCCCTTGGTAACTTGGCATGAGCAGTCAGGCTTATCCTGGAGGCAATTCGTAAAGCCTTTGCACAACACACATACACACAGCAGCAACAATCTAGGCACACCACAAAAGAAACTCCACACAAGATGATATAAAAAAATAGCCTTTGTATTATCATAACCACATTAGACACATAATCACACATTTACACTGTGCCAACTGGCACAGGCAATATTCACGGGATTATATACAGGACCAGGCCAATCGTGCCACGGTCAGAACCATCAGAACAGGTAAGTAAATGCAAATCTAAAACACAACCAGTAACTACTGGTACCATAATGACTTAAGCATTATCACATTAGCATTAGACATAAACCCACATTTGGCCCAAACCTCATCAGCACAAACACATTATGCAATGGGCCTCACCAGCATAAACACATTATACACTAACCCCATAAGTCTAAACACATTACGCAAATAGGTACTACCTCAAAACATCACAACATGACATTAGGCATCCGCACATTAGGCACAAACCTCATTAGCATAAACACAGTATGCATTAGGTATCCCCAGCATAAACACATTAGCGTAGATACCATGGGCCTAAATCATTATTTTGGCAACACTACTAATAATAGACACATTACGCAATTTGGCAGAGCCTGGCGCTTTACCCATGTCACCAAACTGTCCCAGGCCAACTGGCCATCTCAAAGGGCTTGAATGCCCTATGTCCCAATGTCAGGGCCGGCTGCCAATGCAGCAGAAGAAAGTGCGCAGAGGCACTGACCTAAACGTTGCAGCTGCCCACTAATTGCTGGGCAGCTATGGAAAATTGTAGGCAGGGGCACTCCTGTGCCCTGAGTCCCCCACTGGGACTACAAAACTCAACTGTGCCCAAACGTTGCAGCTGCCTGCGCGTTTGCAGGGCAGCTGGGCGAACAACCTCACTACTGGCACCACTGTGCCTAATGAGCCCCCCTCTGGGGCCCTCCTAGACGAAACTTGCCCCAAAGAAATGGCACTGCACCCACGGTGCCGTGGAAGCCCCACTCCTGGACTCCCAAAGCAACTTCTGCCAACGTTGCAGCTGCCCTCTGACAAGTGGGCAGCTGTGAGGGGAGTGAGCACCGACAATGTTCCCCGAAGCGGGCACCAACCATGTGCCCTGAGGCGGGCACCCACATTGTGCGTGTGAGCCCCACGAGGCTCTGTAACCATATGCAGGCTGCCGCCCAACCCCACTCACCGGGACATGCTTGGGGACATCCTGCGGCACTGGCTCACGGCTCTTCTCCGCTTCCTGCTGTTGGCATCGCGGGGCTCTCCCTTGCACACGGGAGCCCCGCGCAGGCATGACGATTTCCTGGGGATGCCTCTCACTTCACCCGGGACCCAGGGCTTCAGGGGCGCATGCAGGGCTCCCACCGGCACACGGGAGCCCTCTAAAGCCGACACTGCCTCTCTACTTCACTTGGGCCTCCTCCTGGGACCTGGCACTTTGTCTGGAGCTCTTAGAGGCGGGGTGGGCTCCCGTCCTCCGTCCATCACCACTCTCCATTTTCAGCAGCCCTCCGTGGCATCCAGGAAGGCGGGTTGGGCTCCCGCCGGACTTCCTGCTCCCCCTTCCGGCGCTAGGATGCATTACCTGCCCCTAGTCAGGTGGATGACTTCTGGGTCGCACTGGGCAGCGGTGACCCGCTTCTGCGAGCAGATTTGAACTGCGGGGAAGGGCTCTTGCCATGGAATAAACAAATGCGGCAATGCCGGGTGGGCTCCGGCTTCGTAAAAAAGTATCGAAGCGGCGCAACTGCGAGATGGGCACCCGCTCTGCAAAATAATCAGGAAAGGTTGCCAGAACGTGGGGTGGGCACCCGCAGTCTCCGGTCACCACAGTGCGGGGTGGTTCCCGCCAGGTACGTACTAATGCGGGTTGGTCACCCGCCCTTAAAAGATGTATACAGCTGGGTAGGCTCCCGCTCGGTGTGGCAGAATGCAGGGTGGGCTCCCGCTCAGTCACAGCATCATGGGGGGAATCCCTATGCTGGGGATTCCCTCCATCTACACATGCAGCGCTGCAACAGTCCATACGCTCCTCTTCCTTTGGAGAAAGTATAGACCTCACCAGGCGCTAGGTGCAACCAAAAGAAAGTCTTTAGGAATCAGGGGGCAATGCTGGGCCCAGAGAGGCAGCCCTCCTGGCAGGTCCTCCTGGGCCCCAGTAGCAGCACGCCCCCTCAGTGTCAGGCACAGCACCCAGGACTGAACATGGGGTAACAGCCCCTACATTTATACCAGGTAATCTTTGTCTGCAGTACAGGGCATTGGGGAACCAGATGCAACTGGTTCAGGGGGATTTGGAGCACTTTGTTTTTCAAGCTCTTCTTCCCCTTTGTCAGGTGGGGCCTAGGTGATCAGACACACGACATGGGGCGGAGCCAGCATTGTACAGGGCAGGCACACTCCTATTCAGGGTCAGGGAATTTCTCCTCCCACTACTCCCAGCCCAGGTGTCCCATTCAGCCTAGCGCTGACTCACCCTGCCCCTCCTGGCGCCACCCACACCTCTCAGCTCCTGTCACCCACAAGCCAGACATGCAATTCACATCAGGCAGGCAGACACATAGCACACAGAAATGCCAACTGGCACAGAGAATATGACATCATTCGATTTATACACCTATGAATTATACTATGGTTTATATCATTCAAACATTTTGTTTTCTATACCAAGCGTTACTTTGTTAAATTTAGATACTTTGTCAAATTTAGATAAGCATCTGAGTTCATTAATTGGACTAAAAGAAATATTTTGTACAGTTTGTATATAATTTGTGTATATATATGTGACAAATGTTTTGTACTTTTGTGTAAATGTTTTAAATGTCTTGTATTCTTTTTACACATAAGAATCTTTGCTAAAAAAAGAAAAAAAGTAATTAAAAGGGCAAGAAACGCCCAACAGACCTAAAAATAATATTGGTTTGTTATTTTCCTGCAGTGATAGGAGTGGAAACAAAATGTGGTTGGTACTTGTTTTTTTTTTTTCTCCCAACTTCTAGAAGTGGTATTTCTCCACCAGTCACCATAAATCTGCGCACACCATTGCGCAGCATTTATCCTCACGAGTTCATACATACTAAACTCGCCCTTGCCGCTCCTCTCATACCACGGTACAAAAGAGGGTGGTAATGGACGGAGCATCTGAACCAATCAAACACTCACACCCAGTCAAAAGATCTGGGTTTGATCCATCACCGTTCTTTAGCCCACTCTGCCACCCCAGTTCAGACATGGCTATATGCAAATCAGTCTGACCATGTGCCTCATGGGAACGCTTTTGGCCGCCATAAGTGTGGCAGGGTATGCTCAGACATAGGTCCCTTGCTCACTTTGCCACTTGATTCAAGCAAGCCGGGCTGAAGACGGCTGGAATGCCAGAAACCGGTCCTCGGAAGCTTGTTTCCGGTCCAGGGAAGACATGGCTTGGCAGTTCGGGCTGGGCTATTCCCATGAGGCACAGGGTCAGACTGATTTGCATATAGCCATGTCTGAACTGGGGGGGCAGAGTGGGGTAAAGAATGGTGATGGATCAAACCCAGATCTTTTGACTGGGTGTGAGTGTTTGATTGATTCAGATGCTCCGTCCATCACCACCCCCTTTTGTACCGCTCTCATACCAGGCATTTCCACGGACACACTCATCCCCAATGCATTTCTATGGGAGGGCAGGCTAATCTCACCACACTTACAGAAAGCGCATGCACTTTACACTGGACCACAGTGCTAAAGTGCTCAAAGGCCTAAAATCACCAACACCTGGTTACAAAAAAAGGCTAGGAGAATGCAAAAAGTTTCGGGGTGAACCTGCCAAAAGGGCCAAGCCCAACAGTTGCTGAGGTCATGAGAACAAGAAGCTTCTTCTGTGGCGAAAGGCAGGAGCCACTGAATCAGACTTCTCTGCCACCACAATCAGACAAACAAAGGAGCAGTTAAGTTCAACTATACCAAAGGAAAACGCACTGGAACTCTACTATCTCATGTTTTGACGCTTATACATAACATTAGTTACATAGTCCGGGCTTAATCGTGCTTTGCTGTCCCGTTACATAAAACATACAACAAACCAGTCTCATAAGAGTTTATAATAATGTTCAAAAGAGTTCAAAGTTAATTTTCTGTTAACACCACAACTTCCAAAAATAGTTCTCTGTATTCCCAATGTTCTTTAATGCAATACAAGGAAGCAACAGGTCTTTAGCAAAAGGAGATCCTAGATCCGTGTAGCAAGGTTCGGACTGCAGCTACAGTGGGCTATGATCGAAGTTACAACCAAATATTCAAGATGGCCATCAGGCCTCCTAAGGGAGTAATTTAATTTTTGGCGGATGGAGTACTGGCACCATGCCCGAGTACCTGACTAATGCAATGGCGAGGGTACTCTGTCTGCAATATTTAGGGATGCCCGCTGCACCTGCAGACAGATCTAGCATTTCCAGTAATCACTAACACTGTGGTTCCTGGAAATGCATTGTAAGTTTGACAGACGGCCCCATTAACATGATGGAGGCATACATCAAACGTACAACTTTTTTTCATTCCAATGCAGAATTTTCTTTTAGAAAATGTAAAGAACAAAGACCTCCTCACCATGGTAGCATTCTTCCATGGCTTAGGGATCATTTAAAAATTTTCACCGCTCCTTACTGACATGTTTTTCATGGTGGTGACAGGCAATGAAAAGTGGATTAATGGTTCAAGTGGATCGTGCACAGCGAGTATTAACCTTGTTTTATCAGTGATACCGTGCTCCTGGGAATCACTCCCTGCCCAGGACTGTAAGAATATAACACCTTGGTAGCAGCCCCACTTCCATGGGCTGTCTCCCTGGGCACAGGTTGATGTGCTGAATCTACAGCAAAATGCAAATAAACATTCTTTTCAAATCTTCTTGCATGTTGCTTGGTACTTTAATGTGTTTGTTTCACACATATATTCAATTGCATTTAAAGGTGAAACTTCATGTCCCATAATGCATTATTTCTGCATCAAACGCTTTGACAACATTAACTTCTCCCTATGCATTTCGGCTTGCTGCCTTCATCAGGTGAATATCGGTTTAACAAGCGTGAGGCGTTTATCTCCGTTGCTACTTGCAACGGAGATAAACGCCTCACGGTTGTTAAATCGATATTGGTAGGCAATGGTAGGCCTTGCAGTGTCATTGTGCAGCATAACCTACATAACCTCCAAAAATGAAAAGCTGTTTGCCAAATTGTTATGGCGTTCTTTGTACGCTTTCCTTCTTTTGAATGGAGCTAATGTGATTACATACAGCATAAGGCTTACATGCCAGCAGTAAGTGACTTCTTTTTGGGGGTACCTCCTCCACGTAACACTTGGTAGTCTCCTACTGCCATAATACATGTCCATTAATCCCGGATCCAGGTCTAGAGTGCTAAGAATAAACATAGAAATGAATGCCTACTAATATTGAAAAGGTGAATGTAATGCAGGAGGCAATAGCAAAGTGTTGGTTGTAATAACCAAGGAAATTGTACTGGGTGGGCAGGCAGCACCTGGAAAGGTAACTGCATAGAGCGATAAACCAAAATTACACTTCAGCAAAGAGTAGCAAAGATTTTATGACGAATCCCAATGGGTCACATGTATTTTGAGGTATGAGTAGGTACTATATTGCTAAATAGATGTTAGTAAATAGATGTATAGTAAAAAGATGCTAGCATGTTCTCCCTGAGAACTGTTGGAGTCTTTATACATACCTGGCAAAACAACCAATATCCATGGTTAAATCATGCAGAGTGGGTATTCTTCGCCATGTAGACAAGCAAAAAGCAGATAAACTTCATATAGAAAGCATGAGGTGCGTTACAGTGGGCATTGGAGGATCATAGCAAGTGGTAACAGTTCAATTGGGAAATGGTTTGGATTATTTTTGGAAACCCTGCAGCAGGTATTCCTATAGCAAATTTCCTAGAGGCTGCTAGTCCTGTTGCAGTATTAATTGGGGGTGAGTGCTATTCTTGGATCAGTTGCTTAAAAAGGCAGTATTGTGAAAGGATTACTTTTTGGTGTTTTTGGCTGGGGCGAGTACTATAGAAGCAGTTGTGGCTTTGGTAGATTTGAGTGAGGCAGGTTTTACTGAGTGTTCTTCATCTGCCTCCGATATGTCCGAGCCCTGTGTCCGTTTGGTGGGTTTGACTGGGGCGAGTTCTATAGAGGCTGTAGTGACTTTGGTGGATTTCACAGGGGCCTCTTCTTCTGCATCAGATGTGGCTGGGAGAGGTTTAATTTTGGTGTGCTTGGGTCGAGTAAGTACTATAGAGGCACTCGAGACTTTGGTGGATTTTACTGGAGTGGGTTGCACTGGGGACTCTTCTTCTGAATCTGAGGTGGCTGGGGTAGTTGTAATTTTGGTGTTCTTGGGTCGGGCAAGTACTATAGAGGCCCTTGAGACTTTGGTGGATTTTACTGGAGCGGGTTGCACTGGGGCCTCCTCTTCTGCATCAGATGTGGCTGGGATAGGTTTCATTTTGGTGTGTTTAGGTCGAGTAAGTACTATAGAGGCACTCGAGACTTTGGTGGATTTTACTGGAGCGGGTTGCACTGGGGACTCTTCTTCTGAATCTGAGGTGGCTGGGGTAGTTGTAATTTTGGTGTTCTTGGGTCGGGCAAGTACTATAGAGGCCCTCGAGACTTTGGTGGATTTTACTGGAGCGGGTTGCACTGGAGCCTCCTCTTCTGCATCAGATGTGGCCGACGTAAGTGTACTTTTGGTGCGCTTGGGTTGAGCAAGTTTTATATAGGCACTCGAGACTTTGGTGGATTTTATTGGAGCGGATTTCACTGCGGCCTCTTCTTCTGCATCAGATATGACTGGGGTAGGTGTACTTTTGGTGTGCTTGGGTTGAGTAAGTATTATAGAGGCAGTTGAGCGTTTGGTGGATTTTATTGGAGCGGGTTTCACTGGGACCTCTTTATCTGCATCAGATGTGGCCAAGTTAGGTTTTTGTTTGGTATGCTTGTGTCGAGCTAGTTTTTTAGAAGCAGTTGAGACTTTGGAGGATTTAGCGGGGGCGGGTTTTACTGAGGCCTTTTCTTTTGTATCAGATGTGGCTGGGGAAGCTGTTTGTTTGGTGTGCTTGGGGCGAGCAAGTACTATAGAGGCAGTTGAAACTTTGGTGGATTTGACTGGGGTGGGTTCTTCAGTGGTGGTTTGCACTGGTGTTTCTTCTTCGTCAGATGTGGTTGCCTGGGTTGCATGTTGGCTAGATTTATCTGGTGCAAGTACTATTGAGGCAGTTGAAACCTTCTTGGATTTGGCAGGGACAAAGAGTTCTGTTGTGTACATGACTGGGATGTGTACTTCACTGGTGTACATGACTGGAGTGTCTACTTCACTGGTGTACATGACCGCTGTGGGTTCTTCACTGGTGTACATGACCGGGGTGTGTACTTCACTGGTGTACATGACTGGGGTGTCTACTTCACTGGTGTACATGACTGGGGTGCGTGTGGTTCTGCCTCTCACATTTGCAACACGTGCCGTTGAGGCATGCTTGGCTTGAGCTTCTGTGGGCATAAGATATGAGCGGGATGTCTGTGGGCAGGGTCTAGAGCAGACAAGGCAGGGGCAATAATCATGCGCCGAAAGAGACGCATAGAGGTCTGTGTTCCCTGTGGCTGAAGTCATCACGTAGTTTCCACTGGGGAAGAGCTGGGTGTCAAGCATGCTGTTGAGGCTGGCATCCCAGTCCCCTGGGGGATGCATTTCCAAAGGATTGTGGGGCCAGGGGCCTCTGTTGAGGTTAATGTTGCTAGGGGAGGGACAACAGGGGCATCCCTTTTCTCGATAGCAGTTACGGGTCATAATGACGGGGGAAGGAAGGCTACCTGAGCTAACGATGGGACATCTGCACAGGACAGAGAGGAGAGGGAAGAGGAGAGGGAACAGGGTAGGGCTCGGAAAGGGCGGGAAAAAGCACGCGCATCGTACCCGGGAGAGCACTGGAGTGAAGACGAGGCTCAGTGGGAGCGCGAGAACCCTGACGTGCGCAGAGACGTAACAAGGACGCTAGGCCGGCCGCGTCAGGGGAACAATAACAGGCCGGCGACGAGGGCAGGGGGGGGTGCTGCCGCAAGAGCCTATCGCCCCGCCGAGATCCGAGTCCCAGAGGTTCAGCTAACATAACCTGCGCCCCCTCCCTATTTCGCACATAACTGGGGGCTCTTACAATAACCCATCTCGCCCCCCCCCCCCGCCTTACCCAGCCCAGTGGTATCGCCCGTTCTCGCGCTGCGTCTGTCTGACGCACGCACGCAGGTGCGCACGCTCTTTCTCAGTCAGAGCGGTTGGCCGAGGCTCCCAGGTCGGGCTTTGTTTTCTGAGGCGCTGGGAGCCTGATCTTTTTGAAAAAAAAACTGTCGAAATAGAGGGAGGAAAGGTGATTTGTCAACTTTAACAGCGTGCAGGCTGACCCGGTTAAAATTACTGTAATGTAAGATTTTACTACATGTGTGTTTTTTTTCAACGCACTCGGCGGGTTCGAGATTCCGGCAGTTCCTTTGTAACCGGCTGACCTCAACAAGCTTTGGCTGCTTCCATGTTTACAGCGGATTACTTTTATTTTTCAATCCAACGTCCCTTGTTTCAGGCTCCAGATTTTAGTGTGTGTGCCCTGGGTGGTGCCAGGAGGACTCCGGTAACCGGGCCCCAGGACTTTAAATGGGATGAAGAAAGTGTGTGGGAGGTCTCTAAAAAAGGGCGTGGCATGTGCAGTTCTAGGTGTGGCTTAAACATTTAAACTACATTTCTGTGATTCGCACAGTGTCAAAGCTGCCACGGGTTCAGATTGCTCACATGTGACATTTTCATAATTCCAGTGTATGTAATTTTGAGTGACATTCAACGACGATGAGTGACACTTTATCGCAAGCATCTCTCCCTGCAGTGCACACCCTCGAGTCAAGTCGATTCTGCCGGTGAGAACTCAAATACCATCTGAGATCCTGAGCCTTTGCGACATTTCCCTGTGTGACTTTGAGCAGAAGGCTGCAGCTCAACCCCCTCCTCCCCAGCAGCACAACACAGAGCACTTCGACAATGACATACCACTGTCAGAAAATCAGACGGAAGCGTTTTTTTTTTTATTAATCTGTTTTATTGACTTTTTACCAAAAGGAACATCCATCACAGTCTAAGTCAAATATAAAACAGCCGTAAATACGAAAACTGTACATAGACACAAGGTCAGAAATATAAGGAGAAATGGAAAAAACATCTTTTCCACATGACAATATCACAAAACTACAATATCTCACCTCAGGGGGTGCTACAGTCTGGAGTTAGCTGTTCACCTCCAAACTGCCCAAGGGGCCTTCAGAGTACTCCGCTTGTATCCCTTCCTTCTCCCTGCTCATTGCATATCAGGGCTGCTCAGTCCACGTGGTGTCGTCTACGTCTCTAGTCCTTGCATCTCCATTCGTCAGACCAGTTTCACCATCATCGTCTCTATCATCTAGAAACATGGACCAAAAGTTTTTAGGTCTGTTACGGGGGGAGGGGGTAGCAGTTCACTATAGAGTTCTGTTTGTGTACTGCAATATATAATTTCCTTAGTCCACTGTGCAATTGTAGGGGCTGGACCCCGCATTCATTTTATAGCGATGCATCGCTTAGCGAGGAGGAAGGCCATGTCTACCAGTCGTCTGTGCACCTGTCGTAAGGGTTTGGAATAGCCCAATATGGCTAGCAATGGGTCTGGTGTCAGTGTAAGCTGTGTAATCTCATTCACTTCTTTGTATACTGAGTGCCAAAATGTTAGGATTGCCGGACAAGACCAGGCAGTGTGTAAAAAATCAGCGATATGATCCCCACATCCAGGGCTGTCCCTCAGTCCGAATCTGTGTAATCTCTCAGGAGCATAGTAAGTCTTGTTCAGGTATTTAAAGTGCAATAGTCTATGGCGGCCATTCAGTGATACCCGTCTTGTACTCGTGCAGCAATACTGCCATATCTCTTCCGCCAGGTCAATCTGTAGATCTGATTGGCAAGCTAGCCTCGGTTTAGCGTATTCCACAGTCCTCTCAGAGAGGGCTATGCAATACAAGTTGGTTATTAATTTAGCAGGGGTCTTAGCATTGACCACATATTCAAAGGCCTTAATTGTAGGGGGTTCTTCTAAGTCTTCATCTAACAGGTCTCTCGGAGCGTTTGTTACTCTGTGGAAGGGGAAGCGTGATAAAAGTGAATGGGGATTGTCATCAGCTTCAACCTCGTCCCAGCAGCGGGCTCTGCCCTCAATGAACAAATCACCCATAGTATGTATTCTCAGCGCGCTAAGCGCTTCTACGACTCCTTTATCCTTGCATGGAGGTAGCCAGGCGCACCGAGCTATATGTGCCTTGGGAGCATAAAGTAAGCTGCAAGCTTGAGTGTCCATCATGTGATGCCACGCGTGATTAACTGAATTCAGGGAATCTAGGTAGCCAGCTCTATGGTCTCGGGGTTTGCCCAGTAGCGCAGATAAGGGTGTTGGGTCCGCGTATGTGAGGGATATCCACCGAGCCGTGTATCCAATGATAAGCCTGTGCACTTTGCTCCATGAGGTAATAAAGCACAAGGTTGGGAGCATTCAGGCCTCCCTCTGCGTATGGTCGCACCAGTATCTTCCCTGCTACTCTGGGCTGCTTCCCAGCTCATGCCAGTCGGATCATTAAGCATTGCAAATGTTTGAAAAAGTGACTCGACAATACCATCGGGATGTTACTGAATAGGAACAAGAAACGCAGCAGCACTATCATTTTCATAAGGGAGATCCGTCCCAGTAGAGACAGTGGTAGGGCTATACATTTATCAATGTCCTCCTCTAGTTTATTGACTGCCACCCCACCTCACCTCTCATGAGAAATTCTTGTTGACTAGGTTTAGATTTGACATCTTCCATCATCTTTTAATTCGACCGAAGTCAGACATTTTTAATAAGGTTACAGCACCCTGTGGCTGCGACGGGAAGTCTCCTCAGGATATGCTGCATTTTATGTTTTTATGTAGGTTTTATGAATATCCCCGCAAACGTTATCTTGTTACACTTTTAAGGAAACTTAATTTTAACCAAATCAAACCTGCCTTTTTCTATTTGCAGCTTTTGTACAGCGATAGTGTCTTACAGGTTAAAGAATTTCTAAAATTAACCGTCAAATTAAGGAATTGCTTAGATCAATGATGTTGTACTTACCTTCTGCACTTTACCATGTATCTGGATCAATTAATTGGCAATGGGCCACGTGTAATATGATTCTTGTATGTGACTGAATTATTGTAATAGTATGAATGTTTTTAATCGTATTGTTTATATGTGCACTTTTATGGTGTGAAATATAACCAAATAAAGTCTCTATTGAATTGAATTGACTGCCACCCCATAGTTCTCCCGTAGGACCACCTCAGAGTCCGTGTGTAATTGGATCCCCAAGTACCGTACCGAGTCCATCGTCCATTGGATGGGGTATTCCAGGTCGCAGGGCCGTGTAGTTGGCGTAACCGGGAACATGAGGGACTTCTTGCAATTAACATGGATGCCTGATAGAGATCTGAATAAGACCACCTCTTGCAGCACCACCGATAAGTGCACTACCGGGTCTCTGACGTACAAGAGGGTGTCGTCCGCGTATGTCGACACAATCAGATTATATGTAGGAAGTCGGATGCCCCTATGACTATGGTATTCGCGCAAGGCAGGCAAGTGGTTCAGCAGCCAGCGCGTACAGGATAGGGGATAGAGGGCACCCCTGTCTTGTGCCTCTCCCCATTTGTATAGGGTCCGTGACGAGAGAACCTATTCTAATGCGAGCCGACAGGGAGGTGTACAGTGTGGACAATGAATAACAATAATGAACCCCCTCCCCAAGCGCCTTGAGACCCTCTGGGTGAGTAATGCCCTATATAAATTTCTGAACTTGACAATAGTTGCAAAAACAGCTCACCCACCCCCATACGCCTTAAAACTAATCTCAAAGGCCATTCAACTGAATCGAAGGCCTTTTCCATATCGAGAAAGACCGCAAGTGCAGAGACTTCCGGCCGAGTATGCTGGAATGCCGCAAAGATCGTTCTCCGGTTATACGTAAGATTACGAGTGGGGACAAATCCCGCCTGCTCCGGAGCTGAGGCGGTTGGATATCAGTTTCGTGAAGATTTTCGCATCTACGTTCAACAGCGACAGAGGTCAGTACGAAGCGCAATCCCCCGGATCCTTCCCCGGCTTAAGGATAGCCACCAGGATGAGGAGATGGGGTATCAATAGATCGGAGTATGCCTTGTAAACGGCGACAGTGAGACCATCACTACCAGGTGCACTGCTAGCCTTCATAGCAGACAATGCCCACCTTATTTCCTCCCGTTCAATCGGGCGCGGCAAGAACTCTTGGCGAATGTTGGACAGCCATGGGAGCTGTATATGGGTTAAGTAGTCAAGTATACGTTCCTCGGAGGCAGGGCCTCGCGAGGCTTACAACGTCGCGTAATACTCCCGGAAACCCTCCGCAATTTGTTCGTCCGAAATCGGCTCTTCCGTCGCTGATGACCTTATGACAGGGGTCATCGTTCTGCCTCTGCTCCTTTTAGCTAGTTGAGCGAGTACCGCGCCGGGGTGCTCCCCCTCTCCATAAGATCTAGCTATCGCATACTTTCCTAAGTGCTTGACTTCCAAGTCAGCCTCCTCGTGAAATTCCTGTAGTGATTGAGCAAGTTCTCGGGTGAGAGCCTCGCTGCTATCGGTCAGGCGCTTCTGATCTATTGCTGCAAGTTTAGCCTCAAGAGTGCGTAGCCTTCCCCTGATTGACTTGAGGACCCCTGAATGTTTGGAGATGGTGACCCCCCTTATATACACCTTGAACGTCTCCCATATAGTCTGACTTGAGGACCCCTAAATGTTTGGAGATGGTGACCCCCCCTTATATACACCTTGAACGTCTCCCATATAGTCTGAAATGAATCTACAGAGCCCACATTGGTGTCGAAGAATAGTTCAATGGCTGCTGCCAGCTCCTCTCTAAAAGAGGCATCTAGTAAAGAATATGGTGGGAAGTGCCAGGTAAACGGCGGAATGCGGCACGCCGGAGCAGCCATTGCCCGCAATATAGGTGAATGATCTGAATAAGTACGAGGTAATATAGTGCATGTCTGGATTTCGCCTTGATGAGTTGTGTGGTGGCAAGCCAATAGTCTATCCGTGTGTGGATGTTATGTCGGGCCGAGTAATGTGTGTTTCCCCTCTATGTAGGGTGTCTGCGCCTCCAAACGTTGCATAAGTTCAATCTAATCATTTGGGTCTCTAGTGTTGGAGCGGAAGCCGATGGGCGGCGCACACGCCCATCTGATCTGTCAATGTGTGGGTGCATGGTCATGTTAAAGTCGCCCCCCCCGAGTATATTATCTGCCGAGTGTGCCTCAACACCCGCTCCGTCCACAGACACGCCATCGAACTCTGGAATCTCCTAGACGCCACAGCCCCTGACGTTGCCTTCATCACGGAGACCTGGATGAACGCCTCCTCAGCATCCGCCATCGCCATCCCTGAGGGCTACAAGATTACCAGGAGGGACCGCACCGCCAACCAGATGGGAGGAGGCATCGCCATCATCCACAGGAACACCATCCGTATAACGACTAGCACCGACAACACCCTCACAACCGCCGAACACCTGCACTTCCAGATCCACACCGACCCGAAGACCACCCTCAGAGGCACCCTGATCTACCGACCCCCGGGACCACACACACAATTCAGCGAGGACATCGCCGACTTCGTCAGCCCGCATGCCCTCCCCTCCGCTGACTACATCCTCCTAGGGGACCTCAACTTCCACCTGGAGAACAACAACGACCGCAACACCAGCACCCTGCTCGACAACCTCGCCAACCTTGGACTCAAGCAACTGGTGAACACCCCCACCCACCTCGCCGGACACACACTCGACGCCGTCTTCTCATCCAGCAAAGACATCGCCTTCAGCCACGCCACGGAACTCCACTGGACAGACCACAACTGCGTCCACTTCACCTTCAGAAGAACGGCGATCCACCACCACCAGCAACAGGTTGCCCGAAGAAACTGGAACAAGGTCACAGCCGACCAGCTCGCCGCCTCCCTGAGCCAGCACCCTCCTGCCAGCTCAGCAAACCCCAGCCAGGCCACCGACAACCTCACGAAATGGATCAGCAACTGCGCGGACGAACTCGCCCCTCTGAGGACCCCGCCCAGCAGACCCGGCAGCAAGAAAGCCCCATGGTTCACCGACGAACTCAAGAGCTCCAAGAAGAACTGCCGAGCCCTCGAGAAAGTCTGGAGAAAGGAACCTACACCGGACAACATGACCGCCCTCAAACTCGCCACCCGGATGCACCACCAACTGATCCGCACCGCCAAGAAAACTGCATTCAAGGACCGACTGGACAACAACGCACACAACTGCAAGGAACTCTTCAACATCGTGAAAGAGCTCTCCAACCCCAACGCCGGAAACAGCGACATCACCGCCTCGCAGGACCTCTGCAACTCCCTCGCCTCCTACTTCCACAACAAGATCACGGACATACACAACAGCTTCAGCACCCATCCGACGAACGCCACAACCACAGCAACACCGCCCACCACCACCATCCGAGCCTGGACTCCAATCAGCACCGATGACACCGTCCGCATGATGAACTCCGTCCACTCCGGATCTCCGACTGACCCCTGCCCTCACCACGTCTTCAACAAGGCCGACGCTGTCATCGCACCCCACCTGCGGGATATCATCAACACCTCCTTCGACAGCGCCACCTTCCCCGAGAGCTGGAAGCACGCCGAACTCAGCGCTCTACTCAAGAAACCCACAGCAGACCCCACCGAACTCAAGAACTACCGGCCCATCTCGCTATTCCCGTTTCCAGCCAAAGTCCTCGAGAAGACCGTCAACAAACAGCTGGCCGCCTTCCTCAGACGAACGGATCCCTCGACCCCTCGCAGTCCGGCTTCCGAGCCAACCACAGCACCGAGACCGCCCTCATCGCCGCCACCGACGACATCCGAGCCTTGATGGACAACGGAGAAACAGCGGCCCTCATCCTCCTAGACCTCTCCGCGGCCTTCGACACCGTCTGCCACCGCACCCTAGTGCAGCGCCTCAGCAACGTCGGAGTCCAGGAGAAGGCACTGGAATGGATCGTCTCCTTCCTTGACGGAAGAACACAGAGAGTCCGCCTGCCACCATTCAAGTCAGAGGCCTCCGAAGTCATCTGCGGCGTCCCCCAAGGATCCTCGCTGAGCCCTACCCTCTTCAACGTCTACATGAGCCCCCTCGCGGCCATCGCACGACAACACAACCTCAACATAATCTCCTACGCCGACGACACCCAGCTGATCCTCTCCCTGACCAACGACCCCGCCGCCGCCAGAGCCAACCTGCACGAAGGGATGAAGGAGGTAGCCGAGTGGATGACGACTAGCCGCCTGAAACTGAACTCGGACAAGACGGAGGTCCTCATCATGGGCTCCTCGCCCTCCGCCTGGGACGACTCCTGGTGGCCCCCGGCCCTGGGCACCGCACCCAAGCCGACAAACCACGCACGCAACCTGGGCTTCATCCTGGACTCCTCCCTCTCCATGACCAGGCAAGTCAACGCCGTCTCCTCAGCGTGCTTCAACATCCTGCGCATGCTACGAAAGATCTTCTGGTGGATCCCCACGGAGACCAGGAAGACCGTCACCCAGGCCCTCGTCACCAGCCGACTGGACTACGGCAACGCCCTCTACGCCGGAACCACCGCCAAGCTCCAGAAGAGACTCCAGCGGATCCAGAACGCCTCAGCCAGACTCATCCTCGACGTCCCACGAAACAGCCACATCTCCGGACACCTGAGAGACCTACATTGGCTCCCCGTCAACAAAAGAATCACCTTCCGTCTCCTCACCCACGCACACAAAGCCCTACACGATCAAGGCCCGAGCTACCTCAACAAACGAATCAACTTCCACGCTCCCAAACGTCACCTCCGCTCAGCCAGCCGCGCTCTCGCCACCGTCCCACGCATCCGGAGAGCGACAACAGGAGGAAGGTCCTTCTCCTACCTGGCCGCCAAGACCTGGAACTCCCTCCCGGCCGACCTGCACCTGACCCAAGACCACCTCTCCTTCAGGAAGAAGCTCAAGACCTGGCTGTTCGAGCAGTAACGGCACCCCCCCCCCCCTCCCCCTTAGCGCCTTGAGACCCAACGGGTAAGTAGTGCGCTCTATAAATGTCACTGATTGATTGATTGATTGAACCTTGGTTGCCAAATCCAAATAGAAGTCCAGATAATCATAATTGGGGCCGTAAGTGTTTACAATACAAGGCTCCATACCTTTACCGTAGCATTTCGTGATCGTGTATCGTCCGTCTCTATCAGTTTCCAGCGGAGTTATCTTTAGGAGTGACCGCGGATGAACCCACATAAGCACTCCCCTGGAGTGTGACGAAAACCCAGCTGCATGTATGTTGCCCATAAAGCCCCGGTATCTGAGTATGTGGCTGTCCGGGAGTAAGTGCGTCTCCTGCAATAATGCAATATCGACATTATGTCTCGCCAAGTATTGCAGGACCTTCCTGGCCTTTATATGGTCATTAAGACCCCTAATATTCCAGGTAAGCAGGGTCAAAGTATCCGAATTGTCATTAGAAGAAGTCATCTGAACTGTAGTGGTCTGTGTGTCCGATTTAGTAATAATGTCCGTACCAACGGTCTAACCTCGTGTCGTGACCCAGTCATGTGTGGAATCTTACAATAAACCCCATTTAACTGCAAACGCAACCCGCTCCGATTCGGCAAAGCTCTGTAGCACCGCCCCACCCGTCCCCCGTTCTGCCTATAACAAATCTTTGAGGACATGTTGCAACACAAGATAAAAATAGTGAGGTTTTTCCTCATCACTGAAAAGGGCGGGCATCTGCAGAGCTGCTGCACAGCAGAAGAAGGTGGATTTGTTTTCATTGTGTGCCAAGTCCATGACCATCAGACCAAAAGCATACTCAAAGACTTCAAACAACTGTCCATCAATTGGGGTGGACAGTCAAGCTACTTATCGACACTATGATTAAACTGCTGGCACTGTGGCACCAGTGAGTTCAAGTTCAACAGCATCCCCAAATGGTCCAGGAATTGAAGCAATGGATGTGATGAGTAAGTATGCGGACCAATTCTGTAGGTATTCCCCACAGTCATAGCACTCAAAGCACAAGCAACCAGGCTCTGTACTGCTCTATATGGATATGGGGCTCCATAACAGCTATTAAGCACAAGCGACTATCACACAGAGCAAGGACGACATATTTACAGACCTCACAGGAGCACAATGGTTTTTGCAAGTCAGTCTTAATGCAGAACAGCAGCAGCAGCTTCTTGACCTGGCTAGCTGATACATCACTTCATTCTCACCCCATCTATGGCTCCAAAGATATAGAAGGCTGAACGTCAGTATTTCCAACGCAGTGGAAGATTTTCTGAATGGAGTAAGAGAAACCCATTTGGGGATAGAAGACATAATCAACATAAATGATAACATCTTAATGAGAAACAATTGATAAAAACCATCGAAATGAGAGCTGCTTTGAATAGATTCTCAGGCCATGACCTCACACTACACCAAGAAAAGCTAAGATTATTTGAAGACCACATGAAGTGTTTTTGGCTACATCTTCTCAAAGGATGTTGTAAAACTAAACAAGAAAAAGATATTCATAATGCCCCAACTCCCACCACAGCCACTGGAGTCAGGAGTTTCCTATGAATTGTATACTGCTGCAGCTGGTTGAGCCATGAGCAAACCTTGCCGAAAATCAAAGATGCCCTGCTCCAAGATTGTATAATTTAGCCTACAAAACAAGACTCAACTAATATTAGATGCCAGCCCAGTCGAGTCAAGACAGAATGAAATGGGCCCCTGTAGCTTTGGCAAGCAGAGCATTGACAGACGTGGAACTCGCTATACCCAAATCAAAGGAGATGGACTAGCAATCCAATGAAGGTGTTCCACTACTTGTATGGCAAGAGTTTCAAAGTCCTCATCGACAACAAGCCACTGGTCAACCTCTTTCAAGGCGCATCAAAGTATCCTCCGTCGAGAATGGAAAAGTGGGTGGTGTAGTTACAGCAGTGAAATCTGGACTTGAGAAGCCACCCTGGAGTAGACAGTGTGGCTCACTTTCTGTCAAGACACCCAAAGCAAGTAGAAAGTGAATCTACACAAGTCAGACTCATAAGAGTATGTAAACACTGTTAACCAAGCTTCCTTCTCAGAAGCCCTTGGGATTAAGGAGATGACCAAGAAACCTACACAGACAAGTACCTGCAGATAGTGAAAGAAACATTGCATCAAAATACATAGAAAATATTCCATAACCAGTTAAAGATATTTGATCAATGTCGAGAATCTCTTCCAACTCTAGAAAACCAGAGCTGAGTTGAGTGCTACCAACAATGGTTTGATTGTATGTGTTCTTCAGATACTGGTAAAAAGAGTATTATAGATTATTGCAGTAACTTGATCACCAAGGGCACCAGGGAGTTACCAAAATTATGACCCAAATTCAGGAACAACTGTGGTTACCAGGGATAGACCTGGCCCGGCTGCTACTGTCCTATAAGATCCTTGCCTGTACCCATGTATCAATGTTAGTGTGGACTTTAGGAGTTTCCCTGATGGAAGACACATCTTAGTTATAACAGACTCACACTAAAAATTATCTGTAGTAAAGTTAGTATCGTTTACTCTTGAACACGAGGCCAAAACGTGAGAAAATATTGTCACGTCTGGGGGGGCGTGGCCGAGCGCGAAGCGAGATGGCCGCCTAGTTTGTGAGCTCCGCTCGCCACGGCAATTATCCTTTCAACATCCTGCTTTCCCCCGCCTGCACAAGCTCGGGGTCGACCTGCTGCGGCTACTGAAGAGGCGAGGACCGATTTAATGCAACTCCCGAGTCTAGAGGTGCTCGGCAACCCTCCTTTCTGATCCTCTCCGCCCGGACCGGGACTGAGCTCGTTTGCAGTCCGAGGAGCCGGAGACTGCGGCCGGGGACAGAGTTCACTAGAGGGCGATGCTCTACGGGTCGGGATCCCCGACGCTTGGAATCGCGAGGGGCGGCATTTCATCTGCTTGGGCGGCTGTGCCGGATTAGCGCTGCCGAGGAAGCGGCCGCATTTGAAGGTTTACCACCATCGGCCAGTAAGACTTTTCCTTTGTCCTGGGGCTGCTTGTTTGTATCAGCTGGACGGGTGGAGGGGCGCCATTTTAGATCGGGTGCAACACTATACGGACTTGTGGACATGGCGCAGACCTGCTTTCCTTTGTGAGTCCGAGCACTATAGAGATCAGCAACATGGTATGCTGCCGGCGGAACTACCGATGTTGATGTGCCTTATGCAGCCCAGCGTGGCCACTGCATGCTCTCCCTACCAGTCGCCCTCGAATGAAGTGCTTTCTACTGCCACTGCGGAATGGCCGGTCGCAACTGCTTGCTCTGTGCGGTGACTACCCGTTTGCCACTTCCACAGCTCACCTTTTGATCGGATGCGACTGCGTGCGCTGCTGGCGCTGGATGGGGCAGACAATTCACTGAGTGCAAGTGAGTTTGTGCTGGACGAGCGCTATGGAACCCACAGTTCGAGATCTTATTGTTGCTTTGGGTTCCCTACGCCTTGCCTGGGAAAGGGAGTCCAGGAAACTCGGGCGTAAACTGGACGCCATGTTAGCCTCATCTATTGCTGGGGACTTGGATGGTCCGTGGGAGATGGCTGCCGCAAGTGTTTCCCCACCGGCTGTACCTGTTGCATGCCTACAGAAGGGTCCGTGGGAGTACCTGCCTATTGTTGAGGACGTGACACAGCTGATTGATTGTATGCAGGAGACATTGGGGCCTGACGACGGCAAGCATCTGGATCGCCATTTCTACGCTGCTCCTTTGCCCACCCACCTTAAGCAGCTTGTACTGTGTTGTGGCTTGATAGATTGGCCCGGTACCTTCCCGCAGCGCCTCTGCTTTTGGACTTGCAGTCATCTTGGTCCCCAGATGATGGAGTTTCCCAGGACGTTGGATCTGACTGGTTCGCATGCCTACTCTGTCTTTTTGGTGTTGTACTGTGCTACGGCATATCTGAGTCCACTTATTGATGGCAGGGTTAAGACGGGCCAGGGGTGAACTTCTTTTTCTTGGTTTGCAGGATGGATATCAGGGTTGCAACTGTGCTGTGGACGTTTTCTGATCTGTGCTATGCCGCCTTTGCTGTTTGGTGATTTATGGGTCTTTTGTACTCGAGCCTGAGCTAGAAGGTGTAGGTGGGGGGTGGGTGGGGATTTGGTATCCATGACTTTCCCCCCGTTTCTTCCCTTTCATTGGGACTTTTGGGGTGATAGGCACGTTAGTTGGGGGGTGGGCCGTAGCCTCTTCAACATGCGGGGTGGGGTGGGTTATTTTCTCCTTTTGTTCTATGGCCCATTTCTTGATCGAGTCTTTTTCTACATTCCCTCTTGTGGGTTTTCTGGGGTACCAAGCATGCCTATGGGGGGGTGGGCCGTGGCCTTCCGCTGCATGCAGGGTGGGGGGTTGGGGTGCAACGTGTTTTTTGTGTTTCTTTGTCTCTATGGCCCTACTTTTCTTCCTTCTTGTCTTTTCTCTTATATCATCTCTTTAGTGGGATTGGGTTTTGCGTGATCTGGAAGGGTGTCCACTGTGTAACATTGCGGACTGGATATATTTGTAGCCATTTGGAGGTGGACCATTGTGTTTTGAGTATCAACTGTGGTTCGCTTTGCTTCCTGATCTGTGCCCTTTCCATGACGATTTCTAACTGTGGCGATAAGTGGTTCTGGCGACATTCTGCATAGCATACTGTTCAATCCTGTTTGCATGTACTCGGAACCGATGGTTTGTTTTTGCTATCCTGATGCCAACTATCCTTCAGACTTTAAATTTAAAATTAGACCACAATGCTCCTGTCTTTGATCCTGATGGACTTGCCTTATTGGCCTGTATTGTATTTTGGAGCCTTCGGGCTGTGCTCTTGCTTGTATGTTTACCTTCTTGTCAATAAAGGTCTTCCAAAAATAAAAATAAAAATATATTGTCACGTCTGGCCTGACCACATGAAGTAAGAACAGACAAGTCCCGCTTCCAAATGGAATGGCTTTCAAGAGTATCTGTGCCAAGTCAATATTAGCCACCATAAAATAACACCCAGTTGGCCTCAGGAAAACAGAGTCATACAACGTTTCAGTAGAATGATAAACAAGGCTCTTCAAATAGGAGTTGACCAAGGGGAAGACCCAGAATGGGCCCTCCATAATTTGAACATACAGGAACACGTCCAACAGCATCACCAAATGCACCCCAGCTGCCTTATTGTTTGGGTGAGTGCTAAATTAATCCATCTCAACAGCACTTCTGTGGGATAGGACACATCTCAACAACTAGGCATGTCAGCAACATCAAGAAAAGAACAACAACTCTGCACTGCACCAGCGAGCTGCTAATAGGAAGCTAAACGAAAGTGGCCATGTGCTGCTAAAAGACAGATAATCTAGATGGAAATTCCACGCTCCATAGGAAAGAGACTCCGGGTTGAATAGAATTGAAAGGAACAATGATCACCACCCAGAGATGGATGAAGACAGTGACTTCCAATATCTTCTGGTTCATGAAAATATCACCCTCCAAAGATGTCTTTAATGAATCGCCAGAGGGATTGGGGAGGGGAATGGAATACTAAGAGGACAAGCGAAGGAGAATAGTTTGCGAGCTCATCACCAGTACCTTTCATAATCCGGACAGATCCGCAGAGCCCAGAACGCCCAGGTGAGTCATCAGGACAACTACCTGAAAATCAGACATCCCAGTGAGGAATTGAGGAAACGTCACGTCCACAGCAGCGTAAGAACCTGCAACCCAGCCAGAGCTTTTGGGACAATGTGTGCTCCCATTCCATCCTCGAATTCCAAGAGCGGAAGAGGAAAATGTATAAGAAATAGTCCAAAGTGCAGTAGCGGCTCACAGTGGGAGTGATGCAGGGCGGTGGGGGAGAGGGACTGGTTGGGGGGGGGGGTGGAGTTGGACATACGACGGCATGAGTAAGGTAAGTAAATAAATAAGTAAAACTATTTACCTTGCGCTCGCTGCATCACTGATGCAGCGAGCAAAAGGTAAATAGTTGTATTTATTTATTTACTTTACTCGTGGACGTCGTATGTCTGACTCCACTAACCACCCACCCTGCTCCTCCCCCGCCCCACTGCCCCGCAGCACTCCCACTGCGAGCCGTCACTGCCAAAGTGGGGAAGGATGTAGTGAGCCACCTGCCTTGCTAATGAGGACGGCATCAAGTAAGAAGCACACTGCAGCTGAGCCCGTTCAAAGGCATAAATAAAAGGACGTGGGAAATAAAAAGATGTGGGATCAGAACTAGAATTTTGGTGTGCGAGCATTGTGCTTTCAGCTCTCCTAATGTATGCCCCTTTTGCTTGCCCAGAGTTTACGGCATCACTGCACTCATAAACGTATGTATGACAATGTTGTAAATGTTGTGATTGCCATTAAAAAAGCTTTAACAGGTTGTTACACTTGTGTTCGCCTTTCTTCTATGGTTGCTCTTAGATAGTCTTGATGATTTTTTTGCCTTTTTCTTTTATAGCCCTGCTGTGATGACATTTGGCTTGCATTTGTTTGAATAACAAGGGAGACAACTGAAAATCTTATATCTTCTCTAACTAAGATTGCCAATTTGACGAGGATGAATTAACTGCAACTCAGCTAGGCCAAAACTAAGGGCCTGATTATGAGTTTGGCGGTTCAACCTCTGTGGCCTCTGGAAGACCGCAGCACTGGCGGTCTTCTGATTGTCGTATTTCCAGTTGAACTGCACGGCCGACAGCAGTCTTGCGGTGGCATGCTTCAATTCTCTGAGTAAGCCTGAACCCAATGCTGCCGCACAGCAGCACCTGTACTGTCGTGCGCGTACTGTTGTCATGCACCATGTTGTGCATGGCACACGGTGCTCGCACGACAGTGCAAGCATATGGGGGGGGGACAACATATGCCCCCAGCCACACTTTGATATGGGCTATAACCCCCAGGGGTCCCGTTTAAGACCCCCCTCCTTGCCTTTCTGTCAGTCTTTTAATGGCGGGATCCCTGCCATGAAAAGGTTGTCGGATAGGCAAATCGTAATATGCACAGCGGTACAAATTGCCTCTATTCCTTGCCGCTTTGCACACCACCGCCATGGGATCCAGGATCCTGGTGATGACAGCGGTCTTGTGTTGGGCTGGTTGCAGTCTGACCACCCCACTTATATGGCGTTCAGACTGCCACCACGGGTTTGGCAGTCCCGGGATCGCCAAACTCGTAATCAGGCTCTAATATGTTATTCCTTGGATGTGCCAACTCACCTTGGACTGACATGTCAGCCATTATCTAGGGGAAATGCACCTACCTGGAATCTCAGTTTTGTTTGTAAAAATATTCTCAAACTGTAAAATAACTCGCAAGTACATGCTTCCTCAGTTAGAAAATTTTAAGAGCAAGAAATCAACCCATTTTACTACTCAGCATTACAAAATCGTAATCCAGGCAACAATTGCCTCTTTCCTGGTTTACTGTAATTCTCTTTACATTGGATTCCCAAACTCCCTCCTGTTTAAACTTGGTTATCCAGAGCATGGCTGCCATGTTCAAAACTAGGTAGGACAAACAATACAATTATGCATACAATATAATAGAAGGCACGCAACAGCTTTCCAAATTATAACAATCTAAAAAAGGTACTAATCACCGTCTTGAGCTGCTCCTAAAGAGCACAAGTGCTAGATCCCTCTTTACTTTTTACTGCTCTTAAGCAGCCAGACTGTTTATCCCCATACATGAGTGATGGCAAATTATATCATCATTTGCAACAGATTATTGTAACAGTACAATTGAAATAAGTACATAATGTTTCCTAATCCATGTACTTTTAGATTTAACAATTTTTACAATATATTATGCAATTTTTATAATTCATTTTTTTGTTTTGTTTTATATAGTTTTTTGTATTTACTTTCACACAGCACTGTAAAGTACATTTGATACCATCTAAAGACATAAAGTGTAGATACGTATGCAACATGCAGCAATTCTGATTCATATGGAAAAGGTGCAAAAAAGGTGGGGGTACCATGATTGGTCCCAGAAGGTCAACAACAAAATGTAAAAACCAATGGTTAAAAATATTATTTTAGAGAATGTAAACTGCATAGAGATTTTGTAATAAAGTGACTCGTACATGGATTCAAAATGGGTTATATATACGAGACACTCAAAACCTTTTAAGAATCAAAAAAGTTGGATAAATGGTTAATTCCAAAAGAATGCTAAAGAGGTTATGTGCCCTTTTCTGATGCGGGCTCTCATCAGGACCAATTAATATGGAGGACACCTGATGGAAGCATGGAGGAAAACTTGGAAAATAAGATAAATAGTGCACACCAACAATATGCTGTAAAAGGGAAGAGTTACATGGGATACCCACAAGACCTATTAAGAGATGCCCGTACCGGCTCACACCCACCCTCAAAGTCTTAAACAAGCACTGCCCAAACTGAGGTTGCCTGGTGGGAAAAAGAACATCTCGAGCAATTGGCATAATTTGATTTATTTTTATTTGTGATTTATAAAGTTTTATATAGCACGAACATGACCCTAGGGGGTATCAGAGCGCTTTACATTACAACGTTTGGACACATTAAATGGTTGAGGGGTAATATACATACATTCAGTTATCGACATTCAGTACAAAAACAGGTACCAGTGGTAGATAGGATAACATAAGTTGCTAACAGTGACTGATGATCTAAAGTTTTAGGAAGTGAGTTTGTTCATTAGAAGCATTTTCGACGCAGCCGCCCTCCCTTGATTGCTCGGACTACCGCCCGATCTCTCTGAATTTTACAGAGGTAAAGATTTTCGCCACTGCGATAGCCCAACGGCTCCGTCCACTCCTGCAGGACTTGGTCCATCCCGACCAGTGCGGGTTCATGCCTGCCAGGGGTACCAGACATTGCATACGCCGTCTCTACCTGGCTCTGGCCCACCGTCATCACCTGACCCCATACCTGGCGCTGCTTTTCATTAATTTTGAAAAAGCATTTCACACGGTGGACTGGAGCTACCTCGAGGATGTGCTTGAGAGGATGGGTTTTGGCCTTCCTTTCCGACGCCTTATCAGGGTCCTTTATTGTAACCCTAGGGCTCGTGTCCTCATTAACGGCGAGCTGAGACGTTCCCCATCCGGAGGGGCACTGGCCAGGGCTGCCCGCTCTCGTCGCTTCTATTCGCATTGGCGATGGAACCCCTGGCGGCGCTCATCCGCCAAGACCCCCGCATCCGTGGATGGGCCTGGGATCGGAATCAGATTGACAAGATAGCCCTATATGCGGACAACGTCCTGCTTTTCCTGGCAGACCCAGAAAGCTCCGGTCCCAGATGCCTGGAGGCCCTTTCCGCACTTTGAACAGGTCTCTGGCCTTCGACTCAACCCGGCGAAATACATCCTAGTTCCTTTGCATTCCTCCAGGGCGTGCTTTGACTGGCAAGCAAATATTCCCCTCCGCAGATAATCCTTCAAGTATCTAGGTGTGTGGGTCACCCTCTTACCGGAGCTCGAATGGGCCCTGAATGTTGCCCCCTGGTCACTAGGGTGAAGGCGGACCTCAAGAAATGGCAAACCCTCGCCCTCAACCCCATGGGCAGGAGTGCTCTCTTTAAAATGATGATCCTCCCTCGCTTCCTATACATCCTACAAAATATCACCATTCACCTCCCGGGTAGCTGGTTCCGGGAATTAGATGGCATTTTCACCCGATTTCTATTTGGAGGAGGGAGGCCGTGAATGTCCCTTGCACACTGTCGTATTTCCACCTTTGACGGGGCATGGGGGTGACTAATCTCCACCTCTACTACCTGGCCACGAGGCTCATTGTGATCCACGATTGGTTCGCGGGCAGCTGCTCCGACCCGGCGTACCGGGTGGAACTCAGGAACATGGACTTCACACAGATCCAAGCATTCCTGTATGGCAGCCCGGTGCCGCAGGCTCTACCCCCTGTCACCAGGACAGTGCTCACGGCCTGGTGTACAGCCGTCCGCCATGTACAGTGGGACCGGAAACTCACCAGACAGACGCCTCTGTGGAGTGGAGCGAGGCTGAGGGAAGTCTCTTCCCTACGGGATTTCCGTCACTGGGATCTAATCGGGATCTCGCTACTCTGAGACGTGTGGGTGGGGGACCACATTAGATCTTTCGCAGACTTGCAACAATGCCACGCTCTCCTCCCCTCCCAATTTTATAAATATTTGCAACTCAGACATGCCCTCCACAGACATTCCATCCCCCACTTCTTTCCTGGAATTCAATCCCTTGGAGGCCCAGGTGATGATGGGGAACCTGGGTAGGGGGGGTGCCACAAATCTACTGATCCCTTGTGAACAACGGCCCGGCACGCCTCTTTAGCGCCCGCATGCAATCCTCCTCGGCCTGCGCGCGCTGCAATTACGCTCCAGCAGATTTTTATCATGTGGTATGGCAGTGTCCTGCTCTGGTGTCGTTCTGGAGAGGGGTGGAGCTCGAACTCACACGGGCCCTTGGGTGGGAGTTGCCCCACGACCCGGTGCTCCTGCATTTGGGGGTGTTTGATGGCCTGGACGGATCCAGGGCGGATAGGTGCTTCCTGGGGACGGCAGTGGCGGTGGCGAAGAGAGATATAGCAACGCTCGGGTCCCAGGCCAAGTCACCTACTGTGCGGAAATGGAGGAGAGGGGTGGATTGGTGCGGGGCCCAGGAGTAACCCCTCTTTGTGGCCTGGGGATGTCCCAAACTCTTCGGCAAGGTGTGGGGTAAATGGTTTAATTTATTACCTGTATGAGGGGCCCAACTAAGTCTTGAACATGCATAGTTGTATGCGAATGTCGCACTCACTCCTTTTGTGCCTCATGTGGTTTTTGTCTGCTTTCCCTGAATGTACTTCACCTTAATAATGTGATTGATCTGCTACCAATGAATTTTTCTGTTACCAAAAAACCCAATAAAGTTGATTATCAAAAAAGCATTTTCACTTTTTTTTAAAAATTGTTTTTATTGATAACAAAAGCAGGGCATTTGTTAGGCAGATGGTACATGCACTGGACACGACAGTTCGCTGCAGCAGATAGTATCATTACATACCACAAGATATTATATAGACATAATTCCATGAGTATTGATACATTCCAGTAACTCCCCATTTCCTCCCAACTAAGAATCTGACTCACTCTCTCCATCAGGCGTAGGTGGATCACAAAGGTACCCTGTATATTCATTCCAGGAGCCCCAAATTTCCCCCCATTTCCGAGGGCACCCCCGGTGCACATACACCACCTTCTCCGCAAGCATCGCTGCATAATTTTCACTTTTTTTTGAAGGAGGAAGAAGGGATTCTGGGTACGTTTGGAGGTAAGGAATTCCAAATCTTCTGTGAGATACCAGAGAAGGCTCTGCAACACGTTCTCTTTTTGTGGCAGGATTGTGGTTTCGGTAATAGTGAGCTCATGCATTGCGAGTGTCTGCAACCTCCCGATGACACTAGCTTTTGTGCTAAGTAACCGGGGGTTTTGAGATGAAGGGCTTTATGGATCATGCAGGCGATCTTTAGTGGTATTCTTGCCTCATATGGTAGCCATTCAGTTCTTTTAAGGTCTGTGAAGTGGGGTTATGTCTTTTTGTTCCAGAGACAAGCCTGGCCGCAGCGTTCAAAGATGCCCACAGCAGGCCCAGCTTGTATTTGGGAAGACCACATAGAGTGGTGCTTCTGTAGTCCAATCTTGGCAACACTAGGGCTTGTACTGCCATTTTTAAATTGGCCTGTGGGAGGAAGGGTTTAAGTTTCCTTAGGCTACTCATCTGATGATTAGCTCCTTTGCTAGCATTACTGATGTGCGCCTGCATATTCAAGTGTTTGTCTAAGGTGATTCCCAAGGATTTAGCGGAATCAATGATGTGGGGAGAGCAGTCAAAGGTAGTTAGATGCTTCAGCCAGTGATGTATCATGTGTGTATGGTTAGGAGGAGAGATGAGGAGGAATTCTGTTTTTTTGGTGTTGAGCATGACGTGGTTGTCAGTAAGCCAACTTTGAGTATTATTCAGAATAGTGTTGAGGGAGATGAAGTCTTCTGGGGAGGAGATTTTCATATAAAGTTGTGTATTGTCTGCATACAGGTAATATAGAATGTGCGCAGCGATCAGCACGTTTGCCAGGGGTTCCATGAGTAGATTGAAAAGAATGGGTGATAGTTCTGAGCCCTGTGGAACCCCTAGGGTGATCAAGGAAGGTTGGGAGAGAGATTGCTTCTCAATTCTTTGGGTTCTGTTGTTTTGGAAAGAGGTAAACCATTGAAACACGGGACCAGATAGGCCCATCCTTTGTTCCAGAAGGGACAGTAGGTTGTCATGCTAACCGTGTCAAAAACGGAGGATAAGTCAAGAAGTATCATCATCATTCATTTTGGCCTAGCATTTTTAATATCTCATCCATTATGTGTGTGAGTGCTGTGTCCTTGACGGAATCCGGATTGGTGTTGGTCTAGGAGGTTAAAATTCTCAACATGGTTGCATAGTTGAGTTTGAACACATTTTTCTAGTAGTTTCTCCAGAGTGGGAATGTTGGATATAGGACGGTAATTGTTGAAATCTGAGGGGAGGGAGTTGACTTTCTTTAGCATTGGTGTTAACTGACGTACTTTAAGGCATTCAGGTATGGTGCCTTGCCAAAGAGAGACATTTACAATCTTTGACCATAAGGGGAAAATAAACGTTTTTATCATTTTGAATAAGGAAAGAGGTAGTGGATCAGTGAAGTGATTGGAGGAATTAATCGCAAGAACAGTGATATAGATGTCGTTTTCAGTGTAGGGCGTGAAGGTGTGCCACGAGGCATTATTTTTTGGGAGTTCCCATTGGTGTATTAAACTGATCCTTGACCTGGGAGTAAAATATAGACGTGAGGTCGGTAGTTGGAGGAGGGCATTCTTAGATTGAGTGTCGTATTTAATAGTTTTAGTTTTTTCTATGAAGAAATTGGCAAGCTCCTCGCAGCTAGGAGTAGCCGAATCTGTAAGATCCGTGACGTTTGGTGTGTTGAACGATTGTTGCTTGACTATTTCAAATAGTTTTTTGGGACGATTGACAGCTTGGTTCTACTGAGTTCTAGAGAAGTCTGCCTTGGCCTTTAAGATTTTCCTGATGTATGTATTCCTCAGTGCTCTATGGTGAATTAGGTGCTCTCAAGAGGGTATCGATCTCCATAATCGTTCAGCTGATCTTAGCTTGCGCCGGTCAGAGTTCAGATTCTCAATGAACCATGGTTTGGAGATTTTGGTGGAAACTTTTTGTTGTTGGGGAGGAGCTGTGGAGTCAAGTATTTCAAGAATAGTGGAGTTGTAAAGGTCTGTGAGGTCCTGAACCTCTGTCATGCCTGTCTGGGGGATCAGGTCGGTGTTGCATCGGTTTGCTAAGTCAATAGGGTTGATATTTTGGATATTCCTTTCCCATTATTTTGTTTTTGTATGTTGCCATCTTTTCGGAGTCACCTCAATATTGATAAAGAAGAAGATGGAGTAATGATCAGACCAGTTACAAGGGATAATGGAATCTAGTGAGACATTGTTTGTTTTAGCAATGACTAGGTCTAATGTCTCTCCCTTGTTGTGGGTTGGACTGTCACAGAGATTGAAGTCTCCTAGAAAAATCTGTGGCACTTGTGAGTTGTCATTGGTTAGACTTATTGCAAGCAGAACTCCTATCACATTTTGCATGTTTGAAATCTTTCTGTGGCTGGTGTTTACATTTGCCTGCAGTCAATGGCACCTCACACAATAAACCTTTGCAATGAAACATGATATTTAACTTCCACTGTGAAACACACGGAAAGCACAGGAATCGAAGCCTTCATTAGGGAAACCCTTGTCCTCCCAGCATTCAAGAGATTCAAAGGCGTAGAAGATACGCTGGAAGAGGACTTATTGCACCAGGAGACCATCCTATCCTGAAAGAACACCTTCCAGGACCACCACCAGAGGAATCGTCCAGACAGGAAGAACAGACACCAGCAAAGTTGCACTGCCAATAAAGCAGCGAAGAAAACAACCAGTAGCCCCATGGGGATGAGGACATCCAACACCTCGACCCCCCCCCCCCCCCCCCCCACCCGGGCAAGACATCTGCCAGAGCCACCCAAAAAAAGCAGCTGCAAGGATCGAGCTGACACTGCCCCACACGATGCAGCCCGAGCACCAACCAGAGGCTGTGAAAGATAGCTGCAGGCCCCCAACCACCTTGTGAACTGAGGACAAACAGCTATCCGGAATAAAGAGGATCTGCCAAAAAGAGTGGCCAAGACGAAAGCAATAGCGACAGAACGGGGCAACCATGCATCTCCACTGACCCACACAGCAGACTGCCGAAGAAAACGAGGAAGCTGGCAACGCCCAGGATGTACTAAGAACTCAGCTAACGCCACGCAAACAGTGGGTACAATGGCACAGCCAGCGCCTCACGCACAGCAAAATGCAGAATAAGGACCGCAACAGCCCCCTCCACTGGCAGTGGCACCAATCCTAGACCTCAACACCGAAACACCCAATGAGGCTCTGAGTAAGACACCAGGTATAGGCCTGCAGAGACTGCAAGGCAAGAACACGCAACTCCACCTTGAAGGCCTAAGACCTCAACCACTATACCCGTATAGGACTGATGTCAAGCAATGGTTCATATTGAGTGAAACACGGCCCAAGGGCATTGGAGTGGAGGTCCTGAGCACCATGCCACGCCAGCAACATGAGGTCAAACCCATGGTCCAGAAGTACAGGTAAACATTAAAGTGCTCAGAAACACCGGATGCAGAGCAGACGCCGGGACACGAACTTCCCACCCCATGACCAGCCCAGACCAACAGGCCATATCACTGGTCCAAGAGAGTACAGGAGCCCCCAAACACCCCATGAGGGGACAGACAGGAACGAACCCCTCCAACAATGAAACCCTAACACCAGAGTCTCGAGACCAAGGCCCGAGCCATAACCTCAGATAACAGCAGGGAGACATGTCAACTGAAATATACCCACCCTGGCCGGAGAAAGGCACTGCAGACCTTCGTAGTGGCGAACTCGGCCCCAGGTCAGAAACTCACCCTACTGTTGCCACTTAAGACTGGCACAGCATAGAATAGGTCAATTAAAACCACACCAAAAACTGCACAGGAAAACCGACCGCCAATGAGAAAATAGACAGGTCACAGGCCAGAAACAAACAATCAAAAAAGTACAGCACAGATATACAGTTCAGCAAAGGAACAAGTATGCCTGGAGTAAGGAGCACCACACCCTAACTGGGCATCATGCACTGCATTCATCAAGAGGTACAGCAATCCCACAAACATGCAAAATGGAAAGGCCAAAAGTGAGCAGCGCCATGCAGCCTCTATGCTAACCTGGCAGATCGACAGACAGTGCACCGCTCTGAAGCATCCTGAGAGGCCCACAGGCCAAAGACATCCCTGGAGCCAGGCCTCCCAATGTATCCCGCCCATAGCGTACCCCAACAGGCGCTTAGCAGCTAAGGATACGCCGAAAACCCTGCCAGGAGAGACCCGAACAGAGAGGTGCCACAAAGCAATAATGTCCACTAGGCCCACGAGAAAAGCAGCTCCTGGTCCGCCTGCACAGCTATGTGGACCTTGAGCTATGTTTGCAATGCCCTAGGGATATACACTGAGCAGCTGGCCGCCATGGCCCAGGCCTGGAGGCAGGCACAGCAAAGGTGTACACCACGGCAAACAGTCCATGCCTCCTCACCCCCCGGACGGAGGAATGCACTGCAGACCTCTGGCCTGAGGAACAAAAACCTGCTGCAATCCATGCAGACTGCATTCCCCAGCCAGCCAAATGACTTACCGCATATCCCCCTGGACGGTCAAACACCCAAGACCAGACCATCATCAGTGCCAGGCCCACCAGCACCAGGCAGCGAAAAGGCAGCCGCTAACCCGCCTGAAGCATGTGCACCGCACCCGACCCAAAAAGCAGAACCCCTTCAGCCGTGCAGCAGAGTCTGAAATGAAAGGACAGATATACAACAGCCCGCCTCCACTGGTGGTACCTGAACCCATACAGTAGAAAGGCAAGTTAAAAAAACTCACCACATCAAGAGTTGCCGGCAGCGTCCTCCAAGCACACAACGCCCACCCCAGAAGCAGAGCCAGCTCCAATGTGAGCAGGCAGGCCCTCAAGGCCTCCTCCGAACGCCCAGAAACAACACTGCTCTGAGACCCCCGGCCCATGAGGACGCCGCAACTTCACCACTCCCTTGAGAGAAGGACTTACAAGGAAACAGAAACTCTCAAATCACGACGACCATGGCGTGAAAACACAACCCAACAAGAAGAACTGGCCAGATCAAACAGCAACCTACAAAAGAAAAAAAACACGCTGAAGCGAGAACACCGCCCTTTCTCATCAGTGTCTAAAGACAACAAGCGGTCACAATTGTCCCGGCAGCTTCAAAAGTGAAAGCGCGCACAGAGCGCTGAATGTAAACAAAGCACGTTGTCGTGCCTGAAGTAGGACAAACTCAATAAAGGAAATAATGCTTACAACACTAAAATAGGACATACCATGTAACAACCGAAGTAAAGGGGCCCGTAGCCATGGAAGGATACAAATGAAGACAAGGCGGTACTAAGGAGGGACTAACAAGCCTATTAAGGAATCAGAAGCTAGCATTTAATAAGGACGAAGACACAAACCAATGAAAAATATGGGCGGGGAGAGGTCAGGGCTTCTCTTCCGTACTCTACTACAGCAGATCGCCAGAGCAGCGCATGCTCACTGGCTCAGGCTCGACCTGAAAAGGAGTGCACAGAAGAACCAGTTATTAGAGGAAGCGGACAACTACGTGTAGCAGGGGCAGTCGGCAGGGAGGATCCAAAATAACAAAAGGAAGGAGTAATTAGACATGCTCACCAAACAGAAGCATGCATTTCCAAAAGGCAGGAACGGGAACAGATTAAAAAAGAGGCGGAGCTTCAATCCACAGTGTACATTACAGCATGCGGCTCAGGCTTGACCTAAAAAACGTACATGAGACCATCTGCTCTAAATAGGGCGGACTGTCTGATGTACTTACACCGACAGCCCAAGTCCGTCATGCCATCAATGTAAGGTTTCAGCTGGTGAAACCAGCCGGGCACCCAGGTAGAAACTTCAGTCTGCACAACTCCAAACAGAGTGGGCAGACAGTAAGCCTGCCAGACAGGGGACTCTGCTACGTTTGTGGCGGGATCATGGTTCGGTAAAAGCTAAATGAGGCAGTAGGTTGTTCTCTCCACAGATATGTTGTGCAAAGTTCCTGAACCATGAATGCCGTCACTTTGAAAACATCTAGACCCAACCCAATGGACACATGTCAAGATTTGCCCTGATTCTCTGTAGGATTGGCTCCATAAGAAGAGCAAAGAGGAGTGTGAAACGGGGGCAATCCTGCCTCGTCCCCCCTTTATATTTCTACCGGGGCCAGTTATAGCTGGCTAGTGCCACTAGATGAAATTCCAATCGAATCCTATCAATTCCAGCACACTAGTCATAAACCCCCAATCCACCTCATCAAGTGTCTTCTTGCACCAACCAGCACTGCTTTCCATCACCTCTGCCAGGCCAAGTCTATAAAGTGTAGGACCTTCTTTGTATTGTCCCTTGTTCCTCACTGTTCAAAAAAGCCTGTTTGATCAGCATAGATCAGACGTAGCTAAAGGTCTACTAGCCTAGTGGTAGCCCACATTTAATAGAGATAGTGGACAGTATAAAGCACAAAGTATTATGTATTTGCCCAATTTCGAGATCACTGATATTGTCACTTCAGATTTGGTCTGGGTAACCCTCCCGCTCCCACCAAATACAATTGTTGGAGGTGAAGGTCTCGTAGAAAGAAACAGTAAATTTTTCTGGGCCTCAGGCTTTTGCAACTTTCAAGGCACCTTGTTCCCTAAGCACCTCTTTCTCAGCAATCAGCTCTTAAGGTTGCTTATCATCTGACTCATCTAACATGGATACTCCAGTGGAGGGTATGTCCTACTGCCTCACTTAGGCATTAGTCGAATGGCCCTGTATGATTTTTGAAAGAGAGAAAGGCTTTAGGAATGAAATATGCCCAGGGCATACTATTCAATGGGTTATTTCTCAATCTCTTATGGCACCCACTAGATTCAAATATTATTGGGTCTGGAAAGGTTGTCATCCCCGAAATGGTTAGAAGACCCATTGAAAAGTTCAATGGCTTCTTACTCCATCTCTAAAGGCATTCACTAGAGGCATTCACTAGATGTAAATATTATTGTGTCAGGAAAGGTTGACTCCCTAGACTGATACAGTCTAGTGCTGTATCGTGTAGTTCCTACCAATCCGTAGGACCTGCACATTGGTCGGACAACATAAACCCAGGGCTTTGTGTCAAGACTTATTCCAGACACCCCCGCAGGATATGTTGGCCTATAGACCAGCTAGCTCACAGTGCCCCCGTAAGGCCCCCTAACCTACCAGGGAGCGAATAGTTTCTGGCAACCACTGAACATAACAACCCTGATTCCTCAGGAATCGTGGAAACAGTACAGAACCTTTGACTCAGTTACTCATGCTCACTTATTCTCAGATAAATATACAGAAAATACACAGAGGGACGTTTTCAATAATATTTATTGAACCAACGTTATTCCTGCATAAAATACCTGTGCTGCAATGATTAGGAGATGGAAGCAGATAAAAGTGAATACAAGCACCAACAGCGTAAATAGTATATATAGTTCTACCATGGTGCAAAACAATTATATATATACAGGCATATAAACAAGGCAGTAAACTAGCGTACTCCTAATATGCAGATCCTACTCTAAGTGTTCCTAGAGTGTGTGTAGGTGTAGAACCAAGAATCCCCCTCAAGGGACGATCCAACCCCATTACCTTTATGGGATAGAGTGTAGTACCCAGTCTTGGTCACAAACTGGACGCCCCTTTTGAGATGTCAGGTTGCTGCGTGATGATTCTAAGCATGCAAGGACCCTCTGTGTCAGCGGAAGTACCTCCTCTACTAATCTATTGGACTGCTCATCTATTATAATAGAAAGCAGGTTTGGGATGTACGCATTCGATTAGTAATGTTGTGGAGATGTAGATAGCACTGTCTCCTGGTGGATAAAGATAGTAATGACATTTGTACGTAGTAAAGAATGAGACCTTGTACACGATGTGCAGTGCGTTGTGATAATGTTGTGCGAAGCTAGATGTAAAACAAGTTTAGTTTCAGAGCAACCAATCCAACATTATCATGCGTGCAAATGGTCACAGCTTGGGAATGTTATTTGTGAGGATAATGTAAGAAATAAGTTTCTTTGCTACATGGGCAAAACCCGGGAATATAACACCTGGGATATTCAGAAGGTGAGGAATGTGCAGGTTGAAGAATCCATTAGAATTCTAGTGATATTCCCCATTTCCCATAATTGAAGCTGGAGAATATCTCCTGAGCTCACAATCATTAAGGGTGTTCCATATCTCCCTGACACCTCCCTACCACTGGGAGCTTTAGGGTGGGGGAGGGTCGCCCACCTCATTTCTTTTTTGTAATTAGAGGGTTGTGTGCTTCTCCACCTGCAGTTGTGCTGAATAAAGTGTAATGTGCACGCCCACTGGGCCTGAGGAAGTCCTCCCGGGTCCAAGTCTCACCCAACGCCACAAGTCTCACAATTTTCTCTGCCCTCTATTTAAGGTCACCAGGGGAGCATGCTCTGTCCTGAAACCAACTACCTCAAGGTAGCTCGATCACTGTCTCAACACATGGAATCTTATGCCGCAACGGGCTCTTTCGACTTTGCATCATGAAGAATATGATCATTTTTATATAAGAAAGGTGTTAGTGTTTCAAAATGCAAAAATATACTTAAAAGCACCATTTCTTCGCATAATGTTTTGAAAACAGGCCTTCTCAATTAATGTTGTGCTCTGTTGACTTAAGTCATATACCCAGATTTTTGCGTAACAACAATTATGTATATAATTCTAGTGGTGGGCAGTACTACTCTGAAACGCGGCGGTAGGCGGAGTTTTTCCAGAACTCCACGCGGAGTGGGTCGACTCCATAAAGTCCGCCCGCGGAGCTGAGTTTACCATCCACCCCTAAATAATTCCTGGTTAGAGTCTTTGTACGTAAAAAGCCTGGCATGGTCCTGGCTCACAAGCATCGGCATTAGGACCCTGTTATACCTGCTGCTCAGCCAGTGTGACTGTGGTGTGGAATGTTGGTGTGAGAGGTGACTGTGGAATGTTGGATGAGTGAGGATGTCTGTTGGTTGATGGGCTGAGCTGCAGGATGGCTGCCCCTGGTAGGGCTCTACGTTGTAACATCATACTTGGAATAAACCTACATGAATACTACATGGACCAGATTTGCGTCTGTTCGCAACATTTTGGCAACGATTTGAGGAAAAGAACCTACATGTGCTACCTGAAAAGACTTTCATTATCAAGCTTGAAGTAACTGATTATCTGTGAAGTTGTACTTGAAGAAGCTGGCAGCCCTTGGTCAAGGTAAAGGAACCATTTTTCAATTTGAGCTGTATATTTAAGCAAACTGGCACCCCTGAGCCCCACCAGTGACCTTGACATCGGTGGCCCACAACCCAAGTGTGCCAGTCCCTGCTTAGCTTTCTTTCTACATGTTGGTAAAGTGCCTTCACGCTTGGGACTTCTATCAACCAGTCTGGTGAAGTGATTCTGGAGAGTTTCAACTGTGGTGTAGAGCAATTGTTTCCTGTGTTCGTGTGGGAAGAGCTACAAGTTCCAAGTGAAGAACTTCAAGTCGGGTGAGAGAGAGCCCGCTTTTCCTGTGTTTAACTCGGGCATGTAGAGGAGCTATTTTCAAGCGCTTTGTAGGAGTGTCAGAATGCTTGGATTCTCTGTGTCTGACCCGCTGAGAAACATGAAGGAGTTGTCCCTGTGTTGTGGTGAGGATTTTAATTTTATCGTTTGGGCTCCGGTAAGCCCTCGCTATTTTCTGGCAGTTCCACTGTGTTAGACCTGTCTGGCTTTTTGCGTAGTCCCTCCAATTAATTATTTATTTTGCCCCTCATACCTTTAATAATTTTTGTGTCCACTAACTTTTTCTAGGTGTTGGTCAAGGGGATAGGTGTTCTTTCCCCCCCTCATAGTTTTTCACCTCAGGCCTAGAGGCTTGTTCTGTCAGGAAAATAGTTGGAGCCACAAAAAGGTGGCTACCAATTGCCCTAACTGCCAAACCCAGAACCTGTCCCATTGAGTAGTATAGGGCATTCCAGAACCTTCTGGTCCCTTCTGGACCTCTGAGGGTCAGCCTATAAAAGGCAGAATGCTGGACAGCCATTTTGTCTGTCAGTGAGGAGCAGCTAGAGTGAAGGCTGAGGTCTGGTAGGGGTAGGATCCTGAAGGGTGGATTGCTCTACAAGAGTAGCCCTCTGTCAAGGCTTTTCCACTGCCCATTCCTGTTGTCCTAGCCAAGCTAGTTCATCCTGCTGACCCTGGACAGTTAGGTGAAGGGGTTAACTTTCGTGATCTGTGGAGCTGAGAAGGACCCTGCACTGGGAACTGAGTTAAGAGGTCCCCTGTGCCCCTATGTCTGTCCAGTAAGGAGGGCTGGTGGTCTAGTGCTAGAAAAGTGCGCTGTGGCTTAATCCTGTGGGAGCCCCCCTTTGATCCCCCCTCCCTTTCTAGGGCAAGAAGTAAGCTTTTGGCCTGGGTAGCGCTGGGCTCCTCTTACCAGTGTCTGGACTTGTAGTGAGCAATCACTCTCCTAACTGTCGAGGTGGTGGAGAGTGGAGAAAGGTCCCATTAAGCCTGGGAAGTCTTGTGTGGCTATCGCCGTGAACGGGACCCCGGGGGCGCCTACCGCGTTCTGTGACTGCGCCCCGGTGGGATCAGGAGGGAGAGGGCGAAGTGTTCATGCCCGGCGCCAGCGCGCAAATTCCCCACTGAATTGGGGACTGCCTTGCAGGAGGGGCCTAGGACCGAGCAGGCCCGGTGCGGAGACACTGTTCAGTGTCAGGGCGGCTAAGCAGCTGCTGGTGCGAGACACTGAACCTCCGCGCATGCGCGGAAGAACCCGTGTGTGGGAATTGACGTCTTCCGCCGCTGAGGAGAGCTGAGAGGAGGAGGCGGCTTCGTCGAGTGGCTGGGGTCCGATCAGAGCGCCGAGGGACAGATCCTTGTCAGTGAGGAGCAGCCCTGTCGAGTGGCTGGTTCCCCGTGACACTGCCTCGGTTTGCACCTGGAAGGGCCTCCGCTCCTCTGTGAGGGGGCGGGGAGGCCAATCACCGGAGGAAAAGCGTCTCACAGGCACAGAGGGTGAGCGGAAGAACCGCCTGCTGGCCACCCTCCCAAGTAAGCAGGGAAGAGTGAGGGGTGGCGAGGGAGAGCTGGTTAGGCCTCCTGATAATCTGTCTTCTTCCCCACGCTGGGCAACACTGATTGAGAGGAAGGGGGTGGAGGGCCTGAAAAACGAGTGGCATAACTTCCAAACTTGACAGATTCAAGAAGCCTGGTTTTACCTGAGGGGTGAAAGGAGTATAAAGGCCTCATTAAACCCCTGGTTCTTGACAATTCGTGACAGCTTGCCCCCCCCTGGTGGAGTAGAGTTACTGAGGAGTAAAGCAGAGTACAGTGTATATTCATCCGGCCTGTGAAAGTATAAGTGTTACCTGCCAGACATGGTTATAGTGCTTGACTAAATGCAATGTACTGTTAATGCTAGTTGATAATTTGCTTAGCAGTTTAAAAGTATAGTTACTATTTCCTAGACAAACTGAAATGTCCTAAGTTGTAAATTTTGAAACAAAAGAGCAGAGATATTATTTTTATAAACAAGTACTTATTTTTCCAACATTGGTGTAGTGTCCTTTTTATGTGTTATTGCGTGGAATTACTGCTGGGTGGTTTGCAACCTTCACATTTGTGCCTCTAGTATTGTGTCTTACCCTAGGCCAGGCTACCCTAGGTGACCTGACATCCCAGGTTCCAACACACTGCAATTATTCTTTAAAAATAGAACAGCGCGTGTCTGTCTACGCACGCAATTTTACCTGCTTTGTGGATCCCTGCTGCGTTTTTCTTCAATTCTTGCCTACATCGCTACCCGGCAGCTCAGAGCTGCTGAAGGACGCTCTGCTGCTCTAGCGTGCCATACGGCACGGCATGCCACCATCTCGTTCATTACCCGCAAACAAAAGCCGGATTTAATTCCTGACGGAATTTCTCGTTGTTTCCTGCCCATTGCACTACTTTAAAGGCGCTAAAATTCAAAGTTGATAATTGAAGGAGCAACTTTCCTAACCTTTGGTTCATTGGAATATGGAGCTTACGGTTAAAATCTTACTGCGTGCTACAGTATTGACTTACGGGGTCTGGCGGAAAACACAGATTCACTACACCATTGGACTATGTGGAACTGGGTCAATGTGTTCATCGTACAGTTTCAATTCAGCGAGGTGACAGTTTCTACGTAGTTTGGCAATAGTTTTTTTTATGCTGTTATGTACAAGGCCTGCGTTGTGCTCAGGGTACAAAGTTGTTCACCAATGTCTTGTCTTTATAGTTATGCCACATGGACTCATTGTGGTTCATCCCAGCCACTATTGAAGCAACAGTTTTTTTTTCTTTGAACATGTTTATTCCTGTTCTGCTCATTGTGTTATTAATGCTTCTTGTCATCTTGCTTTGTAATGCTCAATGTACTGCCATTTTGTTTCCATGCCATGTTTAACTTGTTGCCAGGTATGCCTTACCATTATTTAATATATGATTACTTATACTCTGTGCATTTAGTGTTTTTTTTTATGTTGATTTAGAGTCCATGTGTTTTTCTCCTCGTTTCAGACAGGGAACCTCTTACTTTACATTTTTCATGATGTTATGCAGGAGGTTCTGTTCTCGTGTGTTGTGGGTTGAGTTGCAGTCGCTCTTTGCTGCTGTGCTCATGATTCTTGTTTCTCTGGTCTTCCTTCGCACGTCAAGGTTTTGTTGGGATTGTGTACATTATGTGGTGGTGCTTACTTAATTTTTCTTGTTCCAAAGCTTGTAATGCTGGTGTGCATTACACTTTCTTCCCTCGCACGTCAAGGTTTGCATTGGGAGGGTGCCATTCAAGGCAAGTTCTTAGCCACATTTCTTTAGAGTGAGTGTTCTTTCCTTCTGAGTGCTGATCTTGCTGAGTGTTGGTAGTGCAGTTGCATATGTTCCGTGTGGAATGTTTCCCACACATCCCAACCCATCTTTTCTTGGGGAAGTGCTAGAGTTTGTTGGTTGTGACGTTCTGCGCATGCATTGTTTCGTGTGGTGTGTTTCCCACACTTTCCACCCGACTTGCGTTGGGGAAGTGATGAAGTTACTGGGTGTTGTGTTGTGCCGTGTGGTCTGTTTCCCACACATTACACCCTGAATTGCATTGAGCAAAGTGTTTTTGATGTTTCTTTACTATGATGTTGTATCTGGAACCATTTTGTTCCGTTTCAGGTTCTGTGTGGACTTATACGCCACACTTACCACCCGTACTACGGGTAATGGTGAAGGGCAATGTTTCTGCCGTTTGTCCCTGTGGAATGATCTTCCACAGCTTCTAAGGTCTCAGAGTGGTTTCCTACCACGTCTTCTAGTATGTACTCTTTCTATCTCTTGTTGGCCTAGCCAGCCAGCTTGATTTAGTATTGGTTTGGTTTAAGGGAGCGTATGATTTGGTTTTTGCATGGTGGAAAGGGAGAAGTGGTGTGTGTAGAATTACTGGATTGAGCGGTGTGTTTACTTCTTCCTAATATTTATTCTTTGTTATCTTTTATACATGTATATCGTCATTGGTACATGTCTGACATTGGTTTTGCTCTAATGCCCCCGTGTTGCATGTAATTACTTTGCCATCTTTTGCATGCACCATTTATATTGTGATTCTTTTGGAATGTATTCTCATTTGTATAAAGAAAGGGAGATGTGTTATACCTGCTGCTCAGCCAGTGTGACTGTGACGTGGAATGTTGGTATGAGACGTGACTGTGGAATGTTGGATGAGTGAGGATGTCGGTTGGTTGATGGGCTGAGCAGCAGGAAGGCTGCTCTTGGTGGGGTTCTGCTTTGTAACATCATACTTGGAATAAACCTACATGAAAACTACAGCCTTGCTTCTGTTCACAACAGAACCCCTGTGTACATACTCCATGACACACTCCCCTAGGATGAAACAAACCGCTGAAGCCACATTTGGTTGTTTATTTTTCTGGTTGGTTGTGGCTGAGATGATGGTTGCTTGCTTTAATCAGTGCAGGACACTGCTTATATCATCGTCTGGGCCTTCTGCACAATAGATATCCAATTCTTTTCACACACTTCAGATGTTCACTGTGATCAGGGGTATGTATCTCTCCATCTGCAAGATAAAACCCAGAAGACTACCTTCATGTTACAATAAAACCCAGAAGACTGTCTACATGTTACTGTGCTATACTCTAAGACCAAAACACTCGGAAAGGATGCTTTTTTCCCAGAATCAGAGTGCCATCCTTGACAAATAGGGTGTCAGGAAACCTGTCATGGTAAAAGCCCATCTCAGTCCGGCGCTGCTCAGAGCCAAAGTGTGCAAGTTCAAACTGTGCATATTTCTACCTGTCTGCACACAGTGACAATTTCGTCAATATACAGATAAGCTCACACTTTGCAAGACACTTCGCCCTCCTTGCGGGGCACTTCTGGTTTTGGTGCATGGCGACTTAATATTTATATGTTTATTTCAATGGGTTATCGGGCAGGTTGATTGTGCACCATGATGTGCCCCTGGTAGTGAGATCTGAGATCTCTTGAAGTTATGGCAAGATCTTGCAAGACTTCGGAAATATCATCAGCCAACTTGGATTTAGCTTCTATGTTGGACTTGGCCCTTCTGGCAGGTTCACCCCTGAACTTTTTGCCTAGTGACTTCTGGTCTTTGCGCACTTTGACACTGTGGCGCAGTGTAAAGTGCGTGCGCTCCCTGAGTGCGTGTGTGAGATTGGCCTGCTCTCCCATAGGAATGCATGGGGAATGTCTGTGTCCCTGGTAGTTCCTGATGCGTGAGGTGTGCATGGTCAAGTTTGGTATGTGCACACTCGTGTGATTGAATGCTTCGCAACGATGTATGTGACATGACTGTGTCTTGTGCGGAAGCGCCACTTCTAGGAGTTGGCATATTAGTGTAAAATATGCCTGGCGTGTGATTGGCTGGAGCTGGCTGGGATGCCAGGTTCCAGGAAGTCTGTGTGGGTCTGCCCCGGTGGTGAATGGAGAGATTAGCATGCTGATGTGAGGGAGGGGCTGCGCCTGTGTCCTGAATGAGGCTGGGTTTCCCCCACACAATGCTGGCTCTGCCCCCTGTGGTGCGACTGATGACCCTAGCCTGCCTGATGAATGAAAGGGGTGGTTGAGCCATCAACAGTGCTCACAGACCAGCTGCGACTGGTTCTGCCCCCACCCTGCACCTACAGACAAAAGAAAAGGTGTATAAAAGAGGGGCTGTGACCCCATGAAAATGTTCTTGTTCCCAACTTGAATCTACCAGGGGCATGCTGCTGCTTGGGCCCAGGGGAAGGCTTGCCCCCCCTGGGCCCTGGCCAGCCCCTGGCTTGCTGATGGACCCCTGAAGGACTTTTGTTGCTCTCTGGTTGCCCCCAGCGCTGGAGAGTGCTTTATTTTACACTAGCTCCTTTTGCAGCATGAGGAGCGCTGTGCTGCTTGTCTCCTAATCCCCTCACTGGTACCTGCAGGAAGCGTGGGGTTAATTGGCTGATTTCCCCTGTTCGTGGCTGTAAGGAGACAGGGGGAGGCTTGTGCCCTGGTCGCCGCCGCCGGCCCATGAGCCGCGATTGCGTTTTCTCCCCGGTCCGTGCCTTATTTATCTGCAGGTGCCACCCTGCATTATGCCCTGACTGGATTGCGGGTTGGCGGCTGCCCACGCCGCATTTTGCCGATTTTCGGCACGGGTGCCACCCCGCTTATTTGCCCTTTAATAGACCTCTAGCGAGTGCCCACCTCGCTGTACAATTTAATTAAAGCCGGTGCCCACCCGGCATTGCCCCGTGTAATCACCGCCGCAGCCGCGGGCAAAACAGGAAGTCAGGCGGCATCGCGCCTGACTGTAGGCGGGACTTTCGGGTTACTAGAGGAAGTCCCGCCCGCCGCCGTGCTCTGATTGGCCAGGGCGCCCGGCCGGAGAAGAGGAGCCCGGAGCCTTGAGGGCTCCACCTGCCAAGTCCCGGTCCCGAGATGGGGGACCGGGTGAAGATTCCCCCCCCTCTTGGCGCCGGATGTTGCGTGGCGGGGCTCCCAGAAGTGAGGGGAGACCCGGAGGCGGAGTCCTGCGCTGTCCCCGGAGAGGGGACACAGAGAGAAGGGACGCCCGGAGCCCGGTAAGGAGGGGGGGCCTCGGGACCATCCCTGGCTGTTATTCGAGCGGCCCCACATGATAGCGGGCCGCTCCAACGATGTGGCAATAACTGTTTCCAGGGCACCATAGTAGTGTCACCTCCCTGAGAGGCCCCGAATGGCAGCGGGCCGTTCCCACGTTCCCAGAGCCCAGATGGCTCCAGTTCCTTGGGCATGTGTCCTTCGAGCCTGAGAGGCTCCACCGTCTGCATTTCTCTTTCGAGCCTGCGAGGCTCAGCCCCAGCACCTTTGTTCTTGAGCCAGAGGGGCCCCGCAGCCAGGGAGGGTGCATTGATTCCTTTTAGAGCCCTGAGAGGCTCACCTCTTTGCACCACATTGTTCTGGCCAGAGCCTGCGAGGCTCCAGTGGTGGCCCAACAGTGTTTCCAGCTGCCCAGCACTTTGTGGGCAGCTGCCACGTTTAGGCCCCTGACTTTGGGACACAGGGACTGCCACAGGTGGTGGCTAATTTGGATTTTGCGCTATTGTGTTTTCCTTCCCTTGCACCTCTGAATGTGTATTGATACGTCATGTGCCTTGCTTTTTCACCGCTGAATGTGTTAATAATGCATCATGTGTTTTCCCTTCTTACACCCCTACAGGTATTGTGATACTTAGGTGGTTTCTTTCTTGCGAGTACAGGTGGTGCTAGCAGAACCCAGGTTCCCTGTGTAATCTCCTAGGGTAGTGAGGGTTGCATAGGTGGTGCTCACCTGGTACCAGTAGTGACTGGTTGTGTGTTACAAGTGTTATTTTTAGACCTACAAGTATTGTATTCTAAGTTCTAAAAGTGCTGATTCCTGACAGTGGTCCAAGTGGCCCTGTCTTGTACATATCCCTTGTAAATTCTGCCCGTGCCTGTTGGCACATTGTAAAGTGTGTGTTTTTATCTAATGTGTTTTGGTGTAATACAAAGGCTATTTTTACATATAACCTTGTGTGGAGTTTCCTTTGTGGTGGGCCTTGGGTGTTGTTGCTGGGGTGCGTGCGCAAATACTTAACTCATATCGCCTCCAAGTTTAGCCTTGCTGCTCGCGCCACGTTACCTAGAGGGTGAGCAGGGGTTATCTTGGCATGGAACTCCCTTGCCCTGACTTAGGAGTGGTGGTCTCTGACTGACTTTGGCGCAAGCCCTGGCCAGCCGGGGATCCCATTTCTAACATTCTATATAAGGTAGCCTAGCCTGGAGCACACTGCTTGTTTTTCCAGCAGTCAGCAGGGAGCACTGCTCTTCTAAGCAAGTCAAGCTTGTTTGAGAAACCATGAAAGATCAAATGTTCTCTTCCAGGGGATCCTCATCAATAGTCATAAGCACTGAATATTCCCGTCCACGTGCTGGGACTCCGGAAATAATATAAAAATATATATGTAAATCACATATAAATAGCTCCACATATATGTATGCACATATATCATTTTTTCTCACCAATGCAGCCCCAAAACAGAGGCTAAACAATGTAAATAGTCATACATGCACTGTAATTAGCAAGGAAACAAAAAAAAACACATTATATCAAATAGCCCTTGAACTTTGTGTTTTAATGAGCAAATAACACTCATAAATCCTGAAATTGCTAATAAATAGACATTGTTAGCCACAGGCTGCATTGAAAAGCAATAGCATAGAAAATTAAAGCATTTTCAACAAAAACTGGCACCGTGCCTTTAAGGCAGCCATGACCCCTGGCTTCCCATCATGCCTTAGAGGTGACAGTTAGGTCAGTTGTTCTTTCCGGCTCCTTCAGTCAGGACCCTGGTTCAACAGATCCCTTTCTTTTTGACTTTCCGTCAAAAAATAATAGAGATTTTCTACAAATTTTGCTTTAACTTGACATCTTTTATGTTAAGTGCTACCTTTTTTGAATCTTAAAAAAGGAATTTTTCTGTCAAAAATGCCTTCTCTTTTTGACAACTGCCCTTCCTGTGGGAAGAAGAAGGCCAGGACTGATACACATCCTGTGCGTATCCCCTGTCTCCGTGAGACACATTCTGCAGGCACTTGTGAACACTGCAAGACTTTGTCCAGTAGAACCCTCAAAGATAGGGAGAGAATAAGGATTTATGGTCTCTCTGAGAGAGGTAGGTCTACTAAGAGGCAGAAGAAGCACAGGACGCGATCGACGTCGAGAGAAATCCCGACTTGTTCTCCTTCAGCGTCGAAGAGGCCGTCGACGAAGGCGAAGAGTCACCTTCCTTCGATGACGAAGACTTCAGCATCGAGAGTCAAGGTACCTCCGCTGCCGTCAACAGGGCGACGTGCAGCGTCGAGAGAGTGGTCTCCGTTGGAGCATAGGAGCTCAACGTCGAGACAGCAGACGTCGAAGCATCACCACCAGTCTTCGACGTCGCAGCTTCCTCCATCGACGCCTAGTCATCGGCGTCGAAGTCGAGGCATCCTCCCTCGGCGTCCGGTCATCGAGGCTCGGCGTCGAGGCATCCTCCGTCGGCGTCCGGTCATCAAGGCTCGACGTCGAGGCATCCTCAGTCGGTGTCCGACCATCGACGCTCGACGTCGAGGCAACCTCCGTCGTCGCCCAGCCACCGGCGATAGACGTCGAGAAGGTCTCCGTCGACGTCACTCCATCAACGGTCGACGTCGAAGTAGCATCCGTCGTCGCCCAGTCACCGGCGATCGACATCGAGAAGAATCCCGTCGACGTCACAGCATTGACGTTCGACGTAGAAGCAGCCTCTGTCATCACCCAGTCACCGGCGATCGACGTCAAAGATCCCCGTCGACGTCACAACACCGACGTTCGACGTCGAAGCATCTGTTTTCGAGGCAAGCCTCTCCTGCACGATCCCAGAGGAGGTCGCCTTCGGGACAGAATACTCCGGAGACAGTTCATCAACCCTCGGCTCAGTCTCATTCCTTAGCACCACAGCAGAGGTCTCTAAGATCGGCTTCAGCTGCGGAGGTGGAAATGATCTCAGGGAGAAGATCTAGATCAATAGAGCATTCTCCAGTGCATATGAGCCCTCCTGCTAAAAGGAAAAGACTGTCGGGCGATCGGGCTTCGCGGAGTCGCACAAGGTCTACTTCCAGAGGGAACGTGTCTCCAGTGAGCCTGTCATCATCTTCTTCGGGCTCCCGTTCTTCTCACCGTGATAGATCCCCAGCTGTAGTCATCTATTCCTCTGATAGTGAGAGGTCCAGGCATTCCTAAGCACGATCGCAGCATGAACACACGGATTTGCCACCCCCGGCACGTTCACCAGCAGGGGAGCACACCCAGAAGTCGCCTCCCATCAGGCTATCTCCAAGATGGTATAGGCCTCTTCATCACTGGGCTCCAGACAAGGAAACAGCAGCCAGGATGCAAGATCAGGGCAAGCAAGTTTCACAGCCCAGAGCGCGATCACGCTCCTCAGTGCGTTCCAGTAGACGCAGATCGAGGTCTAGGAGCAGGAGACGGGCACGCAGATCTCCAACTCCGTCTTTATCTTCCCCGACCCGCTCTCATAGGGATTATTCTCAGACTCTAACAGACAGTTCTCTATCGAGAATATCCCCTATAGACTATATTTTTACTTTTCAAGACATTTTGGGCAGGGGTGCTCTGAAGCTGGGAGAGCCTATGACTACTCCAAAGGTCAAGACCTCTGTGATCTTCGAGACCTTACATCACAGGTCTGCACCCAAGCCTCTGTTGCCTTTGGTACCCGGGATTATGAAACCTGTGAATGAGGTATTCCTTACTCCAGCGACAATAAAGGCGGCTCCAGCGAGGATTCTCAAAAAGTATCGCTCGCCAGAAGAGGACCCGCTTTTCCTCAGGGCCGACCCATCACCAGACTCGGTGATTATAGCTGCAGTGAAAAAATCCAGTGCTGTAGCTTCCTCCTCCACAGTGCCTCCGGATAAAGAAAGCAAATCACAAGATTCGTGGGGAAGAAGGGTCTGCAACACCTCAGCCTCCTTTCTCAAGGTCTCTAATGCGGAAGCCCTTCTGGGGCGTTATGACAGATCCCTGTGGGATTCTCTGCAACGGTTTGTTGAGAAACTCCCGCAAGACGACCAAAAGGATTTCGAGGAGATTCTCTTGGAGGGCAGCCAGGTCTCCAAACAAATCATAAGCGCCGCAGCGGACGGAGCTACCCTTGCAGCGCATGGCTATGCGCATGGAGTAACGGCAAGAAGGTCATCTTGGTTGCGCCTTACAGCCTTAAAACCGGAGGCTCAGGCTAGAATCTTGAACTTGCCCTTTTCGGGAACATCGCTGTTTGGGGCAAGTACTGACGAGGAAATGCAACGCATGAAGTCAGAGTCGGACACTCTTAAAGCCGTAGGGCTTGAGAAGAAGGAATTTCGGAGGAAGTACCGATCCTATAATAAGGGCCCTTCCAAACAGAGGGTTCAAATCCCTCTCTGGCAGAAGAGTCAGGACCAACAGGGGCAACAGAAGTCTCAATTCAGAGGCAGGCGTAATTCCAGAGGAGGTGGAAATCAGCACCAGGGCAACAATTCCAACAAGTCCCAGCCAAAGGGGTATATATGTTTTCTGGTGCTGAGGTATATGTTTTGGGGTGTTTGGGTATTTTAAGGGTTCAGATATAGTTTTGGGTTATGGGGTACAGGGGTAGTTTTAGGGTTCAGGGCTAGGTTTGGGTTTTGGGGTACAGGGGTATTTTTAGGGTTCAGGGCTAGGTTTGGGTTTTGGGGTACAGGGGTATTTTTAGGGTTCAGGGCTAGGTTTGGGTTTTGGGGTATAGGGGTATTTTTAGGGTTCAGGGGTAGGTTTGGGTTTTGGGGTACAGAGGTATTTTAAGGGTTCAGGGCTAGGTTTGGGTTTTGGAGTACAGGGGTATTTTTAGGGTTTAGGGCTAGGTTTGGGTTTTGGGGTACAGGGGTATTTTAGGGTTCAGGAGTAGTTTGGGTTTTGGGGTACAGGGTTATTTTTAGGGTTCAGGGCTAGGTTTGGGTTTTGGGGTACAGGGGTATTTTTAGGGTTCAGGGGTAGGTTTGGGTTTTGGGGTACAGGGGTATTTTAAGTGGTCAGGGCTAGGTTTGGGTTTTGGGGGACAGGGGTATTTTAGGGTACAGGGGTAGGTTTGGGTTTTGGGATACAGTGGTATTTTTAGGGTTCAGGGCTAGGTTTGGGTTTTGGGGTACAGAGGTATTTTTAGGGATAGGTTTGGGTTTTGGGGTACAGGGTATATTTATAGGGTTAAGATGGGTTAGTGTTTAAGGGTGCAGGGGTATTTAAAGGGAGCAGGGTGGGATTAGCACACGATATTCAATTCAATTCAATTAATTTATATAGCGCGCTACATACCCAGAGGGTCTCAAGGCGTTTGGAGAAGGGTGGGGAATTACTTGTCGAATATCCAGGTTTTAAGTTGCTTTCTGAATGCTAGGTGGTTCTGAGTGAGGCGAAGGTGAATGGGAAGTGAGTTCCAGGTTTTTGCCGCCAGGTAGGAGAAGGATCTTCCTCCCATGGTGGTTTTGTTGATGCGAGGTACAGCAGCAAGGGCTTGGTGGGAGGAGCGTAGCTGGCGGGAGGGGGTGTAGAAGGAAAGTCGTGTGTTGAGGCATTCTGGTCCAAGTTCGTAGAGTGCTTTGTGTGCGTGGGTTAGAAGGCGGAATGTTATCCTCTTATTGACGGGGAGCCAGTGGAGGTTTTTCAGGTGACCAGAAATGTGGTCTTTACGCGGGATGTCTAGTATGAGTCTGGCTGATGCGTTCTGGATGCGTTGGAGTTTTTTCTGAAGTTTTGCGGTGGTACCGGCATATAGGGTGTTTCCGTAGTCCAGGCGGCTTGTAACCAGTGCGTGGGTGACCGTTTTTCTAGTTTCGGTGGGGATCCAGCGAAATGTTTTTTTGAGCATGCGAAGAATGTTGAAGCAGGATGATGAAACGGTGTTGACTTGTCTGGTCATCGAGAGTGAGGAGTCCAGAATGACGCCCAGGTTCCGTGCGTGGTCTGTCGGGATGGGTGCTTTTCCAAGGGACTCTGGCCACCACGAGTCGTCCCAGGCGGAGGGGGAGGTGCCTAAGATAAGGACTTCTGTTTTGTCGGAATTCAGTTTCAGACGGCTCTGCTTCATCCACTTGGCTACTTCTCTCATTCCTTTATGTAGGTTGGTTTTGGCGGTGTTAGGGTCTTTGGTGAGTGAGAGGATCAGTTGAGTGTCATCAGCGTAGGAGATGATGTTGAGGTTATGTTGGCGTGCAATGGCGTGTGTGGCACGCCGCAAATTACTTCAGTGGCCTCAGATTTGAATGGTGGGAGGCGGACTCTCTGGGTCCTTCCGGAAAGGAACGAGGTGATCCATTCCAGTGCTTTTCCTTGGATTCCGATGTTTCTGAGGCGTTGTAACAGGGTGCTATGACAGACTGTGTCGAAGGCTGCGGAAAGGTCGAGGAGGATTAGGGCGCGTGTGTCTCCATTGTCCAGTAGAGTTCGAATGTCGTCTGTTGCTGCGATGAGTGCGGTCTCAGTGCTATGTTTGGCTCGGAAGCCGGACTGAGAGGAGTCGAGGGATTTGTTGGTTTCGAGGAAGGCGGCGAGCTGGTTGTTGACAGCTTTCTCGATGACTTTGGCCGGGAATGGTAGGAGCGAGATGGGGCGGTAGTTTTTGAGTTCGGTGGGGTCTGCTGTGGGTTTTTCAGAAGGGCGCTGAGTGTGGCGTGTTTCCAGCTTTCCGGGAAGGTGGCGGAGTTGAGGGAGCAGTTGATGACGTCTCGGAGGTGTGGTGCTATGATGGAATCTGCTTTGTTGAAGATGTGGTGAGGGCATGGGTCTGTGGGGGATCCTGAGTGGATGGAGTTCATCAGGCGGATGGTGTCCTCAGTGGAGATTGGGTTCCAGTCATTAAGGATGCTCAAGGGGGGTGACGGTACGGCAAAAGGTTGGGTGGGTTGGCCTCCGGGTTGGTTGTCAAAGCTGTTGTGGATGTCTGCGATTTTGTCGTGGAAGAACGAAGCTAGGGAGTCGCAAAGGGCTTGAGAGGGAGTGATGTCGTTGGAGTTGGCAGTGGGGTTGGTAAACTCTTTGACGATGTTGAATAATTCCTTGCTGTTGTTGGCGTTGTTGTCAAGTCGGTCTTTGAAAGTGGCTTTCTTGGCAGTCCGGATCAGTTGGTGGTGTATGCGGGTTGCGTTTTTGAAGGCGTCCCTGGTGCTGGTGTTTGGGTCTTTTTTCCATGCCTTCTCAAGGGAGCGACAGAGTTTCTTGGATTTCTTAAGATCATCGTTGAACCAGGGGGCGTTTTTGCTGCCTATTTTGATTTGACGTTTTTTCAGGGGAGCTAGGTTGTCGGCGCTGTTGGTTAGCCATTGAGTGAGGTTAATGGCTGCTTGGTTGGGGTTCGAAGAATGGGCAGGGGGGTTTTGAAGAAGCGATGAGGAGATCTGGTCGAAGGTGATTTTGTTCCAGTTTCTTTGCAGAGTAGGTTGAGGATGGTTGTGGACTGTGGTCTTTTTGTAGATAAAGTGAACGCAGCTGTGGTCCGTCCAATGGAGAGCTGTGGTGTGACTGAAGGAGATGTGTTTGCTGGAGGTGAAGATAGGGTCGAGTGTGTGGCCTGCGTAGTGAGTGGGGGAGTTAACAAGTTGTTTGAGTCCGAGGTTGGCGAGATTGTCCAGAAGGGCAGTGGTGTTGCTGTTGTTGCTTTTTTCCAGGTGAAAATTGAGGTCTCCCAATAGAATGTAGTCCTCGGAGGGGAGGGCGTGTGGGGTGATAAAGTCAGTGATGTCTTCACTGAATTGTGCACGGGGTCCAGGTGGCCTGTAGAGGAGGGTGCCTCTGAGTGTGGTCTTGGGGTCGGTGTGGATCTGGAAGTGAAGGTGCTCGGCGCTAGCGAGGTTGACGTCTGAGCTGGTTGAGATGCGGATGGAGTTCTTATGGACGATGGCGATGCCTCCTCCTGTTTGCCTGGTGCGGTCTTTCTGGAAGATCTTGTAGCCTTCCGGGATGGCAATGGTGATGTCTGGGGCTGAGGAGGAGTTCATCCATGTTTCTGTTAGGAAGGCGACGTCCGGAGAGATGGTGTCTAGTAGATTCCAAAGGTCGATGGCGTGTCTGTGGACTGAGCGGGTGTTGAGCAGGATGCATTTAAGGTGGTTGGTGTCAGGTCTCTGTTTGGTGTTAGTGGATGAGGAGTTGGTCTTGGTGCCGTCATACTTGCAGTAGTTGCATGTGAAGGGTCCATGGGTGTGTCCAGGGGCGGCTTGGGCGCAGTTGGGGAGTCGACCGGGGTTAAGGGCTAAGAGGGTGTAATGCGGGTGGGGTGGGTAGTACGGGGGCCAGGGGGTCTGGCGCTGGGCGCGGGCTTGGCGCGGACGGGCGAAGACGGGCTTACCTTTGGCGCACCTTCGGCGCGGATGGGGCGCGATCGCTGCGCGTAGGTCCTACTGACATAAGTGGAGAAGTGGAGGGGGGCGGAGCGTGGGAGGGGCAGCTGGGAGGCGGTAGCGAAGGGGGAGGGACGGGCTGCAGGCACAACAAAATGGTGGGATCAACAACAACAACAGGACGCTATGAGAGGGCAATGCGAAGTGACAATCAGCAGCGCTGTGCACACAGGTCGGATGCAAATATAATAAAACAAATGCGAGGTCACAAACAGCAGCGCTATGAACACAGGTCGATAAATAATATTATAAAACCCTGAAAGCAATGGGAATTGACAATAAGCGGCGCAATGCACACAGGTCCATTAAACTACGCAATGCGGAGCGCTACGCTGGATACTGGGCGCTGAATCAAAATGATTAATGGTAGTGGACAGGCAGCGCTACGATACCACAATAGCGCTTGTAGGTCGGGAGGTAGGCAGGAGCGACCGCTTCACACAGAGTTAGGCTGGTCACAGAGGCTCCCCAGCCGGGCTGTACCTGGTGATTCGGGGTGGGAGGGGGAGCTGGGAGGCGGTAGCGAAGGGGGAGGGACGGGCTGCAGGCACAACAAAATGGTGGGATCAACAACAACAACAGGACGCTATGAGAGGGCAATGCGAAGTGACAATCAGCAGCGCTGTGCACACAGGTCGGATGCAAATATAATAAAACAAATGCGAGGTCACAAACAGCAGCGCTATGAACACAGGTCGATAAATAATATTATAAAACCCTGAAAGCAATGGGAATTGACAATAAGCGGCGCAATGCACACAGGTCCAATAAACACCAATAAACTACGCAATGCGGAGCGCTACGCTGGATATTGGGCGCTGAATCAAAATGATTAATGGCAGTGGACCGGCAGCGCTACGATACCACAATAGCGCTTGTAGGTCGGGAGGTAGGCAGGAGCGACCGCTTCACACGGAGTTAGGCTGGTCACCTATATGAGACATGGCATGAAGGGTGGAACGCACCACACGCCCCCAGCGTTTGTCACACCCCCAGCACACGCCCACAGCACAACGCAGACACGCCCACAAGGACTACTTTGCTGGCACGGTTCTTTTACCTTTTAAATGTATATGGTGGGCGTCTGCATAGCCTATGTCCTTCTGCTGCAACTGCCCTTTCCAACGCTGTATTAGGTGTTGTGATTGGTGCTGTGGTTCCTGAGATTACCTGCCTCAAAGGTTTGGGCTCTCTCTTTATTATATTAGTATGGATATATAGATTATCAGAAGCACTGTATCCTTTGTTAGTTGTTCTGACAGTTGACTACACTTCAGAATGGATACTGTCTTTGTTTCAAACAGCTGCCTCTACCCGTTCCTCCAATGCCAACCTCAAGTCATCAGCTCATCCTTTTGAAAAAGGAAGTAGCGATACTCCTCAAAGTCAGCCATTGAGAGGGTTCCAATCGCTCAAAGGGGAAAAGGAGTGTATTCGCGATATTTCCTGGTCAGAAAAAAGGGCCAAAAGGCAGAATACAGGCCCATTCTGGACTTGAGAACACTCAACCTACATATCAAAAAAGAAAGGTTTCGCATGTTGGCGCTTCACCAAATATATCCACATCTCAGGAGGGGGGATTGGATGTGATCGCTGGACCTACAAGATGCCTACTTTCATGTCCCGATACACCACAAACACAGAAGATTCCTGTAGTTCCAGGTGGGGAACAGTGATAGCGGCCGCTCTATGCCGCAGGGGTGTCTTCGTGTACCGATATCTGGACGATTGGCTACTGAAAGGTCCTTCCCCAGACGATGTAAGAGGTCATATCCAGACCTGCATCCAGCTCTGTCAACGGTTGGGGTTGCATGTCAACTTCAGCAAATCAGTCTCCCAGCCCACCCAGAAGATTCACTTCCTAGGAGCTCTTCTAGACTACGAGGTAGGAAAAGTGTTTCCTTCGGAGGAGGGACAGTGTTCTATAAATCAGAAGTGTTAGCTTGTGCTCCGCAACAAGGTTCAGAAAGTGCGAAGAATTGCCTCCCTGCTAGGGTCGATGGCTTCATCCATCTTTTTGGTCCCGAATGCCAGGCTTCGGATAAGTCCTCTTCAGCAGGATCTGGAGGACAAGTGGGACCAACAGTCAGCTCGCTGGGACGACCAGATTACTCTGTCAGAAACAGCTCGAGCCTCCATTCCTTGGTGGACAAAGAAGCAGAATATGCAGGTCGGAATTCTGTTCCATCAGCCTCCTCCTGCGCAGACGTTGATCACTGATGCTTCTCTACAAGGCTGGGGGGGGGGGGCACACATGGGGCATCTCCAAGTGCAAGGTCTGTGGTCCCCAAGGAATGTACTTATCACATCAACATGTTAGAGTTGAGAGCAGTCCACCTAGCTCTCAAAGCGTTCCTTCCCTCGATTCAAGAAACATCAATATTAGTACAAACGGACACCACCACCACAATGTACTACTTGAACAAACAGGGGGGAACGCGCTCACAGACTCTGTCACTGGAAGCCCAGAGCATCTGGCATTGGCTTTCTGGCTCGCAAGTTGTCGGTCACATCAGTCCACCTCCCAGGAGAACAGAATGTGAGGGCGGACGCGCTAAGTCGGCATTTCAAAGACAGAGAAGACTGGGTTATCAACAACGAGGTACTCGAAGGCATCTTCCAGTCTTGGGGTCGTCCCATCATAGATCTGTTCACGGACGACGAAAACTCTAAATGCCGAGACTTTGCCTCAAGATTTTACCGTCCAGGATCGAAAGGGAATGCCCTTTTGATAGACTGGTCAGGGGAATTTGTGTACGCCTTTCCACCCCTTACGTTGATCCAGAAGGTGGTGAGCAAGCTGACACACTTGTGCAAAAAGATGATCCTCATTGCCCCCGACTGGCAGAGGCTGCCATGCAGACCAGACCTGTTATCCAAAATGAACGGGAGGATTCACCATCCCAACCTTCCGTCACTGAGCTTGGCAGCAGGGCTCCTGAGGTCATACAATACGGCAATCTAGGATTGCCGCAGGACTGCATGTCCATCCTGAAGGAAGCGAGACGTCCTTCAACAAGACACTCTTATGCCTGCAAATGGAAGCGCTTCTATCTGTGGTGTATACAGAATGGTCGAACAAAGCGATACAAAAGGGGATGATGGACGGAGCGTTTGAGCAAATCAAACCCTCACCCCCAGTCAACTGATCTGGGTTTAATCCATCACCATTTTTTAGCTCATTCAGCCACCCCAGTTCAGACATGACCATATGCAAATCAGTCTGACCCTGTGCCTCATGGGAACAGTCCAGCCCGAACTGCCAAGCCATGTCTTCCCTGGACCGGAAACAAGCATTGTGGGACCGGTTTCGGATTCATAATCCTGATCAGCCAGGCTATCTTGAATCCAGTGGTAGAGTGAGCAAGGGACTCACGTCTGGATGTTGTTTTTTAAAGGCTGGTGGGATTGGCTTTGGGTGCCCGTTGCGGGCCTCCAGGAGGGTGGGGGGGCAGAGGGGATGTCCACTTGGGGTGTACCTATGGTACCCCCCTACATGTCGCTGCACCAAGTGGCAGGCCCCACCAAGTGGCAGGCACGTGTGGTGCCTGCATTGTGGTGCAGTAACATGCCAGGCATGCGATTTCAAATGTAAATGGAATTGTGAGTGCACTCCTTCCCTTATCCTCTTATTAGTTTATGATCAAACTACCATTGTGAGTGCATGCAAGCAGCGCCGTGAATCGTCCCATCACAGCTTGTCAAAGACACTACAAAAAGGTTGCGCGTTTAGCGGTCCCATCTGCTGCACTGCTTTAAAGAGAACATTTTCCAAGTAAACCAAGCCTTCATTGTAAACCAAGTAATCCATGTTAAACCAGGCAACTTGTCGTATTAATTAACATGATCCCTGTATTTTTGTAGAATCAATTCGGAGACAGATAGATAGCACTGAATACTTTATTCATGCATTTTCAAAACGCTTTCTGTAGCCAATCCAAGCTTTAACATGAGCGTGTGCATTCAATCATATTTCAGTACAGGACTTTCAATATAACCCAATGCATTTCGAACGTTCTGGTTCTTCGTCAAGGGTCGCTGTAACAGATTAACAAAGATGCATTTAGCCAACCACTCTAAAATGTAACCTGCCCAATACCTCAAGAAACGAAATAATAATAACCCTTAAACCAACCGAAATTCATCTCCCTTAACCACCCTTACAGTCACCCCCACCAACTAACCAATGTGTAACATAGCCTGTCCAATACCTGAAGAAACAAGAAAATAATAACCCTGAATCCCAAAAAACATCACCTCCCTTAACTACCCTCACAGTCACCCCACCAACTAACCAATGTAAAACATTTTTGTAAACTAAAACCTGCTCTCATATCCTACATCTAATTAGTACCTAAAAGCTCAAGTTACCCCTTAAACTACCCCTTGTCCATTCACTACTGAAATTAAAAAAAAAAACTATTTACCTTGTGAAAGCCAAAACCGGCATTGTAATCTCTTCATGGCTCCACTCCTGCTTCAAAAAATCATTCCCAATGCTCGCTCCCTTCCAGTTCTTAAACTTCTCACACAGGTGTGCTCAATAAGAATATGTGACTACCTGACTTAAAGGAAAACAAACTCTTTACTGAACACAGCGCTACTACAAAACCCATAATGCATTGTCCCTGCTATGCATAAACCAAACCTAACTCACCCTAAACAGTGAAGAACTAAATAAGACTGCGTGCACTAAAAAATCGACCTAAATATTCAACTGTGCATAGAAGACGTGCTGTGTGAAACATAATGTCTAAAATGAATAAAAACAATGAAATCCTCTATAATAATCCAAAAACTGGAGATGACGCCAGTTGAGTGATTGAATCCACCATCCTTCTTGATCAGTTTGATATACTGTTCATTCATCCAGTCCAAATGAGATCTTGTATGTGTTCTGCTGTCCCCAGAGTGATGCTCATTTTCAGAAATTAACTTTTACTCCCTTCCATGAAACCGATGGGGTGCAGACATGAGTTGGACGATAATTGCAAAGCAAATGTAAATGGAATTGTGAGTGCACTCCTTCCCTTATCCTCTTATTAGTTTATGATGAAACTGCCAATGTGAGTGCGTGCAAGCAGCGCCGTGAATCGTCCCATCACAGCTTGTCAGACACTACAAAAAGGTTGCGCGTTTAGCGGTCCCATCTGCTGCACTGCTTTAAAGAGAACATTTTCCAAGTAAACCAAGCCTTCACTGTAAACCAAGTAATCCATGTTAAACCAGGCAACTTGTCGTATTGTAGAATCAATCCGGAGACAGATAGATAGCACTGAATACTTTATTCATGCATTTTCAAAACGCTTTCTGTAGCCAATCCAAGCTTTAACATGAGCGTGTGCAGTCAATCATATTTCAGTACAGGACTTTCAATATAACCCAATGCATTTTGAACCGGTCTGGTTCTTCGTCAGGGGTCGCTGTAACAGATTTAGAAAACTTCATCGTTGGGGCCTATGGTATGCGGAAGCCATGGCAGAGGAGCATGAGGTAAGTCGGGGGCTCCGGGGGACGATTGTGTTATTTCCCCACCCCCCCTAACTTTCTTGTGCACAAGAAAGGGGTCTATTGGGTATCTGGGCAGGTAGTCCACATTGGCTTGGTCCTTTCCTTTCCTATGAAGGATGGTAAAGCAAAATGGCTGTAATGTGAGGACCCATAGTAGAAAGCAATGTGTGAGAAATGGGGGATGAAGCATCTGTAATATTCCCAACAGTCCTAAGAAGGCTCTGAGGGTTTTTCTGGATTTAGGAAAGGGTATCTGGGTGATGGTGGCAACTTTTTCCTCTTGTGTTTTTTTTATAGCCTTCTCCCAAGAGATATCCCAGACATCTTACTGTTTTTGCAGCCAAATGGCTTTTGGCAGGGATAATGGTCAATCCAATGTCACCCAAGGCCTGGACAATTACGGATTAGATATTTTAGATGTTTTTCCCAGAAAGTACTATAGGTGAATATATCATCTATGTAGGCCGCTGCCAAATCTGTATAAGGTTGTAGTATTATGTTCATAAGTGTTTGGAACGTGGCTGGCGCGCCGTGTAATCCAAAGAGTAGCACCTTAAACAGGTATAAACCTTAAGGGGTGGAAAATACAATTTTCTCCCTATCCTACTCTCTTAATGGTTCCTGCCAGTAGCCCTTACACAAATCCAACGTACCGATGTACTGTGCCTTCCCTAGCCTCTCAATCATCTCATCGACCCTGGGAAGGGGGTAGGCATTGAACCTGGAAAACTTGTTTACTTCACGAAAGTCAATGCAGAATCTAATTGATCCATCTGGTTTGGGTACTATCACTATGGGAAGCTCCATTCGCTCTTGGACTGTTCTACGACCCCCTGTTAGACCTGTCAGCCCTTTGGGTGGTCCCTCCTATTATTTATTTATTTTTGTCTCCTTTTTGCCCCCAATTCCTTTCATTTTTTTTTGTCCACTGGAATTTTTTGGTGTTGTACTGGGGGTTAGTTAATCCTTGACCCTATAGTTCCTCATAGGCCTTGAAATCCCTCCTTTTCTAGGGCAAGTTTAGCTACACAAAATGGTGGCCAGTAACTGCCATAACTGATTACCTCAGGGACTGGGCCATAGACACATATGGGGCATCTAGAACCTTCTGGCCTATTCTAGACACTAAGGGCAGGGGGTATAAAAGGCCAACTGTAAGGCGGCCATTTTGTCATACAGAGAGCGAGTCAGCTGGAGTGCAGGCTGTGGTATTAGGTGGGGGTAGGACATTCAGAGGGTTGACTTCCTTCCTAAAGGGTTGCCTCCTTACTGCTTTCACCACCCTCTCCCCTTCTTTTGCAGACCTGACCCTGCCAAGTTGTGTTCCTGATGACCCTGGACATAAGATTCTCCCAAAACCTGAAAGTCGACCTCTAGCCTGAGGGGGAATTGGAGTGATCTTAAGAGACTGAACAGTGAGGTAGTTGGCCCCCGTTGTCCAAAGGGTGGACATCTATTAGAAACTTTGAGAGCATTACCACGATAGGAGAGAGAACAGAAGGTGCAAATTTGATACCCCCCCTTTCTTCTCCTTATATCCATAAATACTCCACGCTTTCCCCTACTGACCCCCTCTCACCTGGGCTATATATCGCCAACGCGTGAACATCTTCTCTCACGAGTGAGACTGAGAGGAGAATAGTGAGCCTGGGGGAGGATTCAGTGGCAGTGACAACAGGTAGCGTGGCCGCTCCGAGGAAAGGGCAGAGTGAGTGGCCGTGAGATACGTGCAGTCGCGGAGCTGCGCAGGCCCCGTGAGGCGAACGCTAGTCCCTGTGTGGGGGAGGCGCTGTTGAAGAGGAGCGCGCTGCCGCGGAGCTGCGCAGGCTCCGTGAGGCGATCGCTAGTCCCTGTGTGGGGGCGGAGCGGCAACAAGAGACCTGCCGCGATCGAGCAGGTTCAGAGAAGGAGCCGCTGGTCTCTCGCGCTTGGCCACTGGTGCCACTTTCCCTGGGAGTTGGCGGAGACGGCGCACTGAAGGAAAGTGAGAGAGGCGAGGCCGCCGCTCCCCTTCTTCCCGCGCAGCCTTCCCACAGTGTTATCCCTGGGACCGAGTGGCTTGACCTGTGGGGGAGGCACTGATGGGAGCGGATTGGGGCCAAGTAAAACTTCTGGCCTCACTCAGCTGACCGGGACGTTGGAGACATATGCTAAATACGTCAAGTAAGGAGTGATCTGGGGGCTAACGAGGGAACTGGGATCTGCTGTGGGTCTGGGGACTGTCAACAGAAGGTCCTGGAGAGGAGATTCTTCCCCCTATAACCTGACTGGAAGTACAAAGTTGGCAAGTCAGGGAGAGTTGAATCCAGGAAGCCATTGAGACCCTAAAAAAGGGGAACCAAAAAGTTGGAGAAGGGTGACAAAGTGGGAAAAAGGCCTCTGAGCTTATTGGAATGCTGTCAGTGACTGTGTTTATTACTTAACCTTTCTATTACAGTGGTGGAAGAGAAAGTCTACTTTAAATTCAATGTGGAACTGTCTGCTAAACCTGAGTATCTTCCTGTTTTAAAAGACAAAGGGCTTTTGAGTGAAATGTGCACACTGTTTACTCCATAGAGAAACACTAATCTTGCCGCAACTGAATATAAACTGTGAAGTTGTTGTTTAACTTTTACCTTTTGGGAGAATAAGTGTATCGCCAGGTACAAGGTTTTGTTGAGTTTTAATTGATGCAAAGGAACAAATGGAGAAATACTTGATGTAAATAATAACAAAGCTGTCAGATGAGATAAATAAGAGTAAACAGAATTATTTTTATAAAACAGCCCATATTTTCCTAAAATTGGTGTAGTGTCATTTTTGAATGAATGGATGCTGAGTTACTGTAAGGGTGTGACGCAAGCTTAACACTTTTGCCTTTGGGTTTGACCGTCCTACTCTGTGCCAGGCTACCCTATGTGATCTGGAGTCCCCAGGTCCAACATAATTGGTGCCAGCGGTGGGATGAGAACTGTGCTTGCGTCCACTCAATAGTAACGTAGTGTACTCCACAGACCTACACCTGGAGTTTTCTCCTAGCGGACAAATTATATTTTTGTTTTTCCAAATTTACTCCTGGTGGTGGGTGGAGGTAGCTTCTAATTACCCTCTAAACTAATTCCTTCCAAGTGACTGTCCCGAACTCTCATTGGCAAAATGGAATTTGCTCTGGAAGAATTACAGATCTATACTGTGGCTCAACTCCAAGAATTTTGTCAAAATATGGGAGTGTTCTTCAAGCGTGGTGCTAAAAAGGGGGAACTCCAAAACAGCTTGAGGGCGTGGGTGGCAGCTCACCCAGATGGGAAGGAGGAGGAGGAGGCAGACCGGGACACTGTCATCGGGGTAGATGTGTTGTAACAACCCGAGAGGGAGAACCTACTGACAGGTCCCAGAACACTCTCAAGGGAGGGCAGCAGTGTTTCCGTGAGAAGTTTGACTGAAGCCGAACTAGCGGACAGGAGGGAGGAGAGACAGTTAAAATGGGAGTTGGCGAAATTAGAGAAGGCAAGGGAGGAGAGTAGGCTAGCTCATGAGTTGAGTCTCAGAGAATTAGACTTTAAGGCCCTGAAATTAGGGACTTCCAGTTCTCCAAATGGTGGCAGCGAATCTAAAGACTTGACCAGGGAACCCAGACCCTATTTACCAAAGGACGTAGTCGCCAGCTACAGCGCAGGGGATGACATCGCCAAGTGGCTGGCTGCCTATGAGGTCTCCTTAAGAGCCCATGGGATACTGGAGAAACACTGGGGGGTGGCTTGTATAAATACATGCCTCCTGCAGGAAGGGATACAATTTTGGCCCTAGAGCAGGGAGAGCAGACCCACTACCCCACCATGAAAGTGGCGCTGATCAAGAAGTTTGGACTGACCCCAGAGAAGTATCGGCAGAAGTTTAGGGGTAGTCACAAACTAGGCACTCAGAATTGGGTGGATTTCTTGGACTAAGCAAAGAAGGCATTAGAGGGTTGGGTACAAGGCAGCGAGGTGAGGGACTATGAGGGGTTGTATGACCTTATTCTCAAGGAGCACCTACTCGAGAAATGTTTTCCCGAGCTGCGACAACACCTGGTGGACAGCAAGCTGACCAGCCTCCGGAAGCTTGCTGAGGAGGCGGACATCTGGGCTAGTACCCGGGTGTCCTCAAAGGGGACTGGAGGGGATTCCCAAAGGACCGGACAGGGTGCCCCCCAGAAGAAAGAGGGGGGAGATAAAAAGAGGGAGTTCTCAAAAGGCCCCCAAAACAGTTTCCAGGGAAAGGGAACAGGATTCACCCCTAAGGCTAACCCACCCAGAAACCCTCGTCCTGGCCAAAGCCAGCAGCCAAGGGTTGTCCACTGCTTTGAGTGTGGTGGTGTTGGACACTATAAGGGAGATGTCAAGTGCCCCAAGAGACCACCCCCTCCCACTGGAGGAAAAGCCCCGGGAGTAGCTAGTGTAGTGCTCGGGGAGGAGTTGCCCTTAGATAAGGGGGTGGGAGTGGGCGGGTGTCACCTTAGTGTCCCCGGGAGATGGTTCCTAAGATCCAGGTGCCCTCAAATACTACTAAGTATGGGCAATGGGTCACCATCAATGGCCAAAGAGGGGAGGCTCTGAGAGACACAGGAGCCAGTATGACTATGGTAAGGAGTCAACTGGTATCTCCAGAGCAGGTGATTCCCCATGTACTCCACCCGGCCGCGATGGCTGACGGCAGATTGGGCCACTACCCTGTGGCCGAGGTTCCATTTGAGTGGGAAGGGGTTGCAGGTTCACTTTGAGTTGCCGTAAGCCCTGCCGTGCCAGTCGACTGTCTGTTGGGGAATGATATGGAGCACAATGCTTGGAAGGAGGTGGAATACCGGACTCATTCTGAGATGCTGGGTACACCTGACTGGGCCTGTGCTAGCACAAGGTCCGCGACTACCCGGAGGGGGAGTTCGCTTGGACTGGAGCCTGGAACAAAGACCCAGCCAGCTGCCAAAAAGGGAAAGAACCGAGGACAGGAGAAGCCTGCCTCGGCTTCCACGCCCCATGAGACAGATAGGCCACCTGCGGTGGTGGACCAGGAGTCCGTGGAGGGGGAAGTTGTCTCCCTGGAGAACTTACCTATCCCTGCTGAGTGGTATGTGGAAGGAGGGCCTACCAGGGAGGAGTTTTGTAAGGGCCAGAGGGAGTTCCCTACCCTTGAGGGACTGAGGCGACAGGCCGAAGCCCAGGCAGCAGGGAACGTTACAGGGAGTTACCATATTTACTGGGAGGATGGACTCCTCTACAGTGAACCTAAGGCACCTGTGCACGGTTCATCACAGGCCTTGGTTGTCCCTCAACGTTACCGAGCCTTTCTTTTAGAATTGGCTCATGAGATACCCTTGGCAGGACACTTAGGACAGGACAAGACCTTTGCCCGGCTTGTCCCCCACTTTTATTGGCCTCAGATGAGGGTGGCATTCGACACGTACTGTCTGACATGTGTGTCTTGTCAAGCCAGTGGGAAAACAGGGGTGAAGCTGAAAGCTCCCCTGGAACCACTTCCTGTCGTTAGCACCCCCTTTGAAAGGGTGGGCATCGACATAGTGGGGCCATTGGATCTACCAACTACCGCTGGTCACAGGTTTATCCTGGTTCTGGTGGATCACGCCACACGGTACCCAGAGGCAAATCCTCTGAGGACCATTACTGCACCTGCAGTGGCTAGGGCCCTGATGGGGATCTTTACCCGAGTGGGTTTCCCCAAGGAGGTTGTGTCCGACAGGGGGACCAACTTTATGTCAGCATACATGCGGGCTATGTGGAATGAGTGTGGGGTTACCTACCGGTTTACCACTCCTTATCACCCACAGACCAATGGTGTAGTAGAAAGGTTCAACAAGGCCTTGAAAGGCATGATAAGAAGTCTGCCTGAGAGCCTGCGGAGGAAATGGGACGTCCTCCTACCCTGTCTGTTGTTTTCCTACAGGGAAGTGCCACAGAAGGGAGTGGGCTTCAGCCCCTTCGAGCTTCTGTATGGGCACCCTGTGCGTGGACCTCTCAGCCTGGTGAAAGACGGATGGGAAAAGTCTCCCAAGAAACTTCCCCAGGATGTGGTGAGCTACATGCTGGCCTTCCGGAGCCAAATGGCTAAGTGTGGAAGCAAGCTTCAGACAACTTGGAAGCCAGCCAGGCAGTGATGAAAGAGTGGTATGACCACAACACTCACCCTGTGGAGTTGGAGCCTGGCCAGAAAGTGTGGGTGATGGAACCTGGAGAGCTTAGTGCCCTCCAGGATCGCTGGACAGGCCCCTTTGAGGTGATGGAGAAGAAGGGTAAGGCCACTTATCTGGTGGATCTTAAGACCCCTCGACAACCTCTACGGGTGTTGCATGCCAATCGTCTCAAACCCCACCATGAGAGGCCCGAGGTCATCTTAATGATGGTGACTGATGGAGCAGAGGAAGCGGAAAGCGAGCCTCTCCCTGATCTCTTTTCGTCTCAGGAAAAGGATGGGTCGGTGGAGGGAGTGATTCTCTCACCCTCCCTAACTCCTGAGCAGCGAGAAGACTGCCGCCAGATCCTGGAGCAGTACTCCTCACTGTTTTTCCTTATCCCGGGAAGGACCCACCTGTGTACCCATGATGTGGACACAGGAGACAGCCCACCAGTGAAGTCTAAGACCTACCGGCTGTCAGACAATGTGAAGGCCAGCATCCACAGTGAAGTTACAAAGATGCTGGAGCTAGGAGGACTTTTGAACCTTCTAGTAGCCCCTGGTCCAGTCCGGTGGTTTTGGTACCAAAAGCTGCCCCGCCGGGCACCACTCCAGAACTAAGATTCTGTGTGGATTATCGGGGACTGAATTCAGTGACCAAGACTGATGCGCATCCAATCCCTAGGGCGAATGAACTTATTGACCGTCTGGGAGCTGCCCAATACTTGAGTACCTTTGACCTTACTTCAGGGTACTGGCAGATCTCTCTTACAGATGGAGCAAAGGAAAGGTCAGCCTTCTCCACGTCTGAGGGCCACTACCATTTCTGCGTAATGCCCTTTGGGCTCAAAAACGCCCCTGCCACCTTTCAGCGGCTGGTGAACCAGGTCCTCTCTGGGATGGAGGCTTTCTCCGCTGCTTATCTGGATGACATTTCTGTCTTCAGTAGCAGTTGGGAGGATCATTTGTGTCATCTACAAGCTGTTCTCCAGGCCCTGAAACAGGCTGGCTTGACAATCAAGGCCAGTAAATGTCAGATCGGGCAGGGGTCCGTTGTGTACCTAGGCCACTTGGTGGGCAGGGGAGCGGTGCAGCACCTCCAGGCGAAAATTGAGGCTATCATGGCCTGGGAGCCCCCCAAGACCCAAACTGAGGTCTGAGCCTTCCTGAGCCTCACAGGTTACTACCGTGGCTTTGTGAAGGGGTATGGCACTATTGTGGCACCCCTGACTGAGCTCACATCCAAGAAGAAACCTCGACGGGTAGTCTGGACGGAGGCTTGTCAGCAAGCCTTTGAGAAGTTGAAACAAGCAATGTGTGCAGCACCAGCCCGGATTTTTCCAAAGAATTCATCGTCCAGACAGACTCATCAGAGCATGGCATTGGGGCAGTGTCATCGCAACTCAATGAAGAGGGTCTGGATCAACCAGTTGTCTTCTTATCTAGGAGACTGCTTCCCCGGGAATAGAAGTGGAGTGCAATTGAGCGGGAAGCCTTTGCAGTGGTATGGGCTCTGAAGAAGTTGAGGCCATACCTGTTTGGCTCGCACTTCCTGGTTCAGACCGACCATCGACCCCTTTGTTGTCTGATGCAAATGAAGGGGGAGAATCCCAAGCTGTTGAGATGGTCCATCTCCCTACAGGGAATGGACTTCCAGGTGGAACATCGGCCTGGAGTGGACCACGCCAATGCAGACGGTCTCTCTAGGTATTTCCGCCTTAGTGATGAGGACTCCCAAGGGGTTGGGTAGCTCTCCCCACTTTCAGCTGGGTGAGACACGTGTTAGACCTGTCAGCCCTTTGGGTGGTCCCTCCTATTATTTATTTTTGTCTCCTTTTTGCCCCTCAATTCCTTTCATTTTTTTTGTCCACTGGAATTTTTTGGTGTTGTCCTGGGGGTTAGTTAATCCTTGACCCTATAGTTCCTCATAGGCCTTGAAATCCCTCCTTTTCTAGGGCAAGTTTAGCTCCACAAAATGGTGGCCAGTAACTGCCATAACTGATTACCTCAGGGACTGGGCCATAGACACATATGGGGCATCTAGAACCTTCTGGCCTATTCTAGACACTAGGGGCAGGGGGTATAAAAGGCCAACTGTAAGGCGGCCATTTTGTCATACAGAGAGAGTCAGCTGGAGTGCAGGCTGTGGTATTAGGTGGGGGTAGGACATTCAGAGGGTTGGCTTCCTTCCTTAAGGGTTGCCTCCTTACTGCTTTCACCACCCTCTCCCCTTCTTCTGCAGACCTGACCCTGCCAAGTTGTGTTCCTGATGACCCTGGACACAAGATTCTCCCAAAACCTGAAAGTCGACCTCTAGCCTGAGGGGGAATTGGAGTGATCTTAAGAGACTGAACGGTGAGGTAGTTGGCCCCCGTTGTCCAGTGGGTGGACATCTATTAGAAACTTTGAGAGCATTACCACGATAGGAGAGAGAACAGAAGGTGCGTATTTGAGACCCCCCCCCCTTTTTTCTCCTTCGGTTTATATCCATAAATACTCCACGCTTTCCCCTACTGACCCCCTCTCACCTGGGCTATATATCGCTAACACGTGAACATCTTCTCTCACGAGTGAGACTGAGAGAATAGTGAGCCTGGGGAAGGAGTCGGTGGCAGTGACAACAGGTAGCGTGGCCGCTCCGAGGAAAGGGCAGAGTGAGTGGCCGTGAGATACGTGCAGTTGCGGAGCTGCGCAGGCCCCGTGAGGCGAACGCTAGTCCCTGTGTGGGGGAGGCGCTGTTGAAGAGGAACGCGCTGCCGTGGAGCTGCACAGGCTCCGTGAGGCGATCGCTAGTCCCTGTGTGGGGGAGGCGCTGTTGAAGAGGAACGCGCTGCCACGGAGCTGCACAGGCTCCGTGAGGCGATCGCTAGTCCCTGTGTGGGGGCGGAGCGGCAACAAGAGACCTGCCGCGATCGAGCAGGTTCAGAGAAGGAGCCGCTGGTCTCTTGCGCTTGCCCACTGGTGCCGCTTTCCCTAGGAGTTGGCGGAGACGGCGCACTGAAGGGAAGTGAGAGAGGCGCGGCCGCCGCTCCCCTTCTTCCCGCACAGCCTTCCCACAGTGTTAGCCCTGGGACCTAGTGGCTTGACCTGTGGGGGGGAGGCACTGTTGGGAGCGGATTGGGGCCAAGTAAAACTTCTGGCGTCCCTCAGCTGACCAGGACATTGGAGACTTATGCTAAATACTTCAAGTAAGGAGTGATCTGGGGGCTAACGAGGGAACTGGGATCTGCTGTGGGTCCGGGGACTGTCAACAGAAGGTCCCGGAGGGGAGATTCTTCCCCCTATAACCTGACTGGAAGTACAAAGTTGGCAAGTCAGGGAGAGTTGAATCCAGGAAGCCATTGAGACCCTAAAAAAGGGGAACCAGGAAGTTGGAGAAGGGTGACAAAGTGGGAAAAAGGCCTCTGAGCTTATTGGAATGCTGTCAGTGACTGTGTTTATTACTTAACCTTTCTATTACAGTGGCGGAAGAGAAAGTCTACTTTAAATTCAATGTGGAACTGTCTGCTAAACCTGAGTATCTTCCTCTTTTAAAAGACAAAGGGCTTTTGAGTGAAATGTACACACTGTTTACTCCATAGAGAAACACTAATCTTGCCGCAACTGAATATAAACTGTGAAGTTGTTGTTTAACTTTTACCTTTTGGGAGAATAAGTGTATCGCCAGGTACAAGGTTTTGTTGAGTTTTAATTGATGCAAAGGAACAAATGGAGAAATACTTGATGTAAATAATAACAAAGCTGTCAGATGAGATAAATAAGAGTAAACCAAATTATTTTTATAAAACAGCCCATATTTTCCTAAAATTGGTGTAGTGTCATTTTTGAATGGATGGATGCTGAGTTACTGTAAGGGTGTGACGCAAGCTTAACACTTTTGCCTTTGGGTTTGACCGTCCTACTCTGTGCCAGGCTACCCTATGTGATCTGGAGTCCCCAGGTCCAACACCCCCAAAACAGGAGAATGGGCGTTTCTTCACACTCTTCCACTTCTCTGTTTCTTTCAGGTGCTCCTTGCCTTGAACAGGGGATCACAGGAGGCTTTCAGGGGACAAAACAAACAGAAGCTGTAAGTAAACCACTATTGGTTTAATATGCCTTCACCACTCCCTAGTGAGAGAGAACAGTCAGTCTGTTAGGGAAAGCGAGAGAAAGTGAGGTGGCATGCAAGCTCACGCACACGTGGACTCTCAGCAGCAGCAACGTCGCCCTCCGTAGCGTCTTGGGTGTTGTTCTCCTCTTGGGCTGCTAGGTTGCCTTCGGACTCCTCCTTGTCGGTGTCCTCCGTTTCCTCGACGTTTTCCTCTTTGCGGATGATCACCTTCACGTCCTCCTCTCTTCTGACATTCTCCTCCTAGATGTTGCTGAAGTCCTTCTTTCCTGCTTCTGTCTCCTTTTCTCATCCCCCCTTCGTACCGGATTGGCTCTCCTTTCTCACGCCCTTGCCCTGGGAGTGGTCCGGCCTCTGACTTGCTGTTTTTCCGCCCTGTAGAGGGGAACAATAGTCGTTTTTAGTTTCAGTGCCTTTTTCCACCGCCCATCGTCATCCTTGGGGTCTATGGTATGTGGAGGTCATGGCAGAAGAGCGGGAGGTAAGTCGGGGGCTCCTGGGGACGATTGCGTTATTTCCTCACAGGCATGTTATCCTTGAGGGCCCAGTGTTGACCCATTCCCCACCCTAAGCCCTGTAGCTCTGCCGTCGGGCGATTGGCCCACACACAACTTTAGTTCACCAAGTGTCAGCAAAAATTAGAGTAGCTGTCATCCAGGATATAGTTGCTCCTCTGACACTGCAGAGATTGCTTAACAACTCTCATCACTGTCTGCCCAACAGTTTCAAGATCTACTTCGATCGTAGATGAGGCTGGCAGTACTCTTTGTGTGCACCTCATAAAGAGTTTATTATAGACTGCCACAGCTTAAAATGCCAGTCTCAGCAAGAGAAACACACCGGATGGTGGACTACCCTTCCTGCACCTCTATGCCAGTTTCCTATTTTATAAAAAGGACCTGCGCTACAGACCCAGGCACCAACCGCCCTATGGCGACTGGGTTAGCTCCCATGCTAGGCTTCAGTAATATTACCTGGAATCTTCAGGATTTATTGCCATTTTGCGACTGCTACTAAGCAATACAAAAGGGGATGATGGAAGGAGCGTTTGAGCAAATCAAACACTCACCCAAAGTCAACTGAGGCACAGGGTCAGACTGATTTGCATATGGCCATGTCTGAACTGGGGAGGTGGAGTGAGCTAAAGAATGATGATGGATTAAACCCAGATCAGTTGACTGGGGCTGAGTGTTTGATTTGCTCAAACACTCCGTCCATCATCCCCTTTGGTATGGCTTTGTTCGCCCTGAGTTGGCAGGGTATGCCCAGACGTGGGTCCCTTGCTCACTCTACCACTGGTTTCAAGATAGCCTGGCTGATGAGGATTATGAATGCGAAACCAGTCCCAGGATGCTCGTTTCCGGTCCAGGGAAGACATGGCTTGGCAGTTCGGGCTGGACTGTTTCCATGAGGCACAGGATCAGACTGATTTGCATATGGCCATGTCTGAACTGGGGTGGCAGAGTGGGCCAAAGAACGATGATGGATTAAACCCAGATCAGTTGACTGGGGTGTGTGTTTGATTTGCTCAAACACTCCGTCCATCATCCCCTATCTAACAGCAGATTCCTCACCTGTAGAACAACCCCAGGCATCAGACTGGATCTGGAAACTTCAAAGCATCAAGGTTGCCGGTTGGGGGCCCTGGACTTAGTCAGCATTGGAAGTAATGTCAGGCAACGCCACCGAGGGCATAAAGCGCCCTCCCCAGCGTATTGATGTCAAATTCCCTCCGTTTTTTCCAAGCCTTCGAGGCAAGAGGGCAGATTGACATTGATGAAAGATTGCAGTACCAAAATAATGTAAGATGGGATCTTATTAACTTTTTCTGTAAGTCATCTATCAAACAGGGAGGCGGGCAGGTCATGAGAAATCTGGAGGTAGATAGAGTAGCCACCAGAAAAATCGTTACCGACAATAGGTAACTTTTTCTTCTGACGGTACAGATTTCAAAGCAATATCCTCCAAAGTAGGAGGGATGATGGAGGATTAAACCAGTAAATCTTACAAAACAGACCTGGCAAACTATCTATCCCTATGCACCTGGGCATCCAGAGAGTAATGCTTTGCAAAGATGTGCAAGGTTCCCTAAGTCGCCACCTTATAGAGTTCTGTAATCGGGACACATCAAGCAAGTGCAAAAGTGGTTGACTATGCCCTGGTGAATGGGCTCTGCTCTATTCAGGAGCCTCTTTCATAGCGAAGGTGAAGAAGTTCATTATGAAGTGAATAATCCATCATGATATAGTCCTCTTATCTACTGCCTTACCTTTTTTGGCACCAAAGTAGCCAACAAAAAGCTCTACAGCCATCCAGAGTTCCTTGATGCGGGTCCAGGTAGTAATTAACCGCATGCCGAAGATCTAATTGATGCAACTGTTCTTTCTTTTTTTGCAAGATGATGATGAGGAGGGAAGGTTGGAAAGGTGATATAAAGGAGTAACCACCTTATGCAGGAAAGCAGCCCTGGTTTGCAACACCAACTTATCTGGAAAGAAGGTAATAAAAGGAGGACAACAGTTAAGAGACTGCAACTCACTGACTCTTATAGCAGATGTGATTGCAACCAGTAATACCATTTTGAGTCAACATACAAAGGGTACAACTCTGAAGGGGCTCAAACGGAGTCCCCTTCTAAAACGTAAGAACCTAATTTAATTCCCACCTAAGCACTACAAAGGGAGTGGATGGGAAAAACACATGTCAATAGGGGATTTAAACAGGAACGGCTGATCTTGCAGACAGAGAAGTGGACAAAAGGGCTAAATAGCCTTTTACAGTGCCAATGACACATTCCCTCTGAGCAAGGGAAAGTGCAAATTGCAGCACTTGAGACAGTTTGGACTGCAAGGGATCCACACCATTGTCTGCACACCATCCAGCAACTTGCCCTATCTTCAGTAAGATGCAGATTTAGTTGAGGGGCAACACACAGAGAAGATGATGAGGACCATCACCTGTGGTAGCTGTTTTTCCTATTTGTTTCAGTAAACGCCCGACGATGAGCCATCTGGCTCAAAATGCATTGGGTGTAAATAAATTAAATGAACCCATTCTGATTTAGTGCCCTTTACTGCCCAGTACTCTTCAATCCATTACTTTTAACTATTAAATGTGGCATAGATCTCAGTACTACAGGAGACTTGTTCAAATAGAAGGTAGTTGGTGCTGCTACAAGAGTGAGGCTTTTAAATTGGTGCCACCATCTGAACAGTCTATTGTCAATGAGAGTGACCCTCTTCAGCATTAAATCTGGACAAATCAACTACAAGTTACAATGTCCCCTCCACAGACTGTACACAATCTTAAAGGCCACAGTTTGGAATAGGGAAGGTCAAGCTATATATATTATACAACATCAAGGTCTTGGTTTGGGCTCATTGTATTTGAAATCTGTGCTCATGTTAGACCTAACACAATTAGCATCTTTTCATTTACGAGCAGGCAGAGCAATCTTTTCTAGCCCAGTAGCAATCTAGGAGGGTCACAGTAAAAAAAAAAAAAAAAAAGCTTCAAGTTGGGGGCATACAACATCAGTAACCCACACAGCATCTTCGATCTTCGTCCATGTTCAGGCCACGCTTTTTTTTACCACAGAGAGCATGTGTTTTTGCTACTCTAGTTTCTAATCCTTTTTGTGTGTAAAAGAGAGAGGTTTAATAACCATGAAAAAAAAATCAAACTGTCAACTTATGAAGGTTGCAACCATCCAACAACTTTAATGGTGTCCAGAAAAGTTGTGTGTAAGGAAAAGACAGTTAGTCAAAAAGGGGAATCCCTGGGGTCGAATGGTCGACTGGTAACTATTGGCCATTTCTATTTGAGGAGAAAAGGTCACAGAATGCAATGGGTATTTAAACGGACATAAAAAATAGGTTTCCACAAAGAAATAGAATCGTTAACAGTCTATATTTATTAAAATTACAATCCATTAAACAATAAAAAGCAAAACAAATTCATACACTTTTTTGCCATACAGTTAAAATCCAATGGTAAGGGTACCTTGGAGAGTTAAAAAGAAATATTAAACAATGTTACACCAACACAATATTACAGTACACGATAGATAGGAACACAATCAAGGTATATTCCCAGTAAATAGACAGCAAACTCCACATAATCACAAAAAATCACAGAAAACCCCTCGTACATATGTGGCCCACCAGATATCTATGCCACTGTATTCAACCAGATCCAATGGCCTGAAACGGTTTTGTTGTTATAAAGCTTTAGTGGAAAAATGAGATGCCCATCTAAAGTTTTGCCCGGCCCTGACTGGATTCTTTAAAACAAAAAAACAATGCGTCGACGCGTTTCGGTGCTGTACAGTTGATTTTGTGGCACCTTCCTCAGGACTTCTTTTTTCTGGGGTTTCGGGGAACGGATGGTTACACCGTATCTGTAAATATATTAGGAGAGATGTACGAAATCAATTATCGTGCATAATACCGGTTTCTTTTTCTCTTTTAGGGGGTGGATTTCTAGTTTGTTAAGTACCCATTATGACTTCCCCACTCTGTGTTTAACTACCATTGTTCTCTGACCATTCCTGTTTTATGGCACTGAGATAGTTAGTCAAGGAATACACATTTGGTCACTCTTGGTGTGTTAACCGGTACCTCTAACAGCTCAATTTTGTTAGCATTGTCTACTGCTGTTACTTTAGAACAATCCCAATCGCCATGGCACAATTGGGCAACTCGCACAACAATCCCTCCGAGTCTTTTTCAATGTGGAAGACCTTTTAATTCAGGGGAGACTGTTACATCCAAGGACCCGAGGGAGGTAGGGAATATAAATTCTCACCCTTAGAGTCGTGTGGGGGACGTTCCAGGATGGGGTCTGTTTAAAAATTCACTTTGCTTCCACAAATATTGTTCTCGAAGCTTTCTGTCAAATAACCAAATACTTCTGTTAGGGATAAGATAGAATCTCCTGTACCCTACCAGCTAGGCGGGTCTCTGTGTTCACATAATTACCTCTCTCCTAAATTTGGAGCTCCTTGTCATGGGGTTCCTTTCTTTGAAGTTGTCAGGCGTTTGCTCAGTTTTCGTGTATCTGTGGTATTAATGTACATCACATATTTTTACCTTACAGTTTCTTGAGTATACACCAAATTCTAATCTGAAAGCTTTATGAGAGTGTCTTACCTCATATAATTTTAAAACGTACTTTGAACGGGCATGCAATGTCGCTGGTCTATTCCAGAACTGGATATGTTCTGTTGAATAAAGACAAATGTGACACAGTCATTTGCTTCTTGTGTTTAAAATACTGCAAGATACTCTGCTCTTAACTCTGTTGTTGACCCTGGAGTTAAACTTGCAACTCTCTATTTGAAATACTCTTTTGTGTTTGCTGCTGTTATGCGCCCTCTCTTCTGATTGACACCCATAGTGCCCAAATTCCTATTTGTTTCCCTTATTTTCTACTATTGGCAGGAACCACGTCATTGTTATTGCATTAGCCCTCCCTGTACAGCTAAGGTTTGAGTCTAAAACTTAAAGTCCCCACTTAGGACCAGGAAAGAATTCAAAGAGTTAAACCTCCTCTATGCCATTGGATGGTGTGGGGCTACAGCTATCCCCTGTTTAAACTACCTACAGGACATAATATCCTGTTGTTTTAGGTTATACTCTAAGAGGATTCTAAGAGGATTCCCCTACTTAAAGGGCTTTTGGGAAAAGACAGAACATAAACTAATGAGTATACAAATAATTCATTGGGATTACCAAGCCAGTAAATGTAAGTAAAACAAATTCACCTAGAAGCTTTAGTTAATAGAAGGAAAAACAGAGCAAACCAGATTTAGATGGACATCAAAATAGGACTTTTTTCCCCCAGAAAATTGCAAATCTTACCAGAAACAGTTCCAATGTTCTAAAGTTCAAGGGTTCCCCAGGTGAGCTAAAAGACAATGAGCTGTGCTCAAAATCCCAGGCTTACGTATAAATACAGAAATTCACAAACATGTGATCAAAACTAAAGTCTCTTTTCTTCCAAAGAAAAAACAGAATGCAAGTGACATATGGGGTAATCGTCTGTGCAAAGCTTTTCCTGAGAGGCTGCTGAAGGCTGCTTGGCAAAACAGTGTAAACTAATAGATAACTTACTATATCAAGTTGTAATCATGTTTATAGAATCTAGTAAATAAATAAAGTGTTCGGTTCTTATGGCGACCACACAGTAGAAAACCAGACATGGAAATATGTATCTATACAGAGTTGCCACTTGACTTTGGGACATGATAATACATTGTGCCCTAGTCTTTTAACCAATACATAACATATTGCATAAATCAACAAGAATGCCCATGGTCTAACTGCTGATGTGCAGATGACATTTCAATCCTCTCATTCATTGTAAGGATCTATGAAGGACTTGCATAATTTTAAGCATGAGAAAGTGGGTCTGTGGAAAATAGCAGATAGAAAGTTATAAAAGAAGTTGATGTCAAGGTAGGATAATGTACCGGTTCCGAAACCAGGGGAACAAGACTTACTGTAATCTGTGTTCTCTACAAAGGCCAATATTAGGCGTCAATAGAAGAGGGAATGGTTAAAACATCACAGGGAGGAAAAGGAGCAATAAACGGACAGTTGATTAAAAGCATATATTGACAATGAGGAATGCATTTTGAGCATCTCAATGCATTTGGCTCCTTAATCCATCTAAGGGAAACCAGGAACAACACCTTTTAGTCATACAAAAATATATTTGCAACTTCAAATTCTGACCTATCTAATTTCAAATTGAATTGGCCTATAATCAACCAGATACATTATTTAAGGTTGTAAAATCGGTCACAAATCTAATGCCCTCCGTTACTGTTGCTGAGCTTAAAATGAAATTTTCTCTACTTTCAAAGATGTCAAAGGATCCTTCCTCCTGTCATATATAGAAAGTCTCTGAGCAGTTAGTTTAGCTTCAAAATGATCTTATATACAGAAATTCTGTGTATTATTTACCAACATAAATCTTGCGGTTCACACAGCTGAATAGTCACCAGCCAACTAAAGAGATACATACTAATCTTGCATCTTACTGGGATCACCTGATCAATCTCTTTCTCTCTGCAGGAGTGTTTTCAGATTGTTTAAACATGGGTCACATCACCTCTCCTAAAAATATCTGCTGACCGAAAGAACTTGAATATTTGTTTTCCATTCTGACACAATTAGTTAACGGGAACAATCTCCTGGATGGCTATCAGTCTGGTTTTAGAGCAGGTTGTACTACTGAATCTAACATCCTGCAAATTATTAATGATGCTAGGCAAATTCTACACAAAGATGACCCTGACCTGCAGCCACTATTTAAACTTTCAGATGCATTCAACACTGTTAATCATGATATTCTTATTCACACATTTAATGAATGTATTCGCTTTGAAAATAATGTTTTGAACTGATTAAAATCATACCCAACCAACTGTTCTCATGTGATCAAAAGGATACCTCCTTTTCCTGTCCCGCTATTGTACTTCAACAAGTCTCTCAGGGGATAGACTTAGCGCTGTCATTTTTTAATCTCTACCTCGAAGCACTGGTTCAAGTTATTATGGCATTTCATATCACCAGTATGCAGATGGCATGGAGTTTTGCCTGAAGACCTTCTCCCATTAAAAAAGATAAAGCTGACAGTACAAAGTAACCTGTCTGCCAAACTCTAAATCAGGTACTTTTTAGTGTTAAAGAAAAAAAACAAGGCAGCGGGCCTTTTCCATCTCTGCATCTATGATGTGGAACAATACCTCGCGCCTATCAGAAATACCGTAACACTGCCCCAATTAAGGAAAGAGTTGAATATGCATCTGTTTAAGGAACACTATGTCACACGCAATGCATTAACAGTCCACAAACCAGCTACCTCTCCTATCACTTCTTAACTTTATGCAGTGATGGCATTCAGTTCTCCATAGGCTACATTTACCTATTAAGTTTGGGTACAGAATGGACCTCCTGCAGGAGAAGTGCAATGATGGATGAATCCTTTGTCTAAATTTTCAGCAAGGTATTGGTGCAAGACATTAACTTATTAGTCAGTCAGTAAAAAGATCTTTGTTCGACTATTGGCGATCAAGTTACAACCTCTGATACAGTGTCTTGTTTTGCCTGATCAGTCGGGTTTTATACCTGAGAGATCCACTTCGCCCAATCTCAGGACAGTTTTTTCCATGTTCCATGTCCTCGAGCCGACCCTAGCGGCAGTATTACTAGATGCTGCCAAGGCATTTGACTAGGTGGAATGGCAGTATATGCACTTTGTGTTGCAACGCATTGGTTTCCCACCTCTGTTCTTACAGTGGATAGCGGTGCTTTACACAGAGCCGACCGCAAGAGTGCGAATTGGGGGACTGACATCTGCACCATTTCATATAGAGAGGGGTACCCGTCAGGGGTGTTCCTTATCACCGTTATTGTTCGCAATCGTACTTGAACCATTAGCATGTGTCATTAGACAGCGACACAGGGAAACGGCACTCCATTTTAATTATCGCCCAGTAGCTATTTCTCTCTATGCGGATTACATGGTTCTGTTTGTGCGTGAACCCTCCAGACATCTGGCACAACTGCTCCGAGAATACGTTAGATTTGGTCGTTTGTCAGGCCTATGTATAAATTGGGATGTCTTTTCATCCCGCTGACGATATCTACGGTGCAACCAGATTTGGAGTTCCCATTGGTGTGGTCCACAGATCCGGTAAAATATCTTTGAGTCTGTATCCACCGAGATCCAACGACAGTCGTTCTGGAAAATTTTGGGAAAGCATACATGAGGCTGGAGGGTCAGGTGGATGCGTGGATCTCGTTGCCGCTGTCATTGGCGGATCGCATTGCACTTAGTAAAATGGTAGTCTTACCGTGGTTCCTATATCTTTTTCTTAACATCCTGGCGGTGCTAACGATGGAGTTCTTCCAGAATCTTCGCAAGCAATTGCTATGTTTGGAGTGTGGGGGTAAGAGTGCCCGTGTGAAATGGTCGGTCCTCACCAAGGGATGCGAGCAGGGAGGGTTTGAAGCACCAGACTTTTATGCGTATTATCTGAGTGCACAGGGCCAATGTGTGTTTTATTGGTACAGACCAGATGCGTACACTCCACATGTCGCAGTGGAGGAGGGGGATATCGTCCCGATTCCACTGCACAGCGTGATTACTCATCGGACACTGGGTACCCCGAGAATAGAAATAAATGCAGTGGATACCACTGTCACCGCCTGGCGGAGGATAGGACACATAAGTTGCTGCTATATGCGCCGAATATGTATCTGGAGCACCACGCTCCCATGTCTGTAACACACGAAGCGCCATCAATGCGCTTGATTCACAAGGCAGGTTTTTGGCGCATGTTAAATATATACCCAGATGGCTCGTTTGTTACACAAGCCGACCTGCAATACGTCAGTAATCAATCATTGCTATTCAGATTTGCAATGCATCGCCTGCGTCAGGGGGTCGGGGAAGACTTTCACTTACCCACAGGAACCCCCCCCTCACGCTACTGTCCTTGCAGTTTGCACTCACTACCCCTACTAATAAAAAGTTGATATCTAGGCTTTATCTATACTACTATTATAAAGAGAGAACTTGCACCTTTTGGCAAGGTAAACTCGGGAACCACAGCGCCAATCCACACACCCAATACATTGTTGTAATCCTCAGGGTGTGTAGAGGGACATAGGCTGCATAAAATTTTAAAAAAACGTAAATTGAGGAGCCTAGCCAGCAACCACGATGGCCGCCTGATTCCTCGGCTCCGTTGACCGTCCCGCTTTCCTCCCGTCTCCGGCCCTATCCTGCCACAGATCCTTAACTTCAGCGGTGATTCCGGAGTCGGGAGACGAACCCGGTTCCCAGGGTGTGCTTACCTTCGCGCTCCGTGCAGTGGCGGTGACGGCGCGCCCTCACCCTTCCCTGGTGCCTCGCGGCGGAGCTTGGGTCTTTGTCCTGCGTGTGTGGCCGGCCCCGAGAGCGGCGGTGGCGGCCATCTCGTGCTGGGCGGCGCTGACCGCGAAGAAACGACTGCTGCCTTCAACTCCACGCCGCGGCAGCCCAACCTGCTGCTTTTCCTCTTAGGCTGCCTACGGGACTGATAACGCCACAGTGTATCGTCATTCCGGCCCTCAGACGGCAATCCTTGATACATTGTGTCGTCTTCCATGTGGGACGCCATCTTAGAGAGCTGCTACTCGCTACTGGTGAGCGACTACCCCACGGTGTGGCTGGAGCCCGCGGACTGTTTACATCGCCTGCCATCGTGTGAGGTGCGGGAATGGACTGGACTGCCCCCGTATCCCCTGTTTGGCTATGCTGCTTTGAGTGCCGGCGGGGTGCGCGGCTGAGTGAAAGGGGCGATGGTGTCCGGCTTCAGGACATGACATTCGCCTGTGAGCGATGTGTACAGTGGCGACGCAGAGATCGACTCGCCCCCTGGGATGATGGCGTTCAATCTCGAATAACGGCTTCGGAAGACCTGCCCGACGCACATGGAAGTGCTACACCCTTCTTTCCTGAGACGCCCTTGCGGACTCTAGACATCCTAATAGCCCTGAGTGATTTGCGTGCTGCCCAATGTGCTGCTGCCAGAGACCTGGAGGACCGGCTGGCCGCTATTTCATCCGGTTTGCAACCGATCGACCACACTTGTCCGCGAGTGCTGGGCGCTGCGCCACATCCTATGCCTTACTACTGCGGATTGTCTATTCAGCTGTCCACAGTTGCGCCACTGGCACAGTATCTGGCCCCCGCCGTGTCGATACATGCGCTAGCTCGGAAGACGTCTGCTAATCCTGGTCCCACGCGGCGGAGAGGGATTCTTCCACGAGCGCCACGTCTGGCAACTTCACTGTGGTCCACTGATGGATTTTGTTATCTTCCCCTGGGACTGATACTACTGCTCGGATTGACTTTTTTTGGTGATCTACTCCTGCATGGTACTCCTTCTGATACGCTCCTTGCATGTTGGGCTCCGTGTTGGACATTCCATTGCGGTCGTCATTCTACCCTACCGTGGCCGTTTGGCCTGCCTGCCTCGTCCGGGTTGGCTATCCCGCGGCTGGACTCGGCTGACACATTGGACCGTAAGGGGCTGGGTTGAGGCTGCTTCTCTCTCCTTTGTCTGCTGAAACTCTTATTGCTGGAACTGTAACATATGAGCCGGGATTTTGAGTGCTGGTTTTATTTAGGTCTCGGGGCTCGGGGATGGTCGATCGTGGTTGCGCATACTGATTGCTCTATGTATACTTGTTATGTCCTCCTCCGCTTTCTCCGGGAGGTATAGATCAGGTTTTTCTGTTCTTTCTCCCTAACTCTTTTCCCTTATGTGGGTATTCTTGGGGCGACAGGCACGTTCTTGGGGGGGGGGGGGGCGTAGCCTCTTCGACGTGCAGGGTGGGGGGGTTCGGGCTTGATTTCTTTTCCTTTCTCGTTTCTATGGCCTTTTCTTCTTGATCTTTCTCTTCTTTCCCTTTCTTCTTTTCTCATATCTTGGGTCAGACGGGAGGTGGGGTCTCTGGGTCTTTATTTTTCCGGGATGTTCTCTGCGCTCTGTGCCTATGTCTTTACCGCATATTCTGTCGATAGCATGACCAAGACGTCGATTTAAATGCATAGCTACTGAATGATTGCATATCCTGCTTTTCCTTCCCTCTTATGCTACCAATTGAGGGCGCATATCCTATCACGCATTTTCCTATTTAATGAATGCCTCTTTCCATACGTCGACGGATCCTTCTATTGTTTATGTGTAGTGTTCCCTCCGATATCCTATTATATTGTAGTCGAGCTAGGTTGCAATTCCTGATGTGATATGTTGATTGGGCGGGCGCTAATTAGGGCGATATGTACCTTTGTGCTTAGTTATCCTTGTCGTAATGACCCACTTCAGCAATTTTTATAACGATGTTTAACTTATGGTTATCCTTTTATAAAGTTCGCCCACTCTGCTATCCTGTCTGACCTTAGGACGATTCGTCAAAATTACAAAACGAAACCCTCTTTATCCTTTTCCGATGTTTCCTTGCCAGTCTATTGTAATGCTGCTTATTTTTTGCCAACTGTTGTAGCAAGGTACTTTGGAAGGTTGTATACTGTCATAGCGGCCGGCCAGCATTGGTTGTAGGCTGACGCTGTGTACTATGTTTGAGATAAATAAAGGTTTTCAAAAAAAAAAAAAAACGTAAATTATAAAATTTTACTTTAAAAACAAAGTAGTCCCCAAAACTAGCGCCGGCCGCGACGTAGAGCTGACCGTGACCTACACCTGCGTGATGACGGCAGGCGGGGAGGAGCGGCGCTGAGTGGCACGGCGGCTCAGGTAAGGCGAGGCGGGAGACAGGAGGCGGGAGGCGGTCCGGGCAATGTCGGGGCGGGCGGGGGTCCAGGAGTGGCGGGGAGCGCGGCTGAGGTAAGGCAGAGGCGGGGGAGGCAGGCGGGCGGGAGCTACGCTGCTATAAGTACACCACTACAATCTCCCACAACACAGACCGGCACTCGCACTGCACTGTGCCTGTTTGCTTCTCGAACCTGTTATACACCCTCGCCCACCTCAGTCTGCAGCAAATATGAGTGAATGCCTGCATTCTGATTCGTCGAGTGAATCCTGACGGTGGTTCTAATCTATATCTGTAATCTATACTCGGGGTGGGCAGGGGCCGGTATAAGCAATGTCTGGGCGGGCGGGGCGGGCGGACGTGCGGGCGGGGGCCCGGCCGGGACTAAAGAAAAGCAGAAAATGCTGCCCCCAGCCCCCTTCTGCCCCCGGGCAACGCCGGGGCGGGCTGACCCTGCGGATGGAGCTGAGCAGGGGGGAGTGGTACTCCAGGTACTACAGGCGGCAGGGGGGTGCCCGCTGTCCGTGTGACCCTGCTGAGGGAGCTGGGCAGGGGAAGAGGGGTACTACATGCTGTGGGAGGGTGCCAGCTGTCTGTGTGACCCTGTGGGTGGAGCTGGGCAGGGGGAGAGAGGTACTCCTGGTAATACAGGCTGCAGAAGGGTGCCAGCTGTCTGTTTGATCCTGCGGATGGAGCTGGGCAGGGGACAGGCTGAAGGAGGGTTCCAGCTGTCCGTCTGACCCTGCGGATGGACCTGGGCAGGGGGAGAGCGGGTACAACAGCCTCCTTACTGCTGGTGCGCTGCTGGCCTGCATAAGCCCTTTAGCAGAAACTGCCCTGGACAGGGAAGAGAGGAAAGCCCCGGCTGCTGCCGCTGAGAGGGACGGATGCGAGCCCTGCTGCCTCGGGTCTGTGAGAGGGGGGGTAGTGAACGAACCTGGGACCACAGACCACCCTCAGTTCATGCGAGCATCCACCGCCTCTGGGGGCTGGGAGGGGATCCCTCTGACCCAGGACCCATCGTTTTCGGAATTCTTGGTGCAAGTGCTTCACTCGAACCTTTTAAAGTCACCTGAGCTATAAGCAAATAGTGCCCCCTTTAATCTGGTCTCTCCCGCATATATACCTGGCAACCTTCGGGAAATGAAGTAACGCGCTTCCTGTGAGCCCCACGCTTTAAAGCGCCCCCTTCCCACCCAGATATTCTCTCTCCCTTCCATTAAACCACGGTGTTTTTTCTCTTACCCATTGTGTGAATATTAATCCGTTATCAAATAGCGCTTCCGTCAAAGCGCCTTACAAAGAACAAATATACTACGATTAATACCCACTCGAAATTGCAACTGATTGTATAGACCTTGGAAGGATGAATCGCTCTACCTTCCTGTTCCTTTAAACCAGGTTGTGTTTACAGTACACAAGACATCTTTGCATCCAAGTCCATTAAAACACTTTGCCTTCTGTTAAAGCCCTCTCTCCCCTGGCTTGACCCACTGGTTGACCCCCTGTGTACTATCATGTCCTCTGTTCACCCTTCCTTGCCATCCTTATCTCCGCCTCTCCCCCCCTCATCCATTAACCCACTCCGTATCTCTAATAAGATTTAATGCTTACATTCTCCCTCAGGCAGCCACCTGGTTTTCCATCAGCCTCGAGTTAAACCTTGTTCCGTCTCACCTCAAATACCCATCTGTGCACAGAAACGCTGTTTTCTCTTTCCTCTTGATTTCTGTCTGAGTATTGAAAGGTGGAGCGTTCGAACCGAGGCCTGGAGGATGCACTCTGTCTGACTCTCGGTAGGCAAACAGTAGTCTCTCCGGTGCGCTGCCACTTCTCGTCGGTGTGCACTGCAGACTTACCTCGAAGCCGGTACTTGACAGCCTAGGCGCCCACGCTCTAGGCTTGTCCGTCTGTACATGCAACCAAGAGACTTTCGAGGAATCGGTCTGTAAACGCTGACTCCACCACCGACGCACCAGAGCTTCCCAGACCACCAGGCGAGGCTCTGCTCCTTGAACCGCTGTCCTTCCAGTGCCTGAGGCGGAAATATATGGCATGCAGCACTTCACATACACCTATAAATAAAAGTTTGGCGGTACTTCGACCCCCCCACCCCGGCTAGGCGCAGAACAGAGAGTCTCACACATGCATACGCATAACAGCCATTTAGTGCCCGTTACCCGTTCTGTATTATCTGACCCTTGCGCATGCCTTTTTATCGACCTCAGAATGGTGAACAGCAGAGTTGGCCCAGCAGGGAATACAACTGGAGATTTATAGTTTGCATACACATCTTTGGAGCAGGACTTTTTCAGGTATGCAGACACCCTATACCTACACATATATACACACACCAAGAAGAACTCTTTAAGAAATATATATTTAAGAAGCATTATCTATACTACTATTATAAAGAGAGAACTGTGTCCTTTGAGCCAGGTAAACTCGAAAAGTACACCACCAATCGCAACACCCAATACAGCGTTGGAAAGGGGAGGTCCTGTAGACGGACATAGGCTATAAAAAATATAAAAATAAACGTTATTTAAAAAATAAACAATACAAAAAAGTAGTCCCTAAGAAGTAGCGCCGGCCGTGTGCGCTAACAACGTGGACGTGCGTGCTGACATCATCTAGCGCGGGGAGGAGCGGTGGACAGCAGCGGTGAAGTCAGGCTGAGATACATGAAGCGCGGGGAGGAGCGGAACGTGTGCGGCTCAGAGAAGCGATGGGAGGAGGCGGAACGAGGAGTGGTGAAGTCTGGCTGATGGGAGGAGGCAGAACGGGGAGCGGTGAAGTCGGGCTGATGGGAGGAGGCGGAACGAGGAGCGGTGAAGTCGGGCTGATGTGAGGAGGCAGAACGAGGAGCGGTAAAGTCGGGCTGAGATAGGTGAAGCGCGGGAGTGCTGGGAGGAGGCGGAACGTGTGCGGCTGAGTGAAGCACGAGGAGGAGTGGAAATGTCGTGGCGGGCGGGGGCCGGGCGGGAGTGCACGCAAGCCTGAAATGCTGCCCCCAGCCCCCTTCTGCCCCAGGCAACGCTGGGGCGGGCTGCTAGTAAGATGATTAAAGATGAAAGTGTCAATGATTCCGATGGGAGCCGGGAATGGTGGAATGGGAGTTTGCCCGATCCAATTTCAGAGGCAGATTGGAAATATATTTGTGGACTGATGGGGACTCTCAGCATAAATGGAAATTTGCGTATCATAGATTTTAAATACATACACCAAGTGTATTACACCCCTGTATGATTGCACAGGTTTGGGCTGCGTGTATCAGATGACTGTGTGCGGTGTAGACAAGAAATGCAGACTTTTTTCATTTAGCTTGGGAATGTCGGCGGGTGTTTGAGTTCTGGGAAGCGGTTGTACGCCACTTGAAAGATATGGTAACTGTAGAACTTCAGTGTACTCCACTTGTCTGTTTGCTCTGTTGCGTGCAGCACATTAAGGGAGTGAGTGGTAAATTTGTGCGCTTGGCTCTGCTATTAGCGACACGAAGAGTGGCGATTGTATGGGGGGAGGGGGGGCAGATGTCGACTGAAAGTAGAGCAGCGGCTGAAAGATCTGGTATACTGTAGAGACAACCTGGAAACATATGCGGAGGAACTGCCGACAATTTCAAGGCCAAGGGATATTTGGGAACTACTGCGTAACTTTTTACTAAATAACAGTGATTCATGTTGAGTATTGAAACGAGAATGGAGGGGCGGGATATATGATGAGAGCAGAAAAGGAAGAAATATCCCAACACAACTGTGTAACCTAGGCTTGTGTCATGTGTGAAGATGTGATTATTTTTGGTTGAAATGTAATTTATTTAACACCTTGACTGCTAGAGGTTTTCCCCTCCTGTGCTGGATTCCCAGATTTATCACTGTTCGTGACAAGGTCAGCTCGTCATAAGCACAGCTCCACTGTGCCTCATGACGAGCTGAGCTCGTCATGAGCAGGGAAGGGGTTAAAAAAAAAATTGTGTTTTTTTGATGGGGTTTGTCTCACTCCTGGCGTATAGTGTACTTGAAGAGTTAGAAATACTGGACAATGGTCGACTATTTGTTTTATATGCTATGCTGACTTACTGGAGAGATATTATGTAATGTTCTTTTTCTTTGTCTCTTTTTTTGAATAATAATAAAAAAAAACATTTAAAAAAAAAATCTTTATTCGACCATCAACTGGTCATAAAAGCCACAGAATAAACACAAAGTTCGTATTTAAATTATAACCTATACAATCTTTCAAAAGCTAAAAACACAACTACATGGATATCACAATTAAAACAGACCAGTTTACATCGGAAAGGAGTTTAATAGCAGCAATTATAAAGCGAAGTGTTGCATGGCAAATTTATGGGGAGGCAAGGGATTGTAAAAACCTTAAACCCTTTTTATGAGAGGTAATGTGACTGTGCAGAAGTGCTGGGCATAAACATCGAGATCTTATCGGGCCATACAATGTGCAAAACAGCATAAAGTGTGCAGTGGACTGAGCGGAGACAGCATCAAATGGACACTTCGGGCCCAAGGCGACCCTAGAGCGGGCCGTCTGGGCTGGACTGACTGTGCTATTGTCAGTTACCTAGTCCGGTTCATAACTGCCATCTCTGTTGCAGTTCTGGCAATTAATTGCAAAGTTGTAAATTTGCACCCTCATTCCCGGCCACCAGTACTTAATTTGTAATTCTATTAGAGATTTCAAGATTCCTTGATGTGTCAGACCCTCTCCCACATGTGCTTCTTGAACCAAGTAAGCCCACCATTTCCTGTTTGGGATTACTCTGTCCCCCACTCCAGGGATTTGAGCAAAAGGAACGGAGTTTGCATCAAATATGTATGTATTTGAGTGGATAGCTTGGAGGTAACGCCGCATAATTGCCTTCCATTGAGGCTTTTACTGCTAGTAGCGTTTCACCGTCTATTCTTTTTTTAGAACGCTTAATTGTAGCTACGGAAGCCGTGTGGACAGCTGCCTTTTCGGCTTTATCAGCCAATGGATTCCCTGCAACGTGAACGCCATCACGTTGATGACTCAGTGTATGGATCACGTGAGTCTTTTGTAGTTCTTTCTGTAAAAGAACTACTTGTTCCCAAAGCTTTTTGTGCTTGATTGTGCCACCTTTCACATCTTTGAAACCTTTTTGAACCCAGTTCTGCAAGTATTAATTTCATTGTAAGACTGGACGCAGTAATACGAATCGCACACTATTAGTGTGGGGAATTCGCGATCGGCATTTTCGAGCGCCATCTTAAAAGCCTGTAGTTCAGCTCGCTGAGCTGTACAGTTTCTGAGTGATTGAGTTTTAGTGACCATTGGTCTGAATTTACCTATGCACCAGCGAACTTTTACAATTGCACATGCCGCATTGTATACTTGTTTTTCCACAATCCAATGCTGTGCAGATCCGTCTGTGTAAATTACGCAGGCGTACTGTTCGAGAGGCAGAATTTCGGTCGGCAGAGGAAATTAGTGTTCATATTCTAGATATTCTAGTTTTTCATATTGAGATTAAAAGCGTGGATACATAAAGGAGGGGACCCCTCTAACGATACTTTAAGGTCAGGGAAAAGAGGGGAGAAGAGGTAAACAGTACTAAAGAGATTCCCTCAAGACCTATATACTTTTAATTACCAACATGATTTGCATATTTCACTTTGTTCACACACAACAATAACCTCAGAACTAAAGAATAACATTTCATTGGTATTTTATTTCATCATTCTTTGTTTTTCATTTTCATTTCTTATAAGTTCATCATTTTTTGTTTTTCATTTTCATTTTTTTTATAACATATTTTTATCTTTTTATATAGTGATTTTGTGCAAAATACATATTCCAGCAAATACAAAAACAATTTTATAATAAATAGCCCCTTGGCTATAAAAACACAACAATATAAATACAATTATACTCATACGCTATCATTCATTCAAACTTATTACCATCCACACACTTCATACAGATGCAGTATCTGAACAAATCTTGATGTCATGTGTCCCAAAAAGTTTTTGCCTAATTTTAAACCATCAGATGTAAAAGATAGCTTCCACGCAAGGTCGACGCGTGTTTCAGTGGGTTGTCCACCACCTTCCTCAGGACCTATGCAGATACACACATTTCTTACACAACCAAAGCCAGGGGATCTGAAATCAAAAAATAAATATTGTTGTGCATATATATTGAACATCGTTTTAAACCAACAGTGCACATCTTTACACTTGAGCCGGCCAATGGCCACACAACTGTGAAGGGGTCTCCACCACAGGTTTAACTAATGAACAAACTGGTTCATATGATATTATCAGAAGTTAAAACATGCCGTATTCAGAAAAAAAGGAAAAGCCATCACCAGATAGATTAGAAACAAACCGTGCAAAGAAAAAATTAAAAAATGGTGGTTATAACAGTCATCATAGATTGCAGAAGTGTATCTTACTAAGTATCTACCCTTAAACTAAAGATCTTTTAAGTCGGCAAAAAATAGATTTCCAAGCATACCAACCAGTGTGATATGCTAGAGTCATATTCCTAGGTTTAAAGCAACTTATTTTCATTCACAATATATATGTCTGCTGTCCTCCTTGAGATTCAGTTAGCGGTACTGGAATTTTCAGCAGTCCAGGTTTGCGACAGGAAAAAGATTTTTTTCTTACTCCGAGGACATATAAGAGCAAACTATCAAGAAACTATACTAATATGATCTACATAATAGCTTCTTAGGTTACAGGGAACCCACCTTCTATATTTCTATTTGTTGCCACAAAGCAATTTTTTATACATTTCCTTATTCTTAAGAATTGGGACCCTTCACATTAAAACAGGTGATGCGGTCTGCGTCACTCTCGTAATTCCTGTAGATGGAGACACACCAACCAGGGACAGACATAAGTTCTTGGAACAATTATATTGGGGTTAGAAGTTTGATTGCACAGTATTAGTCCCGACTGACCTTGTTTTTAAAGGAGGTGTTTTTAGGTAGGTTTATGTCGTAGCATATCGGGATCCCTCTTTCTGTGTAAAGATCGCGATTTTCATAAGAGTCACTACTGCGACCTATAAATTTAAACATCTGCGATATAAATATTGCCCTTTAAATTTGCATAGTACATGACAGCTTTCAATTAAAGGATATATTCATATCAGTACAAAAAAGTATACCTAATTGCTTAATCATCATCTAGCGGTTATGAAGGCAAAGTTATTCCTCATATCTTGTCATCTAAAGATCTTATTATTTGGTTCATATACCAAAGTTTGGTGAGACCAAAGACATACTCACAGTGTACCCACACTATTGTCAATCACAAGTCACTACTCTTGTATAACAAACACATACTGCTCATTAATAGGGTCTGTCTTTTCATAACAAGGCAGTGTTAGCTCTACAACGATTCATTAGACCTCTCTATTCTAACTTTACAATCCCTTAAGTGCCGGATGCCGTCAAGAAAAGATGTGTCCAAGAACAAACCCATAGATTACAAAAAAAAAAAAAAGGGGGCAGGCATTCTTCATGGACAAGTCGCCGTAAGCTAATACATCTCGGTTCTAAGTACATGTGCCGTCTGGAAGTGGCTGAGAAAAAGCCCATAAATTTAAACGGGCAAATATTCCACATCGACAAACGCCGCAATTTGATACATGGAGAATATAGTCAACACGTTTACCGACCGGTTGCCCTAAACACAAAGACCATAGAGTTTTTATATTAAAGTCACATTGTCTTATGCAGACTTGGCATCAATTTGAGAAAAGCCATATCATACAAGAGACGCTAAAGTGAACCTGGGAGGTTCTGTATAGTTTTCCACATTCCCATTACTCACTTTAAGCTGTTCCGTCTTCCTCATACAGATGTACCGCACACCCATATTGCTGCGTAGCTAAGGAAGGAGTGAGGGAAATACGGCGTTTTTAAATACACAAAGAAGGCGCCAAAGCCAATATTAACTCCAGCTGAAATCTTGGCAATACTTCCTATCCTTGCCGGTCTAAAAATAGATGATGGACTACTCTCCTATCTACATAACGGGCGCCATCTTGGAGTTCTCTTAGATGCCGAAAATCTATCGGTGTCTAGAGTTACATATCATGATTTCAGTACTCTATATTCTGCAAAATGAGTGACGTTAATCCGACAATCCAACAAACCATATCTTGATATAAATATAGGTTTATAGGATGTAATTTGATACAAGAAGATTGCAATAAGTTACATATTTTGAGGTGACCTGCGCTAAATCTTTCAAAAGTAACCACTCTATACCTGGAGCTTTAAGTTGTAAGTAGGGCGCGGTAAACACAGCTTTGTTTGAGCATATATTGAAAATTATCTTTGGGCCCAATAACAAGATTTGATCTGTACCAATCATAAAAACTGATTGTAAACAGCATACTGTCAGCAAACTTTTACGTGAATTATTTTCTAAATAGTTTTATTCGTACTGTTACTGTCATATGTATACAAAACTAGTCTTTGTTTTAAGAGAATCTTTAGGCTTGATGTAGGATCAAAGAGCGATGAGCACAGCGTTTTTGGAACGTAAAGTGAGACATTCCCTCCAAAATGAGTAACAAGATTATTTAATCTCCATCGTTATAGGGAGACTCACTGAAAATAACGTCCTCTGCAAGGACCGTTGTGTAGAAGAAAGTCTCCTACGCAGTTTTGTTAATAGGGTTATAGTTAGTAAATACACAGACTATGTCATTCTTTAGAAGATCTTGAGAACACATGTGGAGAACATATATTAGGAGTCAGAACGGAATTCATAAATGTCATGATGCAATCATGATTGTGATGGCCTGGTTTCTATTGGTATATGCCTGGGAATAGATAATATCTTTCCATTTTTAGGCTCAGTTGTCACTGCGAGCCTATTTGGTCACATACCATGATATGTCCTCATTTAATCCTTGTTTTATACTGTCCAGATGAAAAATCCAGAATGTTTCTCGTTTCTTACGAGTTGTTTCATTCAGTTGACCCATTTTACTTTGTATTTTTTCCAGAATACACCATTTAATTTCGGTTTCATGATGTTGTTTTTCTAAAAAATGTTTGATCAGCGGTGCAGAATTTTTTTCGTTCTTATTGCAGACTTGTGTTCGCTAAACCGATGTCGAAACTCGCGACTTGTCTCCCCTATGTAAGCTAGGCCACAGGGGCAGAGGAGTATATATATGATGTTACTACTCCTACAGTTGGTAAGGGACCTGAGTTTTACATTGACATTGTTATAGCAAAGTGATTCCGTAACAACAGCCGCGTCACATGCATGGCAAGAACTGCATTTATGGTTTCCCAGGATGATTGGAACACCAGTTAAGGAAGTTTGAGTTTCAACCTTGGTTTATTCCTAGTATGAACCAATCGGTCCCTTAGATTTCGATTTCTTCAATAGGCTATTAGTGGTTGAGGGAGCTGAGTTTCATGTTCATCAGAATTGAGAATTCTCCAATTTCTATTGATGATATTTTTAATCTTAAAATTGAGAGAGGAATGATTAATCACACAGGTAACTCTCCCATGGGGTTCTCGTTTGGTCCCCTTCAATAGTGCATCTCTGTTGTAATATTTTGCTCTTTTGAAGGCTTGGAGTACCAGACGATGAGTATACCCACGTTTGATAAGTATCTTTTACAGGGCTTCCCCATGGATATGGTAGTCACTAATGTTAGAACAATTACGGCGAATGCGAAGAAATTCCCCAAAGGGGATGGAGTCCTTTTGACAATTGGGGTGGAAACTCCCATATTGTAAAATAGTATTCTTCGCTGTTGGCTTCCTATATAGGCTCACCTGGAGGCTGCCACTACCACCCTCGATCAGAATAGCTAGGAATTCGACCATGCTGGTACTATAGTTCGCCGTGAATTTAAGGTTCTGGTCACTCATATTTAACCAAAGTATATACTCCTTTAGGTCAGTCTCGTTCCCTCTCCACACAAAAAAATATCATCGATAAATCGACGCCATAAAAACATTTTCAAAAAATGGAGCATCCTCATTAAAAATATTCCTCAGTTCCCATTCACCCATAAACGTGTTGGCCACACTGGGGGCACAAGATGCCCCCATACTGGTGCACTTGATTTGCATGAACAACGAGCCATTGAAATCAAAGAAGTTGTTTAACAGAACAACCTCTAAACATTTCAATATGAATCATCTGGTCTGTTGCAGGGATATCTTTGTAAAAGCGCTGCTACCACCTGTAACGCTTGACACTGAGGGATGTTGGTGTACAACGCCTCAATGTCAAGCGTTACTAAGATCTCTGTATTAGGGTTGAAGTGTATACTCTCTATCTTGGAAATAACGTCTCCAGTATCTTTTATGTATGACGCATATTTTTGGGTCAATGGACATAAAAATGAGTTTACATATTTTGAGAGGGGTTCTGTACTTGAGCCTATCGTGGAAATAATTGGTATTAAAAGATACCAAGCGTGTTCAACGTCTGTTGCAGCAAGAGAATGAACCCATTGTATCCATCTTGGATGTAAAGCTTTAGCATTTGGAATGCTCGCTCTTGTTACTGCCTCCAGGGCAGGTACAGGTGTACCGACTGATATGCGTTTTCCCTGTGCCAGGGCTCTTTCTTTTGCTATAGCAGTTTGATCCGCTGTCAGAATTTTCTCAGTTGAAGTGAATTTTATTTCAGCTTGTGTGTACAAGTGTGATTTGTAACCTATTGGTACCGTTTCACCTTCGGTATAGGTCAGGTACGTGAATCCGCATCTTCCTGGGAGGACTCGGATTACAAGGTTGCATACGTTTACGCCTGTTTGCAGTTTTGTTTTTGCTAACATGTCGGTTTGTACTGAACGTAAAATTTCTGTGGGTGTTTGAGTCCAATTAGTTTGTTTGAAATCAGATTTTATTAATTCGTAGAGAGGTTTAACCCTCTCTGTGTAGTTTAGAACGTACGTTCTTCCAAAATTCAGGAAACCTAGAATTGATTGTAAGTATTTCAGCGTTTTTGGAGCTTGGAGCAGCGCACATTTCTCTAAGAAATTGGCTGCCAGGCTTTTCCCTTCACTTGATAATTCATATCCTAGAAATAGGACAGTGAGATGGGCAATCCGCGATTTTTTAAAGTTGAAGTTGTACCCTTCAGATGCGAACCCAAGTATAATGGTGTTCACTCTTTTTAAGTGCCTGTCCAAATCATCGTCTGTTAGATGTCATCGACATAAGATAATGCCTCATCATCATACATTTGTAGTAACTCTGTTACTCTGGCTGAAAATAATCCTGGGCTATTCTTGAATCTCTGGGGGGGGCAGCAATATTGCCTCTGGGCCCCCATAATTGAGAAAGCGGTCAAATACCTGCTTTCTGGTGCAATGTTTTGACAGAAGAAACCATTTGAAATATCTAATGTTGTTTTATATTTTTGGCGCACTATGTTATTCATTAGTGCTGCACTGTGTGAATTTTTTACTGCAAATGTTTTGCAACAAGAGTTTAAGTGTCTGAAGTCCAATACTAGACGATATGAATTGTCTGGTTTGAACACAGGAAACAAAGGATTGTTCATCTGTGAGGTGCATGTTTCAATCACCCCCTGGTACTCAAGTTGATCTAAGATCTCCCTGACTTGTTTTTTAGCTTCTTGCTTAACAGGATACTGTCTCTGTGCAGTAGGTTGATTTTTTTAACTGGATTTTAGGGGAAGTGACAGCCAGGTTTGAGGTGTTAAAGGGAGTAAGACAGGGGTGTGTCCTGGCCCCCACGTTATTTTCCCTATTTATTAATGGGTTTATGAACTATTTTACTAATAACCCTACTGATGTCCCCTCCTTAGCGGGAATGAAGATACCTCTGCTCATGTTCGCGGACGATACGCTTTTAATATCCAAAACTCGCCAGGGGCTGCAGAAGGCCCTGGCGCAGTTTGAGCTGTTCTGCCGCGAGCATGAGCTGGAGGTTAATGTGGGGAAGACAAAGTTTATGGTGTTGAGGGGGTCTAGACCAATAAAAGCAAGTGTATTTATGGGAGGCACCTCTCTCGAACAAACACCCATCTTTACTTATCTAGGTGTGACTTTTAGTGAGACATTGAGCTGGAAGCCCTAAATTGACCTGCTTTCCCTAAAACATACCCAATTAGGAGGGGCCCTACTTAGGGAGCATAAAAGATCCCTCACGAAACCACTGGCTCCACTTATTAAAATTTAGAGCTCAAAAATTTGACCAGCAGTATTGTATGGAGCAGAGTTGTGGGGTTTTAGTAATGTGGATGCCCTGAAAATTGGTCAAAACAAATTTTCAAGATCAGCAATGGGTTTACCACAATCTTCCCCCCATATACCCATGTTATATGACCTGGGTTGCCAGCCTGTAGAGGACATAATTCAGTACAGACCGCTGGCGTTTTGGCGACACGTGTGGACTGTACCTGAATTATCGTTGTACGCAAAGGGTCTGAGATTATAAAACTAAGGGGCTCCCATAAGATCGTGTGGCTCGATGGAGTCAAGTCACTGTTACTTGGAATGGGGTTGGGAGAGTTGTGGTTTAATCCTGAAACTGCGATATTCCCCCCCAAAAAGGTATTGAAAGAACAATACTGGAAGTGGATAACATGCAGACGTCATAAGTGTGGCAGGGTATGCTCAGACATGAGTCCCTTGCTCACTTTGCCACTGGATTCAAGCAAGCCGGGCTGAAGACGCCTGGAATGCCAGAAACCGGTCCTTGGAAGCTTGTTTCCAGTCCAGGGAAGGCGTGGCTTGGCAGTTCAGGCTGTACTGTTCCCATGAGGCACAGGGTCAGACTGATTTGCATATAGCCATGTCTGAACTGGGGTGGCAGTGTGGGCTAAAGAACGTTGATGGATTAAACCCAGATCTTTTGACTGGGTGTGAGTGTTTGATTGATTCAGATGCTCCGTCCATCACCACCCCCTTTTGTACCGCTATTACAAATATAACTTTACCACCTCTCGATGATACTCCGTTATTTAATAGTTTGTAAGTTACACTCTTTCTCACACTCCTTCTCACATTTATCGGGATGATTATTGTATCATCGTCGTTTTCATTAAACCCTGTAACGTCTAAGCCCGGTTGATTCGCATCTACTGCAGCTCCACCGGTTTCGTTGTTGTCGCCGTTAGTTGACATTGTTTAATGAAAGTTTGCAGAACAAGTTTCAAGGAAACAAAAAACATTAGGTGCACAATATTTTGGAACACTGTATCCTTCAACGTTGACTAAACCGAAAACTAATACATAGGATTCTCGTCCTATTTAGTTATGGCAGATACTAATCATTTACTCACTCCAGACGTCTATTGGAGTTTTTACGGAAAAAGGGGTATGTGTGAAAAGCACGACTGAGTTACTCTAGTATCTAGCGTTAAATTATCGCCTTACCAAACGTTGGGCGCCATGTAGTGTAGTTCCTATATTCCCAATATGCTCTGCGCATTGGAATAACATAAACGATAGTTTAGATGTAGGACTTAGGTCGACTAGGTCTGTATTGAATATGTTAGACTTAATTATGAATGCCAGCTAGCTCAGAGGTCACTAGAAACTTTCTCGAATTCACAAGAAGGGATTAGTTTCTGACAACCGCATAAACATGACAACTTTGCTCCCCCAAGAATAAGGAGTATATCTCGAGAGTCGCGGAAACAAAATGTGGCTATTTCACTCAGTCAATCGTGCATGCTTCGTTTCACCAGGGTTTTTGCAGAGAAATAGAGAGACGGGCGTTTTCAACAAAAAGGTTATTTATTGAGCAGTCTTCTTTCTCATGCAAGAGAAGTGAATTTCTACAATCGTAGTACTTGCTATGAAGTAAAGTGCATACAGTAAAAAGAGTATTATGAAATAATACTGCAAAAGCATGATATGGTTTCTAAGCCATAAGATACATAAAATAGATAAAATACATACAATGATAAATAATGACTAAAAGTACTCAACTGGTGCATCTAAAATACGCCTACCCCGGTGTACCTAACATAAGTCTAGTACACGGGAAGAAGTAAGTGAGGTGTAGCTTGAGTTAAATAGTTTCTGCCAAGAATCTAAACCAAGAATTCTCTAAGGGTCTAATCAGCTCCATACCTTGGTTATAGAATGAAGGAGGTCTTGTATCTCTCTCTCAGGACTCGATCTCCCTGTAACCCGCAAGGGTAGCAGGGAAACACTGGAGCTGGATTTCTCAGCAGGAGAAAAGACAGCGTCTCCCTCAGTGCGTCAGCTGGAAGGTCGGCTTCCTTCGGCACTCGCTACAGCAGGGCGTCGTGCAAGTAGTTAGTCGATCTGCTCCAAAACCACAGTGTGTTTGCTAGGGCAGAAGTGGGTATATTTATACCTGGAAGGTGCTGAGTTTGACGTAAGGGTGGACATAATAACGTCACTAAGAACTCAAAGTTCTTTACACGCTCCAGGAGTTCTGGGACAAATCAATACTGAAGCAGGGGGAAGTTCCGTACTGCTGAAGGCTGGTTGTCTTCAAGAACTCGTTGTACTCTAGGAGCTTATTGGAAGTATCCATGCCGTATTTGGACTGCTTTGGCTGTGTCTAAATATGGATTCTTATGCCTATATAAGGATATGATAAGTTATACCTACATAAGGGCATAAATCGGGGAAATTACACTAGAGCCCTAGATACGTTTACAACACCACATAGTGCCCTCCAATCACCACCTTCATTGCCTCCTACTCAGTCACGCAAAAGCGGGTGAAGGACCAGTTGATCTAAAAATATTTGGACAGAGTCTCCGCCACTGCTTTCCAGCCCTCCGTATTCTGGAGGACTTCAGGGACGAGTCTCCAACCAATGCCAGATCGGGGTGTTGCTCCCCAATTGATCTCACAGAGCACCGGAGAATGGTCTGAGAGGTATCATGACAGGTGGGCCACAGAGCCCCCCTCCCATAGTTTATGAAACCAGTATACCATCCAATCTACTGTACGAGGTGTGAGTTTGTGAGTAACTGGTAAACTCCGCTCCGGCGGGGTGAGTGGCTCTCTATATATCTAGATTTTCATGTTTTCAGCTTCTATTTTTGGTAAATTCTGGTGTTTTTTTCTCAGTGTTTTCAATACCTGAGAAAAACTGGGGTATCATTGGTTACACATTTTCGCGCCATTAAAAACAGAAACAGAGTTTTTCCAGTGTTTATGAAATGTTTTGTTTTTTATTATTGCTTGCTTTCTGCACTGATAGTGCATGCGTATAGACATTGTGTGTGCAGGGTATATGATGTCCAAATACATTTTTACAAATCAAACATTGTATTACACCATATAATACTTCTTAAGTGAGTCTTTGGTCATGTGCTTGCTCTTTCCTTGAACACACAAAAGAAGCTACCCAGAATAAATCTCTGATTCTATGTGCAAAAACACTACACTTATTCAAGTCAGGTGTATGGAATCTAAAAAAATGTGAAGGACTGTCCTTACACAACACCAGGTGTCATGCTTCATCATTGGCAGTCCTCGCACTCTAGAAACCATGTTTGGTAGAGAGCGGGCCTATAACTGGAGACAGGAAGGCACTGCAAAGAACTAAGAGGGGGACCGTGATAAAGTGAGAAGTTAAAAATCAATGTAAGCACCAAATATAATTTATTCGTCAAATTTGACTTGACATTAAAAATCAAGCCTGGAGAAAAGAGGAGTTAGTATCCCATCCCCAACAGTATCGTTAATATGTTTCTGTCATATAGGCCCAAAGGGTCTGTGGCATTCACCAGAATGAAAAATTAGGGCTCCTATCTAATCTCCTTTGATTTAGATGTAACCACCATGTAGGATGACATTTGTCAATCTCCAGCTAAAAACGGATTTCCTTGAAACTCCAAATCAGGGGCTGGAATGCCCCATGGGAAGGGGAGGGACCCCTGTAGTCACACTTACTCCAAGGTGCGTCCCTTGATGGTATCCTGAACACGTCCTTTCCTCTTCCACGCTGGGGTTTCAAGGAAATCCTGTTTTTAGGTAGAGATTGACAAAGATCATCCTACATGGTGGTTACATCTAAATCAAAGGAGAATAGATAGGAGCCCTAATTGCAAAGGTATCCCTAAAGGTGGATTTCCTTTAACAACATGCAAAGAGATTTGAACGTAATTCTCTTAGCTATAGGAAGTCAATGGAGGGTGCCGAAGGCCTTAGTAACCAAAGAGTGGGTGGGGAGAGCTAAGACAAGACGTGAAGCTGTGTTCTGTAGCCACTATAGGTGCCGAAGAATGTAGTGTACCCAGAAATACTTGAGTTGCAGTAATCTACCCTGCTGAGAATGATGGACTGTACAACTATAGGGTGAAAAGACAACAGAAGGTAGGAAGATTTTTAAATAACCTAAACAAAAGAAAGCAGATTGAGGCCAATTTATTGGCCTCCGTGTTTAGAGAGAGGGTTTACTTGATGAAAAAACCAAGACTGTGTACAGTGGGACCTGGAATCTGAGTGAGGCCTAAATGAGGGTCCCACAGATTTAGTGCAAGAACATTAGGAGAACTATGATCTGGAATGAGCATTTCCTGTTTTGTCTGTATTGAGTCTAATGGAATTGTGTGACATCCCACTGATAATCTGTTATACAATCCCTACATTTGGTAGAGCCTTGCTGGACACGGTCATTGAGTGAGAATAGTATCTGAATGTCACCGGCATAACTCAATGGTTATAGTCCAAAGGACTGAATACGTTGAAAAAAGGGGCAAGCACAAATATTGAAAAGGGTAGGACTATGGGATGAGCCCTGGCAGTGCCTGGGCAAGGGGTTTTAATTCTGATTGAAACTGTGGGAGGGACTGCTAGAGATGTGTCCCGAAAGTAGAATTTAATCCAAGCCTGAATTGGACCTTTTATCCCTGTTTGAGGAGCTGGTGAGAAGGAAGGAATGTGAGACTGTGTTAAATCCAGAACATAGGTTGGAAAGTACTAGCACAGAGGATTTGTCTTTGCCTGCTAGTTGGAGATCATCCAGTGCTGAAACCAGCGTGGATTCAGTACTGCTGGGTGGACGACAGCAGGATTGAGTTTCATTCAAATGTTTGTGTAGCTCAACAAAATGGGAGATCTGTCTGACTTTAATGGGTATGTGTAGGAAATTGGGTTACTGGTTGACCGGGTTATGAGTCCTGCTTAACCAGCATTCACAATCCTTGTCAAGGTAAGGCACAAGCAAACCCCAAATTAACCTGTGCTCAACCCTTGGTAGCATGGCACAGAGCAGTCAGGCTTAAATTAGAGACAATATGTAAAAGTATTTGTGCAGCACTTCAGTAAAACAGTGAAAACACCACACATAAAAAGAATCCCATACCAAGTTATACAAATTGAACTTTTTTTATCAATAAAACATGACCAAATTGACAAAAATCCAATCAGTAGAACTGGAGATTTTCACATTGAAATATTTTAGAGAAAATAGCGCAAAAAAGCACGAAGCGTCAACTGTGGATATCTGGTCGCTCTCGACCTGGACAAAGTCACAAGTTCAGGCTGCCCGTAATGGAGTACCGGCCGGCTACGACAAAAATCCAATCAGTAGAACCAGAGTTATACATTTTTGAAGAATAAAGTGAATATAGTGGCAAAAAACACAAAGAGCCAACTCGGGTTATCTGCTCGTGCTGGACTGGGTCAAATTCAATAGTTCAGGCCGACCGTGATGGAGTGCAGATCGGACACAGTCTCAGGTTAGTCCCACAGAAGGTTTACCTTCTTAAGTTAGTATCAAGAGTCCAGTTTGCGTTGCAGAGGGCCGCGAAGAGCCGGGAGAGTTTGCGAGATGCTGTCAGCAAAACGCGAGGAACTGGCGGGGCTCACGAGCGGGGGTTGCTGGAGCTTCACGGTGGTGGACCCTCCGATTGGTCAATGTTGAAGTGCGAAGAGTTTAGCTGACGGACATCGCATAGATTTGCAGTGCGGATGACGCAGTCTTGGTGCGAACCAGCCCTTTTATACCAACAAAGAGCCCAAAATCTTGATTTCAGTGCCCTTGAGCCAAACCAAGGGTCCTGGGTCTGAGAGGCATCACTTGGGAGTCAGGAACTTGCTGTAGCTGAGCCCAGGGGCTAGTGCAGGATGTTGGGGAGCCTTTTATGGCCCTGAGGTTCAGTTTGGGAGGCCAGGAGACTAGCCTTGGAGTCACTCAGGATCCTGGGTCAAGCTGACTTTGCAGGTCCAGTTTTCCTTCCTCAGGCAAGAGGACAGCAGGCAGCAGGTCAGCACAGCAGGGCAGCATTTCCTTTTTTAGCAGCAGCCCAGCAGAGTAGCAGTCCTTGTAGCAGCACAGCATTCCTTTTTCCTCGGAGAGTATACACAGGTCTATAAGTGGTGGTGTCTGATGTTTAGTATTTATATACAGTTGTGCCTTTGAAGTGGGGAGAAGTTTCTAGAGGCAGACCTTTGTAATGCACAGATACCATTCCTTCCTGACCCTTGCTCCAAACTAACTACGGGGGGGGGGGGTGTAAGCCTTCCTTTGTATAGGGGCAGGGCAGGGCACACTATATTGAAGTGTAAGTCTCCTCCCTCCCATCCTACCAGTGACGGCCCATTCAGTCACACCTAAGCTCCCCATTGTGTGTGACAGTCTAGGAGGAATACACAAATCCCAAGTGCCACCCACACTCAGTCATGTGATCCAGAGTGAGGCTCTAGGCACCAAATATCTCAGGTAAAAAGTGCCATTTTCAGAACTGCAGTTTAAAATCTGATTTCACCATGAGTTAGGATTTTAAATTGTCATTCCAGAGACACCAAACACAAACTGGTTACCTATTCCCATTTGGAAAGTACATGTATGAAATGTACTAGGGTGGGGCGCTAGTGTGCCGGCAAGAAAGATAGTCGCACTTTAGTGAGGCTCCTGCCGCCCCAGGGCTCCATCCAACAATATCATGCCTAAGCTGTTGTCATCAACTTAAGCAGCGGCCCACAGGAGACCGCGTTGTATGCTGCATCGATTGCAAGCCATTTGCGACCCTTCTTGAAACCTAGAGATGAGAAAAGCTGCTGTAATTCCGCAGGTGGGTGTGGGCCTACAAACTAAGTGAAACATGGCATCTGCACATCGGGGCACGAGCAGAGCGAGCTCCCGTCCGGGCACCAGAGCCAACAGGGGTGACTTAGCTGGCGAAACTGCCCGTGCCTTCTGGTTCCCACCTGTTGTGGAGGAGCAGCGTTGCTGATTGCTGCCAGGCCCTCTGGGCCACGTCGGAGTGCGGCCGGAGGAGTGGCAGATGGGCCGAGGTCGTGACCCTGAAGACCCGGAGGCTTTTCGCTGCACTGATGATCCCCTGCTCGTGGGCCGTGCCAGTGTCCTGCCCATGCCAGCTGAGTACTCCGGGCATCTATGAGAGAAGTGAGGATCGCACTGATGAGCAGTGGAAACTCATCGGGGGTGTTGCAGACTGCCGGGCGGGACCCCGCATCTACACAGGAGCGGCCTTGCTCTCTTCACCTGCTGCCTTCCCGTGTGTCCGGGCCACACTGCAGCGCGAGCCCGGCTGGATTTGCTAGAGGGTCCAGTGAACTACTAAACAGTTGACCGGACAGAAGATGGTGCGGGAGACTTGATTCAAATGCCGCCCACCATTGGCTGCTCGAGAGGGGCCTTCGAGCTCTTGTGCTGGTATGTGCCTTACTTCCATTGAAGCCAGATGTGTGCTAGAATTGGCACTATCACACACAAACTAGAAAAGCACGACAGGCGTATTACTGAAACTGAGCACAGAATCTCAGCAGAGGAGGATACGGTCACGCATAGGAGCGAACTGTTCCTTAATATAGAGAAAGTCCTTAAGGTAATATCAGCCAAGAATGAAGATCTCTGTGACGAGGTGGACCCGGAAGCGGGGCCACCTGGACTGCCTGTTAACGTCTCCCCTCTTTTCAAACAGCACACAGACGCCTGGAAAACACCTGAGACAGCATGCAGTCCCTGGACGGCTGACAATGAGCCGTGTTTCTTTAATTGGGCGGAGCTGGACCCTGACCCCGCCCACCTGACCAAGGTAAAGCCCAGCCCGACAACGGACCAGGTGTGCGAGACACCCGGAGGAGGAGAAGGAGACTTATGGCGAGAGAACGGAGCTGAGTGGTATTCAAGAGCAGAAGAAGATCGGAGGACGGAGAAGGCGAGTGAAGCGGAGCAGAGGACGAAGGAGTTAAAGCAGGAAGATCGGAGGACGGAGGAAGCGAGGGAAGCGGAGTGGAGGACGGAAGAGTTAAAGCAGGAAGAACGGAGGAAGCGAGGGTAGCTGAGAGCGGAACTGAGGCAGCGAGGGAGAAGCAGACTAGGTCGGAGGAGCCAGAAGACAGAGACAGCGACTACCGCGACAAGCCAGGAGGCCAACGGGATAGCGCATCGCCCAGCCACACTTCTCGAGAAGTGTGGCTAGAGCAGGTACGGTCACGCTTCAGTGGGTGGGCGGGACGTAAGTGGAACAAACCTCCCTGAGGAATCCTGCGGATCCCTTTGCACCCCCCCCCCCCCCCCCCTCACGATTTACCGACACCAATACTGGGGTACGATTGTTTGTGCACGTGTGAATTCCTCACCCCTTCCCTTGTCTAAACACTACGTCAAAACCAGGCTGACTTTGGTTTCTTTTCATTATCGGTATCGGGAGGCCCTCGAGACGGCGGAAGAACGGCCTACAACTCCCAGGAGGCATCGGGAACAGCGGCTGGGAGCTGCAAGAAACACGACGGAAGACACAGACAATCCCCTCCCGTATTACAGAGTGCCTGTACAAAAGCGGAGACTTTACAAAATAATAAAACCCTCTCTACCCAGAGTACCTTTGTCTGCGAACCTTTTTGAGATCCCATCCGAAACCCCACAATCTCGAAGTGCAATCGCAAAGAAACGATCTGCGCATAATGGGAATACCCGAAACCGCAAATGCTGGCAGGATGGAGGACTTTGTTAAGCACCTATTGGTAATAATTTTTGAACCAAAGTCCTTCTCCAAAGTACTCCTCGTAGAGCATGCGCACATGGCTTTGATGGTGTGTCCCCTAGCGGGAAATGCCTGGCACCCCATCATCGCCCGACTGCTAAATTACAGGGACATGGTCCTGAGACTAGCCAGAGAGAAACACATACTGCAATTTGAGGCCCACACTATTTCCATATTTCTGGATTTTACAATCGACGTTGAGGAAGCACGCAGAGAGTATGCTCCCATCAAGCAGAAACTTCTACAAGCAAAAATACTGTATGCCATACTATACCCGGCATAGCTCTTCATCACACATCTAGGCAAGGCCCACACATTCAACAATCCTCAGCAGGCCTGGGAGTTTCTGATTTGCACTTTGGGGAGTGTGTACCCATCCACTAGCTCGGTGTATGTATCAAGACCATCGTTGGCCCTCCTTGAGGTGGAGAAGGTGCCCCAACTGGACAGGTGTAGCATATATCGGCGACAGTCTATGCCATGCAGCAGAATGATCAGAGAACACTGACAGGAGTAAAACTGTTATATTTGTTGGTCACGCTGGATCCTACTGGACCCTGCTGCCATTATCATATCAATATCCTACTCTAGGAGTTGCACTCCTCAGTCAAGGGGGTAGCAATGTACTGACTATAGGCATCAAACCCCCCACCCCCGGCCCCCATGTACTTGGGGAGGCTTTGCCTGGCACCCTACCTTGCTACCCCAAAGGATACCCTTATTGTTTCTTATGTTGCTGTGAAGATGGTCTTCGAAGTTAATCTCTTTGTGTCTATTTGCCACTTAATACATCCCTTACCTTCTGTTCCTTTCTTTTTCCCCCTCTGTACTTACCTGCTGTCCCCCTTCTCTCACCCCTCATTTCTAACACCATCTTCTACTCCTCTGCTGTCTGTTGCCAGACTAATTCTGCACTGTTAACAATACTGCATCGCATGCCCCTACGGGCAGCAGAAATTACTAGTATCTCTCCTTTCCTAACCTTTGAAATCAGGATTGTATGGTAATTGCTCGTTCTTTGGGAAGGAGACGTCCTCCTGGCGGGATTGGGCCACAAGAATGGGAGGTGGGAGAAATGTAGTGGTACACTGTACGTCTGTAATAGTCCTTCTCTGAACACCTATATACATATATTCAGTAAAGTCTTTTCTCATATATACATTCGAAACACTTTTACATATATACATTAAAATCTTTTCTCCTTGTAGATTCTTTCCAACCAATTAAGGAGACAAAGAGTAGAGGATTTCTCACCACCCACAGAGGATGTGACAAGTCTATTCAGAATGGTAAGTTCCTTTTATTAGTTATAATAATATGCACCTTACCAGGCTTGTTGAATAGTTTGCTGTTGTTCAAATTTATTTTTTGTGTTGTTCTCCTTCAGGACCTTCAAGCTTACTGCCTCCTGGATAAAAATGATAAGTGAAGCCTTCTCAGAAAAAATAAGGTAAGTGAAATCCCAAAAATGCTATACTGTTTCTACAACAAACACGGTCAGAGCCTCTGTTCTCCAGAAACACTGGGGGAAAACAAATGCAAATCAAATAGGTTTCCACTACTATTAGCAAATGATGCAGAATGAAGCCCAAAAGAGTAACGGACGAAAAACGCAGACAAGAACACTGCTAGCAAACTTCTTCAACTGCTGGCAACTGTGTAGGCTTCTGAGCGCATCCTAATTCACGTCGGGAGCTGTACTGTGAGGCTAGGGGGCAGGGCACTAGTCTTTGATCTTTGGCTCCCAGTGGCACATGCCGGGACCAAATTTCGGCAGCGGCGCGCATCAGATATCAGGACTTGTGGCGGCAATCGCTACAAGGATGCGTCCTTTAAATCCAAATGCATCATCCAGTCCCCTTCTTGAAAGATGTCTTGCAGATGGATACCTTTGATCTTGAAATGCCAGTACATAATCCAGGCATTGAAATCTTTCAGGTTTAGAACTAGTCATGACCCACCGCCTTTTTTCTCCTACGGAAAGGGTGTGGCTTAACAGCTAGAAGGGTCGACTTGGAAGCTGGGGAGCCGGGTTCAATTCTAGCAGGAGGCTCAAACATCCTGTGATTCTCTGCAAATCACTTAATCTCCCGTGCCTAAAAACTTTTAAAAAAAAAGAATGTGCCTGTCTGTAATGCAACTGGTGCTCATGTAAAGCGCTCTGATACCTTTGGGTCGAGTTCACGCTATATAAAACTGCAAACAAGAAAACAAGCATTAGAAATGCAATAGGTCTCGCAGCATTAGAGTTAGTGCTTTTAGAATTGTTTATGGGTTTTTTTGTAAATCTTTAGCATGAGGTTGAGGGTGAGTGAGGGTGAGGGGTTGAGGGTGAGTGAGGGTGAGGCTGAGGGGTTGAGGGTGAGGGTGAGTGAGGGTGAGGGGTTGAGGGTGAGTGAGGGTGCGGGGTTGAGGGTGGGTGAGGGGTTGAGGGTGAGTGAAGGTGAGGGTGAGTGAGGGTGAGTGAGGGTGAGGGTGAGTGAGGGTGAGTGAGGGTGAGGGTGAGTGAGGGTGTGTGAGTGAGGGTGAGTGGGGGTGAGTGAGGGTGAGTGTGGGTGAGTGAGGGTGAGTGTGGGTGAGTGAGGGTGAGGGATTGAGGGTGAGGGGTTGAGGGTGAGTGAGGGTGAGGGGTTGAGGGTGAGTGAGGGAGGGTGAGGGGTTGAGGGTGAGGGGTTGAGGGTGAGTGGGGGTGAGTGAGGGTGAGGGGTTGAGGGTGAGTGAGGGTGAAGGTGAGTGAGGGTGTGGGTGAGTGAGTGAGGGTGAGTGAGAGTGAGGGTGAGTGAGAGTGAGGGTGAGTGAGAGTGAGGGTGAGTGAGAGTGAGGGTGAGTGAGGGTGAGTGAGAGTGAGTGAGAGTGAGGGTGAGTGAGGGTGGGTGAGAGTGAGTGAGAGTGAGTGAGGGTGAGTGAGGGTGAGTGAGGGTGAGTGAGAGTGAGGGTGAGTGAGAGTGAGGGTGAGTGAGAGTGAGGGTGAGTGAGAGTGAGAGTGAGGGTGAGGGTGAGTGAGGGTGAGGGTGAGTGAGAGTGAGTGAGGGTGAGGGTGGGTGAGGGAGGGTGAGGGAGGGTGAGTGAGAGTGAGGGTGAGTGAGGGTGAGTGAGGGTGAGTGAGGGTGAGGGTGAGTGAGAGTGAGGGTGAGTGAGGGTGAGTGAGGGTGAGTGAGGGTGAGGGTGAGTGAGAGTGAGGGTGAGGGTGAGAGAGTGAGGGTGAGGGTGAGAGAGTGAGGGTGAGTGAGAGTGAGGGTGAGTGAGGGTGAGTGAGGGTGAGTGAGGGTGAGTGAGGGTGGGTGAGGGTGAGTGAGGGTGAGTGAGGGTGAGTGAGGGTGAGTGAGGGAGGGTGTGGGTGAGTGAGGGAGGGTGTGGGTGAGTGAGTGAGGGTGAGAGAGTGAGGGTGAGTGAGAGTGAGGGTGAGTGAGGGTGAGTGAGGGTGAGTGAGGGTGAGTGAGGGTGAGTGAGGGTGAGTGAGGGAGGGTGAGGGTGAGTGAGGGTGAGTGAGAGTGAGTGAGAGTGAGTGAGTGAGGGAGGGTGAGGGTGGGTGAGGGAGGGTGAGGGGTTGAGGGTGAGGGGTTGAGGGTGAGTGAGGGTGAAGGTGAGTGAGGGTGAAGGTGAGTGAGGGTGAAGGTGAGTGAGGGTGAGGGTGAGTGAGGGTGGGTGAGTGAGTGAGGGTGAGTGAGAGTGAGGGTGAGTGAGAGTGAGAGTGAGGGTGAGTGAGAGTGAGTGAGAGTGAGGGTGAGTGAGGGTGAGTGAGGGTGAGTGAGAGTGAGTGAGGGTGAGGGTGGGTGAGGGTGAGTGAGGGTGAGTGAGAGTGAGGGTGAGTGAGGGTGAGTGAGGGTGGGTGAGGGTGAGGGTGAGTGAGGGTGAGTGAGGGTGAGTGAGAGTGAGGGTGAGTGAGGGTGAGTGAGGGTGAGTGAGAGTGAGTGAGGGTGAGGGTGGGTGAGGGTGGGTGAGGGTGAGGGTGGGTGAGGGTGGGTGAGGGTGAGGGTGGGTGAGGGTGAGTGAGGGTGAGGGAGGGTGAGGGGTTGAGGGTGAGGGGTTGAGGGTGAGTGAGGGTGAAGGTGAGTGAGGGTGAGGGTAAGTGAGGGTGGGTGAGTGAGTGAGGGTGAGTGAGAGTGAGGGTGAGTGAGAGTGAGGGTGAGTGAGGGTGAGTGAGAGTGAGGGTGAGTGAGGGTGAGTGAGAGTGAGTTGGGGACAGATACATAAAATGTGGATTAAGGATTCTTTTTCTCTTCTACATAAGCGGCAGCTTGTTTCGCGAGTAGCTGAGCAGTGCCAGGCCGGAAGGTTAGCACAGTCTAAAAGCTGAAAGCCATGCTTTGACCCATATGGTATAGGTACAAGTAATATAGTTCTGCTGCTTGTTGGAAGAATTAGTTTGAAATGCAAATGCATGGGAGTGCTTGCGTAAGACTGTCAGGGCCTACAGTTTAATATTTTTTTGACTGCGAGTGGTTAGTTTCTTAAAGACCTGATGGGAGAGGTGTTTGTATGATTCTACTGCCCCGTGCCTCAAATGTAAATAAAGACGTGCTTATACTCTCTGTGCTGAGAAGTACCAGTACTATTCCTTCCAAATTAAGTTCTGAGTACCTGATAGTACCGATCCTTTTAAATCACTGCTTCTGCCACATATAATGGAGCTCACTTAACCCACCTCGGAAGGATGGAAGGCTTCATCTGTCTGTAAAACTAGTCCGTGACATAAAAGAATTTTATTCCTAAACGTTATTCAGCCTGTGGAGTTAAACAAGGTTATACTACAAAGCATTGTGGAACCAGGAGTACTGGTGAGATATTAAAATGGCAGCCGAGTGAAAAGTGGACTAGATTACAAACAAAGGGGGGGCTCCGAGCGAGGGCACTCGGCTACTACAAGGGCGGCGCAGCGGTGGGCACACGCTCCGAGAGGCTCGGGCGCGCTGGAAGTCCACAGGGAACTGGATTTATCGTATATCCGTCTGTGATTACATTGAAGGAGACGCATCTCCGGCAGATTTATAATATCGAATCAAGAGGGACCGATTGCCCCATGCACGGTCTGAGAAGACAATAAAGTGGAAATATGGGCAACAATAAAAGGCGGGAAGCTGCAGAATGCGCGGCTGCCTTTGATAAATATTGATGAGCCGGGCAGGCTGCGGCTGCGGGCGAACGAGGCAGCGGGAGACAGGCCTTCAAGAGGGTCGTTCCGAGGAGGCAGATTGTGATGAAGTGCAGCAGAGGGACGGGAAGCTTGCTTCGAAAACAGGAAGACGGAAGGAAGAGAGGGGAGGGGGAGGAGAAATGCGACACGGCGGGAGGGGGCGGGCAGGGGAGGGGGCGGAGAGGGGAGAGGTGCGACACGGCAGGAAGACGGAAGGAAGAGAGGGGAGGGGGAGGAGAAATGCGACACGGCGGGAGGGGGCGGAGGGGTAAACAAAGACGGACGCGCACGCGCTTTTAAGGTCAATGCGCATGCGCATAAGGTCAATGCGCATGCGCATTGACCTTAAAAGTCACGGGCACTGCAAGGAATCGCCACGATTCCTTGCAGTGTGGATAAAGAGTAGATAACTCGCAATAGTCTCGCTTGCTCGATGCGCATGCGCATCGACAGGCGAGACCTAAAAAGGGAAGATGGGGCTAGAAAAACTGTGAGGGTGAAGTTGTTAAGCTTATAGCCCCTTTCTCTATGAGAGCTTTTATTTCTGATGTGATGAAGTCGTGCTCTTGTTGAGACTCCAACCTGAACCCTTGTATGGACCCTGGAGTCTTGAGTCAACCCTTGCCAATTGTATGGATAAAGACTGGTTCTGCCACCCAAAAGTCTTACTTGTAGCTCCAGATTCTTAGGAGGATCCAGTGGCCCTCTGTACTGCCCTCTTCTGAAACGGTTCTCTCCACTATGGGTACTTGAAGGGTGAAAGGTGGAGTTGTATGTGGTTTGTTGCCCACCACCCCTACCTCATGGCTAAAGATCACTTTGTGGGCCTTGGTAATAACCTCTGCCACAAGCAGGCCCTCTGAAGCGTCTGGCTCTGCGTAGAAGAGTTTGGCAGAAAACTTTCCTGAAGGACCCCTGGGCTTTGTCGAGTGTACTATACATAGCCATGAGCTTGGCCAGTTCCTTAAGAAAATGTGCAGCAAATAGGAGACCCTGGGCTACCACCGCTTCAGAAAATGCCAGCTCGTTCAATTTGGAGTCAATTCTTATTAGGAGCAAACGCCTATGCTCTGTAGATATTGCGCAGTTCATGTTCCCAAGCTAACACATGGCTCTTTGGGCCCATCCCACTAAGACATCTGGGTGATGGGGCGGGGTTGTTGAATGTTTGGCTTAGAAAATCAGTTCAATGATCTTAGTGAGAGGGCCTGTGACAGCCAAAAAGTTGTCCTGACAATTGCGCCTGGCCAGGTCTAGACCCTTTTGGAATACTTATTAAGGGATGTGCCCATAGTTAGATTTACCACAGGTGTTTCGATCACTTTACCCCGGAGATATGGCCTTGAGCATTCAGAGCAGAGTCTGGTCCTGACCTCTTTATCAAATCCTTGGTGTATGTGGGCCTGCACATAATCAGCCACCTCTTTGCGGGGGATCCAGTTGGTGGAGAGAGGGTGGATGCTGTCACCCTGCTCAAAATCAAGCGCCTGTGGTTGTTTCTGGGACTTACAGTGGTGTGTTTTGTGCTTTCTCTTGCTGGGACCTGGCTTGTCCTCATGGTCAGAGATACTGGACACTGAAAAGTTTGAATCCCCAAATTTGAGAGGAGATGAGATGCGCCAGTCATGGTCTCCCGAGAGGGAGTCAGACAGCTTTTTGAATGCTGCAGTGTGGGGGCCTCTTACTGATGTGGTCTTGGATTTGCCCTGTCGAGAGCCTGGACAGTCATCATCTTCAGTTAGAGAGGGGTGATTTGGGATCCATCCTTGCTGACTGGAATAGCCTTGTAGGTGTCAGGTAATAGGACCCAGAGCGCTAACTAGGGCGTCGTTCACTGACTGCTGGACACTAGAGTACAGTGCATTCATCAAGTTCTGTTTAAGACCGTCCTCAGGGTCCTGATCCATTTCTACATCAGATGGGTCATACAGGGCCATAATGGTGTAAAGACGTCACCAATTGGACCTCAGAATAGGGATGATCAACTTCAAAGAAGTCACTTCAAGCAGGAGTACAAAAATAAGAACCCCAGGCAGAGAATTGAGAGTGGAGGGAGCAGCCTGCTTGCACTCTAGGTGCAGGCCTGTTTAAAATTGTTTCAGCCCTGCTGGAATTTTATCAGGGTGACTCTGGGGAAACAAACATTTCCTGGACCGTAACTGGGGTCCCCAGCATCTCCTAATCTTCAGCATAGAGGCTCCAGAGGAACAGGCGATCCAAGAATGGGCCAAACGTCACTGGAAGGCCGGCCTCTAATGGCCAATAGAGGGAGGTATTCCCGAAACGCCCCGTTAATGTCTTTGGGGGAGTAGAGGGTGGCTCCTCCTGGGGCCAGCAGGCGGGTAAAACCCCCCGCTCTCAGGGCGGACCAGCAAGGCAAAGAGTTCCCCCAACTTCCCCTCCGCCTCATGAGCACGGCTCACATACTTCTTATAGTTGCGGCACTGTAGGCATTCCAGGGCCACATTGTATAATTTTCAAGCCTCCTGCAGCCGTGAGAGCAGTTCTGATTTGCTTTGCTCTTATTTAAATCATTGATATCACTACACTTCCGAATTACAAAAATAAAATGTGTTTTCATAATTCCTGATATGTTGAAATTGTTATACTATTTATTTACAAGATATTTAAATTTGTTAGAAAGCAAACCTGACATCCTAAAGCTTTTACAATTATTGTCAGACAGCGCCCTTTACAAAATAGTCTAACTGCAGTAAGAGAAAGAAAAGTAAACACCATTTTCCCGGACAAGCTAAGCAGCAGGGAGGTGGAATCCCTATAGCCCGACGGGCAGGACATATTGTTTGGGGTCAAGGGCAACAAGTGTTCATGTGTATTTTGTCTTTGGGACAAGTAGGCCCAACCCCCTGCAGGACAAACCCTTTGGCTGTCAGTTTGCAGTACCACATTATGGATCAGGGAAGAGCATTGTTTGCAGTTAAGGTAATATTTCTGTCCATATGTTAATGCTATTCAAACTTGTATTTATGGTTCATCATTTGATTTCTTATTAGAGTGAGCGCACTAAGTAAATGTTGCAAGCTCTGACTGCACTACTGACAGTGGTTCTAGTATAAGAATGTGCACATACGTTTTTTAAAGTTTGGCAATATGAGGCTATGTATAATGCTCCCAGAATGCTCTCTGATTTGATTCAAATGTTTGAAGAAGCTTGAAAGCAAGATTGATGATTCTCTTTCAGGGGATCCTCATCAATAGTCATAAGCACTGAATATTCCCGCCCATGTGCGGGACCCCGGAAACAATATAAAAATATATATGGAAAAACATATAAATCTCGCTCCACATATATGTATGTACATATATTACTTTTTCACATAACAATGCAGCCCCAAAACTGAGGCTAAACAATGTAATCACTCATACATGCACTGAAATTAGCAAGGAAATAAAAAACACATTAGGTCCAATAGCCCTTGAACTTTGTGTTTTAATGAGTAAAAGCACTCATAAATCCTGAGAATTGCTAATAAATAGACATTGTTAGCCACAGGCTGCACTGAAAAGAAATAACATAGAAAATGAAAGCATTTTCAACAAAAACTGGCACCGTGCCTTTAAGGCAGCCATGACCCCAGGCTTCCCATCATGCCTCAGGGGTGACAGTTAGGTCAGTTCTTCTTTCCGGCTCCTTCTGTCAGGACCCTGGTTTAACAGCTCCCACCTCTTTTTGACTTTCTGTCAGAAATTCTTGGTGTTTTTCTTCAATTTTTGATTTCACTCGACGGTTTTTGACCTTGGAGGGATACTGCTGCCTTTTTTGAGTACAAAAAAGGTAAATTTTTGTCAAAATGCCTTCGCTTTTTGATCCCTGCCCTTCCTGTGGGAAGAAGGCTAGGACTGACACACTTCCTGTGTGTATCCTCTGTCTCCCTGAGACACATTCTGCAGCAGGATGTGAATACTGCAAGACTTTGTCAAGGAGAACACACAAAGATAGAGAAAGAATTCGAATTTATGGTCTTTCTGAGAGATGTAGGTCTCCTAAGAGACAGAAAAAGCGAAGGACGCGATCAACGTAGAGAGAGGTTTCTACTTGCTCTCATTCGGCGTCGGGATCGGCGTCGATGTTGCAGACTTTGAGCCACCTTCCTTCGACGACGAAGACTTCAGCGTCGAGTGTCAAGGTAACTTTGCTGCCGTCGACCGGGCGACGGGCAGCGTCGAGAGAGAGGTCTCCGTTTGAGCATAGGAGCTAGACGTCGAGACAGCTGCTGTCGAAGCATCATATCCAGTCTTCGACGTCGCAACTTCCTCCATCGACGCCCAGTCTTTGGCGTTAGACGTCGAGGCCGCCTCTGTCGGCGTAAGGTCATCGACGCTCGACCTCGAGACACCCTCCGTCGTTGCCCAGCCAGCGGCGTTCGACGTCAAGGCATCCTCCGTCGGCGTATAGTCATCGACGATCGACATCGAGGCATCCTCCGTCGTCGCCAAGACATCAGCGTTCGACGTCGAGGCATCCATCAGAGTCCATTCAAGGGTGATCAGTGTCGAGACACCCTCCGTCGGCGTCCAGTGATCGCCGCTTGACGTCGAGAAGGCCTCCGTCGACGTCACCTCACCAGCGTTCGACGTCAAAGCATATGTCGTCGAGACAAGTCTCTCCAGCACGATCCCAGAGGTCAGAGTCTCCGTCAGCCCTTGGCGCAGTCTCAACCAGCAGTGTCGTAGCAGACCAAGACGTTGAGTTTGCCAACTCCGTCTCCAGGTCATGGGCCTCGGTCGCAGAAGTCTCCACGATCGACTTCAGCGGCGGAAGGAGAATCTGTCGCAGGGGGACTATCTAGATCAAAGGAGCACTCTCCAGTGAGCATGAGCCATCCTGCCAAGCGGAAGAGGTCTTTAGAAGATCGTGGCTCTCGGAGTCACACGAGATCCCCTTCGCCTGTGAGCCTTTCTTCATCCTAGTCAGGCTCTCCTTCTCATCATCATTCTCCGGATGTGGTCATTTATTCATGCAGCAGTGAGAGATCAAGGCGTTCCCCTGCACGTTCGCTGCATGGCCAGAAGGATGTAACACCTCCTGCAGGTTCACCAGCAAGAGGCACTGCGCAGAAGTCGACTTCCATCAGGCTGTCTCCAAGATGGAATAGGCCTCTTCATCACTGGGCTCCAGGCAAAGAAACAGCGGCCAGGATGCAAGAATACAGGCCGTTTCCTAGACCCAGAGACCGATCACGCTCCCAGGTGCGACTCAGAACGATCACGCTCCCGGGTGCGGTCTAGCAGGCGAAGAATCAGATCTAGGAGCAGGAGAAGGTAACGAAGATCCCCGACTACATCTTCTCCTACCCGCTCGCATAGAGATTACTCCCCTACTTTAACGGACATTACTCCATCAAGAATATCCCCAATTGATGACATTTTCCCTTTTCAGGACATTCTGGGCAGAGGAGCTCTGAAACTGGGAGTGCCCTTGACAGCTCCCCAGATCAAGACCTGTAAATGTGTAAATGTATTGGCATTTATATAGCGCACTACTTACCCGTAGGGTCCCAAGGCGCTTCGACCGCTGCAAAACCCTTCCTGGCTTCCCTGAGAGATGGTCCCTTAATGGGTATCTCCAGGGTGAGACCAGGCATCCCCGGCGGTCTGGTGGGGCCGTTAGTGAAGATGAGGCAAGCTAATGCCCAGAGTTGCCGAGTGTGATCGCTGATCAGAGTGGGCACCGAGGCGAGAGAATTATCGAGTCCGCTGACCCTGGTCCAGAAACCTGCCGCGCCGGGAATCGAACCCTGGTCCCGGGCCGTCCTCTGCTCTCGGGTCTGCCGCCTCTAACCAGTGAGCCACACTACTTCACTACAGACCTCAGTGATCTTTGAAACACTGCACCACAGGTCTGCACCCAAACCTCTGTTGCCTCTCAAAAAGTACAGCTCGCCAGAGGAGGATCCTCTGTTCCTCAGGGCAGATCCGCCCTCAGACTCAGTCATCATCGCGGTGGCAAAAAAGTCTGGTGCGGTAGCCTCCTCCTCCACAGTACCTCCGGATAAGGAGAGCAAGTCACAGGATTCGTGGGGAAGATGAGTCTGTAATACTTCAGCCTCATTTCTTAAGGTGTCCAACGCGGAAGCCCTTTTGGGGTGTTATGATAGGTCCCTGTGGGATTCCCTGCAGCGTTTTGTAGAGAAACTCCTGCAGGAAGACCGTAAAGACTTTGAGGAGATTCTCTTGGAAGGCAGCCAAGTCTCAAATCAGCGCCGCAGTGGACGGAGCTACCCTCGCAGCGCATGGATATGTGCATGGAATATCTGCAAGGAGATCCTCCTGGTTGCGCCTCACAGCTTTGAAACCAGAGGCCCAAGCTCAGATCTTGAACTTGCCTTTTTCAGGAACTTCTTTGTTTGGGGCAAGTACTGATGAGGAAATGCAGCGCATGTAGGCAGAGTTGGACACTCTCAAGGCCGTAGGGCTTGAGAAGGAGTTAAAAAGAAATATCGCTCCTACAACAAGGGCTCTTCTAAACAGCGGGTTCAAATCCCTCACTGGCAGAAGGTTCAAGACCAGCAGGGACAGCAGAAGTCTCAGTTCAGAGGCAGGCGTAATTGCAGAGGAGGAGGGAATCAGCACAAGGACAAAAATTCTAACAAAACCCAGTCCAAACAATGAGTCCTTCCTTCCCCCAGCGCCGTAGACCACTCCAGTGGGGGGGAAGCATCGCGCATCACATGGCAGAGTGGCAAGCCATTACGAAAGACCGTTGACTACACTTCAGAATGGATACTGTCTTTGTTTCCATCGTTTGCCTCCTTCAATTCCTCCAATGCCAACATCAAATCATCAACTACACCTTTTAAAAAAAGAGGTAGCTACACTCCTCAAAAAGTCAGCCATCGAGAGGGTGCCAATGTCTCAAAGGGGGAAAGGAGTGTACTCACGATATTTCCTGGTCAGACAAAAGGGCCAAAAGGCAGAATACAGACTCATTCTGGACTTCAGAACACTCAACCTGCATGTCAAAAAAGAAAAATTTTGCATGTTGGCGCTGCACCAAATATATTGAAATGTGGGTAATGGGCAAGGTGCACAGCAATTTATCAGTAATTTTCACAATCACAGTTCTGTTTGATGCTAGTAAGGTTGGGTGCTCCTGCAGGTAATATGTCCGTCCGTCACGTTAATAAATTGCTGCTGGATACGTGCAAACATAAATTATGAATGCATCCCTGCTGTTAGGGCGCTCCTTAGGTTCTTCAAACGAGACTCCATAACAATTATCATTTGTTTATTTTTCGTTTATTTTTCAATTATTCTTGTTGGATATTTTGTCATATCATCAACGGCTTTTTTAAACACAGTATTATTGCTTTGTAAGATCCATCAAAATCTTTAAACGCTCCAATACAACGATGATCCTCATTGTCCCCGACTGGCCGAGTCAATGGTGGTACACGGACCTGCTTCAGCTGTCAGTGACTCCTCACATGAGGCTACCATGCAGGCCGGACCTGTTATCCAAGATGAACGATGGATTCATCATCCCAACCTTCCGTCACTGAGCTTGGCAGCATGGCTCCTGAGGTCATAAAATACGGCCACCTAGGACTGCCGCAGGACTGCATGTCCATCTTAAAGAGGCGAGACGTCATTCCACAAGACATTCTTATGCATGCAAATGGAAGCGCATCTATATGTGGTGTATGCAAAATGGTCATAATCCTATTAAGAGTCAGGAAGAAGCAGTTCTTCCCTATTTATTGTATCTGGCTAAGGCAGGGTTAAAGTCTAATTCTATTAAGGTGCATTTAGCTGCTATAACAGCTTATAGGCGTCACCTGCTCAACCTTCTTTTTTCCAGTTGCCAGCTGTAAAGGACTTCCTGCAAGGGTTGAAAAAAGTGTACCATCCAGTACGTCCTCCTACTCCTACCTGGGAGCTGAACCTGGTGCTATCAAAGCTAATGGGTCCCCCTTTTGAACCCATTCATAAAGCTACTTTACAGCACCTTTCCTGGAAAGCTGCTTTTTTGGTGGCAATCACGTTAGCTCGTGGGGTGAGCGAGATCCAAGCTCTCTGTTGCAAGGAACCCTATACTGTGTTTCATTTGAATAGAGTGATACTAAGGACACATCCGTCTTTTCTTCCAAAAGTCGTGTCAGATTTCCATTTGAATCAGACTATTTCTCTGCCCACTTTCTTTCCCAATCCCTCTACTCCATCTGAGAGGGCTTTGCATTTTTTGGATCCGAAAAGGGTTTTAAAATTCTATCTGGATAGGTCCAAGTCTATACGTCAGTCTGATCAACTATTCGTTAACTATGGATCGATCAGAACAGGTCATGCAGCCTCGAAACGTTCCATTTCGAGATGGATCGTTTCATGAATCAAGCTTGCTTACCAGTTGGCGCAGAAGACTCTCAGGTTTTCTCCCTAGGCGCATTCCACCAGGGGTAGAGCTGTGACTGCAGTTTTTCTCCATAATGTGCCCATGTCTGAGATCTGTAAGGCGGCGACTTGGAGGTCCATCCATACATTTACCAGACATTACTGTCTTGATTCTGACACTAGAGCAGATACACAGGTAGGCCAGGCCTCCTTGCGGAACCTGTTTAGCAGCTGAATTCTTAGCTGTTATGATTGGTTTTTGGTTGGGTCATGTACTTCTCATTTACCTGCAGGTGGTTGATGGGCTGCTAATCTATTCAGTGCTTATGACTATTGATGAGGATCCCCTGGAAGAGAAGGATAAGTTACTTACCTGTAATCCTAGTTCTCTTCCAGGGGTATCCTCATCAGGTAAATGAGATTTGTACGTCTCCGACTTATGGTTGAGCCCTGACTTCAGGGTTTTGCAAAGATCAACTGACCCAACTGTCACCCCTGAGGCATGATGGGAAGCCTGAGGTCATGGCTGCCTTAAAGGCACGGTGCCAGTTTTTGTTGAAAATGCTTTCATTTTCTATGTTATTTGATTGATGCTTTATTTCGATATGCACATATCATAAAAGCAGTACAAAAGATAAAAACAGCATGTCAAAAAAAGTAAGACTGCACATTTAGTATAAGAATAAAACACATTAGATCAGCATAAATTAGATAAAAAGAGAATTAAATTGATATGGACAGTCTTCTAGTTCTAATCAACCAAGCCCATTTTAAAAACTTAGCAACAGCACAGACAATGGGAGGGGCTGTGTTAGTTAAGAGAATCCGGAGTGCAACGGAGTGCTGGCGAGTACCCAGTTCTCTGCAGATGGGACCGAGCCAACGTGATCTGGGGCGACCGTAGTCCGGGCATTCAAAAAGAAAATGAGGCACCGTCTCTGGCTTGTCGTGACAAAGAGCACAGAAGCATGATATAGGCTGGGATTTATTCCACCTAGAGCAAAAGTCGGCCAAGGGTAGGGTTCCTAACCGAAATTTAATGTACAAGGACCTATCCATAGCCACTGATATAATGTCCATGTACGGCTCATACATGACAGCGTCTTTTAACAGCAGAAAAGCTGCGGTGGTTTTGCAGTGCTGCTGGCTTCTCAAGCGCTTCATACAAACCCACTCCCAGAAAAGTTTTTTTAAAGTCTCCTTCGGAGGAGCGGAGTGGCTATGCCAGCATGAGTCCAGGCCTAGGTCCCCTAAAAGGTGTTTTATATCCTTCAGCCATTTGATGCTACGCCAACCGTCAGAGTGCATCACCTCTGCCAGACCATTGGCATAGGATTTTAGCTCCGGGACCCTCCACAAACGTGCCCAAAGCAAAAGGGGTCGAAGCCGAGCCTGGTCCCTTATGGCTTTGCAGCCAGTGTCCATGAGCACTGGGATGGTCGGGCTACTCGATGGAATGGCAAGGAGATCCTTGATGAATTTATTTTCAGCCTTGCTCAGTGAGTCAACTTTGCCCGAGCCCCACAGTTCCGCTCCATAGAGTGACGCAGGGACCGCACGTGCTTTGTATATCTCAAGTAGAGGGGCAACACAATGTTTTGAAGAGTTGTTAAACTCCTTAAGAAGAGCGCCCCCCACCCTTTTGTGGGCCAATGTCATTTTGTCAATGTGGGCGGTCCAGCTCATCACATCGTTCAGTCGGATTCCCAGATAATCAAATTCTGCCACTCTTTCTAGAGGTATGGAGTTCAGGATGGGAGGGCGGCCAAGTTTGCGAGGTGGATGTATAACTAGGTACTTAGTCTTATCTACGTTGATGACAAGGCCCTTAGTGGTACAGAAGTCCTGAAAGCGGTTCAGCAGTGTCTGGAGACCTTGGGGGGTTTTAGAGATGAGGAGGGTGTCGTCGGCGAACAGCAAGGTTGGAATTTTTACTCCTCCCAGGGTGGGAGCGTCTGCTGGTTCGCCCAGTAGGTGATCTACCACCCCGTTAATGTAGAGGGAGAATAAGGTAGGGGCCAGAACGCAGCCCTGCCTTACTCCCCTCTCGACCCTGATCTTGTCGGTCTTTTCCCCATTCAACCCCCATCTAACCTGGGCATAGGTGTTGGTGTGCAGGTTGATAAGGAGGTTTAATATATACGGGGGCATCCCTAAACCGTAAAGGACCCTCCAGAGTTCCTCCCTAGGTACCAGGTCAAAGGCAGTCTTAAGGTCAATAAAGGCCAAATAAAGACTGCCTTTGCCCAGCACCACCACCTTCCAGTATAATAACAAGAGCCTGAAGACCTGTTCGATAGTTCCTGTACCTGAACGGAACCCGGCTTGCATATCGGACAGGATGTGATTATCGTCCACCCATTGGGAGATCCTCCCCAAGATGGCTTTCCCCGCCAATTTCTGGCTTGAGTCTATTAGGCTTATAGGCCTATAATTCCCGGGTAGATCCCGACTGCCCTTTTTATAGATGGGGACCACCTCCGCACCTCTCCAGGAGTCTGGCACAGGGCCTCCCCCAATGATTGCGTTGAGGAGTGCAGTGATTAGTACCCCCCATTCTTCCGGATAAGCGCGGAGGATATCGCCTGGTAAGCCATCCGGACCAGCTGCTTTCAATGGAACCAGGGTTTTGATCTGCTTTGTTACATCCAAAACAGAAAAAAGTTCCAGGTCACGAACTAGGGTAAAGGGTGGGAGGTTAAAAGAATCGTTAAGTGGGCCTTCAACAGCAGAGTAAAGTTTTTGGAAGTGAGAGAACCAAGTCTGGGCATTGATGGTACAGGTCCTCCGGGTATCGTCAGGACGGTTCCTTTTGCCCACCAAGTCCCAAAAACCTTTGGCATCTTTCCCACGACTGGCAGCCAGGAGGTCCTGCCAGAAATTATCCTCCCACTCCATCCTAGCATTTTTTTGGCAGAGTGCATAGTATCTTCTTGCCTCCCTAGCCTTGGACGGTAGTTTGGACTTGACTGCCTCAATGAGAAGTGACTTCGCCTCCCTACACTTCTGATTGTACCAGCCCTGTCCCGATCGTGAGCCTGGTTTCCTTCTGCTCGGATTAGCTGGGATTACAAAGAGGTCACTAATAGCCTTAGATATGACACAGTACCTAGGTGCCACCTCCATCAGCCCTTCCTCTTGGGGGTCGAGATTGACTAGGGCTGAGGCAAGGAGCTGTCTAATGGCAGAAGTTTTCTCCTCTGAAAGTGCCAACTTCGCCCACTTTAGCCGTCGTCCACAGTTTGTAACCACTGACAGGTCCGGGGCGGGGTTACTAGAAAATCTACTCGCGGTGATATTAAGACACCTGTAGGACAAGGTGAGGGACAGGAGATTGTGGTCACTCTCAACCGATGGTACAATCACCATGTCCTCCACCATGCTCCACAGGTGTATGTCAAGGAGAAAATAGTCGATCCGTGACATGTGCCCTGGCCTGTTGTAGGTGTGGGCCCCTGCTTTGTCGGACCTTGTCCTGCCATTAGCAGCCCTGAGACCAAACTCCATAGCTAGTGAGTTGATCTGGAGGGCCACTTCTGTCCACTTTTTAATAGGACTAAGCTCGAGGGGCGGAATCCCCCACCCACTATCATATTCCTCTTGGTCTGTTAGAATTTCTAGGTCCAGAGGCTCAAAAGTGCAGTTCAGGTCACCCGCCAACAGGGTACAGGACCTATAAGAAGATAAGCGGAGCTGAGCTTCCAGACAGGCTATTACTGGGGATTCTCTACCCCCCTTTGTGCCTCGGGCGTAGATGTTAAAAATGTTTAAGATGACTCGGCCCTGGGAATTTCTCAGCAATATATTAAGGAGATCCGGGCAATTAGTGTCCCGCTCCACCACCCTGCAATTAAGTTTTGAGGCCACCCAGATGAGTAGGCCACCCGAAGGGCGGCCCCTACCAGTTGCACTATGTACTGCCGGCAGAAAGTGGGTGGAATATCCCGCCTTGTGCAGGGGCACCCGACTCCAGGTTTCCTGGAACAGGCATATGGAGTATTGCTCCACAAGCTCGTTCCAGTCCGGCAGCGCTAGCTTCCTCTCGAGGCCCGCCACATTCCAGCTGAAAACCCTAATCGGGGGGTCCGTCACAGCCGTAATGCGACAATCCTCAACAGGGAGCGGTATGTCCAAAACACCCCCACCAGGGAGGCTAGCCAGTAGGTTAAAAGATGCCCCGGTCTCCCCTTGCTCTTCTACAAACTCGGCTGTAGCCTGAATTTGCGATGAGGACGAGGGGCTATTTGTTTTAAGGTAAGCTATTGGCTCAACAGCAGGGCTCGGAGCCACAGGGACCTCCCCGGAAACATCCCAGAGTCAGCAACCCCAGGATCCCCAGTTCGGTATCCCTGGAGCTAGGAATAGCTGCTGTGGGAAAACTCCCGGGGGAGAGTGGCCGTGAACGGTATTCTCCACAGGAAATTGGCCCCCAGAACTGCTGATGTGGGTGGGTTGCCCAAGGTGAAAGGAGGAAGAGTTCGTAATGGACCGGGGGTAAAAGAATGTTAAGTCGACTACGTCGATACCCGTTCCAACCTTGGATTGTCCTTGGGAGCATATCAGATGGGCAACCCTAACATCTTGGAAATTTATCACCACGCAATCCCCTTCGAGAGATTTTTTCCCGTTTCCAATCCATCCCACCCTGCGTACACCAAGAATTATACCATCCACTCCCGAAGGCAAGGGCCTGTTGGCTCTCAGCCAGTGGATGACCTTATTCTTAAGTGCCTGATGGTTTTCCTGCTGGGTACTCCCGATAGGGGGGACTTTGGTGAGGATAACAACATACGGGTGGCACTCAGGGGGGAGGTTAACTGGGGGACACTTTCGTCTGATATTCTGAGGAAAGCCTGAGGGAGGAGGGTTTGTGGGTGGGACAGGAATGGGTATAGCCTTAAGGGTTGATGCTATGCCACCAGTTGTAACAGGTGAAGGGGCCCCAGTTTGCGAAGTTGGGCCCGTTCCTCCCTTCTGATGTTGCCTTAGGCCTTGAGTAGGTGCCAAGGTTGTTACTACTGGGGGAGGGATAGCATGCACTTGGGCAGCATGGGTGGAGACATTCGGCCTTGTCTGCCTAGGGCCATCCTGAGGGGCAACCGAGACAGTATTCCCAGAGACTGGTCGCTTGGGCGGCCGCGGCAGCTGCTCTCCTGGAGGGGGTCTCTCTGGAACCTCTATCCTAGTGTTCTTATCTATCCTGTCTGTCTTATTCTCACTGAGCTTTGGCTGAAGTTTGAACAGGGTTTTGAGGGAAAAGAAATTATCCCTGGTTGCCTGTTCAAAGCAGTCGAGCCTATCCCCCAACCTCTTGACTTGGTCAGTAAGTGGTACCAAAAGAGACCTGACCAGCTTCTCGATCGACTCCAGAGAGGGACCCACATTGGCTAGGTCAGGCGCTGATGGGACCAGCAAGGAAGGTAGTACTGTGTCAGCTGCAATTGGAGCGGTAATGGGAATCCCTGAAGATACAGGTCCTACGGCGCCCGGGGAAGAAAGACCCCTCTGGGGCGGGCACCTGGCGTGCTTAGTAAGCGAGGGTGGACAGCCCTTTCGAATGTTAATTGCCCTTTTCCCCTTCCTTTTGTTGAGCCCCTGAGTAGAACGAGTCTTAGTCGGAGGTTGTGGGTCGAGAGCAGGAGCATCAGGGCAGTGTTGAGACTGGTTGCCAGGTGGACATGCTATGGAAGACTCGGTGCAGGGCTCTATAAGCACAGCACAAGGGCTGGTGGAGTGATTACCAGTCTGCGAGCTTTCTGCCCCATCTGTACCACCCTCTAATGGTGCAATGTAAGAATCCCCAGGTAGGTCCCCAGGCAAGCGTGCAAGGGAAGTAGAGTTTTGTGAGGACAACACTGTTGCTGGAGATGTGCTTTTGGAAGGAGGAAAGTCAAGAGAAAGGCGCCGTTCTGATATGGCGAGTTCATTGTCGATGACAGCCGCCACCCTAGTAAGGAACTTGTCCATAGAGCCAAACATAGTGCCCCCAGGGGTACTTTCACCGCCACCCCTCAAGGCCTTACCGGAACGTGTTGACATGCTGGGTTCCGGCCCCACAGTGAGGCACCACGAACTGGGACCTGTACGGTGGATGTAAGGGGGGTGGCCCTGCCCTGCCTCCTCCTGCCCCGGACGGCCACAGACGGCCCGCCCTCTGCCCGGGCTCCGCCCGGCGCCGTCCGCGCGCGTCCGCGACGCGGAGGGAGTTCCGCGATTTTGAGCACCTCCTGGTGCGCGGGACAGGAAGTGGTGGTGGTATCCGGCCGCTAGGGATGCTGGGAACCGTAGTTCCTCCCCGCGGCAGCCAAGGTGGTAGGAGGCGCCGTCAACGGGGATCACCAACGGCGTCAGGAGCCCAGCACCCAGCAGCAGCAAGCAGGAAGCAACAGCAGTGCCCAAGGGTGAGTGCGAACAAACTCCTGCAAGGGTCCCCGCTCCACCGAGGGAGCTCCGCGATTTTGAGCACCTCCTGGTGCGCGGGACAGGAAGTGGTGGTGGTATCCGGCCGCTAGGGATGCTGGGAACCGTAGTTCCTCCCCGCGGCAGCCAAGGTGGTAGGAGGCGCCGTCAACGGGGATCACCAACGGCGTCAGGAGCCCAGCACCCAGCAGCAGCAAGCAGGAAGCAACAGCAGTGCCCAAGGGTGAGTGCGAACAAACTCCTGCAAGGGTCCCCGCTCCACCGAGGGAGCTCCGCGATTTTGAGCACCTCCTGGTGCGCGGGACAGGAAGTGGTGGTGGTATCCGGCCGCTAGGGATGCTGGGAACCGTAGTTCCTCCCCGCGGCAGCCAAGGTGGTAGGAGGCGCCGTCAACGGGGATCACCAACGGCGTCAGGAGCCCAGCACCCAGCAGCAGCAAGCAGGAAGCAACAGCAGTGCCCAAGGGTGAGTGCGAACAAACTCCTGCAAGGGTCCCCGCTCCACCGAGGGAGCTCCGCGATTTTGAGCACCTCCTGGTGCGCGGGACAGGAAGTGGTGGTGGTATCCGGCCGCTAGGGATGCTGGGAACCGTAGTTCCTCCCCACGGCAGCCAAGGTGGTAGGAGGCGCCGTCAACGGGGATCACCAACGGCGTCAGGAGCCCAGCACCCAGCAGCAGCAAGCAGGAAGCAACAGCAGTGCCCAAGGGTGAGTGCGAACAAACTCCTGCAAGGGTCCCCGCTCCACCGAGGGAGCTCCGCGATTTTGAGCACCTCCTGGTGCGCGGGACAGGAAGTGGTGGTGGTATCCGGCCGCTAGGGATGCTGGGAACCGTAGTTCCTCCCCGCGGCAGCCAAGGTGGTAGGAGGCGCCGTCAACGGGGATCACCAACGGCGTCAGGAGCCCAGCACCCAGCAGCAGCAAGCAGGAAGCAACAGCAGTGCCCAAGGGTGAGTGCGAACAAACTCCTGCAAGGGTCCCCGCTCCACCGAGGGAGCTCCGCGATTTTGAGCACCTCCTGGTGCGCGGGACAGGAAGTGGTGGTGGTATCCGGCCGCTAGGGATGCTGGGAACCGTAGTTCCTCCCCGCGGCAGCCAAGGTGGTAGGAGGCGCCGTCAACGGGGATCACCAACGGCGTCAGGAGCCCAGCACCCAGCAGCAGCAAGCAGGAAGCAACAGCAGTGCCCAAGGGTGAGTGCGAACAAACTCCTGCAAGGGTCCCCCAGTTTTTGTTGAAAATGCTTTCATTTTCTATGTTATTGCTTTTCAATGCAGCCTGTGGCTAACAATGTCTATTTATTAGCAATTCCCTGAATTTATGAGTGTTTTTACTCAAAGTTCAAGGGCTATTGGACCTAATGTGTTTTTTATTTCCTTGCTAATTTCAGTGCATGAATGGGTGATTACATTGTTTAGCCTCGGTTTTTGGGGCTGCATTATTATGGGAAAAATTAATATATGTACATACATATATGTGGAGCGAGATATATATGTTTTTCCATATATATTTTTATATTGTTTCCGGGGTCCCGCACATGGGCAGGAATATTCAGTGCCAATGAGTTTGATGAGGATACATACCCCTGGAAGAGAACTAGGATTACAGGTAAGTAACTTATCCTTCTTTGCTTTCAAATTAAAATGTTCATAAAAAAAATGCAAGCAGGAAAAAGAAAACATTTAGCTAAACCACTGTAATTTTGCAGGTGCCATTTATTTGCAGCATCACTTAGTAACATGCGTGGATGTATGCTATTTCCCAAAAATATTCATAATAGAAAATCAGTGTAACCAGTTTCAATAAGATTATGGGAAATTGTCTGAAATTGGTGGTCAGCTTTTTAGTTTTGTCAATGTGTGAATTGTTTTATCATTTAGTTTTTGTAAAACCGTATTGGTATGGAAGCTGCCAGGCCCTCACCATTATAACAAACATTGGCAAAAGCAAAACATTTTTGGTCTTAAAAAGCACAGTAGTTACTGGCACTTAATAAAACAACTTTGTGTTCTGATATGCTCCTTGTGAAAGAGCAGAATGCTGTCACTCACAGTGAAGCCAGCAGATACAGAGAGCGAGAGACAGAATTTTAATAAACACAAAAGATCATGGTCAACACCAGACCAAATTAGGTGCCCAATTATTAAAGAAATTCTCAAAAGTGCACCCATGGTATATGCCCTTGCATTAAGTACAGCTATACGGTTTTCGTGAATTCCCAAAAATGTACAGAAGGACAAGAAATAGTACTCCTAGAAAATATTTGTGAACTGCATTTTAGCATGAGCACATGTGCATGTGTAGATTTACTCATGCGAAAATCTGCGTGTTTGCAAGTTCACTTTCTCATCAACCCCTTTTTACCCGAATCTGGAACTAGGTTTACGTCTGCCATTGTCAGGAGTAAATTTCCAACATTTCTCAGTATGGGAAAACATTAGAGAAAAGTTGTTGAAAACCCTTAAAACATGCAAGTTAGTGGGTTTGCACAGAGTCAAAAGGACATTTTAAATCTGGAATTATTGATTACCACTACTTTCAGCACCAGTATGTAGAACTGCGCAAACGTGGCAACATAAGGGGATTGCAAGTATTCAAACACTACTATGGTATGAGCCCTGGCATAATTGTAGAGGGTATATCAGCGCTCTTATATAATGAGATTGTTGCCATAATTTCTAGGCGCACTACATGACACCAAAGGGACAAGTGGATTTTGTTACAGGACAAATAGATTTATGAAGCAACTTGTCCCATGGACAAGTAGATATTTTAATAAATTCCATACCCCTGGTAAAGCAGCAATTAATAAAAAGTCAAACTGACATTTGACCTCTGTCACTGAACATACAACACATTTGTCAAGCTAAAAACAACATTTAAAGGCATCTTTATTACTCATTCCCTTTCTGAATGAGCAGAACACCTGTTCCTTTGCAGGTCAAGTTCACTCGCCAAAACGCACCAGTTGCTACCAACAATATCTCGACCTGATCAAATCAGGCCCGCAGTGTATGTTGTCTAAACCCGCAGATCCTATATAGGTGAATAGGAAGTACATGACACTACTATTCCAAACAGTAGAAACAATTTCTCCAAATATATTAGATTTGGCTGATTAAAGGCTGGGTTTGTAGTAGTCAGTGGAGAGAAGTTTTAACAACATTCCCACTTATTAAAGTAATTAAGCTGGCCCGGGCCCAACTGGCTTGTCCATATCAGAGACTAAGTTTGCCAATACTCCAACCCTTGCTGCTGCCCCGTTACTCCATAGCCTTGCCACTATTTAAAATGTGGGTTTCAAGGTGCAAATCCCCAATATTTTCTGCATCACAGCTCAGTAGGGAGCTAGCCTCACGCATCATAGCTGAATAGGGAGCTAGCTTTGTGGGTGTCACTACTAGATGTCAGTGTCTTCCTTCTTCCATGCTCTGCTATGTCCACAGGAAACTTTAACACCGTATAGTCTGCACACGTGGGGTTGCCCTTAGTTCCAAAGGTAAAATAGCTGTTTGTTTTCTCAAGTTCTTTAACCCGGCCACAGATCAGCTTCCCCCCCCCTTGTCCTCACAAATTGCAAGATGAGCCTTAGGTTTAGCAGACACACAAACTACATTTATTTTTGTTTCCAGCCCCTTGCACTGATCTTTAGCATAGCATTCCAAGGTTTTCTTCATTGGGGCTAATAAATTGCAATTAGATTTGTGTTTTGACTTGGCTAAAACATACATGGGCCGAACAAATTTTAAACTGGGAAAAAAATGAACTGCTACAGAAAGGCACTTTCATCACTAGTGCAGAACTCAGCTTTTGAGGACAAAAGCAAACCAGATGAGACCATGCGCCTTACCAGGGATACTCCACCCTCTGCTCCCAGGGTCCCGTGGGCCAGATGCGGTTTCCCCCAGACAGGCAGATTGTCCAACAATGTTCAGTCAAGCTGGGTGACCCAATCTCCTAATCAGCTTAGCGACTCATTTCTGCTGCCTTATAATCCTGTTGAAGAGCCTTAATCCTGCTCCCACCTGTTCCTTTGCAGGTCAAGTTCACTCGCCAAAACGGACCAGTTGCTACCAACAATCACTCGACCTGATCAAATCTGACTTGCCAAAGTGAGTGGGCGTGTAGATTTTTTGAGGCCTGCCAAAGTCACCCGTGCCCCAGTTATCAATGGTGCCAGTTGGGGAGGCAGTCCATGTGGTGTCCTGCTGGGCTGGAGGACCAGATCACCATGCTGGCATGTCGGCATGGCCCTTCGGTTGTGCAATGCGGCAGAGGGCCGCCTCCCAGTTTAGTTGCTTTGGGCCGATCACCCAACCCGCCGACAGGCCCGCTCACACAGGACAGGGAGAAGGAGGCCGGGGTTTCAGGGCCAGACGCTGACAGGAACTACTGATATGTTCCATATAGGTACCCCAATATCGTCTCAGGTACTAAATGCACCTTTCACCTACATTGCCCTCATATCGTACTACATAACGGTTCTTAGGACTGACCTCTTACCTAGTTGAGGTACTGACTAGAGGACCTGGGGTTTTCTCCGAAAGGTTTAAGCCTCATTCATTATGCATGGTGATTCTTGGAATCACAGCTGGACAGCAGGCCGAACATCTCCTGCATAAAAACTATGTACAAGGGTCATTCCTTCCGTCATCCTAGTTCGACATGACACAGCAAGGTATATGCCCAGGGGGTATCACTTTGGGTATATATACACCATCTCTTGCTAAGGTAGAGAGAGGAAAAATAGACTTCATAGCCAACACCTTGACGGGAGACGCTGAGACTCCAGCACCCAGACACTCCAGCTCGCAGTGGTCTGACATCCTTTTCGGGGTGTCCACCTCGAGACCAGAACGGGGTCTCACAGTCTCTCACTTCAGGTAATGGGGTTGACTTTACCCTGGAGGGATTTCTGGCTACCACACCAACATACATGCTAGGTACATTTAGGTACATCTAGTTAGGGTTGCATCGTAGGAGTACGCTTTTATTACTGTCATGTATTCTGATACTTGCCTGTATTTATCGTTTTAGCACTAAGGTAGAACTCAACCATCCTTTTAACTCTGTTAGTGCTTACAATCATTTATATCCGTTACTGTCTGGGGGCGTCGCTAACGGCCGGCAATGGAGGTCGTGGCTCGGTAGAGCTCCGGACCATCCTGGGGTGGGAACCTGCATTTCTACGCTGTTTTTACGGCCGGAGTTGGTGGGGGCTTGCTGCCATGGATGTTCTCCGGCCCCGGTAGTGGTGTTGGCGGCACAACAGCTGCGGCGGAGCGCCCGAAAGGCTACTACGACCGTGGGCCTACCTGCCCTATGACGTTGGTGAGAGCTAGGGGCTAGATTGCGGAGTGCGCCGACTCCTCTCTTCAGAACCCTGCCTCGACTATTGTCAACGCTGGGGGGTGCGGAGGGGCTGTCGCGGACCCGGGTGGCTTCCCGGGCGGCGGCGGGCTCCATGAAGGAGGAGCGGACTGTTGGTGTGCGGCCGGAGGCGGAGCAGGTGAGGCGCTGAGGGGACGCGCTACTGCTGATCGCAGCGGACCGGGAGGCCGCTAGACTTTGATCCGATATAAGTGTGGGACCTCCCCTCCCTGAATTGAGTGGTGCGAGACTGACAGAGCTGCACTTGGTGCAATTTATGACTGTTTCTGCCCTGGAGGCCTGCGGCAGCCACCGGCCCTGTGGTGGGGACGAGCTGGTGGTGGGGTGCACAACGAGGGGGCGAGACTGCCTGGCAGCTTGGTGCTGCGGGAGCGGCCCGTGACCAGCCTGTGCCTTGGGGGCCCGAGCTGGCTGAGGGGCGCCCCCCCCGCTCCCTGGAGAATAAATATAATGGAAGCCCTATAAGGAGGTGCAGAGGATTAGAAGATGCCTACTGCCCGAGGACCTGGGTACACGCTGCAGGGGGCGCAGGTGAGGCGTGGAGAGTCCTGTGCGAAGAGGGGGCATGAGGGAGAAGATTTGGGGGACCCCATGGGACACTGTGTTTCGTTGCTATACTTAGGGAGTTGGGACAGACTGGTGCTGCACTCCGCTGCTGGGCTGGGGCCCCGAACTCTCTGAAGAAGGAGCTATTCTCCCCCCACTGGTGTATACCTGGGGGGTACGGTTGCGCAGTATTACTCCTAGGAGCGAGATTGTTGCCCCCATAGGACCAACTGTAGTGAAGCCCCACCGAGAGGACAGGCGTTGAAGTCAGGTAATGGGGAGGAACCGAGCTAAGACGGCAGAGGGGCGACAGAGTGCTGACCCCCTTCCATCATGTTAGGCCAGGCTAGCAGACCCCCCTTGTCCAAGGACACCATGACTGACCACTCCGGGGGTATGCCAGATAAACAGGATCTCATCCTGCAGGAGATACAGGACTCAAGGACCACGATGGAGCTACAGATGGGTACGCTCACTACGGGACTGAATCTGCTGAAGGAGCACCATGCCAAACTGGCTGATACAGTCAAAGATCAGAACCACTTCTTGGCGGACCTCGTCTCTACAGTGGCGCACCACTCCTCCTCCCTGCAGCATCTCCAGCAGCAGGTCACCTCGTTTATGGACCGAGTGGAAGATGCGGAGGGCAGAAACAGACGCAACAACATCCGCGTTATTGGTCTGCCGGAGCGCTGCGAGGGGAGTGGGGCGGCTGACTTCATGGAAACATGGTTCCGGGAATATGTAGCTCAAGAGGGACTCTCCCCCCTACTTCTGCGTTGAAAGGGCACACAGGATACCGATGGGACAACCCAAGCCTAGAGTGCCGCCTCAACCTCTGATTGTAAAAATACTTAATTATCGGGACCGCGACATGCCCTTGCAGAAGGCTAGAGAAAAAACACTCATACAGTACGAAAACCACTGTGTCTCTCTTTACCCGGACTACACTGTGATGGTGCAAAGACAGAGGTCTTCCTACCAGGCGGTGAAGAAAAAGCAGCAGTCAACGCAACTCAAGTACGCCCTCCTTTACCTTGCCCGGCTGAAAGTGATGCACGACAAGAAGACTCACTTCTTCGAAAGCCCGGCGGACGAGGAAGAATGGATGGAGGTCATGTGCATCGGTTCTAGCCAGGCTGACCGCACGGAGGGCACCTCACGGGACTCGGAATCGCTCCCGAAGTGGACCCCTAGAAGAACGCAGGGCACCAACCGAGTGAAGGGCGGATCGGGACCCTCGAGAGAACAGAAGCGGAAAGACCAGGAGGGGGCGCTGGCTCTGGCCGGCTCCTTCCGCGAAGATTCGAACAAGATTGCCATGGACTCGGAAGACAGTACGATACACTCAGGCTGTGCTTTTCCCCACCATCACCCAGAGAGCGGCAGACGACTTACTTGAGGACGAAGGAGAGCGGCTGGGGTACCGACACCTGGGACTCCTACTATTGACTTTGATGTACGACGTGCATGCACCCTGCCGCAGAAAGACTATTGTATCCTTTTAAGTGATGGCTCACTGTATGAACTGGTATACTAGAGGGTACAGCTTCTGTTATGAAGGATGCTAGCCGTATGCTCTGCCATTATATACACAGGATTGTGTGCCACCTGAGTCCAGGATGCCTGGTGGGGGTCTTTGAGATATTTAGTGTTACCCGTACTATATTGCTGCTAGCGCCCCACCCTACCTGAGGTACACTCCCCCCCCCCCCCCCTTCCCCCCGGGGGACAGGATACCATTGAGCCATTGAGCCTTAGACCATTCGAAGATCATGTTTAGATGTAAGGCTTGCTACCTCTCTCATGGCGTCAGCACCGTTATTTGTTATGTACCGTGATGCACCACTGTTGGGCCCAGCGAGGTTTAGGTGCTGTGCCAAGTTTTGTTCAGCATGTTGGGGAAAAGGGACTACTGGTCAGTACTGCCTTGCTACCGTCACGCGGATTTGCACTCCTCTTCCGCATGGAATTATGACAGGGAATGCCACCTCGATAGGGTAGTACAACTTGCTGACATGGAACGTAAGGGGCCTGGGAGCAAAACAGAAAAGACACTGCATACATGCATTCCTCCTTAGATGCAAGATACAAGTGGCATTCCTTCAGGAGTCCCACCTGACTCTGAAGCGCAGAAACTAAGGAAAAAATGGAGGATACGTCTATTCCACTAATTATTCTGTTTTTGCTAGGGGGCGACTATCTGGATACGGCATAGGGTCCCCTTTGTTGCACTTGGACGCCGAATAGATGATCAGGGATGGTACAAAATAGTGAAGGGCACACTTGATAGCTCCCCGGTGGTTTTTGGAAGTATCTATGCACCTAATTTTGACCAAAATCGCTTTCTGAGCAGGCTGAGTGGGGCTTTGGCTCACTGCTTCGGGGTTCCCTGGGTGCTGGGTGGGGATTGGAATGCAGTGCTGGATGTTGGCTTGGATAGGTCACACACCCCCCCCCCCCACACGGTACAACTGTTGGTAAGGTTACGGACCAACTCACCGCATGGGCAGACGGGTGGACACGTGGCGCGGTTTCTACCCGACACACTGGGAATACTCATTCTACTCCCCGGTGCATGGGCTCCACACTAGACTGGACAGGTTCCTATGTTCCAGTTCACTCCTCACAAAGGTTCACAGCTCCACATATTTTGCTAAGACCTTCTCCGACCATAATCCCCAGGAACTTACCCTTCGATGGGGCATGGTACCTACCCCGGTGCCCACCTGAAAATTACACCCACACCTGCTCGAAGACGCCCCATTTCCCACAACACTCGCCAACACGGTTACCAATTATTTAAATGAAAACTGGAACTCTGCAACATCACGCCTGATTGAATGGGATGCGCTGAAGGTGGTGTTCAGAGGGGCGACGATAGGAAAGCTGGTGGGAGCTAGACAAGAGACACACCAGAGGCTGCAGGATATTGAGGGCATGTTACACGTATTAGAGAGGGAGGCAGTGCTAGACCCTGATAAGAGGGAGCAGCTACAATCCACTCACGTAGACCACGCAGAAACTCTGGAGATGTTGCGGACTATAGATTACAGAGCATATCTTCAGCGTAAGCATGCGGAGGCGGACAGAGCTGGTTCCCTGTTGGCCCGCATGGTTAGTGACAGACCAGATGGGCCGACCATATCTAGCATCCGCACCACGGCGGGATATGTAGTCCACACACAAGCCGACATAAATAACACCTTTCGAGCTCACTTAGAGAAGCTCTAAGCGCCTTCCCCCTTGGTGGATGGCTCTCTCGTTGCCGACTTCTTCCAAGACCTCCCCTTCCCAGTCCTTTCGGATAAAGTACAGAAAAGCATGGACAGCCCTATTACTCAACAGGAGATCCGTGCCGCAATTAAAGGTTTAAATCGTAATAAAACACCGGGTCTGGACAGACTCCCTGTTGAGTTCTACCTCACCTACACGGAGTCCTTGGTGCCTACCCTGGAGACTGTCTACAAGACAGCTCTGGAGACGGTTCGCTTACCGAATCCATGATGCAGGCGCAGGTCATGTCTATACCAAAGCTGGGACGGAGTGGACTTGTCAAACTATAGACCCCTCTCTATGTTAGCCACTGAATATAAAATCTTGAGTAAGGCCCTTGCCAACTGTATACAGCCGCATCTCCCCACAGTTATCTTCAATGACCAGTGCGGACTTCTCCCAAACCGTAGTACTTCGCTTAACACTCGGCGGTTGCACGCAGTAATGGCAGCTACCCCACAGGCCCACCGCCACGCTGGGTGTATTGCATTAGACCTCAGGCAGGCGTTTGATTCCCTGTCATGGGATTTCATGTTTGCAACGTTGCGGCGTTTTGGATTTCCAGACAAGTATTTAAAATGGGTCCGTTTACTGTACACGGCCCGACGGCTAGGGCCCGTATGGGCCACTATATTTCTGATATATACACTATACATCGTGGCACAAGGCAGGGGTGCCCTCTGTCCCCCTTGTTGTTTGTGCTGGCATTGGAACTGCTGGCCCTGGCTCTTCGAAAATCGGCGGCCCAGCTCGGTATCTGCGTCAATGTTGTGCATCACTTATTATCAATCTACGCAGACGACATGCTCTTATACTTGCAAGACCTCACAGCCGATGCGACCGCCCTCCCAGATATATTTACTACCTTCGTACGCCTGTCGGGTCTGGCCATAAACCCCAACAAATCGACCAGTTACTTTTTCCAGGACACTCCACACATTACTGGTTTACAATTTGGCGCTTACTAATTTTCGGTGGCTCCCACTACCTTTAAATACCTCGCTATTTATGTGTACAGAACACAAGAAAACCAGATAGCAGGCAATATCCAGCAGGCAATAACAGGGCTCTGGGCCACCGTGGGATTCTGGTCTTCTTTGCCTCTCTCAGTAATGGGGCGGGTTAGCTATCTCAAAGATGGTGATGCTACCACGTTTACTATACTATTTTGTGAACTTGCTGGTGGTTCTCCCACAACTCATTTGTACTACACTGGACGCATTACTGACTACCCTCATTTGGGGCGCGGGCCAGAGACGGATCAGCCTTCGGAAACTTCAGCCTGGGACGCAGAGTGGCGGCCTGGGAGTCCCGGTCTTTGGAGGTTACTACTACGCTAGCCAACTCCAGTGGCTGTCATATTGGACTGCAGGGAGGAACTTATGAGAGATTGGGTTTACACAGCAGAGGCTAGATAGAGGGGAACTACACACACTGCTGCTGCCGAGAGCCCGGATCCCTCCCAACTGCCCGCCCTACTGTGGACTGCCCTGCTCTGTTGGAAGAAGGCCTTGGCTTATACATCTGCGGCAGCCCCATATGCTGGGAAAATACCTTTAATAGACCTGCCCACACCACAGGGAAGACTCACACGGACTAGACTTCAGACTTGGGCGGACAATGGGATAGAAGAGGTAGGAGCTTTCTTCGGGTACAGCACGCTGATGGACCATGATTCCTTTGCGCGGGCCACTGGAGCGCCACCACGCCTCTGCTACATGCTGCTATCACACACTACATTAGAGCCACCTGGGCCCCACAGAGGACTGAACGCCCGCAGCACACCTTAGTACACCTCCTATACTACATGGGACCTGGGGTACATCTGGTGCGTTGGTTATATACTGGAGTACGGGCACACGCAGCAATCGCTCTTACCTCCCTTAGGGAACAATGGGCTAAGGACTCCAGTGCAGAGATTACAGACCACACATGGAAGTACATACTGGAGTATCCCAAAAAAGTATCACGTAATGCACTGCTCAAATTCATACAGACGGTGGTACTGCATGGATCATAACTAACGCTGAAGCGGATACACCACTTGTTCCTGGATTCCCCCCATAGCTGCCCCAGGTGTAGAGGAAAGAGGCTGGCTTCCTCCATATGCTTTGGTCCTGTCCCCGACTAATGAGCTACTAGGAGGGGGTGCAACACTCCCTAACCACAGTGACACAAATACGGATCCCAGATGAAGCCCTGGCTTGCTTGGTGGGCATTCGCAGGTGCTCCTGGGTTCAGAAGGTGCGGCTAAGGTTTGTGGATCTGGCCCTCATCTTGGCAATCAGGGTGATTACAATGAGGTGGAAGTCCCCCAGATGCCCGGCAGTCACGATCTGGCAGACTGACATGATCCAATGGGGAAGAGCGGAGGGGGCTGTCCTCCGGAGGAAGAGAGAGGGCTGAGGCGACAACACATCTCCCTGGACTGGGAGGCCATGTTGATTGAGCAGGAGACACTAGACCTGGCTCCCACACAGGACGCCACGTCACAGTAAAGCAAAGAGTGTGAGTCCATTCGTACCTGTACGGCCCGTGGAACAGAGATATTATGATTTTACCCTGTAAAATGGACCCTTGGGAGGTCGCTTTTATTGTGACTCCATGTTACCCTCATCGATGATGCAGTGCGACTGACCAGGAGGGGGTTAGGGAGGGAGAGGAGAGGGGGGGGGGGGAACAGTTGGGGGTTTCCTTTTGTCACTGATTTGACTTTAAATATGCTCTACTTTGAATAATGGATACGACACTACATGTACATTATTGGTTCAGAGAAGGGATCAGGCTATAGATACTCTTTGTACGCCTCTCTTACACTGAAAGATTTTGGGAAACCAAATTGTTATGTATAAATGCACTGGTAATGTTACGGTGGGAGAAAAACAAAAAAGACTATTTGAAATGATTGGACATAACAGTGCATGATATATTGTGGTCATCAATAAAGTGTGTTAAAAAGATATATATATCTGTTACTGTCTAATGCTTGTTTCAGCACATCTATTTTACACTAGAATGAGGCTGGTTCAATAAATGCTTTTTTGAAAAACATCTCCAACGTTTATTCTGTGTATCTCTCGCCGAGTCAAAGTGAGCACGAAGAACTAAACAACTAGTAGCACTTTTCTGAGGGATCAGGGTTGTCATGGTCTACCGTTCCCAAGAACTATTCTCTGCTTGGTAAGAGGGGTTTCTAGTGTCACCTAGTTGAATAAAGGCTGACATACTCGGTGGGGGTGTCCGGCAATGTTCCCTCTAATTTTTTCCTCTGTGTGCGGCAGTGGAGGGTCTCTGTGCCCTGCAACCATGGCTATGTGCGCCAGGAACTACACTGCGCATGTCTGTGGCACCAAATGTATACTTTAAAAAGTGAAAAGATGGTGCATTTTCACACATACAGGGTCTTAAGGGCAGTTTGCAAATGTATTGTATTGCCTATATTTTCATTGTTGTGCCTGTGACTGCTGTTGTCTGTCTTCCCCGCTGCCTGTACATGGTCCATGCCCCTTTTTCTTCCCTCTGTTCCCCTCGCTGTCCCCGTGCTCTCTCTACCCGGCCTTCCCTTCTGTACCCCTCGCTGCCCGTGTCTCTGCCCAGTTTTCACTTCTGTTCCCCTCGCTGCCCCCGTGCCTCTCTGCCTGTTCTTAGCTGCCCCTATATTTCTGTATTTTGCCTCTGTGCCATTAGTTTTTTGTGCCCGTCTGCCCTCTGTGCCACTCGTTTTTGTGCCTCTTTTGCCTTTTGTTCCACTCGTTTTTTGTGCCCGTCTGCCCCACTCGTTTTTGTGCCTTTCTGCCCTCTGTCTCTGTCCCACTCGTTTTTGTGCCTTTCTGCCCTCTGTCTCTGTCCCACTCGTTAATGTTAATGTTAATGGGGTAACTTATATAGCGCACGGCTACTCCAAGGAGTGTCCCGGCGCTCTCTGACCTGTAGATGAGAAAGAAAGATGTAAAGAACAGAAACATAACTAATTACTGATTGTAAAGCCAAGTTTTCAAAGCCTTTCTAAAGGCAAGCAGATTGAAGGTACGGCGAAGATCAACAGGAAGGGAGTTCGACAGTTTGGGGGCGAGATGTTTAAAGGAATGTCCACCTATCCTGACCTTCCTAATGGGAGGAACCGTTGCCAGGCCGAGACATTCAGATCGGAGAGATCTGGTGGGTTTATAGAAAAGGAGCCGTTTCTGAATGTACAAGGCCCCAACCAAATGGAGTGCCTTATGGGCTAATGTGAGAGCTTTGAAAATAATACGCTTCTTGACAGGGAGCCAATGAAGGGAGGAAAGCAACTCAGATGACCTAGCTTGCCGAGGTAGGCCGAAAATAGCCCTTGCCGCGGAGTTTTCTACTACCTGAAGTTTATGAAGGAGGTAATCCGGTAAACCCAGGTAGAGAACATTTGAATAGTCAATCCTGGAACAGATCAGAGCCTGTACTGTCAACTTCCTGTGGACTAAAGGAAGCAGAGGAAGGAATTTACGCAGCATTTTTAGCAGACCAAAGCAGGTGCTGGTGAGACCTGAGATCTGAGTTTTCAACGAAAGGGTGTTGTAGATTTTGATCCCCAGGTTTTTAGCAACCACGGAGGAAGAGGAAGGGGGTGACATGCACACCGGCCACCATTCCTGCCAAGGCGGGTCTGCCTGACAGCCAAAGAAGAGCACCTCAGATTTATCAGGGTTGCACTTGAGGCTGCATCGCTGAAACCAGTCGAAGACAGCCCTAAGGCAACCACGGATGCTCTCCCCGTCGAACTCCATGCCCTTCTTGCAGGTGAAGAGAAGCTGGGTGTCGTCAGCGTATGATATGATCTGGGCACCCATGGACTCCGCAAGTACCGCCAATGGAGTCATGAAGATGTTAAAAAGGGTCGGGCTTAGCACCGACCCTTGTGGGACTCCGACATCCATAGGCGGCACCTCGGCGGAGTACGGCGGGGCCCAGACCACTTGTCGACGACCCGCTAGGTAAGATCTCAGCCAGCTCAACACCATCCCTCTGAGACCAATCTCGTGAAGTCTTCTCAAGAGGGCCTCATGCGGGACGGTGTCGAAGGCCGCCGACAGATCCAACATCACCAGCATAGCTCTTCCACCTGCGTCGAGAACTTCCTTAATGGCTTCATTAACTTCCAAAAGAGCGGTCTCGGTGCTCAAATTTGAGCGGAAGCCAGATTGGGTAGAGTGGAGTAACCCCTGATCTTCAAGAAAGGAAGAAAGCACAGAGTGGACGTGCTTCTCGACGATCTTTGCTAAACTGGGCAGGAGAGATATGGGCCTATAGTTAGCATGTATCTCTGGATCAAGGCCTGGTTTTTTTAGAAGGAGAACAACCATTGCCTTCTTCCAGGCTTGCGGAACAATGCCGCTAGACAAGGATAAGTTCAAGACAGGATAAATTAGGGAATTTAGAATCATAGCATTCCTAGCTAGAAAACTCGCCGGACAGGGGTCAAGCGGAGAACCTGATTTGATCTTGAGTAAGAGATCCAGAGAGATAGATTCCGATAAAGGTGGAAACTCCGATAGAATGGGGCATGGATCAGATGGAAAAGACAACAGATTGGAATCTATCAAAGATACATTAGGGGCAGCTGGAGGAAAGGATTCTTGGATCAGTCTGATTTTAGTATTAAAGAAGATGGCTAGATGGAAAATTTATGCTGGACTGAACTAGATTTGGGGAGAGAAACTCTTTTACGATGGTAAAAATTTCTTCTCGTTTTTGTGCCTTTCTGTCCTCTGTCTCTGTCCCACTCGTTTTTTTGCCTTTCTGCCCTCTGTCTCTGCCCCACTCGTTTTTGTGCCTTTCTCCCCTCTGTCTCGGTCCCACACGTTTTTTGTGCCTTTCTGCCCTCTTGCCTTCTGTTCCGCTCGTTTCCCCAGCTGCTGTGGCCTTTTGTTTAAATATTGCTGTTAATCAGAGCCCCTTCACGGGCTCCGATTAACAGCACTATTTAAACAAAAGGCCACAGTCTGCCCGCTCCCACATATCCGCAAGTGCCACAATCCCCACCAGCCCCCGCCCCTCCTCCTTACCTGTACTCCTCACGCCCGCTCATTCACGATCGCCCTGCTCGCTTCTTTAAAGAGGCCGGCAGCGCGACTCCTTCTAGCGACGTCCTGTGTGCGCACTCCACGTGAGGTGGTGCGCGCCAACGTCAGGGGAGGTGCACGCGCCCTAGAGGGAACGGTGATGTCCGGAATCAGTTTGGACACCAGGCCCGCAGTGTATGTAGTCTAAACGTGCAGATCCTATATAGGTGTATAGGAATTACATGACACTACTATTCCAAACAGTAGAAACAATTTCTCCAAAGATATTAGATTTGTCTGATTATAGGCTGGGTGTGTGGCAGTTAGAGGAGAGAAGCTTTAACATCATTCCCACTTATTAAGGTAATTAAGCTGGCCCGGGCCCAACTGGCTTGTCCATATCAGAGACTAAGTTTGCCAATACTCCAACCCTTGCTGCTGCCCCGTTACTCCATAGCCTTGCCACTATTTAAAATGTGGGTTTCAAGGTTCAAATCCACAATATTTTCTGCATCACAGCTCAGTAGGGAGCTAGCCTCATGCATCATAGCTGAGTAGGGACCTAGCCTCGTGGGTGTCACTACTAGATGTCATTGTCTTCCTTCTTCCATGCACTGCCATATCCACAGGAAACTTTAACACTGTATTGTCTGCACACGTGGGGTTACCCTTAGTTCCAAAGGTAAAATAGCCGTTTGTTTCCTCAAGTTCTTTAACCCGGCCACAGATCAGCTTTACACCCCCCCCCATTGCCCTAACAATTTCAAGATGAGCCTTAGATTTAGCAGACACACAAAATACATTTATTTTTGTTGCCAGCCCCTTGCAATGATCTTTAGCATAGCATTCCAAGGTTTTCTTCATTGGGGCTAATAAATTGCCATTAGATTTGTGTTTTGACTTGGCTAAAACATACATGGGCCGAACAAATTTTAAACTGGAAAAAAATGAACTGCTATAGAAAGGCACTTTCATCACTACTGCAGAACTCAGCTGTTGAGGAGGACAAAAGAAAACCAGATGAGATCATGCGCCTTACCAGGGATACTCCACCCTCTGCTCCCAGGGTCCGGTGGGCCAGATGTTGTTTCCCCCAGACAAGCAGATTGTCCAACAATGTTCAGTCAAGCTGGGTGACCCAATCTCCTACAGTCAGCTTAGCGTCTCATTTCTGCTGCCTTATAATCCCGTTGAAGAGCCTTAATCCTGCTCCCTCTTGAAGTGGCTTGCAGACCAAGGGGGATCCAGCACCATAGATGCTCTTGACGGGCCGACAAAAACTCTTAAATCTTTAAATGAAATCCAACTGTGTGCTGCAAGAGAAGGGCCTCAAGCAGCCTGTGGCGTTCGCAAGCTGTACCAACACGCCCGGCGCCACCATGTCTCAACTGAAGGGTGTGGTCTCCGGCTCACTGCACATCAGGTGATGTGTACGCGCATTGACTCCGCCCTTGTGCAAGTCTGAGCCAATGAAGATAGCAATGTCCCGCTGTACTATGTAAGGGAAGCTTGTGTGGTGACTCTTTAGGTCTCGCCTAGCGACGCAGTGCATGCTTTGCTCGCTTGCGAGATCTATTGTCGTCGATTTAGCTTCGGAAGCGGGGTGGAAGCTCCACCTATGTTTCCGATTGGCGTGCGTGAAAAATCTGTGCTTTTTATTGGAAGGGAGGCATGTTTGTTCCCTCCCTGTCTCCTTTTTGCCATGCCTGCCCAGAAAGGGGATGTGCATGTCATCTCTTTTGCTCGCCACATTTCAGGCATTCCAAGCATGAGGCACAACGCGCGCATGGCACTCTTTCACTTTTAGATAGTTTTTAGGTCTCGCCTGTCGATGCGCATCGAGCTTGCGAGACTATGGGGGCTTATCCACTCTTTAACCAACTTGCAAGGAATCGTGGCGATTCCTTGCAGTGCACGAGAAATTTAAGGTCAATGCGCATGCGCAATGAGCTTCAAAGCGCGTGCACATGGCCCCAGCCGCCTGCCTTGCCTGCTCTCTCTGTCACAGCCTCCCCCAGCTCCGCCTCCTCACTTCTTGATTGCACGGCCGTTAGGCCGTGCCTCCCCTACTCTCCTCCCCCCTCCTCCTCCTCCTACTCTCCTCTCCCCTACTCCTCCTACTCTCCTCCCCTGCCTGCCGTGTCGCACCTCTCCCCGCTGCTAACAAAGACACATACCATTCACGAAAAATTGGACCCCGAAATCAAATTTTGGACTTTTTTTTTAATCTAGTAACAGTATAAGAGCAATATTATGTATTTAGTCTTTAAAGGGAAAGTTATGTTGCATGAAGAACGTTTTGGAAATAAATGCCCGCCTGCAGCCGCCTGCCTTGCATGTTTTTCACTTCAGGCGCATCCCTCCCACACACCCGCTCCGCCCCTCCCCTGCCTGCCGTGTCGCATTTCTTCTACAGCCTTCGACATCTGTTCCCCAACCCACAAACGCCAGCACCTCCCCTCTTTCTTCCCGGACACAGCCAGGCTCGCAATTCCACTCCCCCTCACGACGCACCTCCGGATCCGCCCCCTCCCCACTTTCTCTACCACCACTCTAGCACTGCTTGTCTTCCGTGAAACTGTCTGGCACACAAAAGTCTTACCATTAACAAGACCTATTGCCCAGCAGAAATGACTTTCGTCTTCAACTCTAAGTTGCCCAAATCTATTTTTTGGGACAATGAAACATACTTATTTGTTAACAAACTTTTCTACAGCCTTCGACATCTCTTCCACAACCCACAAACGCCAGAACCTCCCCCCTCTGTTCCCGTACACAGCCAGGCTTGCAATTCAACTCCCCCTCCCCAGACGCCAGCACCTCCCCTCTCTGTCCCTGCACACTGCCAGGCTCTCAGAACACAATAAACGAAAGACTTGAAACTGAAATAGTCGACAAAAAGAAATAATGACAGACGTATTACAAGCTACATCGCCGTGTGCATTCCCCAATCAGCAGGCCTACTATTCCCACCCCTCCCTCTACAGCGTGCTACGCAAAAAATAGCGATAGTATGTATAGCATTGCACCTAAAAAACAGTTAATATTACAACCCACAAACGCCAGCACCTCCCCCCTCTGTTCCCGTACACAGCCAGGCTCGCAATTCAACTCCCCCTCCCCAGACGCCAGCACCTCCCCTCTCTGTCCCTGCACACAGCCAGGCTCTCAGAACACAATAAACGAAAGACTTGAAACTGAAATAGTCGACAAAAAGAAATAATGACAGACGCATTACAAGCTACATCGCCGTGTACATTCCCCAATCAGCAGGCCTACTATTCCCACCCCTCCCTCTACAGCGTGCTACGCAAAAAATAGCGATAGTATGTATAGCATTGCACCTAAAAAACAGTTACTATTTTGACATTATAAAGGAAAAAAAAAACACAGACTCACTCCCATTCAGCGGCCTTACTATTTCCCCCCCTCCCTCTACAGCGTGCTACGCAAAAATTAGCGCTTGTATCTATAGCATTGCACCTAAAAAACATTTAATATTTTGACATGATTATAAACGAAATGAAACACACAGAGTCAGTCCCATTCAACGGGCCTACTATTTCCCTCCCCCGACACAGCGTGACATCACAAAGCCTCTAGCACATCCACGTGACTAAACAGTCCTCGCAACCCGCCCTAACCCCCAACAATACGCCGGACCTGCTCGGACCACTCTTCAATACCATTTACATGAACACACAGCCAGGCCACAGACTCCAAGGCTTTCGTCAACAAAACTACAGGATGCTAGAGTACTTTAAGCGCCATCGTCAAGATTGTAATCACTTGTGAAGTTCCTTTGGGGATGTGCTAATTTAGAACAGCAGGATGCGAGCCGGGTGTTGGCCCGAGAACAACAACAAACCCAAAAAAACAAAAAATCCCACTGAAAGAAAATACTAACACTAGAAACGTGATGCTTTTTTCGCAAAACTCAAAAAATCCCACTGAAAGAAAATACTAACACTAGAAACGTGATGCTTTTTTAACAAAACTCATTTACTTTACATAACCATGCCTACTATTTCACAGCCTCCCTCTACAGCGTGGTATGTAAAATCGGGCGATTCTACGTCGACGCTTGTACAGACTAAAGATTTCCTATGTTGCCTTCTTTTGGATAACCACCATCTTTCTCATACACACACATTAAGGGACGCATCCGCAGCAAAGTTCTGTATTTACAATACGTGCACACACAGCAACAACAATTCTAGCATTTAAAACTACCCACAGACACATTCAAGGGCCTCATCCTCAGCAATGCTCACGATTTTACTAATTAAAATAACAACACCACTTTAAGGGAAAATATTGCATCAAGCCTCTGTCCCATTCAGCACCATACATAAGCTCATACCATTTCGCCACATCTGTCTCTACATTTATGTATTGCCAGACAAATTAGCCACCATATTTCTCATTCTACAACCGTACCCACACACCAAAAACAAGGAAAACAGGATTTCAAAGTAGCCACACACACATTAAGGGACGCATCCTCAGCAAAGTTTTGTATTTTCCTAATAAACATAACGTCACAAGTTTGAGAATTACAAGAGTGGTACTTTTAAAAGGTTAACTTTTTATACTTTGACAGCTTTATATATGCCATTTGTAAGGGTAACTTGGAGCAGACAGTTGAATTCGAATTACAGGAACGGAAAAAAAATGGCGTTTGCTTTGTCAGTTGAGAGCGAACTCTTATGTGCGATTAAGGGAGTTGCCCAGGGAAGTCTACTGTCGCGCCAATGTCGAAAGTTCATCTGCATACACATTCAAACGTTCACACTTCCAAGTCGCGCACATCAGCTAGTGTGACTTTTCCTTGGGGCAAGGGAAGGATTAAAACCTTTGATCCTACAAACGCACCAAAAACACAGAGCATGCTCGTTGTGCACATTCAGCCGTTATGCACCCACAACGGCTCTTTGGACTACATGCTTGTTCCGAAACATACACTCATTATTATAAAGGCCAGCAACACGTACACACACAACAGCATTAACTCCCATAAGCACATACTACAGCGCACAAACAAACACTAAAGTGAAAGAAAGTGCCAGTCACAAGAGGGATGGATAGTTTTAATTAAAAAATACTTGGGTACTACATTCATAAACACAACAGGCTCATCCCCATTCACCTTGACTCCTAATTTATAGCCTACCTGTAGAGCGCACTATGGAAAAATGGTGAATTTTACGTCTACGCTTGCATATACTACAAAATTAATCCGTTGTCTTCATTGGCATAAACTTATTACAACTATTCCAATGCTAGCAACACACCATTAACAACGATTACAGGATTTAAAAGTAGCCACACACACATTAAGGGACGCATCCGCAGCAAAGTTCTGTATTTACAACACGTACACACACAGCAAAAACAATTCCAGCATTTAAAACTACCCACAGACACATTTAAGGGCCGCATCCTCAGCAATGCTCACTATGTTCATAATAAAAATAACGACAAGTCTTTAAGGGTGTCGTTAGTTTTGCACACTCACCCTCACTCACCCTCACCCTCACTCACCCTCAACCCCTCACCTACCCTCACCCTCACTCACCCTCACCGTCACCCTCACCCTCACTCACCCTGAACCCCTCATGCCATTTTGAAGGGTAACTTGGAGCAGACAGTTGAAGTCGAATTACAGTAACGGAGAAAATGGCGTCTGGAAACGTGATTTTTTTTACCAAAACTCCTATAGTTTACATACCATGCCGTACACACACACCAACAACAATTCCAGCATTTAAAACTACCCACACACACATTCAAGGGCCGCATCCTCAGCAATGCTCACGATTTTCATAATAAAAATAACAACACAACTTTGATGGCAAATATTGCATCCAGCCTCTGACCCATTCAGCACCATACATCAGCTCATAACATTTTGCCACACCTGTCTCTACATTTATGTATTGACAAACAAAATCATCGACCATCTTTCTCATTCGCCCACTGGATTTTAACGTTGCCACACACACATTAATGGACGCATCCGCAGCAATGTTCAGTATTTTCATACTAAACATAAACGCCACAACTTTGAGCCTGTATATTACAAGAGTTACATTAAGGGACGCATCCGCAGCAAAGTTCTGTATTTACAACACGTACACACACAGCAAAAACTATCCCAGCATTTAAAACTACCCACAGACACATTTAAGGGCCGCATATGCAGCAATGCTCATGATTTTCATAATAAAAACAACAACACAACTTTGATCGCAAATATTGCATCCGGCCTCTGACCCATTCAGCACCATACATCAGCTCATAACATTTCAGCACATCTGTCTCTACATTTATCTATTGCCAGACAAATCAGTCACCATATTTATCATTCTCCAACCCGTACACACACACACACAGAACAACAATTACAGTATTTACAAGTAGCCACACACACATTAAGGGACGCCTCCGTAGCAAAGTTCTGTTTTTACAAGACGTACACACACACCCCAACAACAATTCCAGCATTTAAAAATACCCACAGACACATTCAAGGGACGCATCCTCAGCAATGATCACCCTCACTCACCCTCAACCCCTCACGTACCCTCACCCTCACTCACCCTCAACCCCCTCACCCTCAACACCTCACCCTCACTCACCATCAACACCTCACCCTCAACCCCTCACCCTCAACCCCTCACCCTCAACCCCTCACCCTCAACCCCTCACCCTCAACCCCTCACCCTCAACCCCTCACCCTCAACCCCTCACCCTCAACCCCTCACCCTCACCCTCACCCTCACCCTCACCCTCAACCCCTCACCCACACCCTCAACACTTCACCCTCAACTCCTCACTCACCCTCACTCACCCTCACTCTCACTCACCCTCAACACCTCAGCCTCACCCTCACTCACCCTCAACACCTCCCAATCACTCACCCTCACTCACCCTCAACCCCTCACCCTCACTCACCCTCAACGCCTCACCCTCACTCACCCTCAACACCTCACACTCACTCACCCTCACCCTTTCTCACCCTCAACACCTCACCCTTTCACCCTCAACCCCTCACTCACCCTCACTCTCACTCACCCTCACTCACCCTCAACCCCTCCCCCTCACTCACCCTCACTCACCCAACACCTCACCCTCACTCACCATCAACATCTCACCCTCACTCACCCTCTCACCCTCACTCACCCTCAACCCCTCACCCTCCCTCACCCACACTCACCCTCACTCACCCTCAACACCTCACCCTCACTCACCCTCACCCACACTCACCCTCTCTCACCCTCAACGCCTCACCCTCACTCACCCTCAACACCTCACACTCACTCACCCTCACCCTCTCTCACCCTCAACACCTCACCCTTTCACCCTCAACCCCTCACTCACCCTCACTCACCCTCACTCACCCTCAACCCCTCCCCCTCCCTCCCCCTCACTCACCCTCAACACCTCACCCTCACTAACCCTCAACCCCTCATCCTCACACCCTCAACCCTTCACCCTCACTAACTCTCAACCCCTCAATCACCCTTACCCTCACTCACCCTCAATACCTCACCCTCACTAACACTCAACCCCTCACTCACCCTCACTCTCACCCTCACTCACACTCAACACCTCAGCCTCACCCTCACTCACCCTCACCCTCACTCACCCTCAACCCCTCATGCCATTTTGAAGGGTAACTTGGAGCAGACAGTTGAAGTCGAATTACAGTAAGGGAGAAAATGGCGTCTGGAAACGTTATGTTTTTTTAACAAAACTCCTATAGTTTACATACCATGCCGTACACACACACCAACAACAATCCCAGCATTTAAAATTACCCAGAGACACATTCAAGGGCCGCATCCTCAGCAATGCTCACGATTTTCATAGTAAAAATAACAACACAACTTTGATGGCAAATATTGCATCCAGCCTCTGACCCATTCAGCACCATACATCAGCTCATAACATTTCGCCACACCTGTCTCTACATTTATGTATTGCCAAACAAAATCATCGACCATCTTTCTCATTCGCCCACTGTATTTTAACGTTGCCACACACACATTAATGGAGGCATCCGCAGCAATGTTCAGTATTTTCATACTAAACATAAACGCCACAACTTTGAGCCTGTATATTACAAGAGTTACATTAAGGGACGCATCCGCAGCAAAGTTCTGTATTTACAACACGTACACACACAGCAAAAACTATCCCAGCATTTAAAACTACCCACAGACACAGTTAAGGGCCGCATACGCAGCAATGCTCACGATTTTCATAATAAAAACAACAACACAACTTTCATGGCAAATATTGCATCCGGCCTCTGACCCATTCAGCACCATACATCAGCTCATAACATTTCGCCACATCTGTCTCTACATTTATGTATTGCCAAACAAATCAGCCACCATATTTATCATTCTACAACCCGTACACACACACACAGAACAACAATTACAGTATTTACAAGTAGCCACACACACATTAAGGGACGCCTCCGCAGCAAAGTTCTGTTTTTACAAGACGTACACACACACCAACAACAATTCCAACATTTAAAACTACCCACAGACACATTCAAGGGCCGCATCCTCAGCAATGCTCACCCTCAATCACCCTCACCCTCAACCCCTCACCTACCCTCACCCTCAACACCTCACCCTCAACACCTCACCCTCAACCACTCACCCTCAACCACTCACCCTCAACCACTCACCCTCAACCACTCACCCTCAACCACTCACCCTCAACCACTCACCCTCAACCACTCACCCTCAACCACTCACCCTCAACCACTCACCCTCAACCACTCACCCTCAACCACTCACCCTCAACCACTCACCCTCACTCACCCTCAACCACCCTCAACCCCTCACCCTCACTCACCATCAACATCCCACCCTCACTCACCCTCAACACCTCACCCTCAACCCCTCACCATCAACCACTCACCATCAACCACTCACCCTCAACCACTCACCCTCAACCACTCACCCTCAACCACTCACCCTCACCCTCACTCACCCTCCCTCACCCTCAACCCCTCACCCTCACTCACCCTCAACCCCTCACCCTCACCCACCCTCAACTCCTCACCCTCAACACTTCACCCTCAACCTCAACCCTTCACCCTCACTAACCCTCAACCCCTCAATCACCCTTACCCTCACTCACCCTCAACACCTCACCCTCACTAACACTCAACCCTTCACTCACCCTCACTCTCACTCACTCACCCTCAACACCTCAGCCTCACCCTCAACACCTCAGCCTCACCCTCACCCTCACTCACTCTCAACTCCTCATGCCATTTTTAAGGGTAACTTGGAGCAGACAGTTCAAGTCGAATTACAGTAAGGGAGAAAATGGCGTCTGGAAACGTGAAGTTTTTTTAACAAAACTCCTATAGTTTACATAGCATGCCGTACACACACACCAACAACAATCCCAGCATTTAAAATTACACACAGACACATTCAAGGGCCGCATCCTCAGCGTTGCTCACGATTTTCATAATAAAATTTAACACAACTTTGATGGCAAATATTGCATCCAGCCTCTGACCCATTCAGCACCATGCATCAGCTCATAACATTTCGCCACACCTGTCTTTACATTTATGTATTGCCAAACAAATTCATCGACCATCTTTCTCATTCGCCCACTGGATTTTAACGTTGCCACACACACATTAATGGACGCATCCGCAGCAATGTTCAGTATTTTTATACTAAACATAAACGCCACAACTTTGAGCCTGTATATTACAAGAGTTGTAGGTTTAAAACTGAAACTTTGTATACTTTGGAAGCTTTATATATGCCATTTTTAAGGGTAACTTGGAGCAGACAGTTGAAGTCGAATTACACTAAGGAAAAAAAAAAAAGAATGCCCTTTGCTTTGTCAGTTGCGAGCGAACTCTTATGTGCGCTTAAGGGAGTTGCCCAGGGAAGTCTACTGTCGCGCCAATGTCGAAACTCCATCTGCATACACATTCAAACATTCACACTTCCAAGTCGCGCACATCAGCTAGTGTGACTTTTCCTTGGGGCAAGGGAAGGACTAAAAGCTTTGATCCTTTCTTAAACCAAAAACAAAAAAAAAAAGTTTCTTGCATCGTTACCCCCCCTATTTAAGCAGAGGGACGGGTCACTTTAAGTCATACTCTGTTTTTACCTGCGAGGACAGAACTTGGACTTACAGAACGACGCTGTACTTGCCGCTATCGACCAACAGCCACTGAAAAACTACGCCATTCAATCTTAGAAAGTAAGTGCATGGAACTTTTATTTCTATACATCTAAGGGACAGTATTGATAAATGTACTTGCGTTTATTAGAACGGTTACTATATCAACATTGCACCTGTGTTAAATTATTGTGCAACATGTTCGTTGGGAAAAGTAAATTTTCTATGGTAATACTTAGCAAAGGACTACGTAATTTCTCAAGCAGGTCATACCTTTGTTTAAACCTACCGATACATATTTCTTTTTTTTTTATCGTTATATCTTGTAGGTTATTCGTACGCTTTCAACATTTCCTTGATAGGGGGAAAGAAACTGCGCACCAACATATATCATGTAAGTACAGCCAACTGTTCACTCTGCTACACAATTTGCCCTTTCGTTCATAACACTTCGACTCGCCACACAGAACATTTCTTCCAATAATTCAAGGCACAACATAAGTTTGACACACACCCTCTCGTACATCTCCTTGTGTTACCTTTTCACGCACACACAACTAACAAGACTTACTAAATTACAAGCACGACATATTGATTGCAAGCACAACTTCAGGTTACTTGACACTATCAACAAGATCAACAGTACCCACAGCTTCAGCTTGCACCTAACACACAAAAGCGCACACACATTATCACATTCACATGCATAGGAACAAACATCCCCGTTACACCATGCGAACTACATTCGATACTTTTAAAAAAAAAAAAAACACTCGACACACACTTTCGGAACATTCGGCCGCAATCTCATATCATACCACTTCGCCATACTCCCAGGAACATTTCGTTCACAACTTCAACTACATACATTACTTGCACACTAACTGGGTACACTTTCAATATTACACGCAAACCGCATTCATTCTCAGATTTAATGCAACACAGTAACTACTCCAAGTTACAAGATGACCCATACACACCTTTTTTTTACGTCTGTTACTATTACCTTTTCACGCACACACGGTTAAGAACACATACTATATAACACGCACGCCGAATTGAGTGCGACCACAACAGAACACTCATTACGCTTTTAGTCACAGCTTCACAGCAAGACAGTAAACAGGATGATCGGACTCAAGAGTGAACAGAGCTGCAGCTTACACAAATCACACACACCCTGTCATATTATCTTTCAATATTACACGCATACCGCTTTCATTCTCAGATTAAATGCAACACAGTAACCAGTCCAAGTTACAAGATGACACATACACACCTTTTTTTACATCTCTTAGTATTAACTTTTCACGCACACACGGTTAAGAACACATACTATATCACACGCACGCCGAATTGAGTGGGACCACAACAGAACACTCATTACGCTTTTAGTCACAGCTTCACAGCAAGACAGTAAACAGGATGATCGGACTCAAGAGTGAACAGAGCTGCAGCTTACACTAATCACACACACCCTGTCACATTAGGCAAAACACTGACTGCCACCCTTATACAGCACGTGCGACTCCAACGCAATCTAAGATCATACCACTTCGCCACTACAGCACCAAACTTTCAGTCAGAACTTCTAATTGCACATTTATTTGCACGCAAACAGGCTACACTTTACAACATTCACGCGGAATGCATTCATTCGCAGCTTCACTGCCACACAGTAACTAATCCAAGTTACAAGCTGACACACGAAAACAGCCGCTCGTACAACTACTAGTATTACCTTTTCACAAACACACATCCAATAACACATTAGCCAGGATTAGCTGCCTACAAAAACTAAACACTTGACCTTACACTTACTACACTATTCACAGGCACACTGTAACATTAGGGGGAATAGTACAGCCATAAACCGTTCGCAACACTTCGCCACACCACAACAAACTTTTCATACACACATTCCACGATCAAGGGGACTTTCACACACACCCTCTATTACATGGCTACTCACAAGCTTTCTCTCAGGGGCCAAATTTACTGTTTTGTTTGTGTCCAAGGGCCGCATCGGTGGGGGCAGGGTCAGTGGGTAAGGGTCGGGGCTACAGCAACAAAATAAAACTGACCATGAGGTTAATCACAGGACCCTGCAGCCGAAGGCTTCGTCCACTGAGCCCTCCCGCCATACACATAATTTTCTCTCTCTCTTTCTCTCTCGGTATCCCTCCCTCTCTATAGCTCTCTCTCCCTCTCTCTAGCTCCCCCTCCCTCTCTCCTGTCTTCCTCTGTCTCACTCTAACTGTGTTACTCCCTCTGTCTCACTCCCTCTCTCTCCCTCCTCCTCTCTCTCCCTCCCTCCCTCTCCGTCTCCCTCCCTATCACTCTGCATCTCACTCCCTTTCCCTTCCTCTCCCTCCATTTCCCTTCCTTTCCCTCACTTTCCCTCCCTCTCTGTCTTTGTACATTACTCTCCATTTCCCTTCCCTTCACTCCCTCTCTGTCTTTGTACATTACTTGCACACTAACTGGGTACACTTTCAATATTACACGCACACTGCATTCATTTTCAGATTCAATGCAATACAGTAACTAATCTAAGTTACAAGATGACACACACACACCTTTTTTGTACGTCTCTCACTATTAACTTTTCACGCACACACTCACTCCCTCTCCATCCCCAACAACAATTCCAGCATTTAAAACTACCCACAGACACATTCAAGTCCCGCATCCTCAGCAATGCTCACGATTTTCCTAAGGGGGTCGTTATTTTTGCACCCTCACACACACTCACCCTCACCCTCACTTACCCTCAACGCCTCACCCTCAACACCTCACCCTCACCCTCACTCACCCTCACTCACCCTCCCTCACCCTCAACGCCTCACCCTCACTCACCCTCACCCACACTCACCCTCATTCTCACTCACCCTCAACGCCTCACCCTCACTCACCCTCAACACCTCACCCTCACCCTCAACCCCTCGCCCTCCCTCACCCTCACTCACCCTCACCCACACTCACCCTCATCCTCACTCACCCTCACTCACCCTCAACCCCTCACCCTCACTCACCCTCAACCCCTCACCATCAACCCTTCACCCTCAACCCCTCACTCACCCTCAATCTCACTCACCCTCAACCCCTCCCCCTCACTCACCCTCACTAGCCCTCAACCCCTCACCCTCACACCCTCAACCCTTCTCCCTCAACTCCTCACTCACCCTCACTCTCACTCAACACCTCAACACTTCAGCCTCACCCTCACCCACCCTCAACCCCTCACCCTCACTCACCCTCAACCCCTCACCCTCACTCACCCACACTCACCCTCATCCTTACTCACCCTCAACTTCTCACCCTCACTCACCCTCAATCTCTCACCCTCACCCACCCTCACTCACCCTCAACCCCTCACCCTCACCCACCCTCACTCACACTCATCCTCACCCTCACTCACCCTCAACCCCTCACCCTCACTCACTCACCCTCAACCCCTCACCCTCAATCACTCACCCTCACCCACCCTCAAACCCTCACCCTCAACCCCTCACCCTCACTCACCCTCCCTCACCTCACTCACCCTCACTCACCCTCACCCACCCTCAACACCTCATTCTCACTCACCCTCAACCCCTCACCCTCACTCACCCTCAACCCCTCACCCTCAACCCCTCACCCTCACTCACCCTCAACCCCTCACCCTCACTCACCCTCAACCCCTCACCCTCAACCCCTCACCCTCACTCACCCTCAACCCCTCACCCTCACTCACCCTCAACCCCTCACCCTCAACCCCTCACCCTCACTCACCCTCACTCACCCTCACCCACCCTCACTCACCCTCACTCACCCTCAACCCCTCACCCTCACTCACCCTCAATCCCTCACCCTCACCCTCACCCTCACTACCACTCACCCTCAACCCCTCCCCCTCACCCTCACTCACCCTCACCCTCAACACCTCACCCTCACTAACCCTCAACACCTCACCCTCACCCTCACACCCTCAACCCTTCACCCTCACTCACCCTCACCCTCAACACCTCACCCTCACTAACCCTCAACACCTCACCCTCACCCTCACTCTCAGTCACCCTCAACCCCTCACACTCACTCACCCTGACCCTCACTCACCTTCAACCCCTCACCCTCCCTCACCCTCACCCACACTCACCCTCTCTCTCCCTCTCTCTAGCTCCCCCTCCCTCTCTCCTGCCTTCCTCTTTCTCACTCTAACTGTGTTACTCCCTCCGTCTCCCTCCCCCTCTCTCTCCCTCCCTCTCTCCCTCCCTCTCCGTCTCCCTTCCTATCACTCTCCGTCTCACTCCCTTTCCCTTCCTCTCACTCCATTTCCCTTCCTTTCCCTCACTTTCCCTCCCTCTCCCTCACTCTCCATCTCCCTCACTCTCCCTCCCTTTTACTCCCTCTCCATTTCCCTCCCCTTCACTCCCTTTCTGTCTTTGTACATTACTTGCACACTAACTGGGTACACTTTCAATATTACACGCACACCGCATTCATTCTCAGATTCAATGCTACACAGTAACCAGTCCAAGTTACAAGATGACACACACACACCTTTTTTTACGTCTCTCAGTATTAACTTTTCACGCACACACTCACTCCCTCTCCGTCCCCCTCCCCCTCCCTTTTCCTCCCTCTCCCTCTCTCTCCCTCTATCATCTCACCCTGCCTGTGTGCCAGCCGTGGCGCACACACTCACAGCAGCACCACAGCTCTTAACAGGTCTTTAAAAGACCATTTACATGCTAATGTGGCCTTTACGGGAAAAATTAAAAAAGATATATTATAACCATTATTTTTTTTTATCCTTTCAGATTATTAAAACAACAACAAAAGAAACAGAAGTTAAGGTAAATACTACTTTGCTAGTTAGCGGAAAAATTGTCAAAAGTTCATACCTTACAGTCCCCCAAAAAATTAGTTACTTGACAAAGCTTCTTAATTTACATTTGTTGATAAAAACATTTTAGTATAACATATAAGATGCAGAGATGCTTGAAAGCAAGTTACCATCAAGGGAATAGCAAATTTAATAGCAAATCACAAGGTAAGCAATGCTTACCAAATAGTGTTTTTGCTGTCTTGCACAATTTATGCAAGCCAGTAACTACTTGGAACTCTAATGATCTGCATTATATAATGGACCGTGGGGACGCTTTATATCTACAATTGCATTCTATTAACAAAGAAACACTTATGCATCCAGATGACCTGCCAAGGTATATAGACCACAATCAAGAGATATATTCACTTTTGCTACGGAACGCTTACTACGGTGATGTCCTTAAACGTTTTGATAAAGCCTACCCAGATATTAGCACAGCATTAAATGTTACTGTTAATAAGCACTGTGGTGTTATACTTTGTATTAATGTTTATGTTATAGCTATTTTCAAACATATGCAATCATACTTTGTATTTGATTCACATAGTAGGGACCATGAAGGCATGCCTCATTCAAACGGAACATGTGTTACAATTGCATTTCATTCTTTTGAAGGGCTGATTCAATATGTTATGAAACTAGCATATAACTTTACACATCAGGCTGAGCAATGTGTCCAATTTGAATTAACACCAATAGATATAAAAGTCATTAAAAGGAAATCATTTACAAAAGCACTTACTGTGCACAAAAAAAATAGTCACCTACTGCAAGAAAGAAAAATGTGGGTACATACTACTGAATGTACTCCTAATCAGACTATAACATCAACAACAATGTCTTCAGATGATTAACAGAATAAAAGTAAGGGAGGGAATAGCAATACTAATCATTTAGCACAATTACCAGGGAATAGTAAATCTATACAGGGAACAAATAAACCGTCTCTGAAAAGAAAAAGGGATTCAAGTACATGTCCAACTAAAGTTGTACAAAGAAAAAAAGTTAATACAGCTGAAGAAGACATTACCAACAGTCAACTAAGTGCTATTGATAATAACAGACCAAGATACACGCAGGGCCAAAGACAGAAACGAGGTAAACAAATCCATACAATCATTCGCAAATTCCACCGTGAAATATTGCATGGCCCGGAATACATTTGTACTCTTTGCAATCAATTGTGGCATAAACAAACGTTGAAAAATATACGCAGTGTTAGCCAATCCGAAATTTTTCAAAAAGTGTAACATTAGTAACAAGAAAACAAATTTGATTTGTAGGACTTGCTATTATTACATTCGCAAAAACAAAATACCACCATGTTCTATTGTAAATGGCATGGGGTTCCCAAATGTACCAGTTGAATTAGAATTATATGATTTAGAAGAAAGATTAGTTTCACCTAGGATACCATTCTTACAAATTCGGAGTCTGCCACGCGGTTTTCAAAAATCATTATCAGGTGCAGTAGTTAATGTACCTGCAGATGTTATGACAACTGTTACCATTTTACCAAGGCAAATTAATGACGCCATGACAATCCCAGTGAAATTAAAAAGGAAATTAATCTATAAATCATATACACATTATGAGAATATTAGACCAAATACAGTAAAAAAGGCAGCTACATGGCTAGCTAAAAATAGTACAATGTTTAATGAATATGGTGTTACTATTAACCCTGACTGGGAGTATATACCTCCAGAAATAGAATCTCACAATGAGACTTCTGAGACAAACAATTCATCTGATAGTTCAGACAACAAAGAAGCTGGGAATTTGGATACTATGTTAACAAATGAAACAATTACTAGTAATTCGGTGAATGTGTTAAGTTTAGCTCCAGCTGAACATAACACGCCAAGAGGTTTATATGAGGATAAAGATTCAGAGTTTTTGGCTTTCCCTACTATTTTTTGTGGTGAACGAAGGCCTAACAATAAGGAAAGACACATACCGGTACATTATAGTACTATTTGCCAAGCTGAGTTAAGGAGTTATGATAGAAGAGTCGCTAAATCTATTACTAATGTGTTTTTTAAACTGACGAAATTACATATTAAGCAGATCCATGGTAAAATCAACATTTCCATCAGGAAACATTTTACAGATGGGAATAAAATAACTGCTAAAGACATTAAATATAATATTGGCAATGTTTTACAGTTTAATGAGGGTTACAAAGTATTAAAAACTATACGCAGTTCACCTCCATATTGGGAAGGTTGCAAAAAAGATATTTTTGCAATGATAAGGCAACTTGGCATACCCACTTTCTTTTTGACTTTATCTGCTGCCGAAACAAAATGGCACCATTTAATAAATATACTATTGAGAGTTAGAAACTTAAAGGAATGTACAGAGGAAGAATTCTTAAACATGTCTTGGGAAACTAAAAGTAAATTAATACAAGAAGATCCAATAACATGTGCAAGACAGTTTGACTATCAAGTTAGGAAATTCTTTAATTGTGTTTTGCTGAATGGCACTAATCCAATTGGGGAAATAGTAGACTACTTTTACAGAGTCGAATTCCAACAAAGAGGTTCTCCACATATACATGCATTACTCTGGGTAAACAAAGCACCACTGTATGGTGTTTCACCAGTGGAAGAAGTCAATAGCTTTATTGACAAATATATCACTTGTCATAAGTCTGAGAACCCTGTTTTACAACCGTTAATAAATCTACAAAGGCATGGTCACACAAATAATTGCAGACGTAAACAGCAACGGACATGCAAATATCAATATCCAAAATATCCAATGTCAAGAACGCTCATATTAGAGCCATTAACACTTGAGGAGACAAATAAGCAATGGCAAGATAATATGAAAATAATACATGAAGCTATGAATAATACTACTTTTAATAAACTTTCTTTTGACGAATTTTTAGACTTCATTAAAATGGATGATAAAGAATATATTACTTCAATACAAACTAGCTTACAAAAAACAACTATTTTTTTGAAAAGAACACCAGGCGAATGCTTCATCAATAACTACAATAGTACTCTTTTAGAAGCTTGGCGAGCAAACATAGACTTGCAGTTTATACTGGACCCTTATGCTTGTGCTGTCTACATTATCTCATATATCAGTAAATCGCAAAGAGGAATTAGCAAACTTCTAGCGCAAGCTGCTAAAGAGGTAACAAGCAATAGTAATATCAAAGATCAACTTAAACACATAGGAAACAAATTCCTAACTGCACAGAAATTAGTGCTCAAGAAGCAGCATATCTAATTCTTAAAATACCATTACGGAAAAGCTCACGATCATTTGTATTTATTAATACTAGCCGTCCAGAGAAAAGAACTTATTTAATGCGTGATATCGAAACGATTAATAACTTGCCAGAAAATTCAACTGACATTCAATGTGAAAATATTATTAAGTACTGCAAACGGCCACAATCATTAGAGATGTGCACGTTAGCAGACTATGCTGCTAATTTCAACTATGTGAAGAAAAAAACACATGGGAGAGAAATCAATGATTGCGAAGATTTACTTGCATAACAAAACTTTTACAGCTCAGATGAGGAAGAATTAGAAATAGAATGTAGTAACGGAAATAAAGAACAGAAACAGAATTATGATTATGCTTTAAATAAGCGCAGACAAGGGAAAATAATACGCTTTTGCAGATTTAGCAAAAATAATGAACCAGAAGAGTATTATAGAGAAATATTAATGTTGCACTATCCATGGAGGGAAGAAGAAAAAATACTAATCAACAAGGAAACTTACTATGATAGGTATCTGGAAGTTAAAACATTTGTTGACACACAACTAAAAATCTATAACAAACAGCATGGCGAAGTTACAAACATTATTCATGAACAGTGTCATGAAAATGTAATTTCACCTCCTCTATCACCAACTGTTAATATACAGACAGAAGACCAAAATCCTGAAAATAATAATAGATATGATTTGGCTCTAGATTTAGGAATTAGAACTACAACCGAAGAACAAAGCTCAACTAACGTTATTTTACCCAATGATAAATACCAACAACTTATGCAAAACTTAACAGAAGAACAACTTAAATTTGTTTACCATCACTTGCATTGGTTTAAAACTACAAGCACTCCATGCTATACTTTTTGCACCAGAGGGGCTGGTGTTGGGAAAAGTTTTGTAATATTGGCACTATATCAAACTTTACTACGCTACTATAACACTAAGGCAGGTGAAAATCCTGATAATGTTTATATCTTACTTACTGCTCCAACAGGAAAGGCTGCCCATAATATTAATGGCAAAACACTGCATAGCACTTTCAAAATACCTGTGTCGCAAAGTTTGACTTATAAACAACTGAGTCATGAACATAGAACTGCTCTACAAATGGAAATGATGCATGTTAGAGTTGTTATTATTGATGAAATTTCAATGGTAGGACACAATATGTTAAATTTTATACATAACAGGCTTCAAGAAATAAAATCATCTAATGAACCATTTGGAGGAATTTCAATTTTAGCCATTGGTGACTTTTACCAATTAAAACCTGTATTTGACAGATACATTTTTCAGGATTCTACACAGATGTATGGTCCTTTAAGTGCTAACTTATGGAAAGAACATTTTAAAATTTTTGAATTAACAAAAATTATGCGCCAAAAAGAAGATCTTCAATTTGCTCAATTACTAAACCGGTTGAGAGAAGGCAAGCACACTGAAGAAGATATTTCACAAATTAAGCAAAGGGAAATACAACCTGATGAGAGTTTATTAGAAACAATTCCATATATCATGTCAACTAATATAGAAGTTAATGAAATTAACAAAAAGGTTTTGGAAAAACATTGCAAAGATTATCCAGTCTACATAACAGTAGCAAGCGATACCGTCAGTTCTGATTTGTCTGAAAATGTGAAAAAAACTATTCTTAAGCAACTGCCCAAAGATCCACAGAAAACAATGGGCCTTTCACATACATTACACATTGCCTTACAACTTCGTTATGATTTAAGTTGCAATGTGGATGTCAATGATGGTTTAACAAATGGCACAACTGGTGTGGTACAATTAGTTGAATTGATTAACAATACACCTATTATTGTTTGGTTGTTATTTGACAATCAGAGTATAGGACAAACAACCAGACAACAATATAAACACTTATATCATTCACAAATACAAAATACATGGACACCAATACATGCTATAGCTAGACATTTTCAATACACAAAAAAATGTATTACCATTATACGGAAGCAATTTCCTTTACGCCAAGCATCAGCACGCACTATACATCGCACACAAGGTGCAACTCTCGAACCACTTTATATACACTTTAATAACAGCAAGATTCATCATTTTCATTATGTTGCTATTAGCAGGGCAAAATCAATACAAAATGTATATGTACACAATTTTGATGAAAGTAAAATTTTAGTACATCCACAAGTTAATGAGGAAATGCACAGATTAAGGACAGAAATGCCACTTGAAATACATATCCCACAGTTAAATACATACAGTGCACATTTCAATATCATTGCACACAATACAAGATCACTACAGAAAAATTTTACATCTATGATAGCGGATAGGAATATATTAGAAGCAGACATTATTTGCTTAACTGAGATCAATATTACAAGAAAGGCTACAGCTACTGATTTTACGATAGAACAATACCATCACATTATATTTGATAAATTTCATACATACAACTCAAACCATGGAATGATTATGTACTACAAAAAAGATTTATTTATATTGCCTATTTATGAGACACATGAAGGGATAGACATTTTACATTTTACTCTACATATTTATAACACGGATTACCTTATTATTTTATACAAACCACCCCAAAAAAGTATAACTTCTCTTTTGGATTTTATCACAAATATTACGGATTTTTACCCCACACACAAATTGATTATTATAGGGGATTTCAATGTGGATGTATCTCAACAAAATGCAAACACCAAGCAATTACTTGGATTCTTTGAAGCAAAATTACAATGTCAACAACTCATTAACAGTTACACAACTAACTACCAATCCATTTTAGATCATATATATACAAATGAACAACTACACAACTATGGTACTTTAGAATGCTATTACAGTGATCATAAAGCAATATGGGTTTGTATTTAACATGTTATAACACATTTTCTATTTCAGATGATGTCTATTGAAGAAATCATGTACATTAATACCGATGACAACAAACCATATCAGAAACCCATACGAGTTAATGTCATCAACTGCTCAGGAAAAACTACTTACAAAAATGCAAAACAAGAACAGAAAATTCTATTTCATTTGGCTCTAGCAGATAAAACTGGAACCATGAAATGTACTTGTTATCAAGAAAATTTATATGAGCAAACTAAAAGTAACTGTGGACTACTGATACGCAACTTTATCATCAAAAACAAAACAATTTTAATTACTAAGCAAACTAAAGTAACAAAATTTCCCGCTATGACAATTGAGGAGGGCCTGATCCAACAAGCAAAGAACATTTTGCATCCGCCTGCACCATCGGCTTCTCCCATTAAGGAAATAAAACGTGCAAGTCTAAAAAGTCTTATGACCGTTTCAGGGACAATAATTGCCGTAAGTATGAACGCAAACATGTCATCATGTCAACTAAAAAAAAACATTGGAAATGCAATAGGTCTCGCATTAGAAAAGTTGGACTTATTGGTATTGTAAATGACATATCTTATTTATTTGTTGGTTTTTAAAATTGCAAGTCTAAAAAGTCTTATGACTGTTTCAGGGACAATATGTGCCGGAAGTATGAACGCAAACATGTCATCATGTCTACTAAAAAAATGCTTACACACACATTACACCTTTAGTAACTTCACTAACAAGCTCAAAAAAGATAGCATTATACACTCTTTCACACTATGTAGAAAGTACGAGTTTTGAAAACTATAATATGCCAATGCTTTGGTGTATACTACAAATACAAGTACTCTCTACAAAGCCATTTTTAGCAATAAATAATGCAATCTTTTAGAAAGGATGTTCATTTGGGTCGTTAAATATGATACATTATATTGCCATTCATACAACGCACTAGTACTATGTGTTTTTACAGTCACTATTTAATACAATGCTTACTTTTTGTTTAGGAAGAGGACGCAAAGACTGTGTTTACCTCAATGCCTCACCCTCACTCACCCTCACTCACCCTCAACCCCTCACCCTCACTCACCCTCAACACCTCACCCTCAACCCTTCACCCTCAACCCCTCACTCACCCTCAATCTCACTCAGCCTCACTCACCCTCAACCCCTCCCCCTCACCCTCACTCACCCTCACTAGCCCTCAACCCCTCACCCTCACCCCTTCTCCCTCAACTCCTCACTCACCCTCACTCTCACTCAACACCTCAGCCTCACCCTCACCCTCACCCTCACTCAACCCCTCACCCTCACTCAACCTCAACCCCTCACCCTCACTCACCCTCATCCTTACTCACCCTCAACGTCTCACCCTCACTCACCCTCAATCTCTCACCCTCACCCTCACTCACCCTCAACCCCTCACCCTCACTCACCCTCACTCACCCTCAACCCCTCACCCACCCTCACCCTCACTCACCCTCACTCACCCTCAACCCCTCACCCTCAATCACTCACCCTCAATCACTCACCCTCACCCTCACTCACCCTCAACCCCTCACCCTCAACCCCTCACTCACCCTCACTCTCACTCATCCTCAATCACCCTCAACACCTCACCCTCACTCACCCTCAGCCCCTCACTCACCCTCAGCCCCTCACCCTCACTCACCCTCAACCCCTCACCCTCACTCACCCTCACTCACCCTCACCCTCACTCACCCTCAACCCCTCACCCACCCTCACCCTCACTCACCCTCACCCTCACTCACCCTCAATCACTCACCCTCAATCACTCACCCTCAATCACTCACCCTCAATCACTCACCCTCACTCATGTCATCATGTCTACTAAAAAAATGCATAGTTGGCTTACACACACATTACACCTTTAGTAACTTCACTAACAAGCTCAAAAAACATAGCATTGTACACTCTTTCACACTATGTAGAAAGTACGAGTTTTGAAAACTATAATATGCCAGTGCTTTGGTGTATACTACAAATACAAGTACTCTCTACAAAGCCATTTTTAGCAATAAATAATGCAATCTTTTAGAAAGGATGTTCATTTGGGTTGTTAAATATGATACATTATATTGCCATTCATACATTGCACTAGTACTATGTGTTTTTACAGTCACTATTTAATACAATGCTTACTTTTTGTGTAGGAAGAGGACGCAAAGACTATGTTTATCAATGGGCAAGATACCCCACTGAAATCGATTACTTTAAAAGATGCAACAGATGACATAAAATTGACACTGTGGAGAGAAGCATCACTATTTAAAATACATCTTGGAGAATATGTTACCCTCACTCACGTAACTGTCCATGAATTCAATGCACAAAAAATATTGAATACAACGCGCCATAGCAAAATGGAGGTAAGCACAACAAACCAAACATTTTGGGATTATCTCTTTCAGCCACTCTTGGCCTTTCACCCACTCTTGGCCTTTCACCCACTCTGGGACCTTTCACCCACTCGGGACCTTTCACCCACTCGGGACCTTTCACCCACTCGGGACCTTTCACCCACTCGGGACCTTTCACCCACTCGGGACCTTTCACCCACTCTGGCCCTTTCACCCACTCTGGCCCTTTCACCCACTCTGGCCCTTTCACCCACTCTGGCCCTTTCACCCACTCTGGCCCTTTCACCCACTCTGGCCCTTTCACCCACTCTGGCCCTTTCACCCACTCTGGCCCTTTCACCCACTCTGGCCCTTTCACCCACTCTGGCCCTTTCACCCACTCTGGCCCTTTCACCCACTCTGGCCCTTTCACCCACTCTGGCCCTTTCACCCACTCTGGCCCTTTCACCCACTCTGGCCCTTTCACCCACTCTGGCCCTTTCACCCACTCTGGCCCTATCACCCACTCTGGCCCTATCACCCACTCTGGCCCTATCACCCACTCAGGCCCTATCAACCACTCTGAGCCTTTCACCCACTCTGTCCATTTCACCCACTCTGTCCCTTTCACCCACTCTGTCCCTTTCACCCACTATAGGCCTTACACAAAACAAAGTATAAAAATGTACTAACTATTTGTTGCATTTGTTTTCTCTCAACAGGTAACAGCCCCACCACAGGAAAAGATGGACATTCAAATTTATGGCGTCGAAAGCACCACAGATGAAACTAGTATTATCACAATAAGGGTGACAAACACAGACGAATATCAATCAATGCCCATAGAAAATGAGATACTAATTAAATGGTTTATGTTAGATGATGAAGTTGACAACATCGGGGATGCCCTTGTACATTTTTTGCCGCAAACTTTTGAAGTGGTGTTTTGTAATGGGAAAATCATAAATATTCTTAAAGAAAAAGACGATGACATATGTTCTGACTAAAATTCGCATGTTGGCAGGCTATCATATTTTTGTACAAAGTTAAAAAATAAATATTTGTGTCTTTTTCAAAAATAAAAAGGTGTGGAATACAAAGTTTAAACCTCTATGGTAATTTTTTCACTACAGAAGGGAAATTATAACTACTAATACACTCAATTAATACAACATAGTCACACCCACATACAACATTCAGCCAATCCATCTCACATAAAAAAACAAATACAAAATACACACACTCTGTAGCTTGCACGCACTACAGTAGTATGTATGAATGAGACTGTTGGTGTGCTAAATACGCCTGTGCTGGTGCAGAGTTATGCTGTGTTGTTGCTCAATGTTACTGTGGGGGTGCAGAATGATAAGGTGGTATTGCTGCGTGTTGCATTGGTGGACATCAGTGATGACGTTGTTGGGAGAAGTGCAACTGTTGTGGTGCTGAGTTATGCTGTGGTGGTAATAGTTGAACACTAACACAGCACCACTCATCAACACAGAACAACACATCACAACAACAGCATTACTAAGCACCACACTAACATCACTCAGCAACACACCAACATCACTCTACACCACCACAACAGCATCATTCAACAACATACAAAAACACAAACACACATTACATTAAAATAAACATTAACACATGCAAAACACTCACATATTCCAATCACACCCTCACTCACACTCACTCACCCTCAACACCTCACCCTCACTCTCCCTCAACCCCTCACCCTCACTCACCCTCAACACCTCACCCTCAAGCCCTCACTCGCCCTCACGCTCACCCACCCTCACTCACCATCAACACCTCACCCTCACTCACCCTCAACACCTCACCCTCAACCCCTCACTCACCCTCACTCCCACTCATCCTCAATCACCCTCAACACCTCACCCTCACTCACCCTCAACGCCTCACCCTCACTCACCCTCAGCCCCTCACTCACCCTCAGCCCCTCACCCTCACTCACCCTCAACCACTCACCCTCACTCACCCTCAACACCTCACCCTCACTCATCCTCACTCACCCTCAACACCTCACCCTCACTCACCCTCAACACCTCACCCTCACCCTCACTCACCCTCAACCTCACTCACCCTCAACACACTATCACACTACAACCACACACAAACACTTACCACCACAGCACCACTTCACTCACCCTCAACACCTCACCCTTAACCCCTCACTCACCCTCACTCTCACTCATCCTCAATCACCCTCAACACCTCACCCTCACTCACCCTCAACGCCTCACCCTCACTCACCCTCAACCCCTCACTCACCCTCAGCCCCTCACCCTCACTCACCCTCAACACCTCACCCTCACTCACCCTCTCTCACCCTCACACTCACTCACACTCAACACCTCACCCTCACTCACCCTCAATGCCTCACCCTCAACCCCTCACTCACCCTCACGCTCAACCACCCTCACTCACCCTCACTCACCCTCAACACCTCAGCCTCACTCACCCTCAACTCCTCAACCTCAACACCTCACTCTCAACACCTCACTCACCCTCACTCTCACTCATCCTCACTCACCCTCAACTCCTCACCCTCAACTCCTCACCCTCACTCACCCTCAACGCCTCACCCTCACTCACCCTCAACCTCACTCACCCTCAACCCCTCACTCACCCTCAACCCCTCACTCACCCTCAACACCTCACCCTCATTCACCCTCACCATCAACATCAACACACTATCACACTACAACCACACACAAACACTTACCACCACAGCACCACTCATCACCACTACAGCATTACTCAGCAGACAAAGGTCATACAATCAAAACATGTACGCTTTTAACAGTCACACACACACCAACAGCTATCAATGGGCACTTTCACCAGGCATACACACACAACAGTCATCAGTACTGCAGTAGTATGTATAAATGAGACTGTTGGTGTGCGAAATACGGATGTGGTGGTGCAGAGTGATGCTGTGTTGTTGCTCAATGGTACTGTGGGGGTGCAGAAAGATAAAGTGGTATTGCTGCGTGTTGCATTGGTGGACATCAGTGATGGCGTTCAGGGATGTGGAATTCCTATAGCCCGACTCCCAGGACATATTGTTTGGGGTCAAGGGCAACAAGTTTTAAAGTGCATTTTGTCCTTGGGACAAGCAGGCCCAACCCCCTGTAACACAAACCCTTTGGCTGCCAGTTTGCAGTACCACATTAAGGATCAGGGAAGCGCACTGCCTGCAGTTCAGTTAATATTTGTGTGCATATGTTAATGCTGTTCAAAATTGATTTTATGGTTCATTAATGGAGAGCCTTTATTATTAGGCTGAGCGCTCTCAGTAAATGTAAGTTCTGACTGCACTACTGACAGTAGTTCCAGTATAAAAATGTGGACACACGGTTTCAAAGTTTAGCAATATGAGGCTATGCATAATGCTCCCAGAATGCTCTCTGATTAGATGCAAATATTTGCCGAAGCTTGAAAGCAAGATTAATGATTCTTTGCTTTCAATATAAAATGTTCCTAAAAAATGAAAGTAGAAAAAACATTTTTTTGCTAAACTGCTGTAAAATGTCTTTGCAGCATCGTTTGGTAAAATGTGTTGATGCATGCTAGTATTTTCCAAAAATATTCATATGAGAAAATCAGTGTAACCAGTTCTATTAAGATTTTGGGAAACATAAAAATAAACAAGCATTGGCAAAACCAGTAGGTCTGAAATGGTGGTCAGCTTTTTAATTTTGGCAATGCGTGACTTGTTTTGGCATGTTTTTTGTAAAACCTTATTGAAGTGAGAGCTGCCGGACCCTCACCATTATAACAAAGATTGGAAAAAGCAAAAATTGGTTTTGGTATCAAAAAAGCACACACTGCCACATTAGTTACTAGCACTGAACAAAACTACTTTGTGTGCTGATATGCTCCTTGTGAAAGAGCAGAATGCGGTCACTCACCGTGAATCCATCAGATACAGAGAGAACATTTTAACAAACACAAAAGGTCATGGTTAACGACAGACCCAATTAGGGGCCCAATTATTAAAGAAAACTCAAAAGCGCACCCTTGGTATATATACTTGCATTAAGGGCAGCTATATGGCTTTCGTGAATTCACAAGAATGTACAGCAGTAGGGCAAGAAATAGTACTAGAAAATATTTGTCAACTGCATTTTAGCATGAGCAAATATGCATGTGTAGATTTGCTCATCCGAAAACCTGAGTGTTTGCAAGTTTATTTTCCCTCCAACCACTTTTTTCCCCAACTCTGGAAGAAAGTTTACGTCTGCCATTGTCAGGAGTAAATTTCCAACATTTTTCAGTTTTGGAAAAGATTAGAGAAGAGTTGTTGAAAACCCATAAGACATGCAATTTAGTAGGTTTGCACAGACTCAAAAGGACATTCCAACCCTGGAACTATTCTTTACCCCCTACCTTCAGTCCCAGTATGTAGATCTGCGGAAACGTAGCAACATAAAGGGATTGCTAGTATTCAAACACTACTATGGTATGAGCCCTGTCATAATCAGAGAGGCTATATAAGAGCTCTTATATAATGAGATTACTGCCATAATTTGTCGCCGCACAACATGGCACCAAAGGGACAAGTGGATTTTGTTACAGGACAAGTAGATTTATGAAGCAACCTGCCCCATGGACAAGTAGATATTTTAATAAATTCCACACCCCTGGGCGTTGTTGGGAGAAGTGCAACTGTTGTGGTGCTGAGTTATGCTGTGCTGGTAATCATTAAACACCAACACAGCACCACTCATCACCAGCACAGAACAACACATCACAACAACAGCATTACTAAGCACCACACTAACATCACTCAGAAACACAACAACATCACTCTACACCACCACAACAGCATCATTCAACAACAACACACTATCACACTACAACCACACACAAACACTTACCACCACAGCACCACTCATTACCACTACAGCATTACTCAGCAGACAAACGTCATACAATCCAAACATGTACGCTTTTAACAGGCACACACACCAACAGCTAGCAATGGACACTTTCACCAGGCGTACACACACAACAGTCATCAGTCCATCCTTTCACCATGCATACACCCACACAAACAGGCATCAGTCCACGCTTTCAACAGTCACACACACCACCAGCCGGAAGTGCACGCTTTCTAACCACTTTTTTTACCTAGCACACACAATTACAGCTATACAAGCATGCTTTGGTGCTGTACAGTACTGCAGTAGTATGTCTAAATGAGACTGTGGGTGTGCTAAATACGGCTCTAGTGGGGCAGAGTGATGATCTGATGTTGCTCAATGGTACAGTGGGGGTGCCGAATGATAATGTGCTATTGCTGCGTGCTGCATAAATGGACATCAGGGATGCCGTGGAAGAGAAAAATACCAAACACAAGGCAAGTGCGACCGAAAAACACATACGGCAAAACGGAACTCAATCCATGGCAAAAAATAAAACTAAATAGCAGCCATTGATAAAATACAAAACACACTCTAAAGAAAGGAGCCAGACAGAAACTAAGTGCGAGAAAAGCAAGACCGAAAACAATAATTAGATTAACATCACAATACGGAAATGCATGAACAAAAGTATAACAACTCACAAAGGCACTCTTTAATAATATGAAAATAAAATTGTCATTACCTGTCGATCGTAGCAGCTCATTCACTGAAATGTAGAAAATATAAAAAAAACACACACAAAGAGAACATAAACAGTGCATACATAATACTTTTAACTACAACAATCAACAAACAAAAAAAACAAAGCATAGCGGCGAAACAAGTCACATACGGGTCCAAACAACACAAAAAAAAGCCAAGTCGGAGAAAAAATAAACATCAGAGTGCGACCTCAGGCGAAACGAAACAACAGGAACTACATACCAGGAAGACACTAGCAAAGATTAGTCAATGCATGGCGAACAATCAACTTAAACACGAGCCAGCATTCGCATAAATAACAAGAAAAATGCCAAACACAAGGCAAGTGAGAGCGAAATTACAACGTTCGCAATTTAAAAGACATAACACATACAAAAAAATACATTGCTTTATGTAACATTTATAAACATTCCCATTATTAAAGCATCTATCTTTTACAACAGTACTAAAGTATATTGTAAGTCAACCGTCGAAAATACACAAGGCGCAATACAAATAAAACACTCATACATCCTAATAAAACATTACTACTAATACGTATATACACACAAGTAATAATACATTCAAATTCATGTACTCAATGTTAAAAAATTTACATCTTACCAGTCAAACGACGCAGCAACAACCACGGAGGAATAACACACCTTTACCGCACGAACATTCACACCAATCTAGAAAACGCCCCGTTGACGCACGTCAAATGCAATGCTACGTCACACAACGTAGCGCTGCGATTGGCTAAAAATTACGTCACGCTAAACATTACATCACCATCACAAACAAAAATAGAACGCTAACATCCCTTACGTAACAAACGTAAAGGGAATACATAGCGTACTACACTTTAACAGAACACAAATAAAACACAGTTTAACAAAATGCACTAAACACTTATAAAACCAATACACATACAAAAAAACAAAGACACATTACATTATAATCAACATTAACACATGCTAAAGACTCAAATATGCCAATCACACCCTCACTCACCCTCACTCATCCTCACTCACCCTCAACACCTCACCCTCACTCACCCTCAACCCCTCACCCTCAAACTCTCAATACCTCACCCTCACTCACCCTCAACACCTCACTCACCCTCAGCCCCTCACCCTCAACACCTCACCCTCACTCACCCTCAACACCTCACCCTCACTCACCCTCAACACCTCACCCTCACTCACCCTCAGCCCCTCACCCTCAACACCTCACCCTCACTCACCTCACCCTCAACACCTCACCCACAATCACCCTCCCTCACTCACCCTCACCATCACTCACCCTCACTCACCCTCAACACCTCACCCTCACTCACCCTCACCATCACTCACCCTCACTCACCCTCAACACCTCACCCTCACTCAACCTCAACACCTCACCCTCAACAACTCACTAACCCTCACTCACCCTCAACCCCTCACCCTCACTCACCCACAACACCTTACCCGCACTCACCCTCAACACCTCACCCTCACCCTCACTCACCCGCACTCACCCGCACTCACCCTCAACACCTCACCCTCACCTTTACTCACCCTCACCCTCATTCACCCTCAACACCTCACCCTCAACACCTCACTCACACTCACTCTCACTCATCCTCACTCACCCTCAACACCTCACCCTCACTCACCCTCAACACCTCACCCTCAATCACCCTCAGCCCCTCACCCTCACTCACCCTCACCCTCACTCACTCTCAACACCTTACCCTCAATAACCCTCCCTCAATCACCCTCACCATCACTCACCCTCATTCACCCTCAACACTTCACCCTCAACACCTCACCCTCACCTTGAATCAATCTCACCCTCACTCACCCTCAACAACTCACCCTCACTCACCCTCACTCACCCTCACCCCCACTCACCCACAATCACCCACACTCACCCTCAACACCTCACCCTCACTCACCCACAACACCTTACCCTCACTCACCCACAACACCTTACCCTCACCCTCACTCACCCGCACTCACCCTCAACACCTCACCCTCACCTTCACTCACCCTCACCCTCATTCACCCTCAACACCTCACCCTCAACACCTCACCCTCAACACCTCACTCACACTCACTCTCACTCATCCTCACTCACCCTCAACACCTCACCCTCAACACCTCACCCTCACTCACCCTCAACACCTCACCCTCATTCACCCTCAGCCCCTCACCCTCAACACCTCACCCTCACTCACCTCACCCTCAACACCTCACCCACAATCACCCTCCCTCACTCACCCTCACCATCACTCACCCTCACTCACCCTCAACACCTCACCCTCACTCAACCTCACCCTCACTCACCCTCAACCCCTCACCCTCAGTCAGCCACACTCACCCTCAAACTCTCACCCTCACCCTCACTCACCCTCAACACCTCACCCTCACTCACCCTCAACCCCTCACCCTCACTCACCCTCAACCCCTCACCCTCACTCACCCACAACACCTTACCCTCACCCTCACTCACCCTCAACACCTTACCCTCACCCTCACTCACCCTCAACACCTCACACTTACCTTCACTCACCATCACCCTCAACCTCACTCACCCTCAACACCTCACCCTCATTCACCCTCACCCACACTCACCCATACTCACCTTCATGACCTCAACAACACACCCTCACATGCCCCCACACTCCCACACCCCCACCCTCACACACACCCGCCCTCACAAACTCTCACACATCCTCACACAACCACACACATTCTCAATAAGCCTCACACCCTCACCCTCGCCCACCCTCACTCACCCTCACCCTCACACCGTCACCCTCACACCATCATCCCCTCACCCTAACTCACCCTTAACATCACTCACCCTCCACAACTCACCCTCAACAACTCACTCACCATCACTCACTAACGCTCACCCACCCTCATCCTTCACTCACCCTCAACACCTCACCCTCACTCACCCTCAACACTTCACCCTCACTCACCCTCAACACCTCACCCTCAACACCTCACTCACCCTCACTCTCACTCATCCTCACTCACCCTCAACTCCTCACCCACACTCACCCTCAACACCTTACCCTCACCCACCCTCACTCACCCTCAACACCTCACCCTCACCTACACTCACCCTCACCCTCACTCACCCTCAACACCTCATCCTCAACCCCTCACTCACCCTCACTCATCCTCACTCACCCTCAACACCTCACCCTCACTCACCCTCAACACCTCACCCTCACTCACCCTCAACACCTCACCCTCAACACCTCACCCCCTCACCCTCAACACCTCACCCTCACTCACCCTCACCCTCAATCACCCTCCCTCACTCACCCTCACCATCACTCACCCTCACTCACCCTCAACACCTCACCCTCACCCTCACTCACCCTCAATCACCCTCAACACCTCACCCTCACCTTCACTCACCCTCACTCACCCTCAACGCCTCACCCTCAGTCACCCACACTCACCCTCAAAAACGCAACCGCACTCACCCTCACTCACCCTCACTCACCCTCAACACCTCACCCTCACTCACCCTCAACCCCTCACCCTCACTCACCCTTACCCTCACTCACCCTCAACACCTCACCCTCCACCCCTCCCCCTCAACGCCTCACCCTCACTCACCCTCAACACCTCACCCTCACTCACCCTCAACATATCACCCTCACTCACCCACAACAACTCACCCTCAACCCCTCCCCCTCACCCTCACTCACAACACATATTATGTTACAATTGGTATCACATTGGCAAAAGATAAAACTATTGCCATTGTAAATAACAAACATTAATTCGCTATTTTCAAAACAAGCACATAAATAAAAAAACTGTCCTTTACAATACCAATAGCACATACTTTCCAAATGCAAGACCTATTGCAACACACATCCACAAACGGCAGTCACCCACTCTGCTTCAGTCACCCACTCTGCTTCAGTCACCCACTCTGCTTCAGTCACCCACTCTGCTTCAGTCACCCACTCTGCTTCAGTCACCCACTCTGCATCAGTCACCCACTCTGCATCAGTCACCCACTCTGCATCAGTCACCCACTCTGCATCAGTCACCCACTCTGCATCAGTCACCCACTCTGCATCAGTCACCCACTCTGCATCAGTCACCCACTCTGCATCAGTCACCCACTCTGCATCAGTCACCCACTCTGCATCATTCACCCACTCTGCATCATTCACCCACTCTGCATCATTCACCCACTCTGCATCATTCACCCACTCTGCATCATTCACCCACTCTGCATCATTCACCCACTCTGCAAATTTATGAATGTTATGCCATTTTCATACACATAAACAACTTTTAGGACGGAAAATAAAGGAGGTCTACGGAGTAGTGCATCAGATACGTTATACACAAAATATACTTCCCAAAAGTGACCTACAGCATGCAAGGATGTTAATCAGGCTTCGGGCCAAAAAGCAAAAAACATTCGTACAATATTACAACAATATTACACCAACAAAAAAAATACAAATATGTGGCAGAAAGCGAGGACGAGGATGTACAAACACAAAAGTGAAACAGCCAACTTTTTATTGGGGCAATAAACAAGCACTATTTATCCGGAGAATGGGACGGATTAAAGACAATGGTCAACAGTTACACAAAAAGCCGTACGCATAGAATAGCAGTTATTCACACGGAATTACATCTAATATAAAAAACATATTACGAAAATAAAACTATTCTTTCACAAAACGCAAAAAAAAAAACATTACATCACTGTACATCCTCTTAATACATTGCTAGGAATAATAAAGTCAGCAAATACACAAAGTTTCCTTTCATACATCAAGTACGTCAATAACATATAATCCGGCTACTTCAGCATCACAAGAAAAAATAATGCAAACACAACTTACATCAATATATTAAAAAATAAATAGCACTTCAAAGTTGAAATAACAGCTTTTGTAAGTCAAATAGCAAAAAACAGCAAAAAATACATTACATTACAGTTTAAGAAAACATATGCATTACATATCAACAATTAAAAACAAAACTTTCCGTTACATTACAAACATTTACAAATATTACGATCGAAAAAAATACATTTCTCAAGTCTTTAACTTAAACATAGTATATATACTACATTATATTACATAATAACAATATTTGTAATACATTCTTACCTGTCAAACGACGCAGCAAATCGGAACGCTACGTCAAAAACGACGCGCTCCGATTGGCTAAAAATAAACGTCAAAAAAAATAAACACTCACAACACAAAAAAACTAGACCGCTAAACATAGCCAACGTCGAAGTGACGCATTGCGTCGGCCATTTAAAAAAAAAAAAATTAATACGGGACTCCACAAACACGTTAAACACATAACACCACACAGTTAGTACAAAACATACACAGTTACATTACATACAAATATACACATAAGACAGGAGAAATACAAAGGGAACATCTAACACCTTTTGTAAAACACAACACATATTACATAATTAATATTAACATACACACACTCATAACATCACCCTCACACACCAAAACTATCACACTCCTTCACACACCCTCAATAACCCTAACACAACATCTCCCTCATACACCATCACACACCTTCAGCCTCACACCCACTTACTCACACTCACTCACACTCACACCCACTCACACTCACACACACTCACACCCCTCAAAAAATAACACCCCTCACAACAAGCTCACACTCACTACACCGGACAGCCGCACCCACTCACACCCCTCACACTCTATCACCATCAACACCCCTCCGCCTCACACAGCCTTAGCCTCATCCCCTCACCCTCACACACGCACAATAACCCTCACACCATTACCCTCACACACGCTAACTCTCAGCCGCAACAACTCACTCACACTCACACTCCCTCGCTCACCCTCACACTCACACACTCACACCCCCTCACCCTCACACCCCATCACCCTCACACCCCATCACTCACACTCACTCACACTCACTCACAATAACTCACACTCAGACTCACACACCCTCACGCTCACACACCCTCACACGCCCTGTGCCTAACACCTCTCACACCCTCAATAACCCTCACACACACTCACACACCGTCACACACCCGAAACGTCACACCCCCTCACTCACCCTCACACACACCCCCTCAACCTCAAACACCTTACACTCACACACACACGCTCCACTAAAACTCATCACAACACTCTCAAACTCACTACACCTCACACACTCTCAGACGCAAACAACATCACTCATCCTCATACACACTCACACCCCCTCACCCTCACACCCCATTACACTCACACACGCTCACACCCCTCACACTCACAACAACACCCTCACACCCCCTCACTCACACTCACTCACTCCCAATGACTCAAACTCACCCTCACACACCGTCACACACCCTCTGATTAACAACACCTCACACACCCTCACTCACCCTCACACACACACCCCCTCATCCTCAAACACCTTACCCTCACACACACACGCTCCCCTAAAACTCATCACAACACTCTCACACTCACGACACTTCACACACTCTCAGACGCAAACAACATCACTCATCCTCACACTTACACACACTCACACCCCCTCACCCTCACACCCCATCACACTCACACACGCTCACTCACCTCACACTCACAACAACACCCTCACATCCCCTCACTCACACTCACTCCAAATAACTCACACTCACCCTCACACACCCTCACCCACCGTCACACACCCTCTGTGTAACAAAACCTCGCACACCCTCACTCACCCTCACACACACTAACACTCACGCACCGTCACACACCCGAAAACTCACACACCCTCACTCACCCTCAAAATAACACGGCCTAACTTTCACACCCCCTAACACTCACACCCGCCTAACAGTCACCCCCTAACACTCACCCCCTCACCCTCACCCCCTCAACCTCACCCCTCACACACTCACACTCACTCAATACCCCACCCTCACCCCCCTCACACCCCCTCATTCACACTCATTCACCCTAACACACCCTCACCCTCTCACACACCCTCTCACACACCCCCTCACTCACGCTCTCACACACCACCTCACACACCCCCTCACTCACCCTCTCACACACCCCCTCACTGACCCTCTCACACCCGCTCAGCCTCACTCTCACTCTCCCTTACACTCCCTCACCCCTCACCCTCCCTCACCCTCCCTCACCCTACCTCCCCTCACCCTCACCCCCTCACCTCCCTCATACTAACCCCCCTTATCCTCACCCCCCTCACCCTCACCCCACTCACCCTCACCCCTCACACTCACCCTCACCCTCCCCCCCCTCACCCGCACCCCCCTCACCCTCACACCCCTCACCCTCACACCCCTCACCCCCCTCCCCCTCACCCTCACCCCCCTCACCCTCACCCTGACACCCCTCACACCCCTCACCCTCACACCCCTCACCCTCACACCCTTCACCCTCACACCCTTCACCCTCACACCACTCAGTGCTACAACACATTTTGTGTTACAATATGTGTCAGATTTACGAAACATAAAACTATTGGCATTGTAAATAACAAAGCAATTATTTTCGCAATTTAAAAAAAAAAAACATCCTCACCCTCAAACTTTCACCCTCAACACCTCACTCACCCTCACTCTCACTCACCCTCACTCAGCCTCAACTACTCCCCCTCAACACCTCACCCTAACTCACCCTCACTCACCCTCAACACCTCACTCGCCCTCACCCTCACTCACCCTCAACACCTCACCCTCAACGCCTCACCGTTACCCTCACTCACCCTCACCCTCACTCACCCTCACTCTCACTCACCCTCAACACCTCACCCTCACTCACCCTCAACACCTCACCCTCACTCACCCTCACCCACCCTCACGCTCACCCTCACTCACCCTCAACACCTCACCCTCACACAGTGCAATAGGTCTCAGACCATTTCAGTTAGAGCTTTTAGAAATATTTATGGCTTTTTTTATTTGTAATTCTTTAGCATTGGCTACAGGAAACAAAAATGCTAAACATTTACAAAAAAAAACCCATAAACAATTCTAAAAGCACTAACTCTAATGGTGCGAGACCTATTGCATTTCTAATGCTGGTTTTATTTTAGCTCTGGCAGAGGACTCCACAGACCAGGCTGCTAGTGGACGCAAACAACTGCCCGCACCGGCTTTACGGCGGCTTCTACAACGACTGACTAAGCGGCGGCCAGAGAAACCACATGCTGGGCTAGCTGGTTGCGCTAGCCCGTGCCTGCTTCCAGGGTAACATACCCTCTGCAGAAAATCATCCATTATCTCTAACAGGAAACTTATGAAAGAGCCTGCTGCCCTCCGGTGTGTGCCCTCCACTCTCCCCCTAGAGACCCAGGAATGGCTGCCGAGCTCGACCCCCACATGTACCCCCGCGCCTCTGCTCCATGCTGACATACCCGGGCTCCGGCTGTCCAACCTGCAGGTGGGGCAACAGAAGAGAGGGCAGAGGAATGCGGGGTTTGGGCAGATACGGCGTCTTTTTTTGGGAGGTGTAACTTTGACAGACAGACAGGGCTTTCAAACTCGAACGCTGTACTAATATGGCAGAGAAGAAAGGGAGTTGGAGGCTGAGAGCGAGGAAGAGAGAGGAGGAGGCAGGGAGAAAAGAGGCAAAGGGGGAGGCAGGGATGAGTGAGGCTGAAAAGGGCAGACAGGTAGGACAGAAAGGTGGGAACTCTTTCATCAGTACGCTTTCAGAATCCGATCACACAAGCAACTGCTTGAAAAACCACCAGCACGACAACCCTGTTTTATTACTACCCTTGTTGTCAGCAATCTGCGTGTTAGTTGCTGTGCTGCACCTGAATTCGTCCTTTTGATTTGATAAAAACTATCATGCTCTGTTTTTAAGTAATCATGCTATATGCAGGCATTGTGTGTATTTTCTGTGTATATTAATATTTCTGTGCATATCCACTGCCCTGGGTTATTTGTATGTTGCTGCTGATTGTGTCCAGGCACGCAACACCCATTAGGCTTAAAGGGCTTGAGCCCCCCTCTCCCCCGTCGTGTGGGTCAGCCCAGGCGGAGACAGCTTCCCGGGCACACACACATCCGCACCCGAGCACTTCACAGGTCTTTAAAAGACCATTCACTTGCTAACGAGGCTTTGTTGTGTTTTCACTCCTTCTTACAGCCCCAGCAGCTCCACTCTGCATATTGCTGGAATAGTTAGCCCCCCCCCCCCAATTATTTTTTTTCTTAGTAGCCCCCCTCACGAAATGTGGCTCTATTTGCGCCTCCTATTGTGTCCTATATTGAGTGGCTGGCTGGAGCAATGTGTTCTATGCGTTTGGAATTTGAAACGGTGCATCGTATTTCTTTACTGCCTTCATCTCGGTGGTAATGTTCTGGGGCTGCATGTGTATAGAATGCTGTGATGTACCATCTAATGCTGTAAGAAAGGCAAAATAACAGTTTTAAGGAAGAAGCCAGACGACCTAGGTGTGCATGCTCACTGAAGGGTGAGGGAATTGGCTTTCGGATTGTCAGTTGTCTTGAGTGATATAATATTGGTTTTACTGCAGGATCTTGGGATTGAATACAAATTTATTTGGTGTAAAGTGGTGCCTTCCTTAAATCTTATAAGGGCAGGCGTGGAGGGTGGTGCCTGGGGGAGTGGATCGTTCTTGGTCGAATGCATGCTATTTTTGTGTGAAAATAAAAGATATGTTATGCCCCCAGCTGGTTGTCCCCACATACAGGCTGGTGTGATCTTGCATGTCACGAGAGAGTTTGGGCTGTGTTCAGGTGAAATGTGTTACTGAATCCTGGGCGAAAACTGTACAGTTCTAACTGCAGTTACACAACTAAAATAAATAATTGATTTCTGGTGTAGGATGCCCAAGACAGTGAAACAGCACACGTTCCTTTGGTGACTCTCGGTTTCTATGTTTATATATATATATTTTTTTTGTCATGCAACTGTGTCAGGATCTTGTGAGACATGTTCCATTTTAGAACGAAACGGTATTTGCTGGTGTCAGCTAGCGCTGAATTCCGTGTTTGCAGCATGGATGGTGAAGGGGCAAGCGGAGGTCCAGGGGCTCTGGGTCTGCTGCTCTAGATGTTATGGTTGAATTCTACTCCTCATGAGTTTTTCATGCTCCCCTGGGAGTTTTTCATGCTCCCTTACTTTAACGTGTCCTTTTAGTCCTACATTACAGGGATATATAAACAAGCATTTGCAATGCAATAAGTCTTGCATTGGCAACAGTTAGAGCTCTGGGCATTGTAAATGGCAATGCCTTTTATTTATGTGTTGGTTTTTAAAACATAAATAAAAGGTATTTACATTTACAATGCCAATTTAAACTCTCGCAAATGCGAGACATATTGCATTGCAAATGCTTGTTGTTACATGGGGTCAGGGTATCTCTACAGTGCCCCTTAATTATTATTATTATTTATTTTACTTCAGGACACAGGACTGAGTCTGCAAATCCTTATTGTTTGCCGCAAAATTTTGTGCAAAGTTTCTGCCAGCCAATCATATCTCTCAGGACCGCCAGACCACTACCGGTCACATGGAACTGAAAAGGCAGACACGAGATTTACGTGAAATAACAAAAAGCATGTTATCTTAGTAAAGTCCTAAGTTTTTGCCAAATTTAAGACTTTTTTCTGTAGTGGTTTTAAAACTTCTCAATGGGACATAACACGGGAAATCACTGTTTTGGGACACCCTCTTTTTTTGTCCCCACCGTCACAGATAACCTCAAAGTTTTCCACGAAAGAGCTGAGGTGAAAGAACTTTTTTTGTAAGTTTTGGGAAGATTCATCAATGGTATTAGCGAAACAAAAAAACACTCTTCCTATAACTACACTCTGGTAACCCCTAAAGGGAGGGAGTGTATGGAACTTGTAAAAAGTATACAAAGTGTTTGTGGGAAAGGCAGAAGACTATTTATATTAATATCACTGCCTTTCTCAGACATAAGAAACAGAAAAGATGGAGGGTAACAACACCTCAAGGAAAACAATTACATCAATTAGTGAAACACATAGGACTCCATCTTCCTGAAAAGGCTGCTGTCTGGTTGCATGTCTGTATTGAGACAAATTTGAACTGCAGCGTAGGTCGGCTGCAGAGTAAGTTCAGATGTCTAGAGTTTTTCAGTTTGTTTCTTTGAAACACTACATTATGGAGAGAAAAAGGTAGAGCCTGGTAAGCAGGGGCGGTGGGTGACATTTGAAAGTGGTGGGGCGCAAAGTGATTTGCATACAGCACCGTAGCGAGCGAGCGCAGCGAGCGAGCCTGAACCTCAAAAGAGGGTTTGGGGGGATTACCGCCCCCCCCCCCCAAGAAAATTTTGAAAAAAAAGAAGAAAAATCGTGCATTTTCAAGCAAATTTGAGAAAGCAAGAAGGTTAATAAAGCAATTGTGAAAGTGCAGTTATTACATTAATAGATAGCATAACATAGGCTTTACATGAGCACTAGTTTTGTAACATCAAAGTGAACCCCTGAGTCCAAGCATTTATTTAACATTGCTCAGCAGTCTGTCACCAGAGTCAAAGGAAGCAAATATTTTATGTATGCTGCTGGAAAAACCTCCAAAACCTGCCAACTTCCTCTTAAGTGATGTCTGACTTGAGGAAATATAAATTCTGGTCAAGTTGTGTTCCCTAGCGAGTACCCCACCGTCTCCGTGTACGAGTTGAAGTGCATGTAACTTCCCTCCTGTACCAGCTATGAAGACGCAAATACATTTGCGTCCAACGTTAACATGTCCTCTTTCAGACCCACCCTGAATGGGTTGAATGGTCCGTTCCTAAGTATGCCATGCCAACGTCTTTTTGTGGTATACTTCTGCGTTTTTCAGCTCTAGCTGAGTAGGCCCTGAATTTCTGCCACTGAGCCTCTTTTCTGGCTTCTGACTCCAAGGGCCTCTGCCCAGGCTGCCTCTGTACCCGTGAACTCTGACTTACTTTCAGCGCGGCCCCTCGCGCTCAGCTCAGCCTGCTTTCTGCCAAGACTGACTTCAACCTTCGAATTATCTGATCTGCCCCTCGAAAATACATTCTTGCCTACTAGTTTAAGTAAACATCCTCCCAGCTGCAGAGCCAGAGGGCCGGCCTGTCTCTGTGCAAGTAATTCAAGTAATTCATAGCCTCTGTTACCATGCTCCCATGGAAGGCCCATGCCCCCACGCTTCTCATGCAGACACTTAGGCGCTTATACACGCACTCACAGTCAGTATAAAATAGCTTCTGCCCTAGAGACCTTTCCGCCCGGATAGCTTAGTTCCTACAACATCAGATATCAGATATGATAAAAGTACAAGTTGATCTGACATGCCAGACTTCTGTCTCTTTCCGTCAGTGCAAATGTCAAATCCCCTGCACCCTCCGGTTTCACGTCAATCACACGTCATGCAGCTGCGCGCGCATCCAAGTTTCCAATTTCGGCTGACATTGCAACATTTCTGTTAGTGCCACCCCTTTTGTGACACCTACCTGTGACGTTTCTAGCACACACCTCCAGTTCACGCCTAGTTCACGCCTTCTGATTACGTACTAGTAACACATGTATACTGTTATCTTGTCTTCTCTCAGCTGTTACGCCTACTATAACTGTTTCCTATGACATGAATTAAGTATATAAGCTATGTACTGTCAATAAAATGTAGCGCTCTATCCCTTCTGACACCCCTGTGGTGGTCAGAACATGATATCCTGGTCTTGACTGTAGGAGAGTAGGGTCTGCAATCCTATGATCACCCAGATTTTTTGCTTTTGTTTCACTGGTTTACGACTTTCTCTGGCTGTGGGCCCGCTAATCAGACCCACAGCCTGGCTGTTCTCTTTCTAAATTACGATATGTACCCTAGGTGCATTTACCAATTGGTACTGGGCCACCTTATCAGACCCCGTAACGCAGGGCATAGGTGTACCCAGGGCCGCCAGGGGCTGAAGCATGTATTATGCCACCCCTGGCTGGCCGCCTAAATTTGACACAACTGGCTGCACGACAGCTGGGGCGAAGACGTGTAAACACCCTTCGCTTTAGGTATAGTAGCTCTATATCTAACCATACAATGGACACCCGAGTTCCTATCAGTCACTCCTATGGCAGGCCTTAACAATCCTGAAGGCAGAGTGCGTGGGCTCGTGTGAGCTAGGTTCAGGCCCGAGCCGAGCCCGGTTGCAGCTTGCGGAATCAAGACCCAATAGCTGTTCCATGATAACGCGTACCATATCGGTAACTCCGGTGTCGCGTTATCAAGGCATGTCGAGTAAGGTGTCATACGAATCGGGGTGCTGCCCTCTCACCAATTCTGGCGATGAGGTTAGCATCCCACCCTTCTAGAGGGACACGACATGTACGTAACTGTGAACCCCGGTTAAAGTTAACTGAAGCCTCAGCTCCACAAAATGGATGCTGCCACCACAGACACGAGTCTGACCTCCTGCTGCTGGGAGTCCTTCCAGCGAGGAGCACTTGGACAAAGGGTTTCCTGTCGAGGGCGCTGTTCGCACCGTCCCAGACAGGGTTTGTGTATTCTGGGTAGGTAGGGCTTTGGCGAGAAGGTGACTGCGGAGTGGCACCCCGGTGCTCACTACGCATCTGCCGGTTAGAACCAGTTCCAGGGGCGACAGCCCTGGCCTGGGGAAAGTCCGGCAGGGGAGAGGGGCGTAACTACCCCCCTTCCTGGTCCCACCCTTAGGGCAGGACCTAGTCATGTACCCACCCCTTTCTTTAGGATAAAGACCGGAGCGGGGACCCTTCCAAATTAGATCATCTTTGAATGAAGAATACTTTCTACGAAAGGACTTCGAGACTCTTCTCAAGATTTCTCCCTTGTGGCTAAGGAGTAGTCACCCTGCATCAGCGGGCACCATCTAAGAACTCTGCGGTTTGCTGCAAGTCCTTCCTCAAGGAATCCGACGGCCCAGCTCGACGAGAACCGGCTTCCCTGGCACCTCTGACCTCTACCCACGTCATCAGCTCAGCTGTGATCTGTGGGTGCGACGAGACCTCGAGGGACCGGCCATCATCAGAACCTGCACGCTCTTAAAAACCAGCACGACCATCGAGGTAACTCTCTGGTGAGTGCTCTGGGGTCCGAGAAGCCCCGACCCTGAGCCGCTCCAGCACCGAAGTGCAGTCTCCCAGCATCTCCACGATCTGCGTGGGGCCCTTCTGCTCGCTGCTCAGCACGTTGTCTGGTCACTAGCCGCTGGCTTGTGCCCTTCTGTGACGACATCCGAGAATCATCACTGCTGGTCTGGTTGCTCCAGACTGGCCCTTGCTTCCATCTTTGCGAGAAGCACCCCGGACCCTCCTGGTCCACTCAAGACGCCATCTTAGGCCCACCACGTGGCCCTGAGATCTGCCAAGGCTTGTTGCCCCATCCTGGGCCCAGCGACGCCGACAGCATCATCCTTCGTGGGACAGCTCGCACCTCCACCGTGGTCGCCGACAACGCCTCCTGGTCTGAGAGACTGCAGCGCCTAGCGTCGCCCACTCACCTGGTCGAGGTGACGGCCAACCGGTGCCTTCCTGGTACCCTCTGACTACTGGCTAGTAGTACGAACTTGGTCCCCTCTGCTTTCAGGTTTCATCAATCTCCGATCCAGGCTTGGATCTCTACGAACTATTCAGCACTGGTCGCCGGCCAGCAACTCCTTTTCCTTCCGGCTCCCGGCTCGTCAGCGAAGACCCCGACGCCTGTAAGACTTGTGCAGCCGCAGCCCTCGTGGCTAGGTAACTCGGCATTTCGGTGCCTGCATAGCCTCCTTACTCTAGGGTCCTGAGTCCCTCGCTTCCGACTTGCCTTATCGGGTCCGCCCGAGACCTTAACCTTTCCGTGTCCCCGGACACTTGTTTTAATTGTGCACTTGAAGTATTTGCTAAAGAGATTTGGTTTGTGCTAAGTACCCTGTCCTCATAAAGAGTACAGGGTTGTTGTGATTCTTAATAAATATACTGTTTATTTTCATAACACTTGTGTGGTGACCTTTCACTGGGTGTTCAAGGGGTACATGTGTGGTAAACAGCTGGCTTAACGCGCCCTCTCGAGTCTTTAGCCTTAGACTGCTCGTATCCACGCTACTAGGATAGCTGGTCTATAGGTTGACTTACAACCAAACACCATAAGGGTCGTTGGAACGATACATAGCGGTCGCTAGAATAGCGAACGTTGCATATCGGGCCAACTTCTCACATTGACCATTCCTTTTTAAGGAATAAAACCCCTAAGAACTCTAACACCACGGACTCTGTTTTCTTTCTTTCCGATTGAGTTATTATTGATTAAGTACTTACCTGCATAGAAATTAAGAGAGTAAATTAATTATTTACGTCATTTTGGCGCCCGAATAGGGACCCCTCCCCCACCTCACGCGCCGGTTGGTGCGTTGCAAGCTATGTCCCCTGCCATCAGTTAGATGGAAACTACGCGTACCGGCAGGATTTCCTGCATCTCCCTCTGACCCACGGAGGTGACGAAGACTGCGATCAGTACCCAGACGAGGCGGTGAGGAGTGCGGAGGATCCCGACCAGAGCCTAGCCGAAAGAAGCAAGGTCCGAGGTGTCAAGAGGCCTACCAGGTTTCCGAAGTTTTTCCGAAGTTTTCCGAAGTGTCGAGTCGAGTCCAGTCGAGTTTTCCGAGGCCTTCTGTTTCCGTGCTTCCCGGTGAGTACCATTGCTGGGACGTATCTAGACGGGTTTGGGTACACAAGTCCGGTCTGCACTGTTTTTAGGCAGTGTATCTGTACTGTTTAGCAGTATATCTAGTATTCTGAATTTCTGAATTTCTGCACTGTTACACCAGTGTATCTGTACTGTTTAGCAGTACATCCAGTATAGGGGGTAGTCATCTATGTCTCAAATGTCTTTTCATGTGATTAATGTTGTGGTATGAATGTGACCGTTTTTATGTGCATTATTGTGTTTCTCGTAAAACTAGCCGTATCCAGTATTAAGTAGTAAGGATTGAGCATTCAGTAATAAGTAAGCAAAATGCCGTTTTTTAACAAGTTAAAGCAGATAGGAACTAGGAAAGGGATACTGGAGGAAGAAATTCCTATTCCCCCTAGGGACACTCCAGGTAACTTTATGTACCATAAGCATGGCATAGATGCCATATTATATCTCGATTTATGGGCTGACTATACCAAACATCTAGACGAAAGACACAGATGGCCCGTTAACGGAACATGGGATGCCAAGTGCATCATGAAGGTAGAGGAAGCACTATGGAAAAAGAAAGCCAGACAATCTCAGAAAGACGCCATAGAATTTTGGCGTAAGGAATCACATAAACGTGCTGAAAGAGCATTACGTAGAGAAGATAGACTTAAAGAATCAGAGAAAGCCCAAGAAAACGAACTAGTTACCGAGGGGATCCGAGTAAAAACAGAACAAATAGACCGTGCACGAAACAATCTCGTAAACGGTATGTATCTCGCGGCCGAGGGTACACCTGAGGCCCTATCAGAAATACCGAAAAACTTACCGCCACCATTAGTTCCAACTAAAGTAATGCATAGGACTACTAAAGACATATTCCTAAATTCTTATCTAGAGGATGTAGCACCGGCTTACACCAATCTGCCTGTTCGTGCCTTGCCTACTGACAGGGACGGGGGTGGCACCCCGCCCCCAGATCATGTTCCGCCAGTACCGCGACAGACCTCCCCCGTTCCGCCAGCCCCGCCACTTCCCGCACCCAAAATTGACCTACCGAAACAACGTTTACCTGATCCAACTAAACGACAAATTCAAGTTCAGATACAGACTCCACAGGGAGATAATGCACAAGCCTCCGCTTCAGGAGGTGCGACCGCGGGTCTTCGGACCCCGCCATTAACACACAGATTCAATCTCAGGGATATGCAGAGTCCTCTCACGTTCAGGTCACCCCGCCTTGACGCATTAAAAGAAAACCTTTCAGTTTGCAGATATGATCCAGTACCCGGAAAAGACGATCTAATGATATTGGCATCACTACGGTTAAGATCTGCTACTGATATCTTGCTATGCTATGTAGGAATGAAGGACCGTCTGGATAGAATATATGAGTTTGTTCAGACAGGGAAAGACCCTGACAGTATTAAGGAGGCCATGGAGAAACAAAAAGTTGACATTCAAGCACAGATACTACGTTTTTTCATAAATTGTCTAATAAGAGAACGAGATAGGCCTGGAACAGATCAGAGTGAATTAGATGCATTGAACAAGTGGGGTCAAAATATAGCTGAAGGAAAACAGGACAAGGGGACTTGCATAGCCAGTATGTGCAGGAAAATTAGAAAAGCAGTGATAGCAGTACACCAAAAAGAAAAAGAAAAAGCTTCCTCCGAGGAGGAAGAAGAACTTGAAGAACCAGAAAAAGCTACAGATACTATAGCATATGTAGGTAAGGGAACTTACCTTAGGAAGGGCATCCGTCCGGAAAACAAGAGAGTTTTTCTCTCTGCTTTAACAAATCCGAATTCTTCTGAACATCAGTTTCAGGAGACTGATAAAAGGCTTCGAGACCGAATGGGGTACCATGTACTCAATTCTATGGATGAACAAGAACTAGCCCGGTCAGCCATATTATGGGCCGAAAATCCAGACATATATAATGATGATACCTTAGCACAGACGTTTCTGAACCTTTCCCCAGACGAGCAGAAATTAGCAGGTGTATACATGATTCAGCACCTTCTCATAAAGTACAGAAATCAGCATTCGGATCCAGGTCCCTTACACGAAACATTAGAAGCACTACTTATGGATAGATGGAGAGGTTTCAGTACCAAGTTAATACAAATAATTCTAGAACAACGACATAAATATAATACTTTTGTAAGCTCTGAATATGTTCCCGCCCCGCCTCCAGAAAGGAAAATGTACCACATGCAATGCGGGAGTGGCATTGAAAGCCAGAACCCTTTACGAGAAGTACACCCAGTTATGGGTGAGGATCATCGTTTGAAACGCGTGTATGTTCACACTCCTCTGACTAAATTAGAGCTGTTAGAAATGAAGAAACTAGTCCCGTGTCATGATAAAGACCCTGCAGGTTTTCACAGAGAGCTTAAAGACATGTTACTAATGGGGATTACACGTATGAGGATATCATGAAAATGTTGAAGGTACTGTTGCCCACGGGCATCTACGAGAAATTAAAAGAAAAAGAATGGGAGGTGGGAGACACCAAGATTGCATGGGCAGAAATAGAAGACGAAGAAAATAAACGTGTCCCAGGGGTAGACCTTGGGGACAAAACTAAAGCATTACCAGGTTTAATAGTTCAGGTTCTGCCAAGATTATTGGCAACTAGAAAAGAAGACTGGGACGCCATCTCGTCCTGTAAACAGAAACATGATGAAGATACTAGTGACTTCTATTCGAGATTCGAGAAATGTTTCATTATTAATAGTGGCCTCAAACCAAGTAGCGAGTCATATCCGCATCTTTTTGTATCAAAACTAGTCGAGAATTCCCTACCATTAGTTAAAAACCGAGTGTACAAAGTTGAAAGTACTTGGCAGGCAAATACGCCATCCCAGATGTTACAGATGCTCCAATATCATCAGAACAGAATTAGAGAAGAACAAGATCAGGAACAAAAACGCATGAAAGACACGAAGATGAAAATGTTAGTAGCTCAGACGGTCCCAGCCGACGGTCAAAGGAAGGGTGGGACCCAGACAAGTCACACTACGGCTCCCGTTAAAGGGACATGCAACTATTGCAAGCAGCCAGGTCACTACGTACATGAATGCCCCGTTTTGAAACATAACATAGCAACAGGTAAAACTAAAGAAAGACCGCATCCGCCTAGACAAGATCATAACCAGCATCAGTCTTCACAGAATACACAGAATACACAGCCTATGCATGCTTCTTCACCTCCAGCACAGACAGTAGCGGTACCACAGCCACAGCCCATTGCCGCGTCTCAGCAAGTTTCGCAACAGATGTACCAGTATGCCCAGTCCGCATACCCAGATTACCCCCGATATACATGAAACAGCCTAGAGAGGGAAGGTGGCTTGCCTCTTATTGAAATTCCTGTAGATCAAGAAGGTCCTTATGTACACAGTCACGTATTGGGAAAAGACAGAAAGTTTTTAATTGACACAGGGGCAAGTCGCACCACAATCAGCCATGATGAAGTCCCAGGGGCACCCCTCTCAGGCTCACAGAATGTTTCCCTTGGTTTTTCAGGACAGCCTATTGTAAATGAGGTATCGCAACCCGTTCCCCTGGCTGTGGGTCCATTATCACGTATTACAGACTTGTTGCTTACGAAATCATGCCCAGAAAATCTGTTAGGAATAAAAACTCTGAAGGCTCTAGGAGCTATAATATGCTGTTCCCCGGAAGGAGTTAGACTCTTTCTACGGGATTTCAAGGGTCATTATGTTTTGCGAGAATTCGATGTCAGATTGAAAAATGTGCCAGATTACTTGTGGGCAAAAGGCCCAACTGATGTAGGTTGCATGCATATCACCCCATACCGCGTTACACTCAAGGCAGGTGTTGTTTTACCCAGAATCAGACAATACAAGTTACCACCCGATGCTGTAGTGGCTTTACTGAAAATCATTGAAGAGCTCATTGCCCAAGGAGTGGTCGTAGAGACCGACTCCAATGTCTGTAATTCACCGATCATTCCGATTCTTAAACGTACCGACCCCAATGCACCGCCAGTATATCGGCTGGTGATTGATCTAAGAGAATTGAATAAATGCATTGTACCACAGTACCCTGTGGTTCCCGACATCTCATCCTTATTGACTGCTATTGACTCAGAAGCAACGTTCTTTACTGTAATTGACCTCAAGAACGCCTTCTTTAGTGTACCTATTGACCCAGACAGCCAATATCTATTCGGATTCAGTTTAAATGGACGAAGTTTCAAATTTTCCCGCGCACCTCAAGGATTCACAGAAAGCCCCAGCATCTACAGTCAAGCACTGAAAAGACAGCTAGATTGTATTCAAATGCCAGTTAACACCGCTTTACTGCAATACGTCGATGATCTGCTGATCACCGCACGAAGTGAGCCCGAATGTGAACAAGCATCACTGACAGTTTTACATTTTCTGGCCGACAAGGGACACAAGGTGTCTCCTTCGAAGCTACAATTCTGTGTTCAGCAAGTTGTGTACTTGGGTCACTTGCTGTCCAAAGTGGGGAGACAGCTCACTCCCGATCGCATTCAGTTAATTGTAAATATGCCACAACCCCAGACACAAAAGGAAGTGCGGGCCTTCATAGGCCTCACCTCATACTGCAGACAATGGATTCCTCAATATGCATTTCTGGCTAAACCACTCATCCAGTTAACGACACAGGAGGCAGCGACTTTGACTGCCCTCCCTTGGACTCAGGAACACACACAAGCTTTTGAAGAATTAAAGAAAGCATTATGCCAAGCACCAGTTTTAGCGACACCATGTTACAGCAAACCGTTTACACTTTTTGTTACAGAACGTGATGGTACAGCGTTGTCTGTCCTCACTCAAGATCAAGCAGGTTCACATAAGCCTTGCGCTTATTTTTCAAGTACATTGGATTCAGTAGCCCAGGCACTCCCTGCGTGCTTAAAGTCAGTAGCAGCAACAGCACTAGCAATCAGACAGAGCGACTCAATTGTTCTAGGCCATCAATTAACAGTACAAGTTCCACACTCTGTAGAGGTTCTGTTAAACAGAACCCAGACTCAGCACTTGACTATAGCACGACTGACAGGTTACGAATTAACGCTATTCCAGCCACACATAGAAATCAGGCGCTGCAGTATTCTGAACCCCGCAACATTGTTACCTACAATTATGACAGATCCAGCCCCGCATGATTGTATAGAGATCATTAATGCAGTGACAAAGCCCAGACGAGATTTAACAGATGTTCCACTGACAAATCCAGACCTGACACTTTATGTGGACGGTTCATGCCTGAGAACAAATACAGGAGAATTAGTGGCCGCATATGCAGTGACCACTGAAACTGAAGTTAAAGAAACACACCGTATTGACACACTGTCTGCTCAAGCGGCGGAGCTCATCGCTCTGACCCGAGCTTGTATTCTAGCCAAGAACAGAAATGTTAACATATATACTGATTCCCGTTATGCGTTCGGAGTCGTACACGACTTCGGAATGTTATGGCAAGAAAGAGGTTTCTTGACCTCTCATGGTGCCAAGATCCAACACGGTCCCCTCATTCAAGCACTGTTAGAAGCAATACATCTGCCTTCAGGCATATCTGTTATGAAGTGTAAAGCACATACTAAAGTCACAGATTCTGTTTCCCAGGGTAACGACCTGGCAGACCAGACAGCAAAACATACAGCACTGACTCACACCCAGACAACTGATGTGACAAAGACAATAGTACCGACAAAGTGTATGGCAGTCAAGGATCCCGCTCTAGATGTAATTGATATTCAGGCACATGCTACCCCAGAAGAAATAAAGAGATGGATTGAACTAGGAGGGATCCAGACAGATCAAGGTTGGATGACGAAGGGAAAATCTACATGGTTTCTCCCTGACTCTATGGTTCAAGTCATGATTAATACAGCACATAGCCCAGCACATCTAGGAGAGAAAGCGATGTTAGACAGTTTACAAAATCTTTGGAACAATAAACACTTACGAGCAGCCGCAAAACAGAAAGTGCGTACTTGCATGATCTGTTGTCAGTTCAACCCAGGTAAAAGCGTCCCTGTAGAGCAAGGTGGATTTCATCCTCCCGATCACCCTTTTGAAGTCCTCCAAATGGATTATATCCAGATGAACCGTTGTCGAGGATTCAAGTATGTCCTTGTAGTTGTTTGTGCACTTTCCCGTTGGACCGAAGCATACCCAGTCTCAGACTATACTGCTCCGACCACTGCCCGGCAGTTGGTTCGTGAATTCTTCCCACGATACGGTTTGCCTCGTGTCGTGTACTCAGATAACGGACAACCCTTCTCGTCCGAGCTAATGAAACAAGTTTCTTTACTGTTAGGATACCAGTGGAAATTTCATTGTGTCCGACATCCTGAAGCCGCAGGCCTTGTAGAAAGGCATAACCAGACACTAAAGATACGCCTTGCAAAAATATGTCAGGAGAAAGGGGTCGACTGGATAGTCGCCCTGCCCGTGGCACTGTTCTACATGAGAATGGTCGCCCACTCGAGATCAGGGCTATCCCCGTACGAAGTGGTTTTTGGCAGACCACCGAATATGTGGGGGACGCCCATTCCTAAAAAGATCACTGATGTTGATTGTAATATGTTGACAGATTACCTTGCCTCCTTGATGTCTGCACTCCAATCATGTCGTTCACAGGTTGCCGCAGCCTTCCCTGACAACACTGATGTAAAGCCGCACGATGTCCGTCCTGGGGACCTAGTATTGGTGCGAAATTTCGATAGGAAGAGTCCACTGGAGCCCCGCTGGAATTCCCCGAAGACCGTCCTTCTCACCACGAGGACCGCCGTGAAGATCGAAGGGAGAAAGGGGTGGGTCCATACGAGTCATGTGAAAAAATTCCATGAACTGAAACCAGACCGAGACTCGTCCACCCCCACCAAAGACTGTGTTGAGCCAAAAGACTTTACAGTTACCGAACGAGAAAAAACTCCCCAAGAGGAGTACAGGTCGAAACTCCGATCTAGTAAGTCAGACAGTTTAATTGTTTAAGTCCTCCCCTAGGTGAATCGGTTAAATAGTTTCTGACATGTATCCCCTAGATCGAGATAGAGAGAGAGAGAGAGACGATTCAAAAAACGTGTATATTGTAAATCACTTCGTAGTCACTGTATAGTGACACTATTAATCATGTTTATTCTGAGTATCTTAGTTATTGTTGCTAGCATTCTGCTACCTATCTACTGGCCTATCTTCAAGCGTGAACAATCTGTCTACAATATATCTGCTGAACATTCTTTTAGCGAGTTACCTCCACACGAACTCTCTTACAGACTTGCGCTGCGCAACAACACCTTCATTAGTATGTTACACCACTCCCATCAGACTAACCATGCTACAGACTGCTGGATATGTGGCCGACTCCCTCCCTATCAGAATTACAAGGGAGCTCTGCCCCTCTTTCCGTACCCGTTCACTCACAATGGCTCCTGTGGGGCATGGTTTAAAATAATAAATTCCTTAGATCCTGATATTGCTGTTTTCGATGGGGGCTGGGTTTGGGGAAACTTGAACTTAGTCCTGCTCGACGTCTGTTACCCTGATAAGGAGGGACTCCCCACTCGAATAGGAACTGATCTAGAAAATGAAGTATATGGATTAGGTAACTACACAATTAGCCTTATGATCCTTACTGTTGAATCCGAGGCTGCACCAGTCCTGCCCCATATGCTAGTATTACCAGTCACTGGTGAATTATGTGTCCGAAAGAAAGGTTCAGTACACTTAGGTCATAGTAAATGCACTACTGTGGTCGAATTCAGTGATCATGGTAAATCATCCTTCAAAGCTATCAGTCATTCCTATTTTGTTTGTGGTCATACCGCATACATACGCCTACCTCCAGATTGGGATGGTACTTGTTATATTGCATTCCTTCTGCCACCTGTTTTCCTAGCTCCCCCTGATTACCATAGAAATACAAATCTAGTAAAGAATAGACCCAGAAGAGATATCCCACTTGTCGACTACACAGAAACGGCATGGGAACAGTACACCGATTTTAATAAAGGATTCTTTTTCTTTTTAGGCCCCGTCCAAAACAGTAAATTAATACGTAGATTAACTAGAACACTTGAAGCTGTAGTACATGAAACTGCCTCCGCCTTAGGTAACTTAACAGAGGAGCAATCTGCTATGCGGGTTGTTGTCCTTCAAAATCGTCTTGTTATTGACGTCATCTTGGCAGATAGAGGTGGAGCCTGTAAGGTCATCGGGTCAAGTTGCTGCGTTTTCATCCCACAAAACGCGCCATCTGTCTATCAAGCTATTACCCGTCTGCATAAAATTGCAAATCAGATACATCAGAATCCAGGCACCTGGACTTGGTCCGGTTGGTTCTGGACAACGTTAACTGCTTGGGGATGGAAGATCCTATCCTTCCTAGGTTTTGGCCTTGTCATAGTATTCAGCTGCTGCCTGTGCCTACAGTGTGGGCCGGCGATATGTGGACTGTGTGCCACATCGTGCATTGAACATTCCAGTTTTCTCTCAAATAGACAACGGAAGAGAGATGAACAAATTATGTTACAAGAACAAACTGATCAATTTATGATGATCGATATATCATGAAGGGTCCGTAGGGAACAAGGAGGGAATGAGGAAATATAAATTCTGGTCAAGTTGTGTTCCCTAGCGAGTACCCCACCGTCTCCGTGTACGAGTTGAAGTGCATGTAACTTCCCTCCTGTACCAGCTATGAAGACGCAAATACATTTGCGTCCAACGTTAACATGTCCTCTTTCAGACCCACCCTGAATGGGTTGAATGGTCCGTTCCTAAGTATGCCATGCCAACGTCTTTTTGTGGTATACTTCTGCGTTTTTCAGCTCTAGCTGAGTAGGCCCTGAATTTCTGCCACTGAGCCTCTTTTCTGGCTTCTGACTCCAAGGGCCTCTGCCCAGGCTGCCTCTGTACCCGTGAACTCTGACTTACTTTCAGCGCGGCCCCTCGCGCTCAGCTCAGCCTGCTTTCTGCCAAGACTGACTTCAACCTTCGAATTATCTGATCTGCCCCTCGAAAATACATTCTTGCCTACTAGTTTAAGTAAACATCCTCCCAGCTGCAGAGCCAGAGGGCCGGCCTGTCTCTGTGCAAGTAATTCAAGTAATTCATAGCCTCTGTTACCATGCTCCCATGGAAGGCCCATGCCCCCACGCTTCTCATGCAGACACTTAGGCGCTTATACACGCACTCACAGTCAGTATAAAATAGCTTCTGCCCTAGAGACCTTTCCGCCCGGATAGCTTAGTTCCTACAACATCAGATATCAGATATGATAAAAGTACAAGTTGATCTGACATGCCAGACTTCTGTCTCTTTCCGTCAGTGCAAATGTCAAATCCCCTGCACCCTCCGGTTTCACGTCAATCACACGTCATGCAGCTGCGCGCGCATCCAAGTTTCCAATTTCTGCTGACATTGCAACATTTCTGTTAGTGCCACCCCTTTTGTGACACCTACCTGTGACGTTTCTAGCACACACCTCCAGTTCACGCCTAGTTCACGCCTTCTGATTACGTACTAGTAACACGTGTATACTGTTATCTTGTCTTCTCTCAGCTGTTACGCCTACTATAACTGTTTCCTATGACATGAATTAAGTATATAAGCTATGTACTGTCAATAAAATGTAGCGCTCTATCCCTTCTGACACCCCTGTGGTGGTCAGAACATGATTTCCTGGTCTTGACCATTCCTTTTTAAGGAATAAAACCCCTAAGAACTCTAACACCACGGACTCTGTTTTCTTTCTTTCCGATTGAGTTATTATTGATTAAGTACTTACCTGCATAGAAATTAAGAGAGTAAATTAATTATTTACGTCAGACTCCTGAATGGCAAAGACACCCACTTGCATTAAATATGTGTATCTCGGTGGCAAGAACCGGCTACATGGTGCACACAAAGATCACGCTAAAAGTTATGGGCACACAGAGTCAACCTCGAAAATAAATACCAGCTTGAAATACCATGTTTTAACAGTGTGGTTCACGCTCGCACCATGCACAGCTTGAGGCAATTAAATAAAGGCATGTCAGTCGCAATGATTTAGATTATCAGCTTTCACAAAGTGCTAAAACAAATGCCGTCCTGAATAATTTGTTGTCATTCATTCCAAATTTATTCCAACAATCAATGTCATACATAACAGCGCCATGAGATCCAACAGGGTGATATGTCTGCGCCCAATAAAAACCATTAATAATAATAATAATACAGGGCTCTCTCAGTCTTCCTAGTTCCACGCTGGTAACTAAATAATCGCAGGGAGTAACCTGGGCATTGTGTTGGAGTCAATTTATGACTGAGTCAAAACTGCAAGAGCGTCAGGCAGATGGGGCTTAGAGCTGCCAAAGGGCCACCCTGGGGAACCTATGTGGCCAAATGGAAGGCCCATGGGACAAAAACAAGCCAAACACTAAAAGCACCTCCTAGGGGAACAAAAGACAGCCTTTTCAACCGTAAACACAGTACATTATGCACAATAATTACCTTGCATGGTATAAGACACATGTTTGGATTCAGCATTTAATCAAAAGCGAGTGCCAGACCCACCAATTAATTGGATATATTGTCTCCCAAGAATCCATCTCCTGGATGACTTTGCACTGTGCTATAGCCAGGGCCACTGGAATTATTACTAGATGCAAATTACAAAACTAGTCTGAAGCAGGCAAGGGTACTGGACAGGAGAGGGGTGTTTGGGAGGGTACATGGGGTGTTTTAATACAAAATATATAAAAATAGAAAACAGAATCTACACTCACATGCATACACGCATTCACACACACAGCCAGAGGTATAATGTAGATTAAAGGGAAATTCAAAGCTGTTCCCATAACCCTGTCCTCTATGGAGAGTAAACAATCTGCGCAGATAATTGATGCAAGCTGCGGCTGCTGTTTACTTTCCAGCTAAAAGTCAGTAGCAACCAACACACACAAATAAACCGATCAACGGCTGAAAGATTCATCAATAGCCCGCAGACGTCCAAACACAAATGCAAATCCATTCTGCAGATGGGAAGTGTTCAGAATGCGTCTGTCTGGTTGCATGAGTGAGCATGATGTAGTGCACTCCTCAGCATGAAGTGAATCGTGATGTGAGGCAATGAAAAACAACACCAGTATGTGAAACTGCATAAGTAGTTGCAGAAAAAAAAGGACAAATCATTTTCAATACCATCACAGATCGTGCGTGCATATTTACCCAATACTCATGGGTGCTCGCTGCGAGGTGCTGTCATTCTTTGTATTAACACTCGGAAATATAAGCAACGATATTTCCCTTGAAAAAACATGCAGAACACCAAGGACTCCTGAACGCAAACCATGTCAATTTGAATTGGACATTCGTTCCCAAGTCTGACCTGCGTGACAATACAGTTGAATGCATGGTTTCGCAAATGACATTGAACAAATTATTTTGATGCATTCCTTACAGTTTTCAAACTGCCTTTTATCGCACTGTAAATATAACATAAGCCAACAGGTGACTTGGCATAATGTGCAGACCACTAACAGTGGGGGCAAGCTGCGCGCCACCAGCAACAGTCAAAACCACCACTGCTGTAAGCTGTAGCTAGAAACAGGACCAGCACACGTTATTCTCACGATCCAAGCTGCGGAAAGTGACCTAATGACTTCCAGCCACATCAAATGCACAACTCCTTATTTTAGCGTCTCCTGCCTAAAATTGCCTTTGCTTCAATAGGTCAGTATGGAAAATGCATCCCTCTTTTTCCCAAACACTCCCACTTTACAGCTTCAAAATGTTGCCATGTACGCAGCCCAGTGTGCCCTTGGTTACTCCTCAGTGCCAATGCTACCCCTGGTTCCTGGCAAAATGAAAGCAGCAGATCAGGCATTGGCAAAGCCAATAGGTCTCACCTATGCAAGATCTAACCTCATTTTTTATTTAGGCTGGTTGCATAGCTGCTGTGCAACATGGCTTGAGGTCAAGAAAAAACAAGCATTTGTAATGCAATAGGTCTTGCATTAGCGAGAGTTTAAGCTGTTGGCATTGTAAATGACAATGCTTTTTATTTATCTGTTTTGATAATTGACACATAAATAAAAGCCATTGTCATTTACAATGCCAATAGCTCAAATTCTTGTAAATGTGAGACATATTTAATTTCAAAGAAGCGGCTGCCGTTGTGCCGGGCTGCTTGGAAAGTGAAAGCGCGCATGGCGCTCTGAATGTTGCAGGAGGCTAGGTCGTGCCTGCAGTAGGAGAAACTCATTAAAGAAAATAGTCCTTACAGACTAAATAAGACGTACTGTGTAAAAGAAGTAAAAGGGTCAGTCCTCATGGGAGGTTAAAAATGAAGACAAGGCGGTACTGGAGGTACTAACAAGCCTATTAACGAATCTGAAGCCAGCATTTACAAAGGACAATGACAAGCCAATGAAAAATATGGGCAGAGAGTGGGCAGAGCTTCAACGCCATACTTGAATAGAGGCTTGACCTAAAAAGATGCTATGACTAGGCCAGAGTTGGAGTCATCGTGTTTTTTTCAACTGAAAGAATGTTGCACAGCAGCACGGGAAAGTGGAAGCCAATCAATGGTGAGTAATAAGGGAGCAAAAAGACGGTTTTAAAGTTTTTTTTTTGTTAACAAAATATTTCGGCAACAGTGCATGCCTTGTCTCAGGCGAAACCGAAGTAAACAGGACTTCAAGTACCCCGCATGCTCTTCTATGGTTTCCATTCCTTCCTAAAGCAAAGAGTAGGCTTTTGCTGGCTGATGGCAGAGAGCAGACTCAATCCTTCCAAATCATTAGGGGTCAAAGGGTGGCAGGTCACTTCCACTACCCCTTGTGAGCCACGGAATGCACATTCCAAGTCCTTATGATGGGTAAATGATCCATAAAACATTCACTTAAGTGTCTTGTACAGTGTGTAAACGTGGAATCTATCTCTGAATGCTCTGGACAAGACACTAAACCATTGACAAATCCATTGCCCTCTTCTACTCCTTTCGAGAATAAAAAAGTCATTTTCCTCTCTAAATGTATACATTAAACAATGGATTAAAAAAAGTAAAAACATCCCAGCTTTTCCTTGTTGACTATATGCAGTCGGCTACAAAATCCTTAGCTCCTCTCAAAAAGAATACTTAAGTGTCCACTCTGCCCTCTACAGGTCTCCTGCATCAACCGTCCCATAATCTACCCTGTGAACAAATCCCTCCCATAGCACCAACACCTCTCAATAAAACTCTCCCAGAACGCAAATTCTGTCAACCTAGTACTTCCACAGCACGCTCCAAACACATCCCTAGCCAATCCTTCCCCCCGCCCCCAACACATTTCTTATAGCTCCACTGCCCAAACCCCATCCAAATCCCCTCTCTATACATCCCGCCAAGCCCTACACAGCCCTCCTAGAGACCTATCCCACCAACACATACCTCCAATCACTCCCTCCGCCAATCCCTTCCACAGCGGTCTTTAAATAAAGCCCTGCTGCATCCCCCACAATACAAGGCTGCATTCCCTTGGTCCTACACTCCCTCAAATAGGACCCTGTATTACTAAAAGGAATAATAATTAAGTCTAGCAGAGGCACAAGTTCGTGGAAAATCAGGGAGGTTGTTTTTTGGAATTCATGCACATTGGAGAGCAAGGTTTTGTCATGTCGATTGTGCAAGGGCAAATAAAAAAAAATGCAACGTTAACTCGCTGATTATTTTGCTGATCATATATTTTTGTGCGGCCCCAGTCTCTGGTGTAATTTTCCATTTCACCTGTGGCTGCGTGTTTCTATCCTGATACCGGAACACAGAAGGTCCCAGTCTGGCACACTCATCATCCTACACCTCAAAATATGACCCGCTCGGACTTCGATCTCCCTTGTGTACTCTCCTAATGCAGAGAAGGGGAACAGGGGCTGCAGTTTTGGGAAGGGGGTGGGGGTTTATATGCTGACAATGCAAGTGGGCGTGCCCTCCAACTCCCACTCCCCCTCGCTCTTTCAGGATTACAATAACCATCAACTTTGTTTGGTTCCTTGGTGTGAACAATGACCCCCTCAACTTCGTTATATTAGTGCTGTTATACATTTAGTCTAATCAATCTACACCTCGTGGTAAAATAACGGAAGGGTATCTTGGAGCTGAAATAACAGATGATCAAAGTTACCCAAATCAATGGTACTCATTTTGCGGACCTCTGGAGGATGAAAGGCTGACTGGAGACCCAGGATTGGAACCTGTGACCATGAGGTCAAACACAGACCATTTGAGTACGTGCATTAAGCCACTGAGCCTCCACCTAATAAAGCACATAGTGCAAACTTCCATCTTTTTGCAACATTATGGATCTGAGGTTAAAACTGCTGACATATTTCTTCACACACCATGAACTGTGCACCAGGGCCGGACTGGGAACTGAAAGAAGCCCTGGCAAATTTTGGCAGACCAGCCCCCATAAGGAGCATAACGAGCAAGAGCACCGAGCAAGCAGACCACTGCTAAGGGAGTTGGGAAAAATTTGGAAAAAGAAAGGCCAAAACAATGCATTTTTCAATTGACAAAGCCAATAGCTTGTTGTAGGTGTAATGTAACTTGTTGCATTATATATCTGGATACAATGACAGAACCAGCAAAATACCAGTTGGGCAGCACACTATGCTAAGCACAGATGTTTAGCTTTCATGTTTTTAAAGCACACAATTAATTACATCAGCCACACTGCTTTGAGAGACCCGTTTTTCATCCCACTTAAAGTCCTGCCTGACAAGCCTCATCAGATGACGTTTTGCTTGTCCCTGAACAAGAGAGTGAAAAGCGCAAGGTCATGGTCACTAATCACTTGCTGATTCGTAAGGTGATGTGCAGCCAGCTCACGAGTAAGATAGATCCAATTCAAACTGAAGAGGCCAGCAGGCCTGAAGTACAGGGCGTCTGTTACAAAGGATTGGATGGTTTATTGGTCCTCATTCAGTATCTCTTTTTACCTGTGTGTCTTTTGAGGGATGTCATGTGGTAGCTGTCACAACACTTATTTGAACGAGCTCCTAAAACCATTCCTTCATATCCTTTGCATATTTCCCACCACAAATCCCCCCCCTTACTACCCCTAGCATCTCTCATCTAGTTTCATATTTCCTCTCTATTAATCTTTACGTTAAATAGGATTTATATTTCTCACTGCCCTCTCTCTTAATCACTTATAATTATTTATTGAGCGCCCATTGGCAACAACAATACGAGTTACTTTCAAAATAATTGTGTGAAAATCAGACGGTGAGACCTACATCACAGTAGGAGAACTTTTCCAAGTGATAGTTTAAGGAGCACCGTGAATCTTCCTGCGTCAATGGTCCCGGTAGTGTACATACTGCGCTGTTGAACCAATGGCCGGATGGATGCAGAACAATGCACGATACAGTGCAATTGCAATCCGATGACAATCGGCAAGCCCAGGCAAGAATGTTTGTTGCCCCCAGAAAATAAACTCCTTTTGTCCTATGAATGAAAACTCAAGATGTTTCAAAGTCAGAGATTCATTTCCCAAAAGAAATTGTTGCAAGGTTGAAAAGGGCACTTGCCTATCAGCACTGCAGTCACAAATGCTGCTGTCACAAGTGTCTTGTTTTAATACTTTGCTCACTAGAGGAGGACTCTGATGCGCTGAAATTCTAATGTGAACAATTTTAGGCGCAGAAAACAGGAAACTGCTGTTTTCCATTTCGATGCTCGCCCCAACGGGTTGTCACACCATGCATCAGGCTAAACATGCATGATATCATTATGGCCTCAAAAGCAGCGAGGAGAACATGCCCGGCTTGAAAAGGGGACGCAGTCATTGTGGCACATGACTAAAGCAGGACGAGGGGCTGGTCAGAACACGTTTGTCCAGTTTCCCTCTGACTCTGTTTTCTTCATTGGCAGGATAGAGCCTTCTCTCCCTGGTCTAGGTGGCCGGAGACTCTTGTGGCGCCCACGGACATGGATGGCATTTGGTATCTGTCCTGCAAGGACCCCTCCTGAGCCCTAAACATTCAAAGAGAGGCGGCGCCTGCACTCAGGGCCTGGGGTGTCGATGAAGGGGCCCTAAAAGGTGAATACATGCATCATGCCAACTTAGCCCAGAAGGCATCAGCTGCACTAGCATGGATGGGCTTCAGAGCACACATGTCTGTTGCACTTACTTCCCTGGCATAAGCTGCGCCCCCAACAAGCAAGAATCAGGACTGTGCAAACGTTAAAACTTCATGCAAATGTGGTGCTCCGGAGGCTATGTCATATTTATACCCTGCATTATATCCACGTGCTTGCAGTCTACCATGGCGGTTTTGACTCTGGATTCTGGAACACTGTCACAGACATTCTGATCGCCGAGACTTCCTTACCGGCCTGTGGTGTGAGCGGGCCACGGGGGTTTGTCCTGAAACCCAGGCTGAGGCTGGCAGATGAAGTATTTCATTTACACAGTACACAACATGGAAAGAGACAAAATGTAAACTTTCCTTACCTGTACTAGTGTGACGACGGTGAGTCACACGCGGTCTGCTGCTGCCTGCGCACGCCAGGCTGAGGCTACACGTCACAGCGGCGGGAGTCAAAGTCAGACAGTGATTGGCCTGCACTGGACCAGCCAATCCTGGAGACTAGGGGGGACTGTCCTGCACTGGACCAGCCAATCCTGGCGGCTAGGGGGGCACCAGACTGCTCGCCCTTTCTCCCTTTGAAACCCCGGGGGCTGCGGCCCACCCCCTGGTACTCTCTCTAGGGGAACTTCAGCAGGGGCTGCATCTGCGCATGCTTGCGCTAGGTGCTAGCCTGAAATTCACTTGCGCAGTACTGCTGCAGCTGAGTGGACTGTCACTCAAGCTGCAGCAGGCCCAGCCCCCCCCCCCAATCCCTCCCCCTGCGCACTCCGGAAAAGTCAGGTGCCGTGCCTCCTGTAACGCTCGCGATCAATTTTTATTTTACTAAAAATAATTATAATAATAATATAATATAATATAATTTATAATAATTATAATTATAAAAATAATTTTAGTGGGGCGTGGGGCTACGCCCCTACGCCCCAATGGACGCACCGAGCCTGCTGGTAAGGGGTTGGAAAGATGCTGGAGAAGAAACTATGCATCTGATGCCAAATCTGCTAATAAAAAAGCCAAAAGAGAATATCACACTCTTTGTAAATCAGCTTGCGCTGAACCGGTCTCCTTGACCATGTCCAGTGCTCTGAACTGCCCCAAGACTCTTTTTAAAATGGTCAAAGTGATTTCTGGATCCGAAACTCAATCTAGGCGCCCTTCCTTGAAAACCTGGCAATGTGAGGAACTAGCAAAATTTTTCCTCCATAAAGTGGAGAAAATATATTCATAAATAAAAGATATAAGATCAGTTGTCCTCTATTGGCTCTCCTGTAGACAATATTTATTATCACCAAGATAGGTAGATTTCCTTATCCATGCCCAAGCTTTATTTCACATGGACTCTTTTAAGCGGCTGTTAGACCGAATCAAATCGGGTTCTCCCCGAGATCCTCTCCCGATCTCTGTGCTTCAGCAGCTTGAGCCATCATCACTTAGGGTAATCGTGGAACTCTTGAATGCCTCTCTTCAGGAAGTAACAGTTCCCCCAGATTGGAAGCACACTATGGTGCTTCCTCCTTGAAGAAGGCCAATGCGGATCCTGATCAGCCTTCCAATTACCGCCCTATTTCATTGCTCCCAGCTTTCTCTAAGATTTTAGAGAAACATGTTGATTTGCAGCTAGCCCAATTTATATATTCACAAAATGTTTTACATCCGTCACAGTTGGGCTTCAGAGCAGGCTATTTGACTGACACGACACTTCTTGGTGTTACGGAAAGACTGTGCCGCCACTTGCACTCTGGAGACACAGTGGCTCTTATACTGCTTGACTTGAGCGCAGGCTTCGACACGGTGTCTCACACCGTGTTACTAAACGTCTTACGATCTCTAGGTGTGACCGGGCCACGCTTAACTGGCTTATCTTTTTCTTACTAATCGCAACTTCCAGGTCTTCTCTCCCACTGCCAGTTCTGATATTCACACTTCACCTAACGGGGTACCCCAGGTCTCTATTCTTCGCCCCTTACTATTTAATATATACGGCAGACCCCTGGCTGACATTGTGGAGGAAGCAGGGCTGTCTCTGTTCTCCTATGCAGACGACACTCAGATTGTCTTCTACCTCTCTGCTGAGAGGATGTCAGAGATATCTCCCCTCCAGTTGGGCTTGGGGAAGATTTCATCGTGGATGCAAGCTAGTTTCCTTAAGCTCAGCGGAGAGAAGACCGAGGTCTTGATTTTAGGGAAGAATAAAGATATCTGGGGTCTACAACATTGGCCTAATGAAACGGGTGCCCCTCCTACACCCTCCCGCCAAGTCTGCAATTTAGGCTTCATCTTAGACGATGCATTAACAGTACAACACCAAGCCGTTAATGTAGGAGAGTAGGGTCTGCAATCCTATGGTCGCCCCAGATTTTTGCTTTTTGCTTCACTGGTTTACGACTTTCCCTGGCTGTGGGTCTGCTAATCAGACCCACAGCCTAGCTGTTCTCTCTCTAAATTAACATCCATGTACTTTACGTGCATCTACCAATTGGTATTGGGTCACTCTTGTAAGTCCTTGTACAGTGTACCATAGGTACCCAGGGAATAAGTGAACCCAAGGCCTACCAGGGGCTGCAGCATGTATTATGCCACCCCTGGCTGGCCATCCAAATCTGACACAACTGGCTGATCAATCAGCTGGGGCAAGGTGGTGTAATCACCCTTTGCTTTAGATATAGTATACCTATCTCTAAACCTAAAATGGACACATATACTCCTATAAGTCACTCCTATGTCAGGCCTTAACAATCCTGGAGGCAGAGTGCTTGGAATTATGTGAGATAGTGCTCTGGCATGAGCTGAGCCTGTCTGCAGCTTTCGGAACCAAGTCCTTTAGCTGTTTCCATGATAACGCTATACCATATACTCTTAAGTGCATTATAACCTCGCTGTTATTGCTAACTTTGGCATAGCATTATCAAAACATGTCGAGTAAGGTGTCATACTAATTGGAATACTACCCCCTCGCCAGTTCTGGCAACGGGGGTAGCATTCCACACTTCTAGAGGGACGCGACATGTATGTAACTGTGAACCCCGGTTAAAGTTAACTCGAGCTCAGCATCACAAAATGGATGCTGCCACCACAGACACAAGTCTGACCTCCTGCTGCTGGGAGTCCTTCCAGCGAGGGAGGCTTGGACAAAGGGTTTCCTGCCCTGGGAGGTGCTAGCACCACCCCAGACAGGATTTTGTGTATTAGGTAGGACAGGCCTGAAAGGAATGAGACATGCCTGGGGCACAGAAGGTGCCCTGTGCATACACCGGTCCAAACCAGTTGCTGGGGCACTCCAGCCCCAGCTCTGGCGCGAAACCGGACAAAGGATAGGGGGTGTAACCACCCCCCTTCCTGGTCTCACCCATAGGAGGGACCTAGTCATAGTACAGCCCCCTTTAGGAGAATAAAGGTAGGAGCTGGTCCCATTCCACGTTAGATTAATCCTGATTTGAAACTCTACAAGAAGAAACTCTGGACTTCGACGTTCTGCTCCACAGAAGACTGAAGAAATCTCCCTTGTGGCCAAGGAGTGATCACCCTGCACAAGCAGGCACCATCAAGCGTTCCAGCGGTTCACTTTGTCGTCTTCCCGAGTGGATCCAGACTTCAGAGCCCGACGAGACCCGGACTTCCAGACTTCTCCGACCTCTACCTACATCTGCAGCACAGCTGAGATCCGTGGGTGCGACGAGACACGTGGGACCGGCCCTCTTGGATAAAACTGCACTTCGCTTCCAGCACGACTTCAGAGGCATCCTCGACGAAGTACTTTGGGGATTGAGAAGCCCCAGCCCCGAGCAGCTCCTGCACAGAGGATCAGCCCTCCAGCATCCACGAGATCCGTGTGGGGCCCTTTTGCTTGATTGCTGCTCGACGCGTTGTCTGGTCACTTGCCGGCTGGCTAGTGGCCTCCTAGACGACGATCCACGACATCAACATCGCTGGTCTGGTTGCTCCAGACTGGCCCCTGCTTCCCTGCAAAGGAGAAGCACCCCGGACACTCCTGGTCCGCACCAGACGCCTTTTCCACTCACCGCGTGGGTTGCCTTTGCCAAGGCCTGTTGATGACAAATCCGGATCCAACACCGCCGACAGCGAGAGCCTGCGTGGGACAGCTCGTGCCTCCATCCTGGTCGTCCAAGACACCACCTGGTCCACGTGGCTGCAGAGTCAAGCGTCCACTCTTCACCTGATCGCGACAACAGCATCTGGTTCCTTCCTGGTTCCACTCCAGTCACTGACTAGTGACTGTGAACATTGTCCCCTCTGCTTTCAGGCCTTCATCTTCCTCGATCCACCCTTGGATCACTCCGGACATCTTCCTTCTGGCCGCCTGCAGCATCTTTTCTTCCAGGCTCCATAGACTTCAACGCGGAAACCCAACACACTTTGACACCTATGCACCCGCAGCCCGTGGGTGAGGTAACAAGAGCATTTCGGTGCTCAAGGGTAGATTGACTCTCCTAGTGTCCAGATTTCCAGTCGTTTTAGTCCTAGCTAGTCGGAACTGTCTATTACTTACCTTTTCGTAATTTGTACTGTCCATTGACTGTTACGCATCTCGCGTGTGAGTTCACACTCTGCACACGCTTCCCGTGGGCCTCCTATTACTTACCTAAGGTTAGGATAGTGTAGTCCCAGCGATCCTACAGCCTCTGGACAGCTCCATTCCTTCTATCGATTTCCTTATACCATTTACTTAGTATATGGTTTGTCGTGCCCCTAGGGCACCATTGTAAATTGTGCAACTTATCGTATTTTTCTTAAGAGTCTTGTCATGTGCTTAGCCCTCTGATCTCATAAAGAGTTCAGAGGTGTATGTTAGTTAATAAATATCTTGTTTATTTTCATAACTACCTGTGTGGTGTCCTTTCATTTGGTATTCAAGGGGTTATATGTGGTAAAACAGCTGGCTTCACATGCCAAAAGAGTTTAGCCTAAGACTGCTTTGTCCATGCTACCATTAGGATAGCTGGTCTATAAGGTTGACTTACAACCAATCACCATAAGGGTTGTTTGGACTGATATATGATGCTCACTAGTTCTAGTGATCACCTTGTATCAGGCCAGCTTCTCACAGTTAAGGTGGCTGCAATTTGCTTTACCATCCTGCAGTGGCTGAAAAAGATGTATCAGGCCAACTTCTCACAGTTAAGGTGGCTGCAATTTGCTTTACCATCCTGCAGTGGCTGAAAAAGATCATTTGGATGCTGCCTGTTTACACTCAGAGAACCGTAGTCCAGGCTCTTGTCACCTCTATACTGGACTACGGTCACATCCTCTATCTGGGGGTCTAACAAGGATGTAACACGAAAGCTACAGGTAGTACAGAATTCCGCTGCTAGACTGATATGCCAGGTCCCGAAAGCTGCATCTTGCCCGGCCATTTGCGTGATCTTCATTGGCTCAGGGTGGAGAACCGAATTAAGTTCAAAGTCCTGAGCTATATGTTCAAAATCAGAGCGGGAAAGGGCCCCCAGTACCTATAAACCTTGGTGCATTCCTACGTACCTTCACGTCCCCTCCACTCGCCCACCCAGGAGAAATTCTTTGTTCTCAGAATCAGATTGTCGCAGATGGGTGGTAGATAGTTTGCTTACTTGGGACCTTCACAGTGGAATTCTTTCCCCAAATCGCTCCGTAGCGAAACTGATTACGTAAAATTCCATAAATCCTTAAAAACTAGTTTTTTTAACCAATAATTTTCCCTTGTCTGACTCTTTCCTTAGGCTCCTTTTGGCTCTTTCTGGCTGGCACAAGGAAACCCTTTGGGGTATCTGTTGCACCCTACAAATTAAAATTGACATTGGGATGCTGGGCTCAACTGTATTTTGGCTGTCTAGTCCTTATTGGACAAGAGACGAATCAGAGCCTGGCATTCTGCCCAAGTCATGCCATGGCCTTGCTTGGCTTGCCCTCCTCCAGCCTGCACTGCCCTCTTGACCTAACCCCTACAATACAATACATTTGTAAAGCGCACTACTCGCCCATGAGGGTCTCAAGGCGCTGGGGGGGGGGGGGGGGGGGGGAGGGGGGGGGGGGGGTGTTGGGAAGGGTGCCACTACTGCTCGAATAGCCACTACTGCTTGAAGGTTAGTAGGTCCTCGGTCAGCTGTAGGAGGATGGAGAGGGTGTTCCAGGTCTTGGCGGCGAGGTGGGAGAATGATCTGCTGCCAGTGGCCGCTCTTCGGATGCGGGGGGACGGTGGTGAGGGCGAGGTTGGCAGAGCAGAGCTGTCGGTTCGGGGTGTAGAAGGAGAGTAGTCTGTTGAGGTATGCCAGTCCGGTGTTGTTGAGTGCCTTGTGTGCGTGGATGAGGAGCTTGAAGGTGATCCTCTTGTTGACAGGAAGCCAGTGCAGGTTTCTCAGGTGTGGTGTGATGTGATTTGATGTGGCGATGGCGCGGGATGTCGAGGATCAGGCGGGCAGAGGCGTTCTGTATGCATTGTAGCTGTTTCAGGAGTTTGGCTGAGGCTCCTGCATAGAGGGCGTTTCCGTAGTCCAGCTTGCTGCGGACGAGGGCCTGGGTAACAGTTCTTCTTGCTTTGGTGGGGATCCACCTGTGGAGAATGCGGAGGGTGTTGAAGCAGGAGGACGAGACGGCGCTGACTTTCTTGGTCATGGAGAGTGTTGAGTCGAGGATAAACCTCAGGTTGCGTGCGTGATCGTTGGGTGTTGCTGCTGCTCCCAGTGCGGATGGCCACCAGGAGTCGCCCCAGGCTGAGGGGGTGGAGCCGAGGATGAGGACCTCTGTCTTGTCTGAGTTCAGCTTCAGACGGCTGTTCTTCATCCACTCGGCGACCGCTTTCATTCCTTCCTGGAGGTTGGTTTTGGAGGTGAGGGGGTCCTTGGTGAGGGAGATGATCAGCTGGGTGTCATCGGTGTAGGAGATGATGTTGAGGTCGTGCAGTCGGGCAACGTGGGCGAGCGTTATCATGTAGACGTTGAGCAGTGTCGGGCTGAGGGATGATCCTTGGGGTATGCCGCATATGATCTCGGAAGCTTCGGAACAGAAAGGGGGGAGGCGGACACTCTGGGTTCTGCCAGAGAGGAAGGAAGTGGTCCATTCCAGAGCCTGGTCTCGTATTTCTGCATTGTGGAGGCATGTGTGTAGGGTGAGGTGGCAGGCAGTGTCAAAGGCGGCTGATAGGTCCAGGAGGATGAGGGCAGCGGTTTCGCCGTTGTCCAGCAGGGCCCTGATGTCATCGGTGGCGGCGATGAAGGAAGTCTCGGTACTGTGGTTGCTGCGGAACCCGGACTGGGAACTGTCTGCCGACGGTCTTCTCGATGAATTTCGCCGGGGAACGGAAGCAGGGAGATTGGTCGGAAATTCTTGAGGTCCCTCGGATCCGCCTTGGGTTTCTTCAGTAAGGCATTGATCTTGGCATGCTTCCAGCTCTCTGGGAAGGGCACGGTCTCTAAGGAGATGTTGATGGCCTTGCGGAGATGGGGTGAAAGGCTTGCGCTAGCTTTGTTGAAGATGTGGAGTTCCTCTGTGGAACTTCGCTCTTTTGACACCCTGGTCACAGGCTGTCGCACTGTCTTTCCCAGACGTCATTGCGGGAAATCCTGCTGCCCGGGCTGTGGCTGGCGCCCCAACCGCTCTCTGTTACCACGTCCCAATACCAACATCCTTAGTGTGGGCTATCGCTGCATGTTATTAAACACCAGGTCAGCGGCTAAACATGCGCAAGACATTTTTGAGCTCCTAGATATAGTGAAGCCACTTTGTCTTATGCTCACTGAGACGTGGTGGGGTGAATTTTCCAACCCGGATGTCGTTACAGCAATCCCGCCTGATTATAACATCTTCAGGAAGGATAGAGCTAAGGGAAGGGGAGGTGGAGTGGCATTGGTGGTCAGGAAAGACACCCCCTGTGTGATCCTGCCAGCGAAGGACATCCGAGGTTCGGAGACCCTTGCCTTTTCTATTACTCTGTCCCCTCATCAATCTGTTAAGGGATTACTCGTGTATAGACCACCTGGCTCACCCGGCACGTTCTTTGAAGATCTGGACTCTGTGCTGCTGGGGCTGGCCCTGAAAGCGGAACATTGTATCGTGGCAGGGGATTTCAATTTTCGGATGGATGATCCGACTGACCCTGCTGCCATCAAACTTCTCGAGGCTATGACCCCGCTGGGACTGATCCCTCATCTACAGGAGCCTACGCACGAGAAGGGGCACACTCTTGACCAGGTATTCTCGTCTTCCCCTCTCGAGGAGATTGAGATTACTCCAGTACTATGGTCAGACCACTTGCTTGCCAATTTTACGATCAAAGGCATAGCTAAACCGGTGGTTGCCCTGACCCAGCAACAGGGTCGTGTTTACAGGGCATATCATCGAGTGACCCCAGAGATGCTGGCCCTGGCTGCTGTGGATCACCCATGTTCCCTCTCGGGTGATCTGGACAGGGATCTGGAAACCCTGCAAGACTGGCTCCTAAACAGGCTAAATGATCTTGCTTCGGAATTGACACCCCGCCTGACACCGAAACGGGTCCGGGCGCCATGGTTTACCGCAGCACTGTCGGCTACGCGGCAGCAGTGCAAGGTAGCCGAAAGAGCCTGGCGGGCTCAATATGATTCGGTAGCCAAATTGACCTATAAGACGGTGGTCAAGGCCTATCACAGGGACATCCGCCTGGAAAAAAAAGCATATTTAGCTAGGAGAATAGAAGCTGCGTCCAACTCCTGCAAGGAGATTTTCTCCATTGTGAGAGAATTTACTTCCCCATGGTCTAACACCTCGGATGAAAAACCATCTGGCACCTGGGCTTCGGATCTTGCTGATTTTTTTACGAGCAAGATCCAACGCATACAGGATTCTTTTCCATCACCTGGGCCCATGGGCAAGACTAATCCTGTGACCACCTTATCCCCGCGGGCTTGGCCAGGGGCGACACTGAGTGTGTTTCCACCGATCTCTGTCCCTGACTCTTTAGCGCTAATGGGCAATCTTAAGTCGGGTTCGCCCCTTGACCCATGCCCTGCTAAATTTTTTGCGAAAGTTGCTGAAGTGATCAATCCTCTGGCAAACCCGCTGCTGAATCTTTCGTTGAGACAGGGAGTGGTCCCGCAAGCCTGGAAGCAGGCGATGGTAATTCCATTGCTTAAAAAATCAGGCCTAGATCCAAAGGCCCCGATGAATTACAGGCCCATCTCCCTGCTGCCGGCTCTCACGAAGATTGTGGAAAAGCACGTACAGGCTGTGCTTTCCAATTTCCTTGAGACCAACGAGATCCTACATGCCACCCAGTCAGGTTTTCGTCCCCATCTTAGCACAGAGACTGCGCTCCTTGAGGTCTCGGAAACCATTAAAGGTGTTCTGGACTCTGGGGGCAAAGCCATGCTAGTGATGTTGGATTTGTCGGCGGCATTCGACACCGTCCCCCATGATGGTCTTCTTGCAAGACTCTTTGAGATCGGTCTACGGGGGACGGTGTTCGACTGGTTCACTTCCTTTCTAGCCGGCCGCCGGCAAACGGTCTGGGCGTCGCCAGATTCCGCCGTGATGCCGCCTCTGGAATTCGGGGTCCCACAGGGCTCTATTTTGAGCCCGACCCTATTCAACATCTTTATGACCCCATTGGCGGCGTTGGCGGAGTCGTATGGCGCCCAGATCGTATCCTACGCGGACGACACCCAGCTCCTCTTCTCTTGTAAGAGAGGAGGAGACTTTGATGAGGAGAGTATCCGGGATTGCCTTGGGGCTGTTTTTCAATGGTTCCAACTGAACAGCCTCAAGTGCAATTCCGATAAGTCCGAGGTACTCTTCTTCGGGTGTGACATAGAGCCAGACTGGCAGGCCTGGTGGCCGATTAATATGTTTCCCCCGTCTTGTTCGTCCCAAGTCGCCAAGAATTTGGGGGTCAAGATGGATAAGGGGCTAACATTGAAATCTGAGATCCTTGGGGTGGCGGGCACCTGCTTCGGCATCCTTAGGATGTTGCGGAGGTTTCTTCCCTTGTTGTCCGAGGAGCACAGGAAACTGACAGTGCAGGCTTTGATTGGGTCCAGGTTGGATTATGCCAACATTCTCTACCTGGGCCTACCAGAGTACTTGCTGCAGCGGCTCCAAGTGGTGCAGAACGCTGCTGCGAGAGCAATCTTTGGATTAAACAGACGGGCCAGTGCATCGGGCCTGTTGAAATCCTTGCACTGGCTTCCTATCTGGAAACGGATCGCTTTCAAGGCTCTGACTCTGGCCTATAAAGCTCTCCACGTGGTGGGAGCAAAATACCTTCAAAAGAGACTGGCCTTCTATCAACCGACCAGGTCTCTGAGGTCGGAATCTCTGTTTCTGGCGGTTGTCCCGCGCGTGAAGAGAGCGCGTTTGGGAGGCCGCTCTTTTGGATTGCTGGCGCCACAGTTGTGGAACTCTTTGCCGCTTGCTCTGCGGGGAGCTACTAGCCTACTTGCTTTTAGAAAAGGCCTTAAAACCTGGTTGTTTAGCCAGTAGCCTGTTTCTTCTGTATTTACTTGTCTGGTATTCTTCCTTTCTTTTATCGGTGTTATGTTATTGTGCTGCAGCCTTCCTTTTCCAATAAAGCGCCGGGACACTCTTTTTGAGTAGCCGTGCGCTATACAAAAGAATAAATAACATAACATAACATAACATGTGGTGGGGGCATGGGTCTGACGGAGAGGCTGGAGTGAATGGGATTCATGATTTTGATTGGACTCGCCGTCATTGATGTTGGTCCAGGTGAGTAGGGGAACGATCTGGGTGGTGGCAACGGGTTTGAGGTTTCGGTTGTTGTTGGGGTGGCCAGGTTGTTGAAGCTGTCGTGGATGTCTGCGATCTTGCGATGGAAGAAGGTGATGAGGGAGTCGCATAGGTCTTGTGATGGTGGGATGTCGTTGATGTTGGAGGTGGGGTTGGAGAGTTCCTTCGCGATGCTGAAGAGCTCTTTGCCATTGTGCGCGTTGTTGTCGAGTCGGTACTTGAAGGAGGCCCTTTTGGTGGATCTGATGAGGTGATGGGGTCTGCGGATGGCGTTTTTGTGGGCTGCGTAGCTGTCTGGTGTCTGTTCGCGGTGCCATCTCTTCTCTAGTGTCCGCCAGGTTTGCTTGGAGGCCTGCGGTGAACCAGCTGGCTTTCTTATTGGTGTGTATGTTGGATGGTTTCTTCATAAGGGTGAGAGTGTTGGCGCAGTTGTCGATCCATCGTCTTAGTTTGCAGGAGGCGGTTTTGTGTCTGTGGGGTTGGTAGGTGGGCTTTGGGCGAGGGTGGCGTTTAGCTGGTCTTCGGTGATTTTGCTCCAGCTGCGCCGGGGAATCTGTTGAGTGCGTTTTCGGAAGGTGAAGTGGATGCAGCGATGGTCGGTCCAGTGGAGTTCGGTGGTGTGGCTGAAGGTGACTTGGGGAGAAGATGAGGTCAAGCGTGTGGCCGGCGGAGTGGGGAGATATTGTGATGAGCTGCCTGAGCCCGAGGTTGGCTAGATTGTCAATCAGGGTGGTGGAGTTGGTGTTGTCGCTGTTCTCGAGGTGGAATTTTAGGTCTCCGAGGAGGACGCAGTCTGTGGAGGCAATGGCGTGCGTGCTGACAAAGTCGGCGATGGAGTCGCTGAACTGAGGCCGGGGCCTGGGGGGGTCTGTAGACGAGGGCTCCTCTGAGGGTGGTGGTAGGATTGGTGAGGATCTGGAAGTGCAGGTGTTCGGCGGTGCTGAGGGTGTCGTCGGTGCTGGTCGAGACCCTGAGAGTGTTCTTGTGGATCATGGCGATTCCACCTCCTACACTGTTGGTGCGGTCCCTGCGGGTGATCTTATAGCCGTCCGGGATGGCTATGGCGATGTCAGGTGCCGAGGAGGCATTCATCCAGGTCTCTGTCAGGAAGGCGACTTCCGGAGAGGATGTGTCGAGCAGGTCCCAGAGTTCAACAGCATGTTTGCGTGCGCAGCGGGTGTTCAGTAGTATGCATCTAAGGTGGTTGCGTCCTGTTACGTTGGGTGGTTTGGCGGCTCGGAGGCTGGTAAAGCTGCAGCTCAGGCAGGAGAAGGGTTCTTTGGTGTGCTTCGGGCAGCCAGGAAGCAGGTGTGCTCTCGTCCAGTGTTGAGTGTGTGGAGGGTGCTGGCGTCGTAGCGGCGTCGTGGCGTTCGCGGGGACAAGGGGGTCTGGCGGTGGGCGCAGACGGGCTTGCCTCAGGCGCGCACAGCGGCCGCCATACAAGGGGAGGTGGGAGGGAGGAGCAGCTGGGAGCGGGAGGACAAATGGGCAGCAGGGGGGCAGGGATGCAGCGGTGGGAAAGAATGAGCCAGAGACGGTGGCAAAAGCAAGGACACCAGCGGGAGCAGGAGAGAGGCCCAGAAGGCAAGAGGGACACAGAGATCACAGGGGGGCAATGGGAGATAACAGCGCACAATGAATAACAATTGAAAGAAAGCAACAACGGCAGAAATGAGTAACAAGTCAAAGATGATACAAATCAGGCAGAGGGGCCAAGAGCCTATGGCGGTGGCAGAGAGCGTGGGGACATGGGCACACAGGTGGCGCTATGCAGCTTGGGGGAGAAACCTACCTGAACAGGGTCATGGGTCGCTCCATCTATGCACCCACTTTAGAGTCCAACAGTCCCTGCTGACGCAGACTGAAGAGAGCCCCTACTAGCTTCTGAGTGTGTGGTGTCGGCGCCGGAAGCTGGTGTATGGCTGCCGACTCCAGAGGATCCAAGAACTGGGTGAGTCACTGCCTGATAAATACCTAGCCCTGCGATTGCGCACCCATCACAGGGCGCCAGATGTCTCTATAGAGAAGAGCCCTCTCCGTCCCCTTCTCGGGAGCACCAACAAGTCTCCACGCGCTTCACCACCACGGACCCCCCCTGAAGAGTCCTGGGGCTTCTTGCCGGCATTATTGAGGGAAAGTCCTCATTAACGCCTCGGATCATCTGAGCCTACCAACCCGTTTTTCCTGACTGCAGGGGGGAGGGGGTTCCCCGGTGTCCGGGGATCCAAGCTCTATTTTGGGTTCACTATTGCCTCGAGGACTCCCAGATTCACACGGGAAGATCCCACTATAATGGGCCTAAAAAGAGGACTGAACATGGAAAGAAAAAGAGGACTGAACATGGAAAGAAAAAGCAGCGGCCATCTTGGAATGGTGTTTATCAAACAAACAAAAAATTCAATGCATTGCCCAGACAAGAGATGCTGCTAAAGAAGAAGCGTAGACTAAACATAAACTAGACATAAAGGAAAGGTAAAAGTATCCCTAAGGCATATGGGCATATTGAAGAAGGTCCAACACACAGGAGCCAACATCATTGAGAAGGCTGCACCCTTATCGAAACAGCGCTAACTTCCATCAATGCCTCACCAGACAGATAACAGACAGGAAGCAGTGAAGGTGACTCCAAGAACAAAGGAGAGAAAGAAATACAGACAAAGGTGATAGGGAAAAGAAGAAAGAAAGAGAGAAATAAGGATGAAAGTGAGAAGAAGAGAGGAAAAGAGAAGGAAAAAATAAATAAATAATGGAAATAAGCTTACAGCCATCAGGTTTCCATGCCTTCACCATCTCCTACCACCCCAATCTATCCAAAAACGCAGCCAAGAAGCATAAACCCAGGATACTGAAAACTCACCTGGAGACACTGATATCAGACCCTTATTTCTGCACCAACAAAGGCATACTATCGAATTACCTCATCTTCCACACCAACAAATTTGCATAGTGGAGGAACTCCCTCTACTTCTTGCTTCGAATCTCCAATACCAAAGAAAACCCTCATGCCCTCAAACTGGCGGTTATAGCTACGGACTTCTGCAAGGCGAATGCCAGTATATCCATATACAATATTGGTAATATCTTCATATAAGCTTCTAATAACAATCTAGCACTCATAGACAAGATCTTTCCTACTCTTAACAGAGCAGCGAACAGCAAGAAAAATTCTCTCCCCGACACGACTCCTCCCATTTACCCGGAAGACACGCAACCTCATCTACTTAATCATTTAACAACATCAAGGGACCCTATATCTCGCCAAACCCCCAACGACCCCTACAGGTCCCTCACAACTGACTCAACCACACCAGGACTCAACCACACCAGGGCCCCTGGGTCAGCTCGGACAGTCATAAGCAGATAACGAGAATCACATCCCCAATGATCGCTACACGTCCCTCACAACTGACTCATCCACACCAGGACCCACGTGTCCATCTCGGACAGTCATAAGCTTTGATATCGACCACCCCAATGCAGGCACACACCTGATTCACCAGCCAACCAATGGAGAATGCACCAACCGAAACTCCACCCCTGACATCCCAATCGCCCAACTAGCAGATGAGCTATCTAACAAATCTCCTCTTGATCCAACACTTACATTGGTCCCCGGTCAACCGCTAATGCCTTCGATGCCTTACCCGCTCATCAAGACTCTACACGCAGCAACCATACCCCATTCACATGCAGCAGCCCCTCTCATGATAGCACCTCTTAAGGCCATCCCTCACATCTCCTCTGACCCACCTACTAACCTCCTTACTCAACTAACCACTTCAAAAACTAATAATGATATCCCCACTCAACTTGACATCCAGATCTCAACGCAACCAGGCCATAATGGAGGAACTACCACTATAAGGGAACACGCCCACACACTTAACTAAGTGTCCTAACCATGACTGGACCACTCGATTCAACTAGTTAACCATAGGTCTAGCCCATCTCAAGGATGAAATGCAAAATCTATCTTCAATCACCAATGAGCTCCGAAACTCTAATAAAGCCAATAGCGCCACTGAGAACCAAATTACTCAGCAAACCAGAAGATACTTCACCACGAATCCACACCTAGACTATACAACAAGGAGTAAAATACCCTCTCCCAACTACCCGGATTGTCCTACGAGGGAAAGGGTGGACTATCTGACAATGACGTACAAGACCTTCCCATTTCATACACCAGCCATAATGACAGCAGTAAGTCTCTAGATGGAACTATCCAATCCAACCCCTACAGAGCACCCACTCATAACAACAGATCCATAACTAGGGAAAACCTCACAAAGGTCAACATAATGCAATCTACCCTCACTCACTCGACTAGCAAATTCAAGTGTGCACTAATCAATTGCAGATCGGCTAACAAACATGCTACGTTCATTTATGATCTCATTCTCTCGAATGATCGAGGTATTATCATCCTCACCGAAACATAGCTAAAGAGTTCCTCTGCTCCCATCCTTGACCTACTGGTCCCCCATAGCCATTATCTATTCCGCCTGGATAGAACTGAGAAACCCGGAGGGGGGGTTAGCCTGCATCTATCTAAACACAATCACAGTTAATCAAGCAGACTCCATCTCCTTATCCTCCTGTGAATATCTCTGCACCAACATCTCTGATGACAAGGGCATCATCTGCAAACTTCACATAATATAGGTCAGGACCCAAACCCTGGGTTCCGTCCTCTACAATCCAACCACAATGCTCACTGGACGTAATGCCTGGTCGAAGAAGATGCAGACCTGGAGACTCAAGATGGCCGCCCCTGTGGCCATGGTAGGGGCTAAGTAGGCACGCTAGCCTCTCAGGCTCTTAGCTTCTGTGAACCAATGTGAAGCGCGAGCGCCCGGAGAAATGCGCACTTCACTAAAAGACTACCGCGAGAGAAGTACGCTCCACGATTATCAGTTAATTCCTGTCAGAAAAGTGACTGATTTATAGAGTTAATCTCATGCCCCCAGTTTAACTCTGAAAATACGTCTTTTAAGCTTCGGAACCCGGCGCACGATTCAAGCGCGGGTTGTCAAGTCTTCGGTGAGCAGCATTGAGAGGAGCCGTTATCGAGTGGTTATTCTGAGGAGGAGGTGTCAAGACGTCGAGCGGAGAAAGAGGAGGAGGAGAGCTAACTGACGGTCTCGGACGAGGCAGGGTCAAAGAGACAGTTCCTGAGCGACGAAGTTAAGCGCTGGAACACAGACACAAATAGAGCTAAGTGACAAAAGAAAGATTAATAGACTTTTAGTACGAGTTTAATGTCTTGAATTTACCGTTCATTTTTTGAAGGAAAAGAGGATTACAGTCATTTGGTAGTACCTGCGAAGAAACAAAAAGAAAAAGACATTATAAATGAATATGGACAACACGCAGTTCAGCAATAGAAATGTAAATACTATGTACATATGTTAGAAACTCACCAAGGAATTTAGGAGTGTTTATGAACTTAGCAAATCTGTTTAAGACAAGATTAGAAATCAAGGAGGAGTTCAAGTGAATACAAGAAAATTCCAGAAACCCCAATAGACAGCATTCTCCACATATAGTGAAGTTAGTGCACTTACAGAGAGCAATACCCCAATCAGTTAGGAATCATTAGAGGGAGAGATATAAATATATAAATCGATACTTGTTCTTTTCTCTTTCACTAGTGACAACTAATAGAGGAGAACAGATTCACAACACATATAAGAAGAGGAGCTAAGGTTCAACCGTAAAATGGTGGGTGAGAGAAAATAACGGATTAGAACTCAATGGGGAGAGTAGGAGGTTAGGATTATAATGATGTGTTATTATTTCTAGGTTTCCATCTGAAAGGCAGCACCAAGAGTAGCTGACCGAGGAGGCCAACGCAGGACCAGTCTCTTCTCTGTTTGTTATTTTATCCAGTTCCCCCGACCCTTGAGGTAATGATGGAGGGTTCTGTCTAAAGACCCACCAGCATTGCCAAGAGGGGCTTGGGTTCTAGCATCTCTGTTCCTGTGCTGTAGCTGAGAGTCAAGAGTAAGTTTAAGGCCCTGACAATATACCACCTCCCGGGTGACAATCTGAAGTTCATTGATGAACGAATGGAAGTCATTACAGCCAACGCCAACTAACAAGTGCAGCAGATCTTTCTGAGCGACTTCAATCTCCATTGGAACAATACTGGCGATCATGATGTAAGCGGTCTCAAATCCTTTCTGTCAGACCAAGATCTGTCACAATTCTGTGACAGCCCAACCCACAACAAAGAGGAGATATTAGACCTCATCATAGCAAAAACAAACACTATATCACTAGAATCAATCTCCCCATGTGACTGAACTGATCACTACAGCATCATCTTCTCCATCAACAGTGAGGTAACTCCAAAACGAAGCCAACCTACAAAACAATGGCAAAGGAATATCCAAAATATCAATCCCAACGTCTTGATATCCCAATGCAATTCCGCCCTGATCCAAGCCCAGCAGCAGACATGGCTGATGTCCATGATCTCACAGACTTTTACAATGCCACTATGCTTGAAATCCTTTATACCACAGCGCCCCTCCAAGAAAAAAACATCTCCACCAAAATCTCCAAACCATGGTTCATTGAGAATCTAAACTCGGACCGGCGCAGTGAAGACTAGCTGAGCAAGCATGGAAATCAGAACCCTCCACTGATCACCTACACCAACTTAGAGTACTGAGAAATACTTACAACAGAAAAATCTTAAAAGCTAAAGCAGACTTCTTAAAAACACAGCTGAACCAAGCCATTAACCATACTCAAAAACATATTTGAAATCGTAAAACTACAATCGCGTAACCCTCCAAACGTTGTGGAGCTAAGCAACCTGGCTAACCCTACCTGCGGCAAGCTTGCCAAATTCTTCCTAGAAAAGACTAGAACCCCTGAAAATGACATTCAATTCAAGAAAGAACACCAACAAACTATTGATCATGAGTATATTCTTTACACACAGATCAAGGACCTTTTTTGCTTTCCGATCGAAGTTCCGAAAAACAATGCCAACTGGCACTCCTTCTCACCCATCCCAAAACACGAAATCTATAGCACCCTGCTAACGATCAACCCTGCCAATCATTTCTCCGATCCCCTAGCCCTATCTGTATTCAAAATGATAAAGACGTCTATTCTATCCATATGGGCAAAAATTGTTAATGCCTCTCTGAGGCAAGGTTCCATACCGGACTGCCTTAAAATAGGGCAGACCAAGATAGGGGTCAGGCCCAATGGACAGGAACCAGGTAGGGACATTAATAAATGTATGAAAGTGAAAGATCCTAGTATCCTATTTAATTAACAACAGCAACCACAATATATACTTTTAGTGGTAGGGTCATTTATTTACCCAATTTTTTCGGTACCTATATTTCATATTTTTATGAGGAAACTCATATTCTTCAAGAAAGCACATATATCATACACAATTTATACAACATTTATCACAAAAACCATTAACATTATTTGACTGACATTATTTGAAGGATTATGCAAGCGCAATCTGGGTGCAGGAATGGGAGCCATACAACTTGCGCCGAAATTAGTTAGAAAATCTTAGGGTCAGTAATACGACCACTTCGGTCACCAGTGCACGAGTAAACACGAGGGTGCTGCAGTAACGAAAAGAGCGAGTAAGTTAAACATCGAAGGAAGGCGGAAAAGAGAAATATGTGCCTGTGAATGATCGGAACCAAGAGAGTGAGGTAAGATTTAAGTGTTAAGCCCAAAGTGCTCTGGGTGCAAGAAAACGGCTGCAGCATATTTACCAGGCTACATATGTAAGGGTGCAAACCATTTACCCCACTGCCTATAATTGTGAGCTGAGAGGTCTTTCAAGATTGGCTAAAGGATGAAAAATAGCAGATATATGTCCAATGTGTTGTCACTAAGGAGCCCTGATGAAAGCCCGTAGAGAAAACCGCGAGGCTAGAAACACGTTGGCAATGTCAATCTAGGACGATAAATAGTTTGTTTGCAAATTGAGCAATGTGTATTGATTAATACAAGAAAGTTGAACCGCCAATGAAAAGAATTGTGGCGTATTCTTTCTTTTTTTTTTTAAACCTTTATTTTAGCATTCAGTAGAAATACAAGCATGGGCTTACAACCGCGGGTGCCGGCCGCTAGACAAATTAAAATTTGTGGTATCACAATACAACACAGCTCATCAGCTGACAACCCAAAGGTCCGGCAGCGATTCAGAGTAAAGCTTGTATTGGAATGCATAGCCGGAGTTCAGGATAAGACAGAGGTTTCATTTTACATTATATAAGAGAGGATCAGGTGCCATACAATCAAACAGGAGAAGCGGGGAGCAGGATAACAACAGGATATACATGTAATGACCACTATAATGGAGATTTGGCGCCAGAGCATATAGGTCGGTACAAAAGAACACACAATATACATTTCAATGTTGCGCCACTACTCGAGGCCTGCCCGCCCACAAATCAAGATATCATAAAAGCCAAAGCACGAAGTACAAGCATACGATAAGAATCCCAATGATTCTTAGTTATACTGACCCTCAAAGAAGAAAGAGAAAGAAGGAAGGCCATAGAAAATAAAAAAGGCAAAAAAAAAAAAAACCTTCAGCCCCCCACCCTGCACCCCTGCAAATGGCTACAGCCTGACCCCACTAGCAGCGTGCCTGTCGCCCCTAACAACTAAGACCCCAAAGGTAGGAAAAAGAAGAGCGGAGGAGGGCATATCCATGTGGGCTCCCAGCCCCTTTAGACCCCCCGCCGGAGACAGCCACCCCCTATCAGTAAAAGATAACCTTATGACAGCAATGTAGAGAAATTAGAGGGTACCGTGAGACACCGCCCAGCCTCTTAGAGCAAAGAGTTGCAGGTCCAACACTTGTAAAAGCCATGCCAACCCATCCCGATCCAGACGATCTTAACCTTGGCCCTTCCGAACAAAAACACGAACCCCCTCCAGCGAGACCCAGAGGCACACAAAGAAGCAATAAAGAAGAGAAGAGTCAGCAGAAATCAGCCCATGGCTACCAGCAGGCAGTGAGTCCTCAGGAACCGTAGATGCAGACGAACTCTCCCTCCGAGATGAACAGTCCCAATGTGTCTTGAACAGGAGTCGTAGCGTCGCCAGAAAAGGAGAAGATGACCACAAAAGAGATAGAAAGTCACAGACAAAGGTCTCCGGGAGGGGAACGCCTGACAATATCTCCAAAGCCGGCAGTGGTGAAAAGTTCAGCAATACCATGCCATCCTCGGGAACACCATCCACCAGGGCACCATCCGATGATTCCAGTACTCGTTTCTTCACGGGGTCCTCGCACGGATTCAACATGGCCGTGTTTTGAATGGCTGTAGAATCCCGTTTCAACAATAAGGCTGGGCCCGGTTCCACCAGGAGAATTTCAGACAGGCGCGAGTCCAACTTGCTCAGCAAAGTATCCACATGTGAGCGGAATGCCCAAAGTTCTGCCAGTATTAACCGCAGCGATGGCTCATGCACCGTTCGATCCATAATCTCGTGCTCTGTATCAATCACTATCACCTCCCCGGGTGACTCCGGCACCCACGGGGGGGATAGACAGGATCTCGAACGTGCAAATGCGAAGGGTGACCAGTCTTGGTTCGCAACCACGGTCAACCCAGTTAAGGCCGCAGGCCAGTGACCCCGAACCACCGAACCCCGGCGGGAGCAAACCTCTGATAAATGTTTTATAAATTGTGTATGATATATGTGTTTTTTTAGAAGGATATGAGTTTCCTCATAAAAATATGAAATATAAGTACTGAAAAAATTATGTAAATAAATGACCCTACCACTAAAAGTATATAGTGGTTGCTGTTGTTAATTAAATAGGATACCAGGTTCTTTCACGTTCATACATTTAAAATAGGGCAGGTCACACCTATTCTAAAGAAAGCCAATTCCCTCTCCACAGACCTCAACAACTATCGTCCTATATTCAACATCCCCATCCTGGTGAAATTATTGGAAAAATGTGTACAAATTCAACTTTGCAACCACATCGAGAACTTCAACCTCCTAGATAAACACCAATCCGGCTTCCGTCAAGGCCACAGTACCAAATCAGCACTCACCCATATAATGGATGACATTTTAAAAATGTTAGATCATAACGAATCGTGCCTCTTGATAATTCTTGACCTATCTTCCGCATTCGCTCCGGTTAAACATGACAATCTACGGAGGGGCGTGGCTTGGCGGGCGAAGATGGCGGTCGCAGCCTTGTAGAGCTCCCGCCGGCCCGCACATAATCTGCTCATTTATCCTGGCCCCCGAGCCTGCAGTTGGTACCTTGTGAGTGGCATCGGTTCAGGAGAGTGTCCTGCCTTCTCCGGTGTCTTGATCCCGCGACTCCATCTCTTCTGGGACCCTGAGGCGACGGCAGCGACGTGCGGCCTAGTGACTGGCTGTGAACCGGGGACCTCGATTTTCAGGACGCAGAGTGGCGGTTGCAGGCACGCTGCTGGAGGTGGCATCGGCGATGCGGATTTCGGCCCGGCCTTGCCGCTTCAGTTGCCCACGGATCACAGAGGTGCCCTGTATTCCTGTGCTGTGCCTTGGGAAGACACTTGCAGGCGACACGGCGTGGTGGAGGCCTGCCCCGCCCTTGTGAAGCCGGGGCCTCGAGTTTCGCGACACCGGGACTACCCTGGCCTGGAAGCAACCCCTGTCACTCTTCCCTTTGAGGAAACCAGTGCCGACGTCCCAACCCGGGGCCTCCTGCGCCCATAGCTGCGGATTTGCTCCCGAGGGTCCACTGAGAATCGTCGCGGGTGGTGTCCGCCCCGCCCAAGGAGAGGACCCGCTGAGCCTGAGAGCGGCCATGACCAGGGCTGGTGGAGGAGGCCCGCCTAAGCATGGCCCTATTGATAAATTTACGGGGCCCAGTGGTGGCTCCGGGGCACCTGGCGGCGGCGGGTCGGGGCCGGACAATGCAACAATCCTTGCCGCCATCACCCAATCCCGGGACATGCTTGATGCTAAAATCGGGGCAGTGGGAGCGGACGTTACACTGCTGCGCCAGGACCTCCGCAATGCGGTGGAGCGGATCACTGAGACCGAATCTCGAATCTCGGTGACCGAAACGGACATTGGCGCTCTGAAGAAAAGAATGGCGGAGGTGGAGTGTATCCAAAAGACTCTCGCTGCCCGAGTGGAGGATGCCGAAGGGCGCGCACGGAGGAACAACCTCCGCTTTATTGGTTTTCCAGAGCGGTGTGAGAAGGATGGCATGGAACAGTTTCTGACCCGATGCCTGGAAAGCTGGCTCCCCGAAGGGGCACTGTCCGCGTGCTTCGTGATCGAGCGAGCGCACAGGGCCTTGACTCAGCGGCCACCGGAGGGTGAGCGTCCCCGGCCTGTTATTGCTCAGCTTTTGAACTACCACGACCGCGATGTCATACTGCGAGAGGCAAGGAACAAGGGTTCGCTCACTTATGAAAACCACAACATTATGATCTTCCCGGATTATACGAAAATGGTGCAGCAGCAAAGACAGTCTTTTGTGGCCGCCAAAGCTAAGTTGCGGGGCCTGAAGCTCCAGTACTCTCTTCTATACCCGGCCCGCCTGCGGGTGGTGTACCAGTCCCGGACGCATTTCTTTGATACGCCCGAGGAGGTATTTCGTTGGACCGACGAAGCAGTGAGACTCAGGCCGCATGCCCAGTCGGGGCTGTACCCGGGTGGGTCCCGGGGATCGTCGCCGGAGCGGATAAAACCGCCCAAACCGAAAAGGACGACATCGGAGGTCCAGATAGCGAAAACGGTCAGCCTCCGCTAGTGCAACGCAGACCAGCGGCACGAGGGACTCTGAACATTCCGATGCTGGCAGTTGAACTCTGGTGGGGCCTGGAACCTGGTTCTGTCTGGTAATGTGTTGCCCTACTTTGTGATGGATCGGCTGGTGAGACAGTTGTGTTGGGACTCCGTTCATGCCAGTCTGTATTCGCCTGAGACACTCTAAGGCTACTGGTGGGAATGCTGTGGGGCTCGGGAGACGGCTTCTATGGGCCTTAGACCCTCACGAGTTGTGGGTGTTGTTGGGGGGATGGTGAGTGCGTGATGACCGGGGTGTTGGGATCCATTGGTATGGCGGGCCATGGGTCCTCTGTTTTGGACCCGGGTCTCTCCATGCTGCGATAGATACTTCAATGTTCTATGAGGTATAGGGGTGGGGGGAGCGGGCGAGGGGGGGAGTTGCTTTGTTGTTGGTGTTTGGGGGGGTTCGGGCCAGGGGTGGACGGGTGGGTGTTGGGGCTGGGGGGGTGGGACCACACGTGTATATTGCTACTGGATCGAGTGGATGGTGGGGTGCACCGGGGTGGCGCGGAGGGCCTGATGGAGGGGACTGCTTTGATGATGGCTGATCATACGACTGTCTCCTAATAAGGCCATTCGTGTTGTAACATGGAATGTGAGGGGGATACTTGATAAAATCAAACGTGGTGCTGTGTTGCGCTGGGGGAAAATGGAGGCTGTAGATGTACTGTTGCTTCAGGAGACCCATATGTTAGGCTCCAAGGTCCTTAGCCTCCAGAGATTCGGCTTCCAGCAGGTGTACCATGCAGGCTTCGCGAGGGGCTCACGAGGGGTGGCTATATTGGTTCATCGCAGGGTGGCGTATGTGCATGGAAAGCAATGGATTGACCCTCAGGGCCGCTATGTTTTCATTCAGGGGCTGCTGGGTGCCGAGCCAGTGGTCTTTGGTAGCGTTTATGCCCCCCCTCCCATGCAGTGGGCCCTGTCTGAGAGACTGTTTACGTTATGGGCTGAGATCCCGGATGTGTTGACTGTGGTTGGGGGCGATTGGAACGAGGTTATGGATGTGGGCTCGGACCGCCAGAGACGGGTGCCTGTTGCTGTGGATCCCTCCCCTGCAGCTGCGCACACTAGACTGCGTACAACGGTGGATAGCTTGGGCTGGGTCGATGTGTGGCGCCACTTTCATCCTGCTGCGCGTGAATTCACGTATGTGTCGGCGGTACATGGTTCCCTCTCGAGACTTGACTATCTTTTTATGCCTGGTGCCTGTTTGAGTCGTGTGAGGGACGCTGCGATACTCCCCAGAGGTCTGTCTGATCACTCCCCAGTTGTGGCTACTATAGACCTCCCCTCGAAGCGACAGCCGTTTCGTTGGCGGATGTCTTCGTGGCATTTACAGCAGCCCGAGTATGTGCATCACTTGCGTGAAGCGATTGATAATTATTGGCGAGATAACCTTGTGGGTGATGTGGATGCAATGGTGGTGTGGGAGGCGCTGAAGCCCACGATACGGGGCGTTGATATCGCTTGGTGCGCAACTGCACGGCGGAAGCATCGGGAGGCCATTACGGCCGCCGCCGCTCAAGTGGAGGAGTTGGAACAGCGTGGCCGGGACGGGGGTGGCGAGGATGCGGTACGGCAGCTCTTGCAGGCGCAGTAATCCTACGCCTCGGTCCTATATGACGAGGCCAGGCAGGCGTGGCTCGCCACGCGTAGCAGGATTTATCAATGGGGCGACAAGTCCTGCACGATGCTTCACAGGTTGTGTCAGGCGACCTTCCAGCCCCTCACGTTGCCGGGTCTCACGGCAGAAGACGGTTCGGTAGTGACGGACCCGGCCATACTTGCAGCTAGCTTTGCCCATTATTATGAGACGCAGTATGCCTCCCGGGATCACCTAGAGACGCAGGAGATTTCTGCCTATCTCGATGACCTGCTGCCGCAGGCCATCTCTGATGAATCTAGAACTGCGCTAGACGTCCCGCTCACAGCTGAGGAGCTCGGGGAGGCTTTGGGGCACTCAGAAGCCGCTACCCTGCGAATTCTACAAAAAGTTCTACCCTGAATCACCACCAGCTGGCCACCTCCAGTAGAGGCGCGCGCTGAGGCGGCACGGCCAAGGGGAACCTGCCGCCCGAATGGCGCCACGACGCCGATGATCGTCTTCCGAAACCGGGCACGCCGCCGGACAGGCATGACTCGTACCGGCCCATTTCTCTTTTAAATATCGAGGCCAAAATTCTGGCTAAGGCCTTGGCGAACCGATTGTTGCCCCTTATTACGGACCTGGTCCATCCTGACCAGGCCGGATTCATGCCCCGTAGGGCCACTCGCCATAATATTCGGCAGGCGCAGGCGGCGGTTGACGCCATGGGCGCTCGGGATGAGCAGGCGGCGCTCCTACTGGCAGATATGGACAGGGCGTTCGCAGGGCTCGACAAATCCACTCGCCCGCTCGCATTTGCGAGGGAGAATGGATCAGGACGAGCTATTTTTAGGTCCTACTCGCCCTTTCTGGCGAGTAGGAAGTCAAACTAACTTTTGTCCTCTGTCTTTGAAAACAGAGCAAAAGTGACAAGATAACATGATTTAAAGGCACTTTTATTGCTCCTAAAGGGAATGAGCAATAAAGATGCCTTTAAATCTTGTTATCTTGTCACTTTTGCTCCGTTTTCAGAGACGGAGGTCAAGTGGGTTACAGTCAGGTCGAGGGGATTTTCCATGGTACTAGACCTGCAGGACTAGTACCATTTTTCGGATTTGTCGAGCCCTGCGTTCGACTCTGTGAGTTGGGCATACCTATTTACACTATTGGCCCGCCTTAACCTTGGCCCGGTGTTCCTGTCGTACTTGCGATTGCTATACACCAACGTCACGGCCTCAGTCCGAGTGGCCGGGGCCACTTCCGGGCGTTTTCAAATTGGTCGGGGCACTCGGCAGGGCTGCCCGTTGCCCCCGTACCTGTTCGCCCTTGCAATGGAGCCCCTGGCGTCCCGAGTGCTGGCTGACGGCCAGCTATGCGGGTTTGTCTGGAATGACGACCTGGTGAATAGGATCGCCCTCTATGCGGACGATGTCCTTTTCTTTCTCACCGACCTACAACGCTCGGGTCCCCGGGTTCTGGAGGTCATGCGCGTCTTTGGCGAGATCTCCGGCCTTCGACTCAACCTTCATAAATCGACCCTGTGGGTGCTGGGCGGCGGAGTCGTGACTGACCCCTGAGCTGCGGGTCTGCGGGTGGCGACGGATGGCCTGAAGTACCTTGGCATCTTTCTATCGGAGTCGTGCGTCGTGGCTTGGGGTCGTGGCGTCCTGCCAGTGTGGGAACGGGTCCAGGCCGATGTCAGGACCTGGTCCAGAATGCCCCTTACCATTTTTGGACGATCGGCCATCTTCAAAATGGTGGCGCTTCCGCGTCTGCTATATCAACTTCAGAATTTCCCATACCCTATCGGCCCACAGTGGTTTCGCCAGGTCAATTCTGTGCTGAGTCGATTCCTATGGGCTGGCGGTGCGGCCAGGGTGGCGTTGAAAACGTGCTTCTTGTCTACTTATTGTGGTGGCCTGGCCAGCTCTGACCTCCTCTCCTATTACCAGGCTTCACCAACTGCTTATTCTTAATGAATGGTGGTACAGTGATAGGGGGGACCCGGCGTATGCCTTGGAACGGTCGCTTATGGGTGACAATACACTCCACACCATTCTGTATTCAGCTCGCCTGCGTCGCGTACTGCCGTCGGTTACCAGAGTGGTCTTCGCTGTGTGGAGGCAGGCCCTATGCCGCATGGGCTGGTGGGGCAAGTTAACGGCCGAGACGCCGCTCTGGCACAATGGTCTGCTCCCGGAGCAGGCGGCCCTGGCCGGTTTTGAGGGTTGGGAAGCAATAGGTATCACGTTACTGGGCCAGGTCATGTCCGGCACTACCCTTAAATCGTTCGAGGAACTCCGCACAGAGTTCCAAATGCCTCAGTCCCAGTTTTTCCGCTACTTGCAGCTGCGCCATGGCCTCACCCCGAGCATTGCCAACCTAGACTCTTTACCGGAGTTCAGCCCGGTCGAGGCAAAGGTATTTAAGGGGGATCTGGGGGACAGAAAGGTTTCCCGGATATACCAGACGCTGGTCATTCATTGCTCCTCTACCCTACACTCTCTTCGGGCGGTGTGGGAAGTGGACGTTGGCCCTCTCGATGAGGACGATTGGAGGGAGGCGCTAGAATCCCCACGCGGAACCGCCATTGCTGTACGGCTCCGACTCATCCAATTTAAATACTTGCAACGGGCCTACTATACCCGTGAACGATTGTGGAGAGCCGGGTTGATTGCATCCTCGGAATGTTTGCGCTGTGGGACGGTGCCTGGGTCTCTGATACATACTGTGTGGTCGGCTGTCTGGTTTCTGGAGAGGTGTGTGGAGTTGTCTGTCCGAGGTCCTGGGCTGGGACCTCCCCCGCACCCATCGGCTGGGTTTATTGCATGTCATGGATGGCATCGGTGGGAACATATATAAGCGCCATCTGCTGCTTTTGGGGCTTGTTGTCGCCAAGCGGGACCTGGCCCGGGCGTGGAAGGCGGTGAGGGCCCCCCCTGTCGGCGTGGAAAGCTGGGCTGGACTACTTCATGGGCCTGGAAAGGCCGATCTTTGAGGCGAGGGGGTGCCCGCGCAAACACTATAAAATTTGGAAGCGATGGGCCGACTACAGGGGTCTGTCACTGGATCCCCCAGCGGAGCGAGAGGAGGACATTTGATGGCAAAGACATTGCTGGCCCGAGTCTGCGACGCTCCAGTCGCGCTGCACCTACACCTTTTATTCTATTGCTATGTGTACACGTGTGGATGGGGGGTGGCGGGGGGGGGAGTTTGGGTGTTGGGGGGGCCGGGATTGGGGGGTAGGGTGGGTTGGGGGGGGGGTTTCATACTGAGCCTATTCTTAAGACCTGCTTGGACATTTGCTACCCAAGTGATTTATTGTACCGATATTGTTGTGGTGATCTCCGGCCTTGGGGGTGCCACGTTTTTATTGCTCATTTGCTCAATAAAATTGGTTGTGAAAAAAAAAAAACATGACAATCTACTGTCACTACTTGAACGAAGGATGGGCCTAACCGGTCCATTGTTACAATGGTTCACCTCCTTCCTAAGCAGCAGAACCCAAAGAATCAAGGTGAAGCAATCATTCTCTCAACCAACCATGGTCACACTACCAGTTCCACAGGGATTAGCACTATCACCAATCCTTTTTAATCTAATCATGGAACCCCATACTAATGCGCTGAATTCTGAAACATTCTAGATCACCTATACGCGGACGACACTCAACTATATATGAAAATCTCCTCACCAGATGACTTCATCTCCCTCAACGCCATTCTTCATAATACCCCTAAGTTGGCTCCATGGCAACCACCTCATGCTCAACACTAAGAAAACGGAATTCCTCATCTCCCCTCCCAATCACACACCCAAGATGGACTTATGGCTGAAGCATCTAACTTCCATTGATTGCGCCCCATACATCATTGACTCCGCAAAATCCCTAGGAGTCACCCTGGACAAACATTTAAATAGGCAGGCACAAATCTACAATGCCACCAAGGGAGCCAATTATCAGTTGAGTATCCTTAAGAAACTTAAACCCTTCCTCCCACAGACGGATCTAAAAATGGTGGTTCACATCTAGTACTGCCAAGACTGGACTATGAAAGCACCACTCTATGCGGTCTTCCAAAATACAAGCTAGCACTGCTCAGAGCATCACTTAACGCTACGGCCAGGCTGGTCTCTGGAATAAAAAGAAATAACAACATCACCCTGGCCCTGAAGGCTCTGAACTGGCTACCCTACGAGTCAAGAATACAACTAAAGATCGCCTGCATGACACATAAAGCCCTACAAAGCAACACCCCCCAGCTATTTAGCACAGAAGCTAGAGCGGTCGGGAGGTTGCAGACATTCGCGAAGCTCGAGCTCACTACCACTAAAACCTCAATCCTTCCACAAAAAACAAAAAAAAAAGGAACTGGGTGCAGAGCTTTCTCAGGTATCGTACCGAAGATTTGGAACAACCTTCTCCCAGACATACGCAGAATCTCCTCTTTTACCGCCTTCAAAAATGAAGCGAAAATGTTTCTAATGAACAAATTAACAAAATCTTTAACTCTCTGATGACTATTTGCCACTGTTTATATCCAAACACCAATGTCTTCCTCTTTTTTATTATATGCGATTTCCGAATGTATGTAGAATATGTGATAACAATGTACTGTAAAGCACTCCGATATCCCAGTGGGTCATGTTTGCGATTTATAAAACTTTATAAATAAATAAAATAAATAATGAAGACCATTTTGCTGTGTGACCTAGTGAACAGGTATTGTGAACTGAACAATGTCGATCTTTTGAAGAGCCTATTTTGCCCATTTCTGAGCACCTGGAGAAATCTAGAAACTCCCCGAACATTGATGTATGCCTGGTTTACTGAACTTGAAACTATTAGAACCATCATCCTACAACTTACATACTGCGGTTAACATTCTAGTAGCACCCTAACACTAAAAAAGCTGTTAAACCTTTGGGTGCCAACATCCTTCCATCTCTAAGACACAGACATTCTGAATACTGATTTTGGAACAGTTTTTAGGCCCTAAAGGTCCAGTATACCAAACAATGCTATGGCAGAAGGCACTATCCAGTTTCCGCCTTTCCAGTATAAACATTCACACTCTCTTTTTTAAGAGCTAGAACAACGTTTATAATTATTTCACATCCAAAAAGATGAGTTATAAACCACCATGCACATCCTAATAATGAATATAAAACATAATTTTCTTAGAGCTGCCACCAGTGGAAAGCCAGCAAGCAGTACAAAGAATAGTGGCTCTCCAAATAAAATGTAATTACACAAAATACTCTGGGATACCACCTGTAAATGATACTACGTGATATGGATAACTCCCAATAACCACTTACTTCTAAAGGTCTGGAGAAGAGGTCTCACAATGAACATCAAACCTTTGCAATCCGGTGCATGCCTAATAAGGAAATGACATGCCTGGCAAATGATCTCTTCTGCAGAGCTGTCCCTTGTGTCTTAAGTTACTTCGGTTTCGTATATGTAGATAAGAGAATGCACTAATTCGTATGCACAATAGCTTGTGAGCATCCTGCTGCTGTTTCTCCTTACACAGACAAGACATGGTTTCCACATAATTGTGTGAACTCTTCTTTCATGCACAACAAGCCTCCACCCCCATCTTTTTCAGTTGGCTAACAGGCTAGGTCGAGGACAAGTGGAATTATTATTCTGCGGCCACTGCGTTTTTCCCAAAATGGATTTGCTGCATTTGTCCCTTGATCCATCATTTGCTGCATACCCTTATAGATCTTACCCAAAAAATGTTTCTTGCTCAAACAGATCAAAAGTTCCTAACAGCGCAATGCTGTGTTGCTCGAAATAGAAGGCCCTTCGCGAAGGTTGACTAGTCACTTGTCAGCAGTTTATTGCTGTATTTGAGTGCTAAAGTGGTACTAATGAGTTGAAAGTTTTGCTAAACATTGTTAAGAAGGGTAGAAATGACAAAATAATCAAGTAATAGTCACAAAATATCCTGCATTACACTACATAATTTATCTTTTCTTACCGCATAATTTAGTCAACTCTTTCACACAATGTGTTCCTCTACTGCAGCATAATTCCAATGGCCCTGGTCTGAGCCCGACATAAAAGACTGAGTTGTCCTGTAGATCTCAACCCTCGCTGCAGTTACTTTCACCAATTTTGCCAGGGATTGCTCATCAGGCCTGCACTTTGGCATAGTTTCATCTGGGAAACCTGCCTGTGCTGGAGGAGGAATCAAAGACCAGAAATCTTAACTTGGGGGTTAAGACAGACACATGTGGAGGTTTTCTCGTATTCGTAAAAGGACACAACAGTAGTTTTTCTCATTTTGTTGCACTAAAAGAAAGACAGATACATCCTCTGTTGGCCACAGGGTGAGATGAAAGGCCAGCTTGGAACGGGGCCTCTTCCTTTTACAGCAAGAGCAAGGGTGAGAATCTATTATAAGAAAATAAGCTATTGTTCTTTAATAGCAATAGCACCCGCAGTCAAGCATTAGTCTCCCATTAAATGATAAATCCAAAGTCACATAATAGAAGGCCAAGGAATCCAGAATGATACAGCAGAGGAAAGGAGAATCCCGAATGACAAAACAAAGACAGAAAATCCCTGGTGATCATTCTGAGGTCCAGGGAACCGCTGATGACATAGCTGAGGTGTAGAGCATCACTATTGTGTCTTTGGGCCAGGAAGCCCCAGATGGCGTATCAGAGGGGCAGGGAATATATCATGACGCAGAGAATTCCTGATCACATGGCGATATTCAATGGTGATTTATCGGAGGGCCGAGGAAACACAGGTGACATAGAAGGGGACTATGGTATCCCTGGTGACAGTGCAGAGATGTGGGAAATCCCTTAAGACGTTGCTATGCAGCAGGAAATCCCTACTAACGATTCTAAAGCCCAGGGACTTTGTGATGACACTGCAATGTGGTAGGAAATCCTTGACAACACATCTGAAGACCATGGAATTCACAATGAGATAGTTAAGCATCCGAAAATCCCTGATGATGTTTTCAAGTTCAGGCAAACTCCCCGATGATGTACTTGAAGCCCAGGAAAACTATGACGACATACTGGAGAGGCAGGCAATCCCATATGACATAGCAGAGCAGTGGAAAATCACTGATAACTTATAGTACAAATATAACATAGTAGAGAGGAAGAGAATCTTTAATTTCACAGGGGATTAACAGGTGCTAATTATTTCTTACGGAGAAGAAAGCAGAATGGGATACGCAAGATCAAAGAGCGGAGGGGACTCTTAGAAGATATAGCTGCTTGGCGGAATAGCCCTGGGTAGGGGGCAGAGTGGTAGGAGGTTCCTGGCGAGACACTAGTGGGGTGAGCTTTCTTCAAATAGATAACAGTGGGGCAGCCAGTCCTCGAAGACTTGACGGAAGGGTCTATAATTCTTCGGGTGACAGCGGAAGAACAAAGACTCTCCAAAGAGTAGGTCGGTGAACTGGAACTCTCAGAGGAGCTTGAATTCAATGATGAGGAGTTTGAACAGGATAACGGGCTAGAACTTGACGAGGAAATGGAGGAACTACAACACGAGGATGTTGAGGAGCTTGAAATCGACGAGGAGTCGGATTTTGATGAAGAGCTAGAACATGATGAGGATGTAGAGGAACTGGAACTCGACGATGAATCAGAACTGGAAGCCTCTGAGCAAAGTACAGACGCCACGCAAGTCCTAGGAGAGTGCAAATGGGAAATTGTACTTTCTAAAGTGATATCAGATGTATTCCCCGCGCATCTGCCTGCAGGTTCATTTAAGGCGTAACAGATAGACAGTGGTTGAATAGAGCAGTTGTTGACAATTTGAAGAGGTGAAACACAAAGAGATGGATTCACTGGGGGTGTCTCACAGGGTCTTGTGTCAGGGGAGCCAGTGCACTGGAGGCAGGCTTCTTGGGGGCTGCAGTTATTTTCACAGCTGCAAATAAACATCTGACAGGTACTGGTTTCAGGGCGGCAGGCGGATCCCAGGGTGCTCGCAGAGTGGCAGGAGATCCAGGGTGCGTTTGCAGAGTTTTCCCTGGGAAATGGAGAGCAGGTGAAATGCATACACCGGCAACTCTTGTCTGGAACAGCATTGCACCGGTGTGTAGAATGTAGGGGGATTAAACATGATGGGCAGATGTTTCGTGGAGAGCTGGCACAAGGGCAGTTGTTCTCTGGGTGGGCAGCTAAGCATTTGGTATTGCCCAGAGTGTCGATGGGGCACCCCGCGTTCAGGAAACAAGGACCACAGGGGGCGGGCGCCGCCATTTTCAAAGGGCTGACAGGGCCACGTTCTCCATGAGAGAACCGCGCGCGCCGCGGCTGGGCAGGAGGGGGTGGAGGCCGCGCGCAGGGCCTGCTGAAACGAGAGGGGCTGAGGCTTGTGTTTCTTAACCATTTGACAAATCGCGCGCAAGTGACGCTCGCTCTCCGTTCTTTGGAGACGCTGCGACAGCGCCCTTTGTCTATCTGTGCGAGTGAAAAATGTCAGTCAGTCTTAGTTCGATGTCATCAAACCGACCCACCCCCCTACTTTTAGCCAGGATTTCTGGTGGTATCGTCCGCCCTCAGCCTCGTCAGTAAAGTATCACAATAGGGTGGCGTGACGCGACGCTATTACGTCACGGCTATTGTGGGCAAGTCCGTCATGTTTAAGAAAAAAAAATCCTCTTCACTCCCGTAGACCCCGCCCTTCCGGACAGTCGTGGCCAGGCGCGCGCTCCTTTCTGTTTGAACTTTTTTTTCGTCAAAGACTTACAAGCCAACGACCAGGACACGCGCGCGCTCCGACAACCGCGCGAGCGCCTCTCCACCTCCGAGCGCGCGTCGCTCTCTGCGCATGGGCGTTGCAGCTGGATTTTCCTCGCCCGAATGCTTGTTGTTTCTTTGGGAACAGCTCAATAAGTGGCTTCTTCCTTTCTTTCTCGATCCGTTTTCTTCAATTAAAAAACTCTTCCACCCTCCTGAATACATTTAGACTGTTTAACGTGCCCTTCTCTGGCGATATTTCAGGCATCTATTGCTTTCACGCGGGCACCTCAGCACGTGTTTGCTCCCGCGCATTTGAAATTTGAAGCTAAGCATCCCTCTTTTTTTAAGTGTAGGATTCCAGTTTTTCAGATATTCCCTGTGCTTGTTTTTATTTTATGTTTGCATTTTTTGTCTCCCTTTGACTTCTACCACAGCAGAGCATCCCAAGTCAGCACGCCTGCTTTGCATCTGTTTTTACCCTTCTACATAGTGCATGCTTTGGTTATTTTGTTTTTCAAACTCGCCCCATTGCAAGTAGCCTTTCTAGCGTTGCTTTCGTGCTCTTTATCAGCACAACCTGTTTTCCTCCTCTGAGCGCGCACCTCTTTCTCCATATTTCCTACTACAAACCGTCAATGGCCTCCTGTTGCAGCACAGGGAGTGGCTCCTGTAACCTGCCTGCCACAGACCTGCAAACCGACCCTTACGAAAGCGATTCGTGTACTTCCTCCTCCTCATGTAGTCCTGGCCCCTGTGATTGTTGCTGTTGGGATACCAGTCCTCGTGACATCTGCCCAGGCACTTCCTGTATCCAGTACCTAGCACCAAAGGAAAGCAGCTGCTGTGCCATCTGTCCCTTCAATCCCGGCCGCAATTCTTCTTGCAAACAGCGATGTGGCCCCCGATGTTTCCCGAAGAGGGCTTTATACCCCTTTAATATCACTCCAGGTAACTCCTGCCCCTTCATTGCGCCTGGGAATATCTGCCCTTCTTGCTCTGCCTCATGCAAGGCCTACAACTGCCCTATCACATCAGGAGTAGTCCGCCCCCATGCTAATTCGCCTGGGAATACCTATCCTAATGATAACTCCTCTTGGATTACTTGCCTTCCTGAGATTTCCCCAGTACTCAGTTGCCCATATCCAACATGAAGGGCAATTGCGTATGCCACTTGTAAATTATCGGGAACCATTTTTAATTTTCCCAACTCATCTGGGGTTATCTATCTGTCATTGGAATCACCAGAGATGATCTACTCTTGCTATTTCTCAGAGATAATCTGCTCACCACCTCCACCCCTGACTGTGTCATTGCAGCCAGGAATGCCTCTGACTCCAGACCTAGGGAAGTGACAATACTACAAGATGATCATCCCAGCGCATTTGTCATTGAAACTAGCACTGCTTGTGCTGTAGAGGAAATAAGACACCATACTTCAGTCCTTGCGCACAGGGCTGCAGACAGTCCTCCATCAACCTGTTGCTGAAGGTGCTACCAGAGGAGTACAGGAAAGAAACTGCCCGAAGTCCTGGACCTGGAATGGTGAGCGTCTTGTTGAAATTAGGGGTGGGAATTCCATGGGACAAGGAAGAGCACATCTCAAACTAACTTTAATAATAGATACTGTAATTGCTCAACTTGCTGTGGTAAGATGATAGGCTAGATTTAGCAACAGCTTCCTTGATAAACAGCCTCCTCAATCTTCACTAAGATGAACTTCTGTTTCAAAAGCCATCATGAAAAGGTATTAGTGACTCAAAATAAAAGCCTGGGGTGCTTGGGATGAGAGAGAGGGCTCATTCCTGGGTAACAAGAAACTCAAGTACAAAGACAGACCCACCTGAATCATGTGGCCCTCGTGGACTGAAAGACACATTTTATGAAACAGACCTATTTTGAGCAGCCATTGGTAGCCACATTTTTAGTATACAGATAAAAGTAATGATACCCCAATTCCTGTGTTTGAGAGACGTACCCCAGGCGCCCAAAAAATGATATAGGACACTAAAGGTTCAGGAAGCAGCAGAGTCAGCTACTCCTAGACCCTAGTACCTTGTTCACGGTGTCTCCAAGACATCCTGCAGACTAGTCCAGCAACAAAATAAATCTAAATGAGCAGTAGGTGTCCCAGTGACTCATGTGTCATAGAAATAGGCTGCTGCACTCCAATAACATACATTTGTTATCAGCTGCTGCTAAGCCCTTATAATCACTAAGCCACTGTCTGTGTAGGACAGACAAATTAGAGGTCTTTCTTGGACCAAAGAGTATGACAGACATTCCATGTTGGAGGACTGAGCGGACACTATGTTCCCAATAGTGGTATTTATATGGGACAGCTTGGCATGATGTGTGGATTCAGGAGGGGTGGGGGGGGGGGCGGTTAGGGTGGGGGGTATGTTCCTTTGTAGCTGTAAAGGGCCTGTTTTGTATAGCATTATGACATAAATACCGTACCCTGTGGTGTTATGTTTGGAATCTCTCCACTATTAATGCACTGTAGTTGTTGACATGAATATCCCTGCTTTTATGTGCCCCTACTTGTGTTGATTATGATAATATTATAAACATTTTGTTTAATAAAAAAAAAAAGTATGACAGACATCATTAGGATTCGCTGCTCTTGTAGCAAACAGTAACCAGAAGGCAGTCTACAGGCTTCGCCAGGACCCCAGGCAATTTTGAATTTTGTGCACTAGGTATACCTATCCTTATACAAATGCCCTGAAGTAACCCCTAGTGTCTGGACGACAAACTACTTGGAATCACTGCACCGCAGTAAAAACGTCCTTCATACACACTGACCATCTCCATTCCATGATCCGCTTATCTGCACTCTTCTGCCAGAGTAACAGTTAGATTCTTGCGAAAACAGGAATTTTAGTAAAAATAAATGAACGTCAAATGAAATGTGTAAAGCGCCATTGCCTCAGGTCGCGGGCAGATTCTTCTCATTTGTCGCTGGTACACACTTCCTTGCACAGTTCCAGGCCTGCTGTCTATCAGAGGCACCGGCTGTAAGTGACATCATCCTGCTTCCTCATAGGCCAGTCCACCTCGGATATAGTACCAGTTCTGCCTGTCCAAGTAACACTTTTTTTCCATTTCAGATGCTGAATAAGTGTGCATTAGACGGAGTATACGAGAGACAGCTGATGATTGCCGGGGTCCTATCCAGTGTGGATGGTATCAGCAACTCTGAGCGCTTTCACAATCAACTTGGACATTGGGCTGAGCAGTTAAACCTCCAAGGCCCAGGCCTTGGCCTCTTGAAAAAGTAGTGGGAAGAAAGACTGCCATCCCACACAGGTAATCATAAACATCACTCACTTACGTGTTTTACCCCGAGTCAGTATCCTCTGTGCCAACTAATCATCACTTTTATGAACTGTAGAGACTGAACCCACAGAGCGCGGTTTCACAAACAACCAAGTCATTTAGCTTTCAAAGGAAAGAATAGTTTATTTTTCATGAGTGAATTCATCCTGATACATCTCTACAAGTGAATGTTCTTAAAGTGCACACTTACAAAGATAGGCAGCTCTTTACTGCAAGGGTAATTCCCTCTGTGTTATTTTCTTGTGTATCTTTCGCCTGTTGTTTCTCAGGAAATGTAGGAAAGATCACACCTGCACATTTCCAATCCTTTCACCACAGAAAGGCAATATTGACTCATACATCAAGCAAGCCTGAGGCCTACCCCATCCTGCTGAAATGTAGTATTATCTCCTTATTTAATTATAATTAAGCTAAGAAAAAAAATCCAATGTAAACCTGGCTACTTGCTGAGGGACAGACGTGACGCAGGTGCAGATAGATATTTGTCCTAGCCTCTGAAAAAAATTCAAGCTTCACCTGACTTCCTTGTTCAGTCCCAGAGCTGTGCATGTGCCACAGCAGGAGCCGCTATTTGGATTTTTTTGTAGGCTAAAAAGTGATTGTAACAGTATCTTGCTCCTTGGTGGGTGTTAGTAAACAACCTTTTTGTAAGATCACCTCCAATGTTTGTTAGATTAATGCTGGTTTACTGACTGAACACTTGGGTACTGGCGTCCAGCACCCGATGTATGTGGTCCTACCCCTAGATTATTATGTGCAGATGGCGAACACCTGGGGGCAGATTTACAAGCCCCTTGCGCCACTTTTGCGTCACTTTTCCCATGTTAAAAAGTGACGCAAAAGTGTTGCAAAGGGCTTGTAAATATGCCCCCTGATATTTAACTTACCTGTAAGTCCCTAGTACATGGTACTCTGTGTACCCAGGGCCTGTATGTTAAAAGTTACTGGTGAACTACAGTACTGAGTGTGACACCCCCCCCCCCCTGCCCCCCTACAGTGATGAAGAGAAAAAATGACCCTAGGCCTGGCACTGCAGCCTAGCATATCACCTTTAAACTGCCAATTCGACCTGGAAAAATACACCTTTACAAAAATATATATAACAAATGAAGAACATGCTGTTCCTATTTACACTCCAGGTAAACCACACTAGAGTAGGTGAAATACCTGTTGCCGCTCTTTATACTAAGTCACTTGTGACAGAATATTATCGAAAGTATGATACATTCCCTGAATATCTAAGGGCATAACTCTTTATTTTGTACAACCCATCCATCCTCCATTAGATTCCTTTTGCTTGTTTGTATGCACACCTGTAAACTACTTCCAATATGGTTGTGAGACAGTGCCTTCTAACTTGTTTTGTGCCCTCCTAATTCCTTCTGAGATGGCGCTGATTTAGGCCACCACGCTAAAGCCCTGTGACACGACCGCTCCTGTAGCACGTCGGCTTACAGCACCGACTGCTGGGTATGATGCGGCGTGTGCTCGCGTGCACTGCCATTGCCAGGATCACAGACAGGGCAGGTTCCTGACCGTGTCCTCGAGTGTGTTCGTAAGTACTTAGCAGTCGCTTTCAGGTACGGAGACATTACTAACAAAGTATGCTATTTGATTTGCTGATATTACTATCACCCTGCTTAGAAACAAACGCAAAGGGTCCTGATCCTAAAGGGAATTACATAAGATGTAATACTTTACTGTTATTCTGCACTAATGTTTGGCACACTTTTGTTTGGTGTGATGCGTGTCTTACTATCGACAGTGGCTTTCACCGACGGTAACAGCAATACGAATGGGCCCTTGTTTATGTGTGGGAGCTGTATCCTGGGAGGATGAGATATCTTTTGCACACAAAAATGACTGGAATGCCCACTGGCATTAAATGTTTACCTCAATCTTTTACGTGTCTTTTCATACTATTGTTTTTTCACAGAGTATCTCAGCAATTGACAAGAGCTACAGCTCTTTTTTCTAACCAAATTTGGAGTTGCTAAATGTGGGCACACTTCCCTAATTGGTGTAAGTCCCATTAATTTGTAGATTAGTGTCTTGACGAATTGATGTAGATCACATGACTAAATAAAAGGGAAGAAACATGTTGACCAGTTATTGAGAATAAGAAGGAACATACCCTTCCTTTATATTCCACTCTGTTTATTAACAACTACCTCCAAAATAATAAATAATTATGGTAGGGCTCCTTGGTTAATTTTATTTCCCTTTTCCCCACCAATCTACATGTTCATAAAAATCCTTTGACCTTCAAGTAAACCTCATTAACAGCCAGACAAGAAAAATAACTACAGCAAAGAGTCTCTTTCAGGGGCCCATTGGGCATCGCAGTACCGGCCGAACGAGGAGCTGCCCAGTGAGGAAGCATGCCACCCTTGTTGGTGGGTGAGGGCTCTTGCTCCAAAATGTAAATATTTTCACCAACCTGTATTGCATCTGGGTACACTAGTTGTGTTTACCTGGAGTGTAAAAGGGAACAGTATATTCTGCAGTTTTTAGGTCGAGCCTGGGAATACGCATCCGAAGGATGCGGTCCAGGTGGAGAACTATAGCTAGCTGACTCGGGGGAATGAGGACAAGAAATCGCCACACGCTTCTCTCCGGCTGGATTCAGCTGCGTGCACGCGCACCCACACTCATGCATGCGCACATCACAGCCACACGCATACACAGCCACACGCATACACAGGCACCCCGCCCCTACACACACACTAGCGCACCTACACGCACACACAGAGACCCCCACAAACACCAGCGCACCTACACACACGCACGCACACATACAAAGACCCCCCTCCCCCCGCCGCCGCAATCGCACACATACACATACACACACACCAGCACCAGACCCCACTCACCGGCTACGCAGGATTTCTCTTCTCTGGGGCGGCCCCGGGGCTCTCCGTAGCTCACGGGAGCCCCGGGCCACGGGAGGACTCGGCTTCTTTGCTCCATCCCGGCGGGCAGCCAATCATAGCCCAGCAGCAGGCGGGACTTCCTTCTTTCTTCTGGCCCGGCCTACGTCTTCTCTCCCGTTGCCTGGCTTCCTGCCTTAGAGGTCCGCCAATGGCAGCGCGGCCCCGAGCAGGGAGGCGGGCACAGCGTTTCCTCTGGAATCCCGGGCCCGTCGGCGGTGATAATTTTTTTGGGGACACAACCTGCATTAGAGTTGTTTGCCAATATAAAAAATTTTTTGTGCCTCAAGTCTACTTTGAGGCCGGGGACTGGGAAAGGGCTGACTATCGTGACACATTTTCCTCGCGAGCTGGACACCATGTGCTGTGACTCGAAAAATAACTCACACTGAAACTGTGCAAGAAAATCACTAGCGCAACAATGCTCCCCTTTGTTATCCCTCCAGTTAATGCTGGTTAACCAATTACTTTACCAGACTGTGGGGCCCCCGACTCAATCCAAACACACTTTTAAGAATGGGTAATTTCAGAGGGCGGGATAGGCTGCGAGTAAACCATTCGCGCGCTGGAGGGAGGGAGCCATATGTTACCCACACAACATAAACCATGTGACGTTTCATAAATCCACGGCGTCTGAAAAGGCTGTCCGTGAGTGGCTGACCAGCCTGCATTATATCTGAAAAAGTCATTAATAAGCCCCGTCTGAAACCTGAGATGCGGACTGTACGTTACCGCGTCTGGGACAAGGAGAGGATGTTTGGTCTGCACTAAACTAAAGGGGGCGGGAGGGGGAACGAGAGGCGGTGAAGGGAAATACTGCGGGAGGAGAAAAGTTCAGAGCGAGAAAACACACGCGAGAAAAAAAATAACAGAACCACTCTGCCGAGCCTGGACTCTGTGCTTCATGGAGGGCTAAGCATGCCTTGAAGAGCGAAGCATGCCCTGCGTGTAAAACTCCCTGATCCAGGCGGCTTGTTTCATCCCTGCATCCGCTCGACGTTGAAGGATAAAAGGTCAGTCACTGCCAGTGGCGGGTGGGCACCCTTGGTGGGTGGGCAGCGGGCACCGTGTGGTCTAAGAAACAAAAGCAGTTTCCGCAGAGCGAAGAATTGTATTTGCCCAGACAATGTGCCCTGATTGACTGTGGTGCCTTTGTGATGGAAAAGTTTGCTGGCTGGAAAATGTCTTATTTTTGCTTACTTTGTGAAACATCGGTTCCTCTCACTGTCTGTTTGTGGTGAGATGTACTTTTGGGGGCGCCCTTGCTCCCCCACAGGTAGCGAACCGAAAACGCAGTTAGCACAATAGGGAACGGATGCGCGGTGCTTTAATGCGTCTGGTGTGAGTTCCTTGCAGCACTCTGAGTCCTGGGTATTCTCCAGTTGTTACCGGCGGGGAGGGCACGGTCGGAAGAGGGCATTGTCAGAACGCTGAGAGAGTCCTGCCAATAGACGCCGCGGTCCCCTGTGCCCTCAGAGGGGGTAGGGTCGGCTCTTATAGGGCGCTGATGTTTTATGGCACGTAGTTTTGTCCTCATCCGTGAAACCAGCGCTTAATAGGACGGAAGCTTACAATACCTCGGGCTCGTGAGCTGTTAGTGACACATTCCCGAAAGAATGATTACAGGGTGACACAGAAATAGACAGGGTATTAGCACTACTCGAGGAAGCGTTTAGAGAAAGAAGCACGCGCTTAGAGGTTTAAAGTCTTTAATTAACGAGCACTAGAGATTATGTAGTTATCGAGACTGGTCAAATGATGTGAATAAAAAGCCATGGCCGGTTAAGGGCAGTTCCCTACTCGCACGGCATTGGTAAGGTCCCAACTCTTAAATGACTCTCACTTTATCCCCCTTAAATAAATACGTTGAGCATTACTAAGAAGGGCACGTTGGAAGACAAAATTAACATGTCACCCTTACAAATTACAATAACTTTTATTTAAGTATTAATTATTAAAAAAAATAAAAGCCATTGTTATTTGTAATATCAATACATCCAAGTCACATAAATACAACACATATTGCATTACAAATGCTATAGGTGTCACATTTGCAAAAGTTAAAACTATTGCCATTGTAAATGCCAAAGCTATTAATTTAGCTATTTTCAAAACCAACACATAAATAAAAACATTGCCATTCACAATACCAATAGCTCAAACTTTCCTAATGCGAGACCTATTGCATTGTAAATGCTTGTTGATAGTATTGGGAGTGTGTGTGCTGGACCTTCATTACTCCCTGTCCCTCCAATTGTTGATAATAAAATGCATCTTTTGCCAGGCCTAAGTCTTTCTTTTTAATACTGCGTATTCACCACTAAGGTAGGCCCTGAGTACTCATAGGGCAGGGCACTAGCTATTTAAAAAAGTTGGACATGTGTACTTAAGTTTTACATGCCCTGGCAGTGAAAAATCTCCAAAGTAATTGTTCACTGCAGCAAGACTGGCTCGTCCACGGAAAAGCACATGGTTACATTATAACACATTTGAATGCATACCTTTGTTTTGGCAACAGCTAAAACTATGATTCAATGATTAAAATTTATAAGAATTTAAATCCAATCTGATGGTAAAGATGAATTTTTAATTACTATTTGAAAATAGCACCTTTAGAAAGTTGGCATTTTCCTGCCTAAGCCTCTAGTAGACCTTTCGGAGATAACCCCCAACTGTTATCTTGGGAGGTGTGAATTGCTCTCAGGAAAGAAAACAAAAGGGCCCTGACTAGGAGGATGTGTCACCTCCGGACAGGATGGCCTGAGGGGATGTAGCCACCATCTGTATAAGCTTCAAAGGGGTAGCCCCTGTGACAGGCAGATGTGACCCACACCTAGGTCTGCCCCTGCCATTGTGTAAGTAGCCAGAGTGGTACCTATCCCAGTGGGAAGAAAACCAATCTGAGAACTGGTTTTGCAGGGGGAATTCCTAGTTTACCAAGACACAGGGAAAAAGATTCTGCCATATTGGATTTTGGCAGAGCAGGTCACTGTGGGATTGTTTAGGGCCAACCACCAACGATATGATATGAAAGTGGGTAGGGCTGGCCGTAGGAATGTTTTCTTATTGGTTGAAGAGTCAACTCTACTCACAAGCTAGTGCCAGGATTAAAAGTGGCATCCCTGGCTGCATTCCTCAGAGCACTGATGGACCTGTGGAAGACAGAAGGCCTGCACCAGCTGAACCAAAGGACTGCAACTCAAGAGAAGGGCTAAGCCTACTGCTTTACCTGTGGAGAGAAACTCCAAGGTCTGGACTTGCTGCCACTTGAACCTAGGACAGCAGAGTGAACTTCAAAGGTGTAGGAACGTGGGTTTCAGTTGCAGTAACCCCTACACCTTTTGCCAGATTTCTGATGCACTATGACTTGATGTGCCATGGGTCCCTGCCAATCAGGTTCCCAGGGCCGGTGTTCTTTCCCAAAACTGTACCTTTGTACCCCCAATTGGCACCTCTCTGGCCACATGTAAGTCCCTTATAAAAGCTACCATGGGGACCAAGGTCACTATGATCAAGGAAGGCCTCTAAGGGCTGCAGCACATATTGTGCCACCCTTAGAGGTCCTGTACCTTAACACACACACACTGCCATTGCAGGCTTCGTGTTTTAGTGCTGAGAAAAGTGAAGGGTCGACATGGCACATAACAGTGTGCCATGCCTGCAACCCACTGCCTATGGTATAGGTAACACACCCCTCTAGCTGGGTGCACTACACTACTGATGAGGGTACAGTTGCCTAAGCACTGTACCCCTAGAGTGTCTAAGTCTATTCTTAGAAATTGTAAGTGCAGTAAAGTCATAAAGAGTATATGGTCTGGGAGTTTGTTGTTACGAACGCCATAACACAATGGCTTTACTGAATTCTGGGAAGTTTGGTAGCAAACTTCTCAGCATAATAAATTCACACTGATGCCAGTGTAGGATTTAATGAAAAATGCACTCAGAGGGCATCTTAGAGATGTCTCCTTAAAAACGACCACCCTCTGGTGGATTCCCTGACTGGTAAACACCAGCCTGAGTGGTTCGAAACACATTGGCCAGCCCCTTTGGGGATTCCATTGACATTGCATCTCTATGGAAAATGTAAAATCATTGGTCCATTCATAGTAGTTGGCTTTGGAACCTGATCGCTAGTACTGTAGGGCTAGGCTACCCTAGAGCTATCAAGGTATAACCCTCTGGTTTAGAAACATTGTACTGGTTTGAACAATAGATGTGTGTGTCTAAATGTATTTAATATATGTTTAGTTATTTATGTTCTAAAAAAAGTAGCAGCACGCTCATTTTGAAGATATTGCACTGTCAAGTTTGCACTAGTATCACTAATTAGTGTATGTATTTGCTGTCATCATTTCTGTGGTACAGTTGATTTATGTAAAAGAAGATTGTTTTTTCCTTTTCATTACTTGTCAAAAATGCATAAATTCTATTCATTAATGAATTGTAATATGAAGACCTAGGTTGAGTTTATTTATTAACTGATCCTTTAGTAAAATGTTGTAAAACAAAAAACAACTTCCTCTTTCTTAATTGTTTGCACTTTATATATAAAGTGACATTTACAAACACACAATTAAAAAACCACCTCTACTAAAAGATGTGTTATGAAATTCTAAGTTCAGAGAACGTAAACTCAATTTCTCTATCTTGTCCCAATGGAGAGTTGCACTTGTAAGATCTTACAAGGCAGCTCTTATTTTAACCTACGGGACAGACATTCTTCCAATAGTGAAAAACAAAATGTACAGTATTTAACATCATGACATGTGAAACACACTACTACATGTCCTACCTTTCCCATACACTGCTCCCCACCCATGGGTCTACCTTAGGGGTTACTTCTAAGTAAGAAAAGGGAAGATTTGGACTTGCCTGATTGGCATGGTATTAAAAACTGCACGCAGACACTGCAGTGGCAGGTCTGAGACACAGTTGAACGGCTACTTATGTGGGTGGCACAACCAGTGCTGCAGGCCCACTAGTATCATTTGATTTAGAGAACATGGTTCACTGTACTAGGGACTTACTTGTAAATCATATATACCAATCATAAAAAGCCAATCATAACACAATTTACAGTAGGAGCACTTGCACTTCAGCATGAATAGCAATGAAAAAGTATGCAGAGAAACGAACCTAGCAAAAACGAAACTCAGCATACCATCAAAACAGGAGGTCGAAAAGCAAAAATACAGGGGAAATACGCCAAAAGATGCCAGGTCTAACACCTAGTATAAGGTACTAAGGTACCTAGGGCATAGGTACACCAGGGGTGTCCCATTGTCTGCAGAATGTATTGTGCCACCCATGGGAGTCCACTTAAACTCTGACTACAGGCCTGATATTGCAACCTTTATGAGATGGGGCTTGCACCACTCACTACAGATATACGATTTCTTATATCTGAGGTCACTGCACTTAAAACCTATAAATCACCCCTATGGTAGGGGCTTCAGTCCTGAGGGTAGAGTGCATGGTTACAAGTTTGAGGGTGCCCCTGCATGAGCAAGACACTGATACAAACCCCGGAGTCGGTTCTCCAGTCTTTGTAAGTGCAGTCAGCCATTTTAAGGTATATAGTGGACATCAGTCATTAAAAGATGTCCAGCCATATAATAGCTGCACCAAACCTAGTTATGTTTGGTATCAAACATATTGGAATTATACCCTAATACCTATTTGGGTTCTGGAAGTATGATCCCATGTACCATCTTAGGGGACCTCCTGTACTCACAGTAACAGCCTTTCAGGGTCTGCCAGCAAGGTAGTGCTGCTGCTGACCACAGATGTGATTCTGCTCCACTGCTCTACTGCTGCTGAGCTGAGCCTGAGCAGGGGAAGGTAGAACAATAGGTTTCCTGTCACAGGGAGGTGTGACCACCTCCCAGACAGGACTTAGTATATTGGGATGGGGTGGGGGCGCTTTCCAGCACCACCAGACTGCTTTGAAGGGCACAGTTGGGGCCCTCCTTGCATACTCCGATTTGAACCAGTTCACAAACCCTTGGTTCCTGCTGTTGCACAAAACTGGACAAAGGGCAGCGGAGTATTCTCCCTCTGTCCAGCCCCTCATCTGGAAGGGACCCCGAGTCGTTCCAACCCTTTTCCTAGGGCACTTATGGGCTACCCTGTGGGTGGGTCCTCAGATTAGTCGCGGAACAAGACTCACCTCTGAAACCAATACACTCTTCGACCGTCTGGAGTCTGGACACTTAGCCTTTGTTGGACTTCGACTGGAACCAAGACTGCATCAAGGAAGACTCCTGCTGCTCCTGGTCTTGCTGTTATTCATGTCTTCTGCATCGTCTGTGCTTCATCCAGGTTCTCCAGAAGACCTGTGGGCATCAAGACATCCAAACTAATCTCCTTTGGAGTGAAGGAGTCACTCCCCTGCATCTGCAGAATCCCTGACGTGGCTGACCTGTCTGCTGCTCTTGTCTTCGAACGGCAAGTACGTGGTTGGCGTCTCTCCCGAGAAATGGTTGGCAAAATAGCGGAGAAAATCCTCACGCATGCGCGGAGGTTAGCGCATGCGTGTAAATTGTATAAAACCCTTCCTCGCGTTTTACAGAACGCTTCGCGTTCCTTCCCGGTTCTGTCAGCAGTTCTTCCGGGTCACGGTGGTGCCGTTTGCGGGTCTCGTCGGGATCATCTACTGTGTACAAAGCCCTTGTGTTTCCCTGCCTTTCCTTGTTTTGTTTCCCTGCTTTTCCCACACGGGCATCACTTCTCGTTACCAGTATACATATCTTGGGACGGAGTGAACCGGTGAGGGGGAGTTGAGGACTAAGCTTCATATTTATGGTGTTTCCGAGGCAACCATTTTTACCAGCTTGACAGGCACCCACCACAGGCCAGTCTCCCAGGATTAGAGATAGTAGTCCTCCACGCAGCTTTCCCAGGTCCTTTTCTTCAGGCAGAGTTTCTTCTTGGCATAAATAGGATCTGATTTCTTAGGAGCAGGGCTCCTACTTTTATAGGACATTTCTTTTGTTCTTGCAGGCCAGGGGGGCCTTTGCCTAATCCAGTCAGTCTCTGAGCACTTTGTTTTGCAGGCTCTGGTTTCTCCTTTCAGTGAGCAGGGCAGAGACATCAGACGTTCTGCAGGAGGTGGAGCCAGCATTGTCATGACAAGTACAGTCAGGAGCACTCTGTTGACAGTCTTCCCTCTTCCTGGACCAGGTGCAGGGCAGAGTCATCAGTCGCTCCCCAGGGGGCGGTGGTGAAGTACTGGGTTTTTAAGAACCCAGCGGTGCCAGGGAACACACCCTAAGACTTCAAGTCCTTCCTGTTTCAGACTACAGAAACACAGAGTCTTCTTGGTGAAGTCAAAGATCGTATTTATTGGCTGCAGCCAGTAACAGGTATCCTAGAAGTACAACACAGTGTATATTCTCAGGAGACTGCTCAATCTTACAAAGCCAGTCTTCTCTTTTTATACAAAATATTATGCTTTAGGCAACATTCCTTATTTTACAGTTGACCATTCACATGTTTTCACTACAAAGGAAAAGCGGAGTCATGATGACAAGCCCATATTTCAGTTTGTCCAGCCCACAATCAATTACCCGGCAAGGCCCAGTATTTTCATCAGATATTGACGGACCCCCAATAAAAACCGGCACCTCCTCCTCGTAAAGAGTCATAAAGCAAGAAACAGGGACAGGTGTGTGTAAGATTAGGCATGGTTTGTGTGCGATGAAAGGTTTATGATATGTTGTGTTTTGATACTAATCTCATTCGGCCACTGGGAAAGGAACTGGCTTCAGGTTTGGCTTCAGGCAGTGGAGTCAGCTTGCCCAGGTCACAGAGGAGTCAGCGAAGGTGTACGTGTCCTTCAGACTCGTTTTTGGCTTTAGTCATTTGCCTATGTGAGGGCAATCACAAAATGGCTGCCGTTCACAAAATGGAACTCGAGGGTTCAGGATGGAAACTCTGATTTCAGGGTGATTTGATCACCCAAATATGACGAAAATGCTTGTGCATAGTATTCTAATCATTCTCGGTCTGCTGACACCAAAATCGTCATGATACGACGATGATTATAACACGGGTCCAGAATTTTCAGTACCACAGACCCTCCTTTTGCCCTTACATAGGCAAATAACCTATACTCATGCTAATCTGAGTCCAGGTCGATATTCATAAAGTCATTGAGATGTTGCTGTAGCATCATCCTATTACTTGGCTCATCTCTTGATACAGGTTTCCTTACACACGATGTAGCACAGAGTCCACATATTGCAGGAGCACACTGTACACACAGACAGAACAGGAAAAGAATGGCTAAGATCATCCCAATGACTATCAGAATCTTCCATCCCCAGGCGGATATCAGTTCCCTGAACCACCCCATCAATGACCAATCTCCTTTATCCACGTGAATAGATTCAGAGATCTTATGCAGTTTGGAAATGGCCTGGTATACTGTTGGAGCGTTATCTGGGATGAAAACACAGCAGCTTGATTGGATCCCTTTACATACCCCACCTCGGTCTGCAAGTATGACGTCTAATGCGACCCTGTTCTGAAGAGTCATAAGGCGATCCGACTGGAGCTCAGCAGTCAAATTACTAATGGCACCGGCGGTTTCAACTACAGTGGATTCAACCACCCTTGTCAATTGCCTTATGTTCCTGCTGTTAACCATAGGTCCCCAAAACGGCAGAAAACCCTTTACGAAATCTCCAAATTCTTGTCCTGCAGTGTCTTCTTTACTGATGACACCTCTAACTATCCTTGTCTTATGGTAATCTGCCGTGGCCGTGTAGGTGGGAGGCAACAGGAACGAAACAAAACATGTGCCCGAGAAGTCAGGGGGCAACCAGGTATAGGCTCTATCATGGCATATGAAATAGGTACCCTTAGCTGCTAGGAACGAAGGGGAAGTCCGAGATGCAAAAACATATGTTTCAGTACAGACACTTTTCCCTAACTGAGCTCTGGGATTTTTACCATTACCTTGCAGACATAGGTGACCCTGATGGGGTACAATTCAAATCGGGGAGGATCTCTTTGCTCGCTGGTTCTCACTCAGAGTAACTCCATATCCTGTTACGTTCCATCTAGCGTAAGCTTGTAACTCATCTCTGGGAATTGTTCTATACGAGTCAATGTTTCTGCTCATATTCGTGATTCCCACTACCAATGCCTTGTTGCTCGAGTTACTTCTCGTTGGAAAGTGGGGGGTATGGTTCGATGGCATATATGAACATCGTCTGAAACGCCCACAAAGAACCATTGTAGCTAAATGGTAAGACCAAGTATGGGATACCCTTATCTGTCGTATGTGGCATAAGACCACACACCCAACAATTAGTTGTGTTCACTACTAATTGGTGTTGGTGTAAAAGCTGAATGAATGAATTATTGATAAACTCTAAACTTCTAGTGGACTCATGTTCAGGCAGAGGGTGAAAAGAATGCGACGAAACAGTAGAAGGAGGTATGGGCTGTGTAGTGGGTGCAAATGTCACTTGAAAAGAGAATAAAACATCCTATTAAAAACCTCATTACACTAAGCAACATGAAAATACATAATATCAAAAATCGTTTCTTTGTCATCAATATACACATTCTGGCTTTAACGTCCATCTGTTTGGCAGGTCTCGCCATCTTGAAAAACTCCATCCTCTCTAATTGCTGCTCACGGCGGTAGGGTGTTCTATGCTAAGGAATGCTTCTGTCAGTCCAGGGCAACTCCCTTAGACCAACCAGAACTGTCGACCTAACGTCTTCAGCTGCACTCCAAAGACTTGGGCAACCACGACCCTAACAGCTGAACCCGGATGGCGGTTCGAAAAACAAAAATAAGAAAGTTTCTCAGATGAGAGAGCTGCACTTTCAAAAATAGAAAAAAAGATTTTTTTTTATTTGTCCATAGTTCTCGGCCTCAAATTATAACGGCTTTTTCCAGGTACTGTCTGGTTCTGGAACAAGAGTTCAGGTTCGGTAGTGTTCAATCGAATTGAGGGAGGCACAGCTTCTTGCAAAAGATTGTCACTTTCTTGTTCAGAGATTGTTCCTTTTACACGTGCATCGCTAAAAGGCAGAAAACTAGGCACAGTCTCAGTCTCAGTCTCAGAGTCAGCGATCCCCTCCTGGACCCACCGGTCGTACGGTAGAGGCAAAGGGACCCTCTTACTGTGTACGCCGTGGATCCAGTTCTTTTTCCCTTCCACTCGAACAGCTGATCTTGTTGAGAGAAGGACGAGGTGGGGCCGGTCCAACGGGGCTGTTCATTCTTTGTCCGCTGGAAGTTTTTGACCAGCACCCATGATCCAGGATCGATAGGATGTCCTGGAGCTTCAGAGACCTGAGGCAGAGTATCGTGAACCTGTTGGTGTAAAACACGCAATTTAGCCGTCAATTCATACAAATAATCAAGCAGTACAGGGTGTTCGATCTCGCTGAATTTTGTTGGCCTTGGCACTCCCCATATGTTGGCCGGGCGGCCGAACACGATTTCATAAGGACTAAGTCCCACTCGCGAATGCACAGTCATTCTTGTTGATAGGAGTGCTAAGGGCAGAGCGTCAGGCCATTTAAGACCAGAGCTTGCTTGAATCTTGGCCAGTTTAAGTTTTAGTGTGCCATTATAGCACTCTACTAGTCCAGCTGATTGGGGGTGATTTGCAGCATGGAATTTTTGTTGGATTCCTAGCCCCTCACATACTTTTTTCATCACTCGACCCACAAATTCACTCCCGTTATCACTCCAGACCATTCTTGGCATTCCAAACCTAGGGAAAAATTATTTGACAAGGGCTTTAGCTGTGGTTAAGGCAGTGTTGTCTTTTAAGGGATATGCTTCTACCCATCTTGAAAAGGCACAAACAACAACAGGTACGTATTTCGAATTGTTGCACCTTTCCATGTGGATGAAATCTAGCTGCAGAACCTCGAACGGATACGTTGGAGGCGCAAAATGACCAGCTGGAGTTGGGGTTCCCCTACCAGGACTGTATTTCAGACACACCATGCAATTCCTGACCACATTCTCTGCACACTTAGGAATTCCAGGGTTTTGCCATACTGGAGCTGACAACTTACAAATCCCTTTCTCACTGATATGAGCCATTCCATGGGCCATTGTCACCACTGCAAGCACATACGCATCGGGTAACAACCATCGCTGATGTTCTGACAATTCAACCTAACAACCATTTGCATCCAATTTACCCGTACTCTCTCTCCACACACTCAACTCTTTTTCTGAAGCTTTAGCTTGAATAGACTTCACACTCTCTATCGTATCTTCACACATTCCAACGTCACCAATCCATCTTGCAGGGCCTGCAACATACATTCGATTCATCACATCTTTTGCTGTTTCTTTTGCGATTTCGTCAGCAAATGCATTTCCACGACCAACATCATCAGTAACCTTTTTGTGAGAACTACATTTCACAATCGCAACTTGCAACGGCAAAGTAAGTGACTCGAGAAGCTCATTCACCAACTGACCATGCTGTATCTTAGCTCCATGCGAAAGTCAGGAACCCACGTTCTTTCCACAATCGTCCAAAACTATGAGCCACACCAAATGCATACTGGCTGTCGGTATATATGGTCACTCTCATTCTTTTCGACAACACACACGCTCTCGTAAGTGCAATCAACTCTGCTGCTTGCGCTGAATTATGTGGGATACGTGCAGCTTCAACAATCGTATGAAAAGTCCTAACAATCGTATGCAAAGTCGTATCACCATTCGGAACCTTGAAACATGAACCATCCACCCATAAGGTTCCATCACACTCTGAAAGAGGAGTATCCCTATGGTCTATCCTCCCTTTCGTTTCTTCCTCAGTTCTAAGGAAACAGTCATGTTGCTCATCAACATTATCTGTCTCAGCTGAAATCAGCAACAACGTGGCTGGATTCGACGTGTTGCATCTTTTAATATGGACATGACTCGCTAACAAGGTCAAATTGTAACCTGACAACCGAGCACTAGTTAAGTGCTGTGTCTTGGTCCTGTTTAACAAAGTGTCCACCGCATGTGGAACCATCACAATCAACATGTTATTCATCACTAATCCTGCAGACTGTCGAATAGAAACAGCTTCTGCCGCTGTGGCTCTCAAGCAACTTGGCAACGCCTAAGCTACCGGATCCAAAGTCGAGGAAAAATATGGACGTTGCTTGTCCCCAAAAGACTGTGTCAGCACTGACAATGCACAACCTTCCTTCTCATGGACATACAATGTAAAAGGCTTACTGTAGTCGGGGGTACCCAACACAGGAGCCGAACACAATGCGTCACGCTATTCGGAAAAACTTTTCTGACACTCTTCAGACCACGGAATGGGATTCGGTGTATCTTTACAAGTTAATGCCACCAAAGGTTTGGCCAACAAGGAAAAAGTCGGTATCCATTGTCTGCAATATGATGTAATGCCCAAGAAAGCACGCTCTTCTCTCTGTGTCCTTGGCACACTCAATTTTGCAATTGCCTGAATTCTTTCTGGGGTCAGTTTTCTTCCCTCCTTCGATAAGAGATGACCTAAGTAGGTCACTTCTTGTCGACAATATTGCAATTTTGAAAGAGACACCTTGTGATGCAAATCAGATAAATGACGCAACAACGACAAGGTGGCTTCTTTACAAATCTCCGCAGTGTCTGCAGCGACTAGCAAATCGTCGACGTACTGAATAAGGGTAGCGCCATCAGGTAAAAGAATCGTATCAAGCTGTGTTTTTAAAGCCTGACTGTATATCGATGGACTTTCACAGTAGCCTTGAGGAGCGCGTTTGAAGCGGAAGCTTCGGCCTCCTAAACTGAAGCCGAAAATATCCCTGCTCTCCTCGTCAATCGGGATGCTGAAGAAAGCATTCTTCAAGTCAATCACCGAGAACCAGGTGGCGGAAGCTGGAATCATAGTCAATAGGGCAATGATATCAGGGACAACTGGAAACTGTGGCACAACTATTTTATTTACCTCTCTAAGATCAATCACAAACCTGTAAACAGGTGGCTGGGAAGGGTCAGTACGCTTCAAAACAGGCAGAACAGGACTATTACAAAAGTTGCCTCTTGTCTCTTCAATTACATCTTTTTCGATCAGATCATAAATGATCGCTAACAACGCCTTTTCACCTTCGCTAGAGATCTTGTATTGGGGAATGCGCGGCATTCTAACATTGGCTTTCAATGTCACAACATATGGCGGTATTTCCAAGAGACCCACATCATTAGGACAAGTAGCCCAAAGAATATCCGGAAGAGAAGACAATTCTGTCGGAAGTTTATCCTTTGACAAATACATTGGAGAAACCACTCTTACCCAGTGTAAGTTGTACTCCCGAAGGAGAACAGTACAAAGTCGCATACAATCTTTTCAACAGATCCAATCCTAACAAGTTCTCGCCACAACCTGTTGTCAAAATAAGGGGTGCTTCGAATTAACAAGGTCCAACAGAAAGGGACATAGGACTAGAAATCGGGTTTCTAACCGGGGCGCCAGAAAAACCTACTGAAACATTCATTTCGCCAGACAAAGGTGCGCCAGGGAGTTTTAAGTGCATAATAGAACTCTTTGTAGCACCATGATCCAACAGAAAAGGCTCTGACACACCTGATGTAATCACCTCAACATAAGGTCCACTCTGATCTACTGGAACTGAAACAACTCCCTCTCTTTGTCCATGGCTGTCCTAACAATCATTACCATTCATTTCCTCACCTTCATTATAGTAATCGTCCGTATAGTACTGAGCGGTCTTACCAGATGAACCCTGTTGCTGATCAAAACTATTCATTGAGTTCTGTGGGGGCAAAGAACGTGTGTTTTGCGGGAACGCACCGCGTCCCCTACCTCTAGGCGTTTGTTGAGCACCACGACCTCTCGCACCAAACCCATTTGTGCGCTGTAACAAAACCGGACAACTACTCTTAAAATGGCCCTCTTCTTTTCAATACGCACACTGATTGGGTCCATACGGAAAACGTTGTTGAGAAGACTCGTTTCTTTGCGAGTTTCTCGAATATTGCTGATTCTGCTGATAATCGCGCTGATTATTAGTACGGGGCGGGTAAGCTTGCTGTAGAAGAACTTTCGTTTTTAATTCCTTAGTCTTCTTATCTGCTTTTTCTACCTCATCTTTGTGTCTATTTTCATAGTACTGGGCAGTAGCCAAAATTTGTGCTGACGTGGAAACAGCCCAAGCACTTTCAGAATCTTTCAACTTATTACACAATTCAGGAAGCAAATTATGTACAAATTTGTCAACAAACAATCTCTGACCACCCTCGGTAGCCATATCCTGACCACTATGATCTACAAATGTTTCTTCAAACCGCGTGAAGAAGTCAGACACAGTCTCATCTTTCTTCTGCTTACATGCAGACAACTTGTCCCAATTGACACGCAATTCGAGCATTAAAGTCTTCATATATGTAATAATCTTATCAGGAAGTTCAGTAATCATATCCTCAGGCTTAGCACCTCCTACTTGCCTATTGTCGGCATCTCTAAGATTAACCCATGTATCACCCAATTCCTGTGCATGATCCGTGTGACGAATCTTACTCCAAATAGGTTGTGGAACAACATTGCCAAACAACATGTCGATGTCCGCCAAATTCATAATACATGAACTTACAGTCTGAGTCAACTCTTTATAGTACCCTGCTGGATTTTTGCGCGGATTAGGCAAAGACTGCTTAATAGCTAAAACTTCAGCACGTTTCCAGGGAACATGCACCCAAACACGCTGAAAATGAGCCGGTACAGCTGGGGGGTTATTATTTACACCAGCAACCACTGCTTCTTTCCACACCGGAGGAACCTCTCTCATTGGATATTGTTGTGCCTTTCTCCTAACTGAAGGATCAGGCTCGAACAATTGTCGAGAACGAGACTCACTCCTAAATGACAACAACATCGCGACCGCTTTCCCAACATCAGATGGACTTACAATGGTTCCTTTCGCAAATTCGGAACGTATGCGGTACAACTCGTCAGGAGCTTGCCCCACTTCCTCATCCCATTTTTCAACAAGAAAAGCACACATCGTATCGAAAACGTACCGTTGCTTTGGTGCTTCCCATTGAAGGAAAACATGCATAACACCCTCAAGATCATACTGTGTATCGTACATAATCCATTTACGAGCCATATGATCCAAAATCGTACGCTCGTCCATATTAGGCAACTGACTACGTGACTGTCTACGCTCATCAACAGGGGACATACCCAATTGTCCCAAGAAAGGAGAAAAGAAACCAGTAACTGCATGTCCCGGGGGTGCCGGGTTCACAGGGGTATCGACCACCTGAGGGGGGTCTGGAGGGTCAAACAGAAATACCGGTGCCTTCAATAGAGGTTTTAAGGAAGGTTTTATTGGGATAAAGGTTCTTTTCATGGAAATCACAGTAATGTCTGTTGATTATGGAATCCGTCGCGATGCCTTGTGGTCTTGGTAGTTTCACTTCCAGGAACGGTTCTGCCCCAGTTGTCTTGCGGTGTACCCAGGTAGAAAAGAAAGCAACGAGTTACACCCTGAACTCGGGGGATGATGAAAAACGGGCCGGGAGTGAGGGAACGCACCCAGTGTACAGTGCTCAAGATACCGGTTGTGGCTAGGAGTGCTCGTGCTCGGGGAAAGGGTTTCTTTGCGGGAGATGTCTACGGGGGTGGCTGCCTCCGCCTCCCAACCCAACCCGCGACCCGGCCCCGTACCTCTCGAAGCCACGCTCCTCCCGTGGGCGCGTGGCAGGGCGAAGCGTCCAACCGTGGGCCTCCTGGCTTGTAGTCTCCGTCTTCTTCTCTTCCTCGTTCTCGTCCTGCGTCCTCCTCGTTCTCCGCTGCCTGGGAATCGCCGTCTGCCTTCGTGTCGGTACTTCCTGCTTTTGACGTCATCAGGGGTGGAGTCCCGTGCTCAAGGTCCCAAGCCTTAAAGGAGCCGCACTCATTCTCCTCCTCGGACCAATCCTTCACGACGTCATCGGGGTTCCCATACCAAGTACCGGTTGGTGGCTGTGGGGAAAAGGTGCAGGGTGAAAGGGGGGTGGCGGACCACCAGTCTTCTGTAACAGGCTCATGGGAGTTGGATCCGTGACACACCTCCCCCCCTGGCTTCTCCCGTTCGGGGAGAGGGAACACGCGGGAAAGGAAGTCCGCATTCGCATTGTCCTTCCCCTTACGGTGTTGGATCGTAAAGGAATATTGTTGCAAGGACAAAAACCATCTCAAAACCCGGGGGTTATGACCGCTATTTTGATGCATCCATTTCAGGGGGGCGTGATCTGTATGTAGGACGAATGGTTTGCCCTCCAAGTAATACCTTAGTTTGTCAATGGCCCATTTTATAGCTAAGGCCTCCCTTTCAATGGTAGAGTACCTACACTCCCTTGTGAAGAGCTTTCTACTGACAAATAGAATAGGATGTTCAACCCCCTCTCTGATCTGAGACAGTACTGCTTCTATCCCCTGATTGGAAGCGTCCGTGGCCAGCATGAAAGGTTTCCTATGGTCAGGTGATACCAGAACGGGAGCGGTAGTCATGGTAGTCTTCAGGGTTTGGAACGCCTGTAATGACTCAGCAGAGGGGTGACTAAAGTCCTGACTCCTGGTTTCTTTTCTGAGCATGTTGGTTAATGGGGCCGCTAGTTCGGCAAAACCGGGTATGAATCGTCGATAGTATCCGACCAATCCCAGGAATGCTCGAAGGTCTCTCCTAGAGCTGGGAAACGGGACTGCTGCAATCGCTCTCACTTTTTCACTCTGTGGAGCAATGGTTCCCTCGCCGAGTACATAACCTAGGTACTTAACACTCTGGTACGCTGCTCGCGATTTCTTCGCGTTGATATGGAGTCCTGCTCTGCGAAGAGCTGACAGGATGGTTTGCAAATGAAGGAGATGTTCCTCCCACTCTCGACTATAGATGACAATGTCATCTAAGTAAGCCGAGCTAAAGTCGTTGTAAGGATGTAAAACCCGGTTCATCAGACGTTGGAACGTCGCTGGAGCTCCATGCAGGCCGAACGGAAGAACTCTGAATTCGAACACCCCGTCGTCTGTCACAAAGGCCGTTTTCTTCCTATCTTCCTCACGGAGGGGGACTTGCCAATACCCCTTCATGAGGTCGATGGTTGTGATGTATTTAGCCTCGCCAATTTTCTCGATCAAATCATCGACCCTAGGGATAGGGTAAGTGTCGAAATTGGAGACGGCATTCAGGGCACGAAAGTCCATACAGAACCTTTTGGTTCCGTCCGGTTTAGGAATCATGACAATCGGGGAGGACCAATGGCTCTGGGAGGGCCGGATGACCCCCATTTTGAGCATGTCTTGGACTTCCTGGCGTACAGCTTCTTTCCTTGCTGCGGGATTTCTGTATGGCCTCAGTTTCACCACTTCTCCTGGACGTGTTTCGATGCGGTGTTCTGCTAGATTCGTTTTACCCGGCACGTCTGAGAACACGTCTGCATGCGGTTTCAATGTTTCTGTTAATTCCTTCTTTTCTTTGGCGCTTAACTCAGGGTTCACAACCAGCTGTTCCAGAGTGGAGGTGCTCGGGACATCGTCCTGTCCCACAAAATGGCCTGCTCGGGGAACCGTACCCAACCACTCCTTCAATAGGTTGATGTGATAGGTCTGGGATTTGGTAGGCGATAGACGTAGGCGATAGGTGGTTTTTCCTATTGTCTCTATAACCTGATAGGGCCCTTGCCACTCGTTTTTGGTTTTATTACTGATAGAGGGAAACAACACAAGAGCCCATTTGCCTACCGCTAAGGTTCTCAGCCTCTTACCCTTGTCGTAGGCCTTTCTGTACCGCTCCTGTTGGTGCTCCATAGAGGAATACGCCAATTCTCTGAGTTTGCCTAGTCTGGTTCTTATATGCGTGGTGTATTCCAGCATGTTCTTCTGGTCTTGGGATGCCTCGTTTTCCCACATCTCTTTGGTGATGTCGAGGAGACTCCTGGGTAGTCTCCCATACAGAAGCTCGAAGGAGGAACACCCTAAGCTGCTTTGCTTCTGCGCCCGTATAACATACAGGGCAATGGGTAGGAGACGATCCCAGGCGGGTCCCTCTGTAGTCAGCATTTTCTTCAATGTTTGTTTTAGCGTTTGGTTGTACCTCTCCACTAAGCCATCCGTTTGTGGATGATACACTGAGGTCTTAAGGTGTTTGATATCCAAAGAGGCACATACCTCTTTCATTAGTTTTGACGTAAAAGGGGTCCCCTGGTCAGTCAGCACTTCTTTGGGAAAACCAACGCGTGAAAACAATTCCACGAATTTTTCGGCAACGGCTGCTGTAGTGGTGTTTCTTAATGGAAAGGCTTCCACGAATCGGATCGCGTAGTCCACTATTACCAATGCATACAAATATCCCCGCCCTGTCTTTGGCAAGGGCCCGATGAGGTCCATGCCGACTCGTTCGAACGGCACTCCTATGAGGGGCATCCTTTGTAAGGGCGCGGCCGGTGGTCTCTGGGTGTTTCTTCGTTGGCAAACCTCACACTGTGCGCAGAACTCCTGTACGTCTTTATAGAGTCCTGGCCAATAGAAGTTTCTCACAATGCTGTCAGCGGTCTTTTCCTTGCCTGCATGTCCGGCCGTTAAGTGGGCATGCGCAAAAAAAAGGACTTGTTCTCTAAATGACCGGGGAACCAACAGCTGCAGGTCACCCTCGGATCTGACTTGTCTGTACAATAAATCGTTTCTAATCAGGAACCGGGGGTATGTAGGGGAGGACAGACCATCGGACTGGTGGGCGGCCTCCCATGCGTGGAACAGGGTTCTATCTTCACTCTGCGCAAAGCGAAAGCTCCTGTCTATTACCCAGGGTTCTGGTGACAAGTAAGCCGGGACGTTCTCCCTATTCTCAGGGTTGGATATGTGTTCCCTAAAAATGGATAGGAACTCGGAATTGTCAGTTCCTAGGATCATATCTTCAGGCAGGGAATCCACCACCCCCACCTGTACTGTATAGGGTTCTCTGTCTGGTAGAGTGATGGAGATAGAAGCTACAGGGTAGGGCTTTACATCCCCGTAAACACACCTAATGTATACGGGAGTCTGGGGAATAATCTGGTCAGTGGTGACAAACCTTGTCTGTACGACGGATTGTCGGCACCCGTAGTCTAAGAGAGCTTTTAGTTTGTAACCATTCATCCACATACTCACGTAGAACGTGCTGCCCATTTCCGCTGAATACATCACTGTCCTGGGAAGATAACCAACTTCCATTGGTTCCTCTGGGCTCTTTCTTTTGGGACACATTCGGGCTATGTGGCCCCATTCGCCACATTCGAAGCACTGTGGGCCTTTTGTCATAGGAGCCATCAGTCCGGTGGTTTGAATATCCTGGGTATCTCAGGGGCGACTTTCGGCCTCCTGTCCAGTTTGGAGGGGGGCGGTACCGTCTTGGAGGTTTTCTCTGATTCCCACAGGGGGGTCTTGGGCTGAGCTCTGGCGTACTGCTTAGCCATTTCTATAGCTTGTTCTACAGACAGGCCGACATGTTGTCTAAGCCAACGTTGGGCGGCATAAGGTAAAGCCTCCATGAATTGTTCTAAGTAGATTTTCTTCAAAATGTCCTCCTTGGTGCAAACCTCCGGACGTAGCCACTTGTCGGCCGCCATCTTCAACCTAAAGAATAAGGTTTTAGGGTTTTGCCCTTGAACCCCTCTTTCCTTTCGGAAGCGTACCCTGTAGGCCTCTTGATCTAGACCTAAATGATCTAGGATCACCATCTTTATGGTTGCATAGGGGGTTGTCCCTAGGGGGTTAGCTGCCTGATAGGCTGCTTGAGCGTCGGCGGTGAGAAGGGGAGCCAGAAAAAACAGCCATTTTTCCTCAGGCCAGCTCATTGCCCGAGCCGCCCTTTCAAAATTCAAAAGAAAAGCGTCTGGGTCTTCACCTGGCACATACTTCTGGAGAGCCATCCCTGGGGGGTGAGGGGTGTGTACCCGCCCTTCTCCGGTAGCCACATGGGAAACCACAGGCAGAGTCTTGAGTCCTTCTACGTGGGCAGTCATGGTTTTTGTGAACATCTCTCGGTCCGCCTGGTTGATTGTCAGCTGATTTTCCACAGCCCATTCCAGTTTTTCCTGCCCCTTAATGAGATGGTCGATAAGGGTCTCCATCGTAGCCTGACAGATGGATGATGTAGGGGATCCCACTTCTGACACCAGTTGTCCCGGGGGTGCCGGGTTCACAGGGGTTTCGACCACCTTAGGGGGGTCTGGAGGGTCAAACAGAAATACCGGTGCCTTCAATAGAGGTTTTAAGGAAGGTTTTATTGGGATAAAGTTTCTTTTCATGGAAATCACAGTAATGTCTGTTGATTATGGGTTCCGTCGCGATGCCTTGTGGTCTTGGTAGTTTCACTTCCAGGAACGGTTCTGCCCCAGTTGTCTCGCGGTGTACCCAGAAAGAAAAGAAAGCAACAAGTTACACCCTGAACTCGGGGGATGATGAAAAACGGGCCGGGAGTGAGGGAACGCACCCAGTGTACAGTGCTCAAGATACCGGTTGTGGCTAGGAGTGCTCGTGCTCGGGGAAAGGGTTTCTTTGCAGGAGATGTCTACGGGGGTGGCTGCCTCCGCCACCCAACCCGCGACCCGGCCCCGTACCTCTCGAAGCCACGCTCCTCCCGTGGGCGCGTGGCAGGGCGAAGCGTCCAACCGTGGGCCTCCTGGCTTGTCGTCTCCGTCTTCTTCTCTTCCTCGTTCTCGTCCTGCGCCCTCCTCGTTCTCCGCTGCCTGGGAATCGCCGTCCGCCTTCGTGTCGGTACTTCCTGCTTTTGACGTCATCAGGGGTGGAGTCCCGTGCTCAAGGTCCCAAGCCTTAAAGGAGCCGCACTCATTCTCCTCCTCGGACCAATCCTTCACGACGTCATCGGGGTTCCCATACCAAGTACCGGTTGGTGGCTGTGGGGAAAAGGTGCAGGGTGAAAGGGGGGTGGCGGACCACCAGTCTTCTGTAACAGGCTCATGGGAGTTGGATCCGTGACACTGCAGTAGTCATTAGTTGTCTAGCAGAAGGAGAAGGTGACAGAATAAGAGAAGACGGAACAATAGTGGAAGAATCCAAAGTCGGACCAGAAGGAGTATTAGAGTGGAGAAGTGTGGCTCAAGTGGTTGGAGCGGCAGACCCTGATGCAGAGGTCTGGCCCGGACCAGGGTTCAATTCCCCGCCTCGGCGGGTCTTGGGTTCAAAATTTCCCCGGACCTGACAATTCTCGCCTCGGTGCCTATTCCAATCATGGAGTCCCACTCTGTAACTCTGGGTTATAGCTTGCTTAATCTCCACAACGGCCCCTCGCAGCGGGATGCCTGGCTTTCACCTTGGGGATGCCCAGTAATGGGTTATCTTGCAGGGGAATACCAGGACGGGTTCCCTAAGCAAGTGCTGGGACGCTTTCGGGCAGCCATGCGCTCTACAAATCAAATTTCATTTCATTTCATTAGAAGCAGGCGTAGGAGTAGCAGACAAAGGAGGAGGCAAAGTTGGCGGCCCCTGAGGCGGCTGCGCCAAAGGAACAGTAGCCAACGGAAGAGGCGCTGGCTGTGGAGGAATCGCAGGTGGCACAACAATAGGAAGTTGCACAGCCACAACTGGTGGCGGCGGTGCCGTAGCACTCTGTGCATAAGGGGGTGGCGAACTCAAGAGATGCGACATTAAAGGATCTTTCTCAAGATCTTTATTTTCTTCCTGTTCTTTACGCGGCAAAACTGGGTAGCATCTATCTACCGCTAACTTCTTCACCCTAAGCATCTGTTCACTTTCTTGCTCTTCCTCATTATCCCTAAACGCAACAGCAGCTTGTACCATTGACATACCTGGTTCTCGTTTATTTTTCTTCGCTAATTTCATTTCTCTCTGTTTGGCTTCTTTGCGCCATATGCGAAAAGAGTCAAACATTGCCGGCCGGGCTTTCTTCTTAAAAAGTTTAACCTCCAGATTATCCAAAATCTCTGTCAAAACTACCATATTGGGGCCATTTTAAAACACCATCTTTCCTGGTGTATCGGATCCATACTTCATTATATGTGATGGGGCCTACGCCATGTTTCACATAAAGTTCATAGGTTGGAGTTCCAATCGGAGGAACCGGACACGAGTCCTCCAATTGGGAATCCCTATTACAACCAAGACAAAACAAATTTCCAAGTCTGCTAAGACCAGGCATTTTCGCTCTCTAGTCTAGCTTCAAACTTCAAAGGATTATCGAATACGATATTCTCGTGAATACACGAGTCCCTCGGCTTTGGTACTTGCAAGTTCCAAATAAAAGCGATCCCAAGGGGATACCAAACTAAGAACCAAACTAAGGACTGGGAGACGCTCCACTTATACTTAACTGAGGTATCGATGACGTCACCAGAAGACTCGTCTAACGTTTCGCTCTACCAATCATCAAGGGTCCAAAACAGGGCGATAGTCAGGGCAGCAGTCCTTCGTAGCCGTCGGCAAGTGGGGAACCTCGCAGCAAAGACTTTCGGACCACGTCGACATACAGGGGTCGATGAGGTGGCGGCCTTCCTCCAGAATTTTCACACGAAGCACCTCACGAACCTCTGGCTTGGACCGGTACCGCTGAAATCGCCCCACGTTGGGCGCCAACTGAAGTACTGGGTTTTTAAGAACCCAGCGGTGCCAGGGAACACACCCTAAGACTTCGAGTCCTTCCTGTTTCAGACTACAGAAACACAGAGTCTTCTTGGTGAAGTCAAAGATCGTATTTATTGGCTGCAGCCAGTAACAGGTATCCTAGAAGTACAACACGGTGTATATTCTCATGAGACTGCTCAATCTTAAAAAGCCAGCCTTCTCTTTTTATACAAAATATTATGCTTTAGGCAACATTCCTTATTTTACAGTTGACCATTCACATGTTTTCACTACAAAGGAAAAGCGGAGTCATGATGACAAGCCCATATTTCAGTTTGTCCAGCCCACAATCAATTACCCGGCAAGGCCCAGTATTTTCATCAGATATTGACGGACCCCCAATAAAAACAGGCACCTCCTCCTCGTAAAGTAAGTCATAAAGCAAGAAACAGGGACAGGTGTGTGTAAGATTAGGCATGGTTTGTGTGCGATGAAAGGTTTATGATATGTTGTGTTTTGATACTAATCTCATTCGGCCACTGGGAAAGGAACTGGCCCAACAGGTTTGGCTTCAGGCAGTGGAGTCAGCTTGCCCAGGTCACAGAGGAGTCAGCGAAGGTGTACGTGTCCTTCAGACTCGTTTTTGGCTTTAGTCATTTGCCTATGTGAGGGCAATCACAAAATGGCTGCCGTTCACAAAATGGAACCCGAGGGTTCAGGACGGAAACTCTGATTTCAGGGTGATTTGGTCACCCGAATATGACGAAAATGCTTGTGCATAGTATTTTAATCATTCTCGGTCTGCTGACACCAAAATCGTCATGATATGACGATGTTTATAACACAGGTCCAGAATTTTCAGTACCACAGCGGAGCCAGCATTGTGGTGGCAGAGCACAGCCCTATTCAGAGTCAAGGGGCACTCCCCCCACCCATCCTGGTGTAATCTCTCTATTCACCACCTGTCAACCCTAGCCCTGTCACTCACAGAACCCAGACAGCAGATACACATAAGAGCAGAGGCGGGCTGAAATGGTTAGGCAAGCAAATGCTAACTTTCTAAAAGTAGCATTTGCAAACACAGGATATTAAAAGAAACTTTACTAAAATAAGTATTTTATTATTCTGAGTTCAGGCATACTAAACTTGACTTTCTACCATGCTCCCTGAGCCTGCTGGGATTATGGAGTGTAGTAATTCCAGCAGCCCATTCTGGCCTATGAGAATAGGTAGCCTTACAATAGTGAAAAACGAAATTGGCTGTAATTCACTATTAGGACATGCCACACACATCAGGGCTTGTCCTACCTTATGCTTACAATGCACCATGCCCTTGGACCTACCATAGGGGTGACTAATATGAAGTTAAGGGAAGGTTAGGGTTTGGCAAGTAGGTGCACTTGCACAGTCAGCATGACAGTACCAGACTGCACGTAGGTTCTGCAATGGCAGACCCTAGACACATTTTACTAGGCCGCTTCTGTGGGTGGCACAACCAGTGCTGCAAGCCCACCAGCAGCATTTGTATTTACAAGCCCTGGCACTCCTGGTGCACTTTACTGGGGACTGACAGTAAACCAAATAGGCCACTCATGGAATCCAATCACATATAACAATTTTCAGTAGGGAGAGCATATGCACTTTAGCACTTGTTGGCAGTGGTAAAGTGCCCAGAGTCATTAAACCAACAAAAACAGGTCTGAGAGAATATTGGAGGAAGGCAAAAAGTTCAGGGTTGACCCTGCCAAGAGGGCCAAGTCCAACAGGTTCCATTTGTTAGAAGCGTGAAATTAGGTGTCACGGTAAGCGAACACTTACTTCCCGGAGCAGTGAAGTTACATTTTCTATGTAGGTGACCTGCTTACAGATTAGTGGCATTCCCAATAAAGTAGTACAGTGATTTTTAATCTTTGACTTCTGTGGACCCCCACTTGATAATTATTGGAATCCGGAGACCCCCACCGAATCACTATTGGGATCCGGGGACCCCTACTTAGTCATTAATGGAAACCGAGAATCCGGGCCCAAACAATTTCGATGTCTTGAACTGAAAAACAATACACAAATATCCAGGAACATGCCATTTATCAAATGCACAAATTATGAAATATTTTATTTAGCTCACAAAGATGATGACATGGTTTTGATTAACCAGATGGGCTCCAGAGATTACTACATTCCCTGGATGGATACTGCAAGGAAAATGCAATGTTTGTCAATCCCCAAAAATCAGATATTTTAATTTCACATATAATATGCACTGAGGGTCAAGGCACACTAGTGGTTAATAAACATTTTAATTTTATTTGGACGGTTGACGCTTTTCTAAATTCAGTGGCGGCCACCCTTCATCCATACTATATTCTGTTTGATGTACTGAAGTGCCCCCACAGATCAAACTGAGGATACCAACCTAATTTTTTGCCTCAAATTGCAATTCTGTCAGATTTACAGAATATGAAAAATTTCTCAATGGGTTGGTTTGCTTCTTTATTTATATAGACTTTATTGATCTGTTAATATAATTTAATTTTAAGCAGTCGCTAAATGAGTAGGAATTGCAGACCCACAGGAGTCCTGGGACCGGTTTCAGGGCACCACCCTTCATCAGCCAGGCTAGCGTGAATCCAGTGGTGTAGTGAGCACGGGACCCACGTCTGGGCATACCCTTCCCTCTTAGGGCGATATATGCAAAATAAACAATTGATGGAAGGAATGCTGGAGAATGCAAACATTCACCCCCAGTCACAAGGATCTGGGTTTAATCCATCATTCTTTTGCTCACCACACCTCCCCAGTTTGGACCTAGCCATATCAGTGTTGACCCTGTTCCTTATGGGAACAGTCCAGCCCAAACTGCCAAGCCAGGTCCTCCCTGGACAGGAAACAAGCATCCTGGCAGTTCAGTCTGGACTGTTCCCATGAGGCACAGGGTCAAGACTGATTTGCATTGGGTTGGGTCTAAACTGGGGTGGTATGGTGAGCAAAAGAACAATGGATTTAACCCAGATCTCTTGACTGGGGTTGAATGTATGATTTATTCAGCATTCCGTCCATCATTTGTTTGCGCAGCACCTACATTCACTATGACACTCAATCGGGACCCATACTCAGCTAGCCTTAAAGGTCCTAACATGGAACGTCAACAGCCTAGGCAGCAAAAGTAAGCGCACCATGGTGCTGCAATATCTCTGAAGGCATGCCCGGATCTAGTCCTCCTGCAGGAGACTCACCTGAAGGCAACCATTATAAAGCACAGGACCGCTTTGGGTATACCTTACTGGCACATGCTGGCTTTACATCTAGCTCCAGGGGAACAGGCATTGATATCAAAACCTCAGTGACCTACATACATTCCTCACTGCACATGAAGTGACCCACTCAGAAGATTTGTGGCACACACAGGCACTTGAGAGGACGCACACTTGACATTTGCTCAATGTACATACCACCAGGCGCACATCCCCAGTTGCACTCCTGTCCCAGACTCCTCGGCTCTAGAGGACAGAGTCCTCTTAGAGGTGTACCCCAAAAAACTGTCTCGCTCATCTACAAGAAGCTAATTAATAATTCACAAAACAGCCTCTCTACACTTAGGACTAAATGGGAGGGAGACATTGGGGACTGTGATGACGGGTAGTGGGAGGAGGCGTTTGTGGCCTTCTGCGTTTTGCTTGATCCACCTACGCATCCTCCACCTTTCATATTACTCCGACACTGTGGTCCAGGCCATGGACTGCTGTCAGACAGACCTCTGCCTTCGGGGCTTTGGTGATAGGGGCACCTTCTTCCATATTTTATGGTCATGTCCAGCTAGGCAAACCTTTTGGGTGGAGCTGCACAGGATTATGGGGGAGGTCATATGTATGGTGCCCCTGGACACAGCGAAAATGTGTCTTCTACATATATGGGGGGGACAATCCAAGATATAACAAGTTGTGGCTTACACTGGGTATTGTGGTCGCCAAACGAAACATTGCACGTTTATGGGGTGCTGGAGTGGCTCTGACAGTGGTGGAGTGGGAACGGGGCATGGACTTGTGTATGACAAATGAAAAGTCGATTTATCTGGGAAGGGGTTGCGGGTTGTCCATGCAAATGGGAGCTGGTCTGGGCCGGATGACGCTCCCACAGAGGCCTGAACACTGACACCGGCTTGGACCATGGTGATCATGATCAGGGCTCCCCTTAACACTGGGAACATTCATACAGGGTATGAGTTCCACTCAATCTCTTTCTGCTATGATGCCGTGCATATCTCACTTAAAAAGGGGTGTTACCCCAGAGTTGACACACACAATTTTCCTATGATGTAGGGCTGCTCATTTTGTGTTGTTTCAAAATACAAAACTAGTTTTTCTAAAAAATATATACATACCACTGCAACTTCATGCGGAGACCATCCCCACACTCAGTGCTCTGTTGCTGGAGATGCCGCCTGGCGTCCTCATATTGGGGGGAGACATAAATGCAATAATGGATCTGGAGATGGACAGGGAATCCAAATCCCCCATTGTAGTGAGCTTGGTCCACTAAGGGCCTTTGTAGAAGCAATGGGACTGGTAAGCCTAAGGAATGAGCATAACCCCAATGCACGACAATTCACCTACCGTTCTGCTGTACACAGAAGTCACTCATGATTTCACTCACCACCTGTATGCTGACCAGTTTCGAAACCCGACCGATAAAGCATGTGGCATCTCGGACCACTCTCCAGTGGAGATGCGGCTATGCAGCTCTGCTAGGAACACAACGTTGTCCCCTACGATCGACCCTTGGCATTTAAAGGATAGAACCTTCAATGACAAGATAAGGGAACAGACCGACCAATACTGTCAAGATAATACGGGGAGAGTTGACTGCCCTCTGTCCTGTGGGAAGCCTTTAAGGCTGTGATCCACTGCCTTGCACCGGCATTGATTAGGGGGAAAAGGAACAGAGGATAAAGTGAGGGGAACTAGAACAAGAGATTGCCTCACTGTAAATTTGTGTACTGGAACGGGGGGCGGCCTTCAGCTACACCACCAGCTTCAACTTAAGCAACATGAGTTGAGAAAATTAGGGGAGAATAAGGCTCGCGCTTGTACACTGGCGACACAGCGCAGACTATACGATATTGGAGGCAAAGCAAACAAACTGATAGCATGGCTAGACAAGAGAGATAGGGGAAGGAACTGGGTCTTAACAATTCAAGATGCAGGGGGGAACTCTACACGATTGGGCAGCTATAACAGAGGCATTTGCCGCCTGTTATGAAGACACACATGCTTCCACAACCGTTAGGTCAGGAGAAGACTGTGTTGATCTCCTGAAAGACCTTTCCCTTCCAGCTCTCTTGGATGAGACAAACTGGAGCAAGACTTGATGGTAGAGGATACAAAAAAGGCAATAAGAGACCTACAGTTGGGGAAGGCGGCAGGGCCCGAAGGTCTGCCAGTTAAACTATACAAATGCATAGCAGAGTCTCAGGACACATATTAGACATGTTCTGAATGGCCAGGGCGGAGGGTTGCCTGCCGGAGGATCAGATAACAGCCACTGTTGTGGCTATCCCCAAAAAAGGTAAACCTCCAATGGACTGCAGCTCATATTGACCCCTATCACTGTTAAATCTGGAGGCTAAGGTATTGGCAAAGGCCCAGGCTAACAGACTGAGGGCACAACCAATCCGGCTTTATGCCACATAGTGGTTCCGATTAAACCTACAACGTCTCAATGGAGTACTCCATATGACCGCAACGCCTCAGGCTGAAAGAGCTGTGCTTTGACAGCATCGAATGGAGCTCTCTCTTTTTAGCCCTAGCCAAACTGGGCTTCGCTTCCCTGTTCTGCTGTGGGGTCAAACGTCTCTATCAGGACCTGCTGGCAAGAGTGCGATTTAAGAACGCGTTGGCACAACCCTTCACCCTGCGTAAGGGCACCAGGCATGGCTGCCCCTGTCCCTAATGATATTTGCACTTGCACTCAAACCCCTGGTAGCTTGGCTTCCCCAGGACCCAATTATACTAGGAATGAGTGGAGGGGGAGACTGGCAAGAACAGATCTCCCTTTATGCTGTTGATATATTACTGCTTTACGCTACACAGCCCCACCTTATGGTTGACAGAATACTGCACATCTTTCAGCTTTTCAGAGACTACTCCGGTTACCTGATCAATTGGGACAAGTCCCTTATATGTCCCCTTATAGGAGGCATCCCTACCCTATCGGTGAGGTGCATAGCCCCAATAGTGCAAGATGTTTTCAATACATAGGCATCTACATTACACGTGATGCTGGGGAATTCTTGAAGAGAAACCTGCTCCCACAGTTACATCGCCTTTGGATATCTCCCACTGGCAGACGCTCCCAGTGTCCCTGATGGGCAGGGCTGCCCTCTTCAAGATGAGGACCCTTCCATGCCTGCTTTTGTTCTACATAATTCCTCCTACAAAATACCGTCCATGATTTCTTCCCGAAAGTTGACAGTGAGTTGCAGCAACTCTTGCAGGGGTGAGGGTAGTTCAAGAATCACACTCTGTAAGCTCCGAAGAGGGGTATAGGATGTGCGTCTGGCAGTCCCGAACATAGGAAAGTATTACCAGGCAGCCCACTTTATAGCAATCAATGATGGATGTTTCTCATATAGCGCTGAACCATATGGATTGGGAAGCCATGGGATGTCGAGGCTATCCACCGCTACTATAAGGGAAAGGACTGGACGGTGCGGTGCCGACCCTCACTCAGACCATGATGAGGATGTGGCGAGAAGCCACTAGATTCCTTGGATGGGAGGACAAGTTGAGGGACAGGAGGTTGGGGCCTAAAGGGGTTTTCCAGATGGGAGCTGCTTGGCATTGAACGATTGGGGAATGTGTGGCGAGGACAAGCACTGGTAACATTTGCAGTTCTGCAGCAAGAATATGAGATGGAAGAGTCAGAGCGTTTTAGAAATCTACAATTTGGGCATGTATTGAGGCGACACATTATGGAAGGAGAGCAATTGCCAGAGTCAGCGCCACTAGAGGACCGACTCCTTTTAGATCCCACAACGGACAAAGCCATCTCTATGACATACAGGAAATTAATTAACAATTCACCGACCCTCTGAAGGCGTTGAGGGAAGAATGGGAGGGGGACATTGGACTCATTGAGGATGATGACTGGGTCAGGGCAGTGCAGAGCCCCAAGGAGGTGGCTATACGTACCTGTTTCCAGAATAGTCCAGCTAAGGATACTCCACAGATCGTACTACACTGGATCTATCCTACATCGGCTAGGGAGGTGCAATACTGCCCTATGTGCCAGGGTTTGTGGTATGATGGGTTCTTTCTTCCACATACTTTATCGACTGTCCAGAATTCCAACACTACTGAAGGTGGGTGGTGCGATTTATGGGCCAGGTTACTGAACTAAACTTGCCGCTGGAGGCTCGTTGGCACCTCCTGAGTATAACGGGCGAGGAGATGTGGCCCAGATATCAGAAGATATGGTTAACATTGGCCAACAGTGTCGCTAAGCAAAACATAGCGCGGGTCTGGTGAGCGGGTGGAGCCCCACGTATTGCAGATCGGGCAACCAATTTGGATAGGTGTCATTGGGCAGAACATGTGGTATACCAGAGTCGGGCTTCCCCAGGAAATGAGGGAAAGTTTGGGAGATTTGAGGTAACTATAGAGGATAGTGAGTGTTTACCAAAAAAGGATGAGCGACATTTTTGTAGTTGGACCCGGGTCATTGATTCAACTTTACCCTACTGTGATGTTTACACATAGGTACGTTGGGAACTTTCCACTCAATCCTGGTAGTTATTGTATTGTCAAGAAATGTATGTATATATTGTTGTAATTGTATTGTGACTTGTTTCTTTGCAATGCAGATGATCATTCAATGACGTTTGCTGTACACCTAGCAACTGTTCAATAAAAAGATTTATTTTTTTAAACGCTGGAGTAGTATATTTAGATGTGCTTAATAACAGATCATAAAGTAGACAATGGCATTCATATAGCATATGCTATTAATATAACATTTTGTTTTTTAAATTAGAAAAACATTCCTTTTAATTTAACTTTGAGCAATCTTTGAAATTCCACGTTAATATGAGAAGAAAATGTATGCCACGTATTAACCAAGAAAGGCTGGACTTCTCTTTGAAGTGGAGGAAACTCCGGTTCATTTACAAAGCCATTATGACCACCACCCCGTACTTATCTTGCAAGCAAGCTCATCCTCTGTGGTGATTGCTGGCGCACCCACAGCCAGGGCACCATAAGACTGCAGACTACTTACTTCAGTCTTTAATGCCATCATGGGAGGAGGTGAGATTCCGGGGTCATGGAAAGGCGCTGAAATCACACCATTATACATGAAAGGCGATAAGGGGTCCCTGGAAAATAATAGGCCAATTAGCCTCATAGATGTCTCCCAGAAAATCTTTGGCAAAGTTGTCCTAGCCAGAATTCATCTATGGATAGAGGAACATCACATCCTTTCCGATCTCCAGGCAGGCTTCAGGATGTCCACGAGCACAACTGATCAGGTGTTTAGATTTCTGATGTTAGTCTCAAAAGAAGTTACCATCGCTAGAGGCCACCTGTATGTTGTGTTCGTGGACCTTAAGACTGCTTTCTTTTCCATTGATCGATCCATCCTGTGGTTTGTTCTGAGAGATATGGGCCTACCCTCATACTTAGTTGACATCTTGATCCGTCTGCATTTTAATACCTTTGCCAGAGTTAGATGGACAAGGAAGTGTCTTAGCCCCCACCTTATTTTCACTCTTTATTAATGGGATTATAGGTGATCTCTTCAACTGTGGTGGTGATCCTCCTAAAATGGCGTGTAGGGTGGTACCCTGCTTGCTCTTTGCGGATGAAACACTCCTAATGGCTAGAACCCCAATGGGAATTCAGAATCTATTAAGTAGTTTCAAAACGGCTTGTCGAGCTCAGGGACTGACGATTAATTGTAAGAAAACCAAGTATATGGTGTTTAACGCATATAAACATGATAAGGGGAAATTAATGTTGGATTCCCAAGTCCTAGAGCGGGTTAAGGTGTTCGATTATCTTGGGGTCCGTATCAGTGAGAATTTAGCATGGTCTTATCAAATTGAAAAGAGTACCATTTGTCTCCAACATATAGATAGCACGATTGCCAAGAGATCCAGAACATCCCCGGTTAGAACCATTTCTCCGCTACTTGAGTTGCACAGGGCCAAGGGCCTGGGAGCAGCACTATATGGAGCGGAGCTGTGGGGTCTCAAAAATCGACAGGAATTGATGATCGCTAAGAATAAATTCATTAGTGCCATTCTGAATCTGCCAAAGAATACTCCCTTGTTACCATTGAGATTGGACCTGGGGCTCAGATCGATTGGCCATTTTGCTATCCTTAGAGCCCTATTTTTTTGAATCAGGATCTGGAATAGTAATACACAAGTTCCCATAAAGGAAGCCGTGATAGAGCTGATTGCTCTTCACAACCAATCAGGGCTTATAAAATGGCTTAATTTGATCAGGGAATGGTTATTCAGATTAAATCTGGCTTCCCTATGGGAGGATCTTGGCTCGATCAAAAGAAGTATGGTTCCAACATTAAAACAAAGGTACTGGGAATTCCAAGATCGATCTAGTCTTGAGTGCAATGTACATGGCTACCTGACATCTAGATTTTTAAATGTGAAGGCTTGTTACGACTTTGAGGTATGTCTGGATGATATCGAGCCGCCCCAAGCTAGAGTATTGTTTCTCCAATTTAGATATGGGACTTTGCCCCTAAATAGTTGGAGATCACGTTGGAGAAACCCTGGCTTAACTTCACTATGCCCTGCGTGCCTTTCTGCACCTGAGTCCAACAGACATTATCTTTTTCATAGATATGGGACTTTGCCCCTAAATAGTTGGAGATCACGTTGGAGAAACCCTGGCTTAACTTCACTATGCCCTGCGTGCCTTTCTGCACCTGAGTCCAACAGACATTATCTTTTTCATTGCCATGCATACGATGACCATAGGAGACAATGGATTGTACCAGTTTGTAGGCTACTGTCTTGTAGTAGGCCAGCCGAGGCATTTAGAATATTTTCATCTGACACTACGAGGTGGTTGGCTTTTGCTTTTTCCAGATATTTGTTATTTGCTTGGTGGAGGAGATCCAAGATAATCAAATCTGCTCTGGGGAATAGATTATGATCTCGATATTGTTTATATAAGCCTGTATTGACGCTGATGTATTGTAACTGTTTTTTGACTCTGACTATGGTCACATAAGAACATATTGACAGATGAATTATGACTGTTATCTTATTTGTTCATAATTAAGTTTGCTGCTAAAGGGTCTTGGGATCAAATGTTTTTTAACTAGTATTTTTAAATTGTTGTTTTATGAGAAGTTTTTATTATTTTAAACTGTATTCCTTATTGCAATGATCAAGTGATTGATCGAATAAAATATTCTTCAACTATGTGCCACCATGACTGCAGACTACTAAGAAGTATAAAAATAGAAAAACAAGACAACAGGCCTTTTTCATTTATGCACCCAGGCTCTTAAAACACATACCTGTACCAATCAGGACCGCTTCAACGCTGCTCCAATGTACGAAAGATGCGAAGACTCACCTCTTTAAAGAACACTACATCGCAATATATTAACCATCCAAAACCCAGCTTCCTCTTGCACTACTCGTTGACCATAAGCTTGCCTTTGACCATGTACTGCTGCCTCCTGGCGAGGTTCACACTATGGAACTACCATATATATACATACAAACATTTTAGTTTTTATGAAATGTATTTTGTATCCTGCAGTAGTGACTGCTTTATCTACATGTTGCAGGTGTTCAAATAAGTGGCCATCAGGTACACATTGGCAATACATGATGCTGCAGTTATGTCTTTTTGTAGCAGGTAAAAAAATATGTACCCTAGAAGACGCCAGGGCTGATACTATTCTGTGGGGTAAAGTTGTGAGCACGTATTCAGTTCCTCTAAACGTTAAGGCTGACAAGTACTTGACTCTATACTTAGTTTGAAAAGTTCATTACCCACGTCTGAAATACACTTGTAGTTTTCGTGTGTAAGCTGTTTCGTGATACTTATATTCTGAGCATTTCGAACTGCATATGTTTATAGTGTGAATTGAGGTTTCTGTAGTCCAATTTCTAATCTCCAGGAGCAATCAGACTTCAAAACCTGAAAAATTGTTGTAGAAGGGCATGGGGTAAAATTATTCCCCTGCTAAAATACTTCAGTCAAAGTATTTTCTTAAGTTCTTTGTAACTTGAGGCTTCATGGGTATTGACACTGGAATTGCGGTTCATCACGTAATTTAATTACACACCGAATGCTTCCTTCTTTGCAGACGGAGATTCTCAATACCTCTAGCAAATGGGCAAAAGTGAAGCACTGCTCCTCACATTGCCAAGAACCAATTTAGCAACAGCGTCAATATTCCCTATTAATTTCATACCAAAATCCACCACTATTGATGTTGCATCTGTCTTGGGTGATTCCTTTGCTACAGGAACTAGGCTTTGTATGAAATATGTTCAAATCCCTACCTATTTCATGTCAACTCCACAAAGGCTCAGTTGCAGGTTCTAATGCAGAAGATAAAGTACATTAATAGTAAGTTGAGGTTAGCTTTGAGCAAACAGACTTTGTCATTGGGACTTCTAACCAGAATTGTGGGTCTGTTGGCATCTTGAAGACAATCAATTTTCCGATCCTGCTCCATCACAGAGCCCTGCAAAGACTGAAGCTATAACATCTTCCCAAGAGTCAGTCTTATGTGGATAAAATAAGATTGTCAGTGTAAGCTACAACAGAGCTGTCTAGGTGACTGAAACATGTTGAGGGCTGGAATGGCAGGTCCATATTCGAATGACAACCGAAGGTCAATATCAAATCAGATGATGGCCAGTGGGGATGGGGAGCAAGATATGAGTTAGTCTCTACAGGCGGTAGATGGTTATGTAGCGTAGTTCCTATATTCCCAATAGGCTCTGCGCATTGGAATAATATATCCTATAGATTTAGACGTAGGACTTAGATCGACTAGGTCTCTATCGAATATACTAAACTTCATAGTGAGTGCCAGCTAGCTCAGAGGTCACTAGACACTTTCTCGAATGAACAAGAAGGGATTAGTTTCTGACAACCGCATAAACATGACAACTTTGTTTCCCAAGAATAAGAAATGTATCTCTAGAGTTGTGAAAACAATAGATAAGTATTTCACTCAGTCAATCGTGCATGCTTCATTTTTACAGAGGCGTTCTTCAATAAAAGGATTTTTTGAACAGTCTTCTTTCTCACACAGAAGAAATGAACTGCTACAATCGTAATGCAGGCTGGAAAGTATAATGCGTACAGCGAGAACAATGTTAGGAAATAATATTGTAAGAGCATGGTATGGTTTTTAAGCCATATAAAAATACATACATAAATAACATTGACTAAAAATACTCAACTGGTGTTTTCTAAAATACGCCTACCCCGGTGTACCTAACCTAAGTCTAGTACGAGGGAAGAAGGTAAGTATTGTGTAACCTAGTTTTAGTTTTCTTTGCCAAGAATCTATCCAAGATTTCTCTTAGGTTCTAATCAGCTCCATACCTTAGTTTAGAATGAAGGAGGTCTGGTATCTCTGTCTTGGGACTCGATTTCCCAACACCCCGCAAGGGGAGCTTGGAAACACTGGAACTGGATTCTCGCCGAGAAAAATGCAGCCTCTCGATCAGTGCGTCAGCTGGAGGGTCAGCTTCCTTCGGCACTTGCTGTAGCGAGCTGCGTCGGGCAAGTAGATAGTCGAACTGCTCCGAACCACTGTGCCTTGCTAGGGCAAGGGAAGGCATATTTATACCTTGAAGTTGCCTAGTTTGACGTAAAGTTGGGCATAATAACGTCAGTAAAGAACCCCAAGGGAATAGTAGTTCTTCGTAAAGTACATGATTTCTTGGACAAATCAATATTCAAGCAAGGGGTGGTCCCTGACTGCTTAAGCCGATTTTCCTAGAAATCATTGTTACGTTTTCTGTACGGGTGGAAGTAGCCATACTGTATTTGAACTGCATGTGCTATGTCTAAATAAGGGTATGATTTCTTATGCCTATATAAGGGCAATGTGAATTGTACCTATATAAGGGCATGTATCTGGAAATTTCGCTCGGATCTAAAACGCCATACAACAGTTAGAGGTGGAACTGATCCTTAATTTTTGTTTAAATTTGTTTATTGAATTTTAAACTTTCATGCATTTTGACAGCCACCATTTGCAATCAGACGTATGTTGACATTGATAAAAGAATTTACAAAGCAGATGTTATCATATAAGCATTACATAGTCCGTTTTTTGTTTACGCAAAGCATTTTGGACTGCCAAATATAACAGGGTATTAATATTATCAAATGAAACATAAGGTTAAAGCCCCATTGATTTAACATAATCGAAGAACAGCATATGCCATCTGCAGCGTAACGCCGCCCTCCCCGAACCACACCTCCCCCAGAACTACACCTTAATCACACTAAGATTGTATGACATCAACCATTGCTGTTTGAATGATCATGTTTTAACTTGGATATGTATATGAGGTGCACAGTATTTGGGGCCCTGCAGATTTCCCGGGCTGAAACCCCCTTTTTATGATGTCTAATTCACTCTGTACCATTGGTTTGCTCATGCACCTCATCTATCACTGAGGGGGTCTCCTGTGTTTCCGAAATCTCCTTCCAGGGGCTGTGGAAGTCTGTTAGTATTGCATCCCATGTTGCTGCCAACAACAATGCACGCAATCCTGTAGTGTCTTCGCAATGGAGCACCACGCTTTCCGCCTGGGCCCAGCATATTAAGGATTGGAACCAGGCTTTTGTTGCTGGGCGTTCAGGGGAATTCCAACGCCTTGTAATTACTCTCTTGGCTACGATGAGTCCTAGGTCTATGGAACGGGTTGTTACTGTATATTTTTTAGGCCTCTGGTAGAGACCCAAAAGGCATACCTCCCAGGTCCACTCTTCAGTGCAACCAGTACACTGGGCTAAGAGCTTTGTGAGTGTTTCCCAATAAGAGACTAATGCAGTACAGGCCCATGTAGAAGATCACCTCCCACCAGCCCACATCTGAGGCACTGGGCATCAGTATTGTTAAATCTTACCTGGTGTTATGTAGGCTCTGTGTGAAATATTGAATGAGACAGAATCTGGCATTCCGAGGAATATGCTTGGGTTCTTCTAGAATAGCCTCCCATTCCCGTTTGGTGCTTGGCTGCTGTAGCTCTGTGTCCCTGTGAGCCCTAAGTGATACCAGCGGGAGTGCTGCCTGCGTCCGTAGTGATTCTGCTATCCATCTGGGGAGGTGTCGCCCCGTACCCAGTACATACAGATATTGAATTGTCAAGTGTGTCATCTCGAGGTGGGTGAAGCCTGTTTTTTTGTGCTGTAGCGGTGTCTGCGAGGTGTAAATCACCAATCCACCGGGCTACCCACTGCAGCTGCACCGCCAAATAGTAATGCTCTATATTGGGCATGGCTAGGACTCCTCGCCTAGTTGGAAGGTACAGTATGGCCAACGCTACCCTGATACGTGTGCCGTGCCATATGAATTGCCGCATATCACGTTCGAACATATGGAAAATCACTGGCTTGACATATAGGGGTAAGTTGGTGAAGTGGTAAAGTATCCTTGGGAGCACCACCATTTTCAGGCGAGCAATTCGGCCCATAATGGTCAGTGGAAGGGTGCACCAGAATGACATTTGCGACCTGACCGCTCACATAGCGCGTATGAGGTTTCCCTCCAAGAGGTGCTTTGGCTCTCCGTAGATTTGAAGTCCGAGGTATCAGAATGCAGCCTGCTACCAGTGTACCGGTGTGTTGTTGATTAACATCAATTGGTCAGAAGTTGACTCAGCGAAGGAGTACAGGCATGACTTTCCCCAGTTTGCTCAAAGTCATGATAGGGAGGCAAACTTTGACAGCACTCTGTCTATTGTTTCGATTGGCTTCCTGATATCCCAGAGATATATTAACAGGTCATCCACATATAAGGAGACTGCATGTGTGTCATCTCCTAGGGGATGCCCCAGTCGTCTTTTGTCTTGCACGGAGACTCGGCCAGCGGCTCAGAACCAGCGAAAACAATAGCTGGGAGAGCAGACAGCCCTGCCGTATGCCGCACCTAATTGGGATTGACTGCGATATATATGGGAATGTCCTGACTCTGGCAGTAGACTGAGTATATAGCAGTTTCACCAGACTTAGGAAGTTGGCACTCGGGCCATATTTGCTTAACGCAGCAAATAGTAAATCCCACTCCAGTGTAGCGAACGCTTTTTCTAGGTCAAGTACTAGGCAGCCCGAGTGCGTCCAGCACTCCCTCGAGTAGTGAGCTACTCTGAAGAAGCATCTCAGGTTCAGTGATGTACAACAGGCAGGTACAAACCCGGTTTGATCTGCATGCACTAGGTGTACACTATTGGTCCCAGCCGGCTTGTCAGTATTTTGGCTAGTATCTTGTAGTCTGTATTTAATAGTGCTAAGGGACGATATGAGCCTATCAGTTCTGTATCCCTGTCTGGCGTAGACAGCAAGATGAACAAGGATTTGTGAAAATACAGATGCTTCATGCGAGCTGCGGTATAATGAGAGTAGTTGCGGAGCTAAGGCTGACTGATATGCCTTATAGATTTCGGCTGGTAGCCCATCGGGCCAGGCGCTTTACCCATGGCTAATGCCTGTATTGCCTGCTGCACCTCCACAAGCGTGATTGGTTCATCAAGTTTGGCTCTCTGCTCCATTGACACCGCGGGCGTAGTGAGTGGGGATAGGAAGGTTTCTAATGCTGTTGGTACTACATGAATGGCTGATCTGTACACCGTGCCATAGTGGGTGTTAAACTCGCAATGGTTGTCATGTTGACAAGTCAGTAGCTGCCCTGACATGGATCGCAGCTGCAGAACCAGGTACTATGTGTGCTCTTGTCTGATTAGCCTCGCTAGCAGTCTGGCCGCCCTATCTGCTGCCATATGTGTGCGTGCCACGTGTGCAGCATAGTGTAAGCAACGTAGTCTCTTGAGGATCTTGGCATGCTTTAGTCTCTGGTTGTCCAGTGCCTACTGAGGGCCAGTATTGTGTGCCAAGTTAGTTTCTAAGCTAGCAAGCGTGTCTTCGATTTGTTTTGCCTCACTGTCTAGCTGGCGACGAATACTCCAGTTAAGTCCTAGACATTGCCTTCTGATTACAGGTTTGCACGCATTCCATAGCAGACCAGCATAAGGGACCGATCCCACGTTAGTTTTGAATTAAGTGTCTATAGTTGCACCCACTGAGGCCCCGAAAGGGGGGGGGTTGGTCTTCCAAAGCTGGAGGCTAGAGCCCACACATTCGGGAGGTGTGTTCTATGTCGTCCCCTTGGAGTCGTAGTGTGTGTGGGTTATGGTCCAAATATGTACAGCTGAGGTAATCCTTATTGGTGCAGTCTGCCAGAAGCGTTGCATTACCCACAAAACGTTCTGTGCGGACATGCAATCCATGCGTATGTGAATAGTGTGAATATAGGTGTGTCTGCGGGCTGAGGATTCTCCACATGTCTACCAGACCCCAGTGCCGCATCCACTCCCCTAGTATGCTGGCATTGCATGTGACAGCGGATTGTTGTAACTGTGGAAAGGACCTATCCAAATTGATGTCCAGAACCACGTTGAAGTCGTCCCCTAACAACCAGGGGATATCGCACCAATGCGACAAAATCTCGGAAAGTGTGTGCCAGTAAGCTCCCTGTTCCGTATTGGGGGCATATATGGAACCCAATACTATTTGTGTCCTGTTCAGACTGCCTTTCATCAGCACAAAGCGACCATATATATTTTCTTCTGTTACCTCGGGTATATATTGGGTCCATGGACGGACCCATATCAAAGCCCCGATGGCATATGAGTAGTAGCTTCTGGCGAGTATTTGACACTTACATCTGTGCTGCAATCTGCGGATCTCCGGCTGTGCTATGTGTGTCTCCTGCAATAGTGCTATATGGGCTGCATGTCACTTAAGGTATACATAGACTTTATGCCAGCGAGCTTGTGTGTGTCTACCTCTAACATTCCAAGTAATTATGTTGGTGGGTGGCATGTGTCAGGATAATAGTGCATGCATGGGGCATGGCGCATCAAGGGCGGCAGCTATGGTTTTGTGCTCTAGATGCATACTAGATCAGCGCCGTCCACGGTTGCATAAGTGTGGTGCGCAATTTACTTAGCAGGGGAGCAACCAATACAACTTGTAACTGGGGTAGAGCAGAGGGACAACGTGTGTCTGCCCAAACAATAATCAGCGCCATGTGGCAACATACAGCTGTTCGAACCGCACCACTCTTAGAGGGGGGAAGCGGGTTGAGCCTACAGGCGATGGGCACATAGTTTGGCCCTCTGTCTATGTCTAAATGAGCACACATATGTACCTGCCATCATACATCGGGCCCGCTGTTATTGGAAATCAGCACATGCTACAGCACATCGTTTGCACATATGCTGGGATGGCATGGAGTACTTATGCACATTAAACTATTCATATTAACAATATTACAACTCTGTTTGGCATCACATTAGATCGTCTGCTGTCTGGGGTGTCACTGTTAGGGGCTGATGTGAGCCTTCGGCATTGGGCCACATTGTGGATTAACTGTCTTCACTGAGGGATCTTTCAGAAGAGGCATCCGTGTTTCTGCTGGCCGGATGATTCAGCATTGTGGCCACCGTCTGCAAAAAACATTGACAGGAACCTCAGTGACAGCAGTTCCTGCCAATGGTTTAGAAATTACAGTCAGCTTGGCCGTCATTTATAAATGGGACAGGTGGCATCTCCGCCAGGGTGACGGAGTTATTTACTCCATCGCCCTGTCAGAGAAACAAAGGTATGAGCACATTTTGACCTTCATTGAATCCCAGTTAAGGTGCACAGTCAGTTTAAGTTGGGACGCTTTGTGTAAAAACCACTGCACCTTGCCACTCCATCTTAATTCACTGACTTGCTCAAAATCTCCGATGGTAAAAGAGTTCTTCACGGCAAGAATATACTACTCTTAGAATGTCTGTTTCAGAACATCAAATGCTTCAAAATCCTCCATTCTAAGGTGTATCTACTACGTTCTGGAATTCATTACCAAGCAATATACCTAAAACCCAGTCTTATGTCCTTCTGCAGAGAATTAAAAAATAAGCTTTTGGGGGCGTGGCTAGCGACCCGCCAAGATGGCCGCAGCTTAACGGAGCTCTGTGACTCAAGAACCCTTCCCGAGAAAATCTGCTTACTTATCCGTATCACTGACGGTGCTGAACCACAGAATTAGCAGCGGGAGGACCTCCGGTGCACGTCGGCCCAAGCAGTTCCCCTGAACTCAACAAACTCGCACCGTGACACCGCCGTGAAGATTGCGGCCTACTTCGGCGCCTGAAGCTGGGGACTAAAGTAAGACCGCGGCCTGGGTTAGTGGTGCGCGGATTAGAGGCCGCAGCAGAAACTAAGAAGAGCCTAATCCAGATTGGAGCAGATCCGGGAATGCCGAAATAGAACACCCGCCTGCAATCGGCAGACAAAAACCCTGATTACAGAATTGCACGGAAGGGCTGAAATCCGGCGGTTGGATTCTCAGCGCCATTGGCGCCAAGGGCGACGGCTCGCGTCCAGCACTCGAGACGCTGCCGGTGTGTCCCCATCGGCGGCCTCACCAACGAACATCCGAAAGAAACAGGTACTGACCCGCAACACCCCTTGCAATAAAACACACCATTGGGACTACATACCAGTCCTTGGGGCCCACCATAGTCGCTGTAATTTGTGAAAGCAGGACAGACATATTGCCCTACAGCAGCAGCAAATTGTACTGGGCACACCACTACTTGGCAATACAGACAAACACCGCATTGAGGGACTTGGCCGGTGAGAAGTACGCGACAGGACACTGGGCACAGTGAACAACGCAACTGAAATACCGGCTCGGAGGGCTCCACCACTTTTGCTCTGACACCATACAGACTGCTTCTCGAGTAGACACGATCGGCCTACCATTTACAAGACTGAAAAAGGGAGACAATGAGTAGACGAGGGCAACGGGCCCAACAGGCCCCAAAACTGGACAAATATGCCTACCACAAGGATCCTCCGGACACCTCAAGGGGAGACTTGTCACAAACGTCCCCACAGAACAGCGACCAAACCAGGGCCGAACAAGTGACTCTTCAGGATGTAATGGCAACTTTAAAGTCCATGGAATCCTCGATGGGCACTATTTCCACAGACATCTCACTACTGAGGGCAGACTTTGCGAAGATGTCGGATCGACTACTGAACGTCGAGACCACAACGACAATAGGGGACACAGCGGACCTAAAACGGAAAGTGCAAAAGTTAGAAGATGATAATAGCCTGTTGAAGGCCAAACTCGACGAACAAGAAGGACGCTCAAGGCGCAATAACGTGCGCTTGGTAAGCGTACCAGAATCCGAAGGAGGCCCAGCCTTAGATCTTTTTGTCGAAGACCTTATCCAAAACCAACTCAAGCCAAAAGGTCTATCAAACATCCTGGACAAGGCCCAGGGTCGCACGACGAGAAATTGGGGACAGGCCTACCATAGGCCTGATATCTCGGACGAATGGGCTGAGGTGAGACGCAGTAGACAAGCGACAAACTCCTGAAGGTAGGACACGCAAACTGCACCGAACGAACAGTGCTAGAAGGGGGAGGGCTCATGAAAGGACACAGAAGTCTCGCCCTCACGAACAATGCAGTTACTTTGGGACAGTAAGCACTCTGCTCAGTTGGGGAGGTGGAAGGTTCTTGATCCACCGGGCAGGGAGGGGGGCGGAGGTTTTAGACTTCATAGGTTTCATTTGGTTTTGTTATACGTTGACTGTTTTTCAATCTCTCCATGATTGCATATCTATGAAGTGATGGGATACACTCGAGCAAGCACACTTGTTGGGTCCAACAGACTGATCTCTCCACACACACTTCTGGTCTTCTGAGCAGCGGTCCGCTGCGCCTCCATATCCGTCACCGGACTCACCGGCATGCCCTCCAGAGGCTGACATGCTCTCTACTTTGATCCAGCTTAGCAAAACAATTATAAGTTTGCACTCACCCTTTACACGCTATGGCAGGTAGTAGGCTATCTGAACATGGTTCTCAAACACCACAAATTATATCCCCCCCCCCCTGACAATCGTCTCATGGAATGTGAACGGCTTAGGGCACAAAATCAAGAGGGGACTGGTCCTGCAATTCCTGAAGCAAAGGGCACCGGCAGTGGTATTACTCCAGGTACAGCCTGCAAAGCGCTGAACCGATGGGGTTTTAAAATGGTCGCACATGCAGAATTTTCCTCTGGGTCACGGGGGGTTGGTATCCTGATCCACAAAAGCTATTCACTAATAATTAAAAACTCTTGGACGGACGAACAGGGACGCTTTACAGCAATCGCTTGCCAATGGGAGGGACTCAATTATAATATCCTGTCGGTATATATTTCTCCGGCACTGCATCAGAGTGCCTTCAAAGACCTTGTCAAACTCCTGCTCGATCTACCGGAGGGGGAACAAATCATAGGGGGGGATTTCAACGCAGTACTTGACACGGCCATAGATCGCAATCCTCCCAGAGACTCTACAAGACCCACTCATGCTTTTAGGGACTTTCTAAATGCTTTAGGATTGACAGACATATGGAGACTTAAGCACCCTACGGAGCGCCACTATACATTTTATTCGGCCGCAGATTATCCCGCATCGACTACATACTGACGCTAGCAGAATCGCCGGAAAAGGTAAAAGCAATAGAACACCTACCGAGAGGGATCTCTGATCATTCCCCGATTCAGCTCACTTACATCACACACCTCCCTAGACGGCAGAGAATTTACCCTGTACACCCAGGCTACCTGAAGAATCATCACATAGCGAAGGCACTAGCAACTTCCACTGACCACTACTTTGAGGAGAATCTAACATCAGTGGATTCGCCTTCCATTCTCTGGGAGGCGTACAAAACAGTGATTAGAGGACAAGCCCTCTCTACAATCACTAGGCACAAGAGGCAGCATAGGGAGCATCTTGATTCATTAGAGGTAGCAGTACAGAGAGCGGAGACGACCCACGCTTTGGACCCAACTGCCGATACCGCCCATACTCTCACACTAACGACCCAAGAATATAGAACATATGCAGAAGACATGGCAAAAACGAGACACACAGATACACTGCACAGAATCTATGAACTGGGAGATAAAACAGGGAAAATGCTTGCATGGTTGGAGAGAAGGGATTAGGCAGATAGATGGATAGCTCAAATCACACTAGCCGATGGCTCCACCACCACAGATCCCCAACTGATAGTTGAGGAATTGGCCACACACTATGAAAAGGTATACAACGCCGCAGGGCACAATGACAGGCGAGGATTGCATGGAATTTTTGAACAATATACCACTGACTACTCTGTCACCTGAAGACATGCTCGCACTAGAGGAATACTTAACACTGGAAGAAGTGGGGAAGGCACTGGCGGGACTCCACACTGGGAAGGCATTAGGGCCCAATGGTCTTCCGGTGGAACTCTATAAAAGACTCGCACAGAAAATTACTCCCCACCTGCTCCACATGTATGCAGACAGCTTAACACAAGGCACGCTCTCCAGAGACCAAAGACTAGCTACTATTGTGGCCATTCATAAACCAGGGAAACCACCGGAACTGACGTCCTCATATAGTCCAATATCATTAATAAACGCGGAAGCAAAAATATTAGCAAAACTATTGGCACTACGACTACAACCGCACCTCACGGCTTTGGTTCACCCAGACCAGTCAGGCTTCATGCCAGGTCGCAACACCTCCCTTAATTTAAGGCATCTCAATGGAGTGCTTCACCGCATTCCGCTACTGCGGGAGGATGCAGCCATTCTTTCCTTAGACGCCACGATGGCGTTTGACCTTGTAGAGTTGCCGTTTCTTTTTGCGGTGCTTACAAAGATGGGATTCGACCCCAAATTCTGCGTCTGGATTAAACTACTATACACGAGGCCTCTGGCCCAAGTGGTTGCCAACGGCCACATCTCAAGGGAATTCGGGCTGGGACACGGGACACGGCAAGGATGCCCACTATCTCCACTTCTTTTTGCGCTAATATTAGAACCACTGGCAACGAGAATACAGACTGAGCCGCTGATTTGAGGATCACATGGGAGGCGGGTTGGGAAGATCGAATCTCCCTTTACACTGATGACGTACTGATTTACCTAATGTCCCCCACAGACTCATTACAAGCCCTAATGAACGTCCTCGCGGCCTATGGGGAATTATCAGGGTATACCATAATTCACTACCCCCTGACTGCGCACTACAAACAGTAACCAGAGGGTTCAAATATTTAGGCATCTACGTTACTCCACAAGACTCAGTATTCGTAGAGGAAAACTTAATGAAACGCCATGCAGAGACTCAAATCAGATGTCCTGCATTGGCGATCTCTCCCACTGACGCTTTTAGGAAGAGCAGCACTCTTTAAAATGCTCGCACTCCCCAGGTTCCTCTACGCACTACACAACACCCCATTCCGGGTCCCTCTCTCCTATTTTAAAGAAATAGACGCAGAAGTCTCCTCCTTGCTGTGGGATGGAAAATCAGCCCGTATAGCACAAGCCAAACAGGTCCGTAGCTGGTACGACAGAGGTATAGCCTTACCGAATGTGAAACTGTACTACTGGGCGGCGCAATTGATGGTTGTTAATCAATGGCTACATGCCCCACAACAGGATCCGGCATATAGTCTTGATAGGCATGTGCTTCCCGTAGACCACTTAATGAAGGCCCTCTATACTAACAAAAAGCAACACACACTCACTGGGCCCACGGCACACACGATCAGAATTTGGCATACGGCACAAAGAGCTTTGGGATGGGAAGGAATACTTACATTGGCCACCCCCCTCTGGGGGAAACACGCCGACTTGGTACCCTGGCTAACACTAAGGGCTTCAGACAGTGGGACCTCATTGGCACTACAAAAATAGGAGACCTATGGATTAGGGGAGAAATCATAACATTTGCAGCTTTGCAAGAGAAATATGGAATGGCAGACACTGAATTATAACGATACATCCAAATTAGAAACGCGCTGCAAAGCGCAATTCCACCAGGCACCAAACTAGCGGACTTACCTCCCCTGGAGGATAGGCTTCTCACTGACCATCTAGACAAAAAAGCTATCTCACAAACGTACCAGAAACTAGGTAACAATCTCCCGGATCCCACAGTAGTCCTCTGTAGTAAATGGGAGGTAGAACTAGGAGACATGGAGGACTCAGACTGGATGGATGCGCTGGCGTCAGCCAGAGAGGCGGCTATCCCATCACGGTTAAAATGAATACAACTAAAGGTGTTGCACCGCGTATATTACTCTCGCACCATGCTCCACAAGTTAGGGCGTGCACCCTATCCTCCCTGTCTAAGAGGCTGCGGGTTAGTGGGGACGTACTTCCACACCATATGGGAATGTCCTAAAATACAAACATACTTGGAGCATGTATTGACTGAAATCTCAACAGTGGGTGAAAAGGAGGTCCAGCTAGAGCCAGGGTGTTGCCTGTTAAATATCTGGAAACCTACGGACCTCAACCTGGGACTGCAGACTTGGGCAACACTTGGTTTGGCAATAGCGAAGAGAAATATCGCCAGAAATTGGGGTTCCGGGACAGTGCCCACGCAGACACAGTGGGAAAATGACATGGATGTGGCAATGGTAGCGGAAAAGGCAGTCTACACCCACAGAGGGTGTCCCAAGAAATGGTCCAAGATATGGGAGAAGTGGAATGAATCCCGGGGTCAACTGACCCTGAGACTAGTCCATGAACTTCCAATGTAATTACGATACATATTTGTGACACCCTGACACTGATGATAAAGGGGGGAAAGAGGAAACTGTCGTAAATTCATTGACCATCCAAACTCATTCTGTATTTGTTCCCTTGTGCGCATAGAACAATCTAAGGTACTGAAGTGCGATCATCAATGAGAGACATTTGCTACGTCTATGATGTAACTGGAGGTTCTAATGGAGGGAGGGAGGTGAAACAACGATAGTAAATTATGTTACCAGAAGTGTATTGCAATGAATCATCTTGAACACAGAGAACTATATACTGTAATCATCACTAATTAATGGAGTAGACTGAAGTTTATTGATAACATTTTTCAATGTATGTATGATTCTGATACCTAAATGCTAATAAAAAGTTTAAAAAGTAAAAACATTTATCTTTTAAGAATATATCTTCCTAATGAGTAGTTTTCCTCAATGCTGATCCCATTCGATCTCCACTTTTGGTTCCTTTTCTCTCCTATTAAAGTTAAGACTGCTACTTTTTATTCATTGGTAATTTACCCTCCATGATACTTGCTTGAGTCGAGTTATCTGTTTAATGCGGTTATTATTACTGATACTTGTAATCTGTTCAGTGTTGAGAACCCATATGCTCCCGAGTGGTAGAGTGCTACAGAACACTCTCAAATAAATATTGTCTGTTATTGTATATACTGCAACAAGGCCACCACTCAGTTCTTTCAGTAAAAGGATTGGCTATATATTATTATATAGCCTGTAGTAAGGGTCCTTGCTTTTTGTTATGGTACACACTGTTACTGTGAGGGCTTTGGAATTCCAACCTGATGGTCCTAGGCGTTTATTGCTCTCTTTGCAGGCTATTGAAATGATAACCCTGAGTTTTGTTTCTTGCAGCCAAAACGACTGTGATACTGTGGTCAGCAGCAAACCTGTGTGGCAAAAAGGAATTTTGGCCTGCAACTCTGAGCTCAGCCGTATGAGGCTCATAACTGGACGGCCCCCAGTGGGAAGAAAAGGAACACTCCCCGTGTCTGTTCGCGATCTCTGATAAAATGATTAAAACTACTATAAAAGTTGTGGTATACTGGTTTATTTGCCTTGGAGGTAACAAAGGTTTTGAGGCCAGCTCTATTGTACAACTTCCAAATCTTGCCCACACTTCATCTCCTAGCATAAGAGATGCTGTCACACCCCTTCCGCATTCTACATGTCTCTTTTTAAAAGGAGCTGTCCTTCACACAATGTATTTATTATATACCAAGAGTTCACACCATCACACCTTTGCCATGTCGCATATCATAATGTATTAGTTACAGTTCTTCATAATCTGCACATAGTTTCTCTCGAGTACTGTCTACCGAGATCCAAATCAGCCCTAAGAAGTGTTGTTGGAAATGCCCCAACACTCATTGTAAATGGTGCTGTTGTTCACATCATTGACATGCTGCATCTGCCCGCGTCAGACATTCCACTCTAAGTGGCGCTACCCTTCGCCAGTACGCATACTTAATCTCTAGAGCTATTTAATGCGTACTGTCCTTGTCCTTTACACTTTTGACGTACTCCTCCCATTGTAAGAGATGATATCCTGAACATTCTAAAAGTGCTTCATCTCCACAGAGCGGTCCTACACACCCTCAGTTGAACCACGATCTGGCCCTAAGAAGTAATATCCTTCACATCCTGGACATGTAGCAGATCGCAGTGTAAGCGGCACTGTTCTTCACTTTCAGACATGATTCAGCTCCATTGCAGTGTAAGAGACAAAGACAAAGCCTACTTTGTGAGAGGTGCTTCACACCTTCTGCATGGCAAGATGGCCTTTCTGGACAGGAAGCTTCAAAGGTGATACAGCCTTAGAAATCCAACCTAGGAACCTCCAGATAATGGGGGAGACCAAGCCCCTTTTCATGCTCCACTTTTTGGCAGGAGGAAAGGTGGGAAAATTAGATTGGGAGAAGGTTCCCTACTTAGCCTACACCACGCCTAGGGCAGAGCAGGCGATGCGAATCCTTCTCCTGAAATTCCACCCTCTTGGGATGGTGGAGAAATAACCATTATCAGGGCTAGGGTAGTGCCCCTTCCCACAGGAAGTGGACATTAGAGGGTGTAGACACCCTAAAGGTAGGTAGCCCATTGGCTACTACCTGTCTCCCCTCGTAACGCCCCTAAATTCAGTATTTAGAAGGCATCCCGAGACCTGAACATCAGATTTGATGGACAAGACAGGACAAAGAAGACCCGCTGCACGAGAACTGAAGCCCCGCTGCAGAAGAAAAAGGCACTAAACCCTGCCTGCTGCCTCAAGGATTCGACAATCACTGCCTGTTTTGTCGTCCTGAACCTGAAAGGACTCCAAGAACCCTGGAGCACCTCCAGCCTACAAGAAATCATGCAGAGGCTCCTTTGGAGTGAAGGTATCACTCCCCTGCACACCGCAGGTACCTATCCCGCGAAGTCCGGTTTGTCGACTTGCTGCTCCCCGACAACCTCAATGCAGCACCAGAGCAAGAATACGTGCAACAGCCCCAGAGGGCCAGATCTGTCTCCACCCCAAGTTTGGAAACACCAGGACCTACCGAGCCGCAGTGCACAAATACCTGGGATACCAGACCCAAAGTGGCAAACACTAAAACGAAGAGGCCATACCGGACTCCCAAAGCACCAAAAGCTGACATCTGTCGAGGGACTTCCAGACACCTGAGACCCACTTCCTGTGTGTTAGAAATGGGGTGGCGTGGTGCAGAGCTGGTGGGACAAACTCCAGAGGAAATGTGTAAAGCATCCACGCAGCACACGCATGCGACACACAAGGCACACTACAAAAGCAGACCACACCAGTTTGGGTGAAAAACAGTATGTGTATTCTAAGATCAACACATCAGAAGGGAATCAAAGGTGCAGATAAACTGGGCCAGCTGGCACTAGGTAATGATTTACACTGGGACTATTTACAGGGCAGTGCCAATTGGGCCGCTGCCAGAACCATCGCTCGTACAGTTAGGGTAAATGGAAGGGTGAAGAATAAAGGTAAAGTCCATCACTAAATGTATAACAGCCAGGACCTTCTGGCTAGGTCATGACCTGGGCTACCTTGTTAAAAGTATCAGGCCTAAACATAAGGCATCCTCATTAGCATGAAGCATGAACAATGGGCCTAGAATAACATGCCAGGTCAGCATATAAACACATCCTGCGCAAGCCTGGAAGGAAAACATTAGGCATATGACACATGAGCATGGAGGCATACACATATTTGCATAAACCATGGTAACCTCACATTAAACCTGCTCATGGGCATTGGCATCATCATAAGCATAAAAGCAGCAACATATGAGAGCAGGCGTAATCTAAAGCATCCTATTAGGCATCTCATTCGCATAACCAACCTTCACAGTGGGCATAACCCTCAAACATCATGGTAATACCGTTGGGCGAAAGTTGCATGAGGCATCTCAATATGCATAAACAACATGAATAACCCATGAGGCAGGAAAGCTTTGAGGGAAAAACATTAGGCATCCACCTGTGGGCATAAACATAGTAAGCATGAAGCATTAGACATAAAAATAGAGCATCCTCACAGTAGCCTAAACCTGCGCCTGGGGCCTCTCATTAGCAAGGAAACCTTAGGCGGGAAAACATCATTGAATGACACTAGTATGCGGCATCATCAGTAGCATACAGGCCCCAGTAGGCCTGCCAATTATACTCTGCACCAATCCTAGGGTATAAATATATTCTCATGTGGCACCTCTTTCGCAGGAACACAATAGGCCTAAAATCAGCACTGAAAACCTGAGGGAAAAGCATTAGGTATCATCCTAGGTACAGATGCATTATGCAACAATATTGTGCAATAAATCATATGGGGCAATAGGTCTAGCCAGCATAAACACAGTTCGCCCCAATCGAGGGCACAACATTCTGAAACTGGCCCCAGGCCAACTGGCCTCTCTCCGGGGCTCAAATGCCCTATGTCCCGCAAAGCCAGGGCTAGTTGTAAAAACAGCAAAAGCAAAGTGCGCAAAGCCCTGGGGCAGGGCAGGAGTGTCTCTCAGTCCTCTCTCTCTTCTCCTGGGGAGTACAATGCCCCCAATACGTTGCAGCTGCCCACTGTCAACCAAGCAGGCAGGGGAGAATCCCACACGCCGGGATCCCCTCGTAGCGCTTTAGAATCCTGGCGCTGCAGACGTCCTCTCCTCTTCTCCTGGGCACAGTTGTAGCGCCTTGGCAGCAAGCAGAGCACAGTCAATGTGAATAAGGCACTCTGGCAGCACCACAATGCAGCACACACGCAGGGGAATTGAAGTATAGCACTTTGCCAACAGTTCGCTGCAGGCATCAGCTCCTCTTCCCCTGGCACCTTGAATATAGCGCTTGCAAGGCACTAGGTCCCACTAGAAGCTTCAGGGACAAAAGATTGCGTACCTCTTCTGGTAATCAGGAAAACAGTGCCCACCAGGCGCTATAGTGCAGGCAGAGCAGCACAGTCACTTCAAATCTGGCACTCACCAGGCACTAGGTGACTCACAATTCCAGGGTCCCACCCGTGGGAGTAGCGCCCACGCTCCTCACCTCCTTGGAGTGCAGGCAGTCAAAGTATAGCGCTCACGAGGCGCTAGGGCAGGCAGGCAAGGCTGGGAAAGATCAGCAGACAGTGGGCACTCATCAATACAGGACAGCAGCTCCTAGAAGCAGTCATCTCCCATAAAGTGGCACTCCTCCTGACGTAGCAGTCTTCACTCCAGCAAATGCTCTCACTGGCCCTGTGGACAGCTGAGGGGTACAGATGGGCTCAGCGGCCAGCACAAAGGCCCTTGTGGCGGTACCTCCTGGCAGAGTGTCCCAGTCTGAGCACATGGCATCTCTACTGCTCTACATATACACCCCTCCTCCTACCTACCAGAAAGGGCTAGAACCTTCCAGAAGGCTCCTGGCAGGTCCCAACTGTCACTGTGGGGGAGGTGTAGAGCACCCTGGGTGCCAGGCTTCCCTCCAAAAGCTGGGGGTGCTGGGAAACAAACAGCTAGACTGCTAACCCACTTCAGTCAGGCAGCACAAACACACAGCCATGGCATCCATTTTAAAAGTAGCATTCTACCAAGGTGCATTCTTACAATGGGGGGATTACAGGTGCGTACACCATTGCGTCACTCTTAACATTTGTATTTCGCATTCATTACCATGGCGTGGATTCCCACAAAAGTGAAAAAAGTCAGGGGAAAAGGGCCAAGTCCAACACTGTGTAACCCAGCTGTCCCGAGATCACCTCTACAAGTTGCCGGCTCCTGACCGCAAGGACTTCAAGACACACAACGCCCAGCTGACCTGTTTGCGCTGCACCTGGCCAGACCGGCCCCCTGCACTCACCAGCCAGCTGTGGTCCCGTTGTCCACAAGCCCTTAGGACCTCCTTCCTCCAAAGAGACCCACTGGAGTTACCTGTAAGCCCTCCTCCTCAATGTGTTTTCAAGTGGCCCCCTTCGTCTTTGCCCACCAGCTTCCAAGACTCTTGGCACTCTGCTCCTGGTTGATCCAGGACGCTCCCGAACTACTCCTGCTTGAACTTTGGATCTGGTCCTGACATCAACCTAAAACAAGAAGGCACATTTCTTAGAAACATTTACTGATTTTATATGCATTTTTCAGAATTTATCCCCATTGTTTCTAATGGTGCATAATTGCGCAGTAAAGTGATATATTTTTCGAACTTTGAAAAATCATAACTCCAAAAGTACTTACTTTAGAACTGTGCTCTTGGTTTTACAAATTAGATAAAAATCGACATTAGTTTTATAAATTGGTCTTGAATTTATTCTTGAGTGTGTGTCTCATTTATTTCCTCTAGGAGTACAACACATTTAGCACTACCCTCTGATATGATAAGTGCAATTACACTACCATAAAAAGTCCATTCGAATGATCTGCTTTTACCTCTGTATACCTTTGGGTGATTCACTGGACTCTGCAGAGTGTACTTCATTTTAGTACTCTATATAGAGAGCCAACTTCCTACACACATCACGGACTTGATCCATCTGCCGTTTTAAAGAGTGCTAGAATTATTTGCTTTAATTTTAGGACACTTATAATGCTGCTGCGCCTAAAATGCATTAGCACATTTACAAAGAACAATGTAGAGACATATTTAAGTAGTTTACAAATAAAACTGTGGCCAAGTAGAATTGATCATTAAAAGAAACATAAACATTGTTTCAAGTTAAAAAAGGAAATACAACATTAAGAGTTATGATATTTATGTGGAGCTGGAAGTGATGTGTTTTCTGCGATTCGTGTGTGCTTCACACAATCAAAATGTTTCAAATGTCAGTGTTTGCGGTGCTGTCCCTCAAGCCCTGTACAGGATTCATATTCACTGCTCAGTGGTGCTGCCTGTCGCTCCCTCTGCAACAGTGAGGGGGACTATCCTTTAATTGGTTGACATGCCTGATCGCCCAGTAAAAGTAAATACCATATTTAACACCCTGGACATACTCAATCTCCCAGTGTAAGAAGTTGAGTGCTTCACACCCTGAAGATGTCCAGTCTCCCAGTGTAGGAAGTATGGTCCTTTACGCCGTGGACATCTCCCTAGCCCCAGTGTAAGAGTACTGCTGACCTTTGCACCCTCGACATGCCCAAAATCCTACTGCATGCGGTGCTGTCTTTAACCGTTGACATGCTTCATGTTCAGTACAGTCTAAGAAGTGATGCTCTTCACACCTGGGCCTTTATCCATCTTTAATTGTAAGTGAGGCTGCAGATTTTGGGGTGGAATGTTGCTTTTTTGAGCGGGACAAGTCTGGTTCTCATAAAGTCACCTTAATCTGAAGACGCAGAGTGGGAAAAAGACCAAGGGCTACAATGTGGCCTGAGTGACTGCCAGTTGCTGAGGCTTTTGCAGGCTTTGCATCCATCAACTGTATTTCACTCTTGTTGAATCCCTAATTGTGAGCAGTAGGTCCAGGTCTGTGGTTCATGCTCATTGTGCCACGGGACTTGAGCTGCACCCCAATGATGAAGCCCAGCTAGGCTGAAACCAGTCTGAGGTTGCCTGTGTTCCTGTTTGGGGAGGACTTGGGGGTGGGGGGCAACCAGGCTCTTCGGCTGAACTGTTCCTACTGGAGCACAACCAAGTCCCTTTTGACTGAGTCAGCCCCTCTTTGAGGGTACAGTGGGTGAAAAACAATGGACTGCAAGAATGCTACCCACCACTTTTGAGTTTTCCTCAGTCATTCCCAGATAGATAAACATATTCATGATTTTAGAATTAAAGTTGCACCCTAACACTATCAGACATTGTTTGAAGTCCCTCTAGGTAATTATTTGAAGCCTGCAGAAAACTGCGTATATCAGGTCTTGGGCTGTAAGAATACAAATTGCGGAAGTGGATGTGTCGCCACAGATTCACAAGAGTCATGACATTGTCAGTGTAATTGTCAGTGTATGGTAACACAAACAATGTGTTACTAACAGAAAGTGCCAGACCCCACTGAGAATGACACCTCTGGCTTTGGAGTGCAGATTTTGTAAAAAACTTATAGTAGGTGCTACACTCGTAGCTTCTGAAACACAAGAACAATGCTGCCCACCGTCACAATAGTAGTATCCAGATTTTGATACCACCTCTTGGAGCCATTCCAGGATACTACCTTGATTTCTGACGTGCTAGTCAGTGAGGTAGGTACACTGACATTTTCTGAGAAGGTGTTTTCACTAATGGGCCATGGCGAACCACATATTTACTTTACTGAAAAACACCCTTCAGCCCATGAGGTGAATGGGCTTTGATTCTACTCCCTCTATAGGTCACCATAGCTCGGATTTCTACTGTGCGTCATTTGTTAAGAAGTGCCTAAATGGCTCTGCACGACTCTGGTTTATTCTACATTTATTTAGCTTTTTAAGTGGTATACCTTCAACATACCCTCTAGCAGCCGCAACGTCTGGGGGATGTTGTTTTTGCAACTTTGGTCCAAAGGAATGTCTTTTTGTTTGATCACAGTCGAACCCTCCAAGGAAAAGAAACCCTTTTTAGGATTTTTTGCCTCGTGTGTGCTAAGAAATATATATATTTTCTACTGATCTAAGGGAAAATCTGCTCATATGCTACCAAAATGGCCATTGATGATATTGCGGATTACATCTGAGTTGTTGAAGGTCCTGAGAACCTTCTAAGCTTCCTTGACATCCAAACACATGTTGTAGGTCCATTGACGAGGTTGTTGCCTCTGGTGTCTCTGACACTTCCATCAATGTATGCCCCACCAGCAACTGTACCTTCAGACCATGCCTCGTTGACAACAATCTCGTTGACACCAGCCCCGTCGACAAATGTCCCGTCTAAACCATTTTATTGACAACTACCTCCTCTGCAACTTGGAAAGATAGGCCGTAGACAGCAAGGAAGACAATCGCCTCCTTTATGCTTATCCCTAACTTAATGTTGAATACATGAATGATTAGCATAATCATTCTAACCAGGATCCTCTCAAGACCAAAAGCAGAGGGTTATGAAAAAGGTGGAATTTCATACCTCGAAAAGCAATATATAGATTAAAAAATATCCCCATTTGTCTCTCTAGACATCCCCGGGCAGACTCATATGTTTCACTGGCAGACCAATGCTGTTCCCAGAACCCAGACTACCCATGTACAGCACTCCTGAGGGTCTGAAGATGGCCACCTTCAGGATGTGAGTCAGTACTATGCCTGCTATGCCCTTTAAAGCGGAAAAGTCTTCGGCAATATGAATGACGAGGCAAATGTTGGTGGACATTGCCTCATATTTACATCTCAGCCTAGAGAACAAGAAAGATTAAGCCAGGGCCTTTGCGCGGGAGAGAGAGCCTACCTCCTCAGAAGTGATTGGTGAATCTATGGAAGTGGCAAGTACAGGCTTCCAGTGTGGGAAGTATCTGTTGTAGCATAACCAAATGGCTCTGTGTAGCAAACTGATGACATCCAGTGTCAAGCAATGCTGACTTTTGTTCCCCATTTACTTGTAATGGACAATGGAAAGCGGTTGTGAACTTCCAGTATATTAGATTGATTTGTTTATCAAGCTAATTTCTAGTGGCTCATCTTCCTTCCTTTTTTGGCAGTTTCACACAATAAGGCCCCATTCACCTCAGTTAAATCACAGCAGGCAGTCCTGTTGAGGCAAAAGAATAGGGTAGGGTCCAATACAAGCTCTTGTACTATCAGATGTACTAGTTATGAATCTATGACTCTCCTTGTTATAACTTCCCACTTTATGGGGTCCACATCCTCCGCTTTGGCTCTTCCCTCCTGAGATCACGTGTATATGCGTTAGCTATCTCAAGGTGTCATTCTGAAAGACGCCACTTGTCACATAAGTCCTTAATGCAGTAAAACAATGCTTGGAAGTATCTGCTGGAAGCCCTTTCTGTTTTCTAAATCTTTGAAAGTAAGCTTTTCCATCAATTCACATTCCTTCTGTATAGTTTTCTTATCACCCCTGTATGAGGTTTGCGCCGCAGGGTTTGCAGCTCGATAGATAGCCTGCAAATCCCCAGCCAACAAAGGACCCTCATATTGTCCCCATCTTTCTTTTGGTTACCTGGTAGCCTGTGCAATTCTTGGAGGAATGGCGAAAAAAAGCCTGGTTCTTTTCTGGGTAAATATTTCTGCAATAATACGGAGAGTACTTGTGATCCCATACTCTTTTGATAATTGGATTTTAGTTCCTGAATTGCACACCCTTCACTTTTTCACATTTGCAGTTCAAAAGTAATATTGTAGTGGAATGCAACTAAGACACATGATCTGTCCAAAGATACAACTATACTGGGGGCGCTTGCAATCTTGGATAGAAGAGAACAATGCACTAACCCCCTACAAGCAGGGTTTGGGGCCGAGATCTCCACCATTGACCAGATCTTCAGATTACAACTTATCCACTGGAAAACCATGATCCTAGAGGGTGGCAGCCTCTGTCTCACATTCGTGGATCTTAAATCCGCTTTTGACTTGGTGCAGTGAGATCAACTGTGGAGTATACGTTTCGATCTGGGAGTTCCAGAATATCTCCGCCATCAGTTGAAACGTCTTCACCCAGACAACTCTGCGTGAATAAGATATGGCAATATGCGCCCCTTTCCCTGTAGAGAAAGGGGTGCGACAAGGATGCGTTCTGGCCACGACACTATTCTCCCTTTTTTTAAACAGCCTAATTGAAACTCTGTTGGATATTGATGCACCCAGGTTGGCGAACTGCAAAATTCCAGCTCTTATGTTTGCTGACAATACGCTTTTACTTTCCAAATCTCCCATGGGCATGCAGAGGGTGCTCGATGTTTTCAGCACTCTCTGCAAAAATCGGGGACTGGAGATTAATCTTCAAAAAACCAAGTATATGGTTTAATGCTAACACCACGAATTGCCCATATCCCCATTCGGATGGAAGGGCACTAAAGAGGGTGTCCATTTTTGACAACTTAGGGATCACCTGAACTGAAAAAAATGGAATGGGAACACAAACAAAGAAAGCTAGTCTAAAACTGACCCAGTCTACGGGAGGCATCATAAAAGTGTAAAAGAGCCGCACGCACAAAGTGATAGGTCCTGTAGCAGAAATTTACAAGACACAGGCCAGGGGATGATCACTGTATAGGGCAGAATTAAGGGGCCACTGCCCATCCACTTCCCTATCAATGTCAGAGAACCTATTTCTTAGGCAATTGCTGGGTCTTCCTACGAGCTCTCCACTAACAGCGCTCAGGATGGACCTAGGGATTAGCCCTGTAGCAGATGTAGCCTCTTCTAGACCCCTCCTATACTGGTGACACCTTTGGAGTACACCCGAATTAGCTGAATGCAAAGAGGAGCTGAAGGATGTTATGAGCCTTCAAGGTGCAGGGAAATTTCCTTGGCTAGCTTATATCAGGAACACTTGCCAGGCCTTAGGGAGGGTAAACGTGGACAACCGCAGAAGAGATCTGTCCTACGATCTCTAAAATGGCACTGGTTGACTCCTACAGAGAATATAAACTGGCTCTACTATGGCGGGGGACCAAGCCTGGTTGTTCAACTTCTAGGTTTCTGGATATTAAGCAGCAATATAGGCTAGATTCGGCTTTAGATTACATTAAATCGCTTATAGCAAAAAAACTTTTTCTTCAATTTAGACATGGGGTGCTCCCGCTTCCAGCATTTACAAATAAGTGGCTTGGCACCCACACACTAGATTGTCCAGGGTCTGACCGAGCTGAGGAAACCAAAATGCATGTCCTCTTCTTTTGCCCCGCCTATGGAAAGCCAAGGTCTCGGTCGTTACTACAACTGTGCAGAAACATGGGGATTAGACACTGCACAGTGGTGTTCAGACTTTTTAAGTACGAAACTGACACACGTATTGTGTTTTCCATCTCTCGGTTTTTTCTCGCGGTTGTCAATGTAGAAGTGACCGCCATTATCAATCTTTCCCTTCAGGAAGCGGTGGTCCCCTTGTCCTGGAAGGAGGCTAAGATCCGACCTCTTCTTAAAAAGCAATCACTAGACTCCCTTTGCCGAGGTAACTATCGGCCTATCTCTCACCTCCCTGCATTAGCAAAGGTATGTGAAAAGGTTGTAAATTAACAGCTGACCTACTTTGTGGAGAAGGAGGCGCTTTTACATCCAGCGCAGTCTGGGTTCCGGTCGTCACATAGCACTGAAACAGTGCTGGTTGAAGTGGCAGAGGCTATACAGGACTGTATGGACGCAGGCGGAAAGGCGGCGCTTATCTTGCTTGACCTCTCGCCCGCGTTCGATACAGTCTTGCATCCATTGCTTCTGTCTCGTTTGGCCAGGATTGGGCTGTCTGGTACTGTGTGGGAATAGCTCCGCTCCTTTTTGGAAGGTCGGACCGAGCAGATCTGGATTCCACCCCTTTCCTCTTCCCCTCAGGGGGTTACAACAGGTGTCCCGCAGGGGTCTGCACTTAGCTCCCTTCTATTTAACATCTATATGACTACTTTGATATATTTAGCAGAGGAGTTGGGGGCTAAGGTGTTGGCATATGCAGACGATACCCAATTGCTCTTCACCTGCGATAAAGGGGCGGGCTCTGTATCTCAGGCCCAACATTGCCTAGCCTCAGTTTTTAACTGGATGGCTGATGCACAACTCTAATGCATTGAAGGGAAATCGGAGATTCTGCTATTTGGCATTTTTCCTACGGATTTCCGAGAGCAGCTCTGGCCTCCCGAATACCCATGTCCGACCTCCACGGGGAAACCGGCAAAAAATCTTGGGGTCTGGTTTGATGAACAGCTTTCCTTTGCGGCACACATTAACCCCTTCGATGCTGATGACGAGCTCAGCTCGTCATCAGCCACGGTGGTCGTGTGCTGATGACGAGCTGAGCTCGTCATGAATATATGGCAACAAGAGTTTTCCAGCACAGGGGAAAAATAACCACAGCAGCCAAGGTGTTAAGAAACTATCCGGTTGCTGCTTTGGCCTGCTTAAATCCTTTAGAAGCTTTTTCCCCCTTCTGCCAGCTGCAGCGAGATAAACAATTACGTGTGCGCTGATTATGTCTCGGTTGGATTATGCCAATGCCCTCTTTGCTGGCATCCCAGGCTACCTATTGAAGAAGCTACAGGTGGTTCATTACACTGCGGCCAGACTGTTGTAGGGGCTGTCAGCCAGGGACAGTGTTCAGAACCAGCTGCATCTATATCTCTGGCTGTCGTTAGCAGCCAGAGTGAAATTTTAATTATTGATTATGGCCCATCGCGCGCTTCATGGATGTGGGCCTCTTTATCTACAGAGGCGGGTGTCTTTTTATGCCCCTGCTCGCTCTTTGCGCTCCGCATCTCTATTCCTTGCCCGAGTGCCACGTTTTAAGCGGCAGAGGATGCGTGGTGGCTCCTTTTCAGTGAAGGCAACTACTGCTTGGAATGCTCTCCCGCTAGCTCTGCGCACCATTCAGGATCCAGTTGCTTTAAAAAAAAACTGAAAACACATCTTTTTATCTGAAGTACACCACTGCACCCCACTAGACTCGTGCTGGGACACTCATGAGTAGCCGTGCGCGAAATAAATTAATTTAACATAACATAACATACTCTATGTGGTGCACCTGTAGAGCTATTCAAAAGAAAACCTTCTTAGGAAACTCTTAGTTTCATAGCAACCTCTACATATGCTATGCTATGTACCAGCTGTAATACCGAGGTTTGCACACATGTACTGTATGATTATCCCCACTGTAATTAATCCTCTCCCTAGATCTTTTAATGATATAATTTTTGTTTTTATTCAGACTTTTTAACATTCTTTATAAATATCTATTAGATAAAGTCTAAGCAACCAATAGGCGTTTTATTTATTAATGAATTAGTCATTTAATATAATATGTGCTATTCTACCCCCTCTTGTATCCAATGTAGAAATTATAAATGTTGTTGTACATTGTACCATAGCTAGCCATAAAACTATGAGCAGGTATGAGGGAGTCAATTTAAGAATGCACTAAAAACTTGCACATTCGAAGTGTTTTAACTTTAAAACACAGAAATAATGCCCATAGCTTTTATGATGATATATTGTATTTATTTTTTTTCTGCTAAAATGTATTGTACAGTTTTTTTACGTGCTTTTATGACCTGTACTGTCGAAATAAAGCTTTCTTTCACTGACTGCCAACTATAATGTAGAACTCCGAATCTGCTATTCCCACCAATGGAAAAAGTCCCAAGGTGCACAGTTGTTGAGTTGCTGGACAATATTAAAATGATTCGATAGTCACAAACAATTCTTACTAACAAATTTGTATGAATTATACGAAGCTGTGAACTTCACAGTGTTTAATCTTTATCCCTATTTCTTTTAAATTGTTTTATCGTGCGATGGCCATTTCTAGGTACATGATTCTATTTATCAATCCACAAAAGTTCATGGCAACCCTAATGCATTTCAGACCTAGTGGTCCTTCATCTGGGAGATATTGGCTGTGTGAATTTGTACACTGTCAATACACACAAAACCTCAATATTTAAAAGTGTACAATGCTAGAATCAAAGGGCACAAATAGTAAGTACAAAAAAGTAAATAATTACATGGTATTAAATGATTTTATAATTAAAACACCTTGTCCTGTTCATTAATGGTATGTTCTCGTGTACTTTGAATTGAAAGCAGCGCTCTTATGCTCTTGCTCATGTTTGCTCACATTGCCTTTACTCAACAGTCGCACATGGCAGCACAAATCACTATTACCTACAAGTCAATCATCTTCATGCGTCATCTGCGGTGCACGATCCAAGCAGGGATCAGCCACCACAATCCCTTATTACGAGACACACTGTCTCGTAGAAGGTTGTATCACAACTGCAAACTTTACAAATTTACTCAGCACTCTACTTAGTCACTCCAATACATAATTAGCTGACTTCAAGCTACACATATAAAACACAATTCATCCTAACAGTTGAAAAGAACAAGTGTGCACGATGGTCCATTGTTATTTTTAGCAGTTCCTTTATTGGTTATTCATTTGTGGTCAAACTTGCTTGTAGCCAATGAGTTTCTTTTGACTAGAACTTCTTCAGGGTTACATATAGACATATGTATAGACTATGCATTACATGTATAATTTCCAATGAACTTTTACATATACAAATATTAAAATTAATACCGAGATATAATCCAAATTTACCCAACAATTGGACATTCTTATTACACAGTACTTTAACTCTATCATAACCAGTCTCAAGCCCAGCGGCGAAAGGATGAGGGGCTAGCTAGCCCACCATGTAACAAAATCCTATCTACAGAAACATCAATCAAAAGATCAAACAACATCCTGCCTTGGGGAGAGGGGAAACTCCTTCATGGAACGCTATGACACCTTGTGGTGAACACCTGAGATCCCTGGAAGCCACAAATCCGATCTACCAGCTTTCGACCAAGAACATCACCATCGGGACATGGAACGTGAGGACCATGTACTCGACAGCAAGACAGTCAAGTGGCAGCAGAGATGAAAAATACAACTTTGCCCTGCTTGGCATCAGTGAGACAAGATGGACACAGTCCAGGCCGAAAAGACTGTTTCCAGCAGGAATGCTGCTGAATTCTGGATACAAAGAGAATGCCCAACACACTCAGGGAGTAGCACTGATGTGAACGCTAGCAGCCAACAGAGCTCTGACTGGATGGAAAGCCCACAGTCTTACAATCACCACAGTGACCTATTGCACAAATAAATAGAGGATCAACATGCATGTTTTCTAGTGCTATGCCCCTACAAATGACAGCAAAGAAGAGGAAAAAGAATTGTTTTACAACAGATTCCAGTCCATCCTGAAGAAGTGCATCGCCATACTCACTGCCTAGATTGGAAGCAACAACACTGGATCCAAAGAAGTCATGGCCAACTATGGCCTTGGTGACATGAACAAGACAGGTGAAAGGCTTGCAGATCACTGTGCCCTGAACAGGCAGGTGATAGTAGTGTATTCCCACACAAACATACAAAAGAATACACAAGGCAACGTGGGTGTCACCAGACCATTTAACAGAGAATCAGATCGACCATGTCTGCATTACCAAGAAGTTCCGGAGGCCCCTGCAGGAATGTGAGAGTGATGACGGGAGCTGACGTGGCGTCAGACCATCACCTTATGGGCACAAGGCTGAAGCTAAAGCTGAAGAAGGCATGGCTGGAACAAACAATCCAAGGCCATCAATATAACACCACCCTCTTCAAAGATGCACAGAAATGGAGTGAATGCTCCATTTAGTAACAAGATTCAAGTCCTGCAAGATCTAGAGGACGACAGAGACCCAGTGGAAAGGTCAGTGGGAGCAGATCTAAGAAACAATGACATTAACCTGCCATGAGGTACTGGTCCCAAGTAACACCAGCATAAATTGCACAACGTGAGAAGTACCGGAAGACACACAGGAAGTCCAAAAAAAGAATCCAAATATAACGTCCATCCAGTTCTTGACCCTCTTGTCATGAAGTAATTTTTACTTAATGTGAAGTTTTCACAAACAGAGACAGACAGTGTCTGTTCTATGCAAGCAGAAACAGCCGACACGCGTTTCGTCCATTGGACGTAGTCAGGACAACACCCAAAAAGAAGTATATAAAGTACGTCGGAGATCTTTGTACAAATCTTAGCTCCAACATCTGGCATGTAAACGGGTCTCAGCTTCTATTATACACGTAGCCGGGAGAGGTGTTCCAAAATGAGCCTGAGCGGCCTTCAGGCTTGCCACCACACACGGCCGCAATATACTCTTCAGGCTTATCAAGGATCTCTTAGAACAATGGAGCAGTTACACATAGACGCTCTGGAAGCGGCCATGGCTGCTCAGGCTCATTTTGGAACAACTCTCCTGGATACGTTTATAATAGAAGCTGAGACACTGGCTGTCTTTGTTTGTGAAAACTACACAAGACATAAAAATTCATTCATGACAAAAAGATCAAGAACTGGATCAACTTCATATTTTGAATATTTTTTCTATTTTCGGAATTCCTGTGTGTCTTCTGGTAATTATCACGTTGTGTCAGTTGTGTTTTTTAATTGCCTCATCAGTGCCAGCAGCAACAAAGGCCATTCCAGAACAGATTAACCTGCCATGAAGTACTTGTCCAAAGTAAAACCAGCATAAATTGCACAACTTCCACACCGTCCAGGATAATTCCGAGGTTCTGTGCCAACTGACTATGAAGCCACAGGTCAATGATGTATCCTCTCCCATACCCTCCCCATGCTCCGCAAGATCTTGCGATGGATCCCCACCTCCACCAGGAAAACAATCCCTCGTATCCAGCCGCTTTGACTACAGCAACACACTCTACGGCAGAGCCACCAAAACAGCTCCTGAACCACCTCCAGACCGTCCAGAACACGGCAGCAAGACATCCTCAACCTTTCCGAAAGGACGAGCACCACCACCCCCGCCCCCCTACCTCAAAAGCCTGCACTGGCTCCCCGTCCAGAAAATATACTTTTTCAAACTCCAGACACACGCCTACAAAGCCCTCCACAACTGTGGACCCACCTACATCAACCACCGCCTGATGCTCCACTGACCTACCAGGGAAATCTGCTCTGCCTCTCTCGCCTTGGCACACATTCCCCGCATCCGTCGGATCCTCTGCGGAGGTCGTTCCTTCTCCTACCTAGCTGCCAAGTCCTGGAATGACCCCCCCCTACAGCTGCAAACCGACCCTTCACTGGAAGACGGCAGACGAAGCTCAAGACATGGCTTTTCGAGCAAGGCTCACAGAACTCCATGGCCTGGAGACCCCCCAGCGTGGCAATTCACGCTATAGAGACTGATTGATTGATAATATATGATAAAGTCCCAATAAAAAATCAAATTCAAGCAAGAGTGTTTCTTTAACATATGGAAGTTTTAATATTAATATGCCACACTATACCTTTGTACTCAGAAGTACTTGTTAAAAGTGATCGTTTTTAAACATGAACCATTCGTGACCTAAGAGGCAAGACAGTTGTCATGCAAACCCTGTATGTGGTCCACAATATTATATTGCAACATAGCCTATTAAATCAAACACAATAGGTTTTTGTACAACTGGTATTCTGAACTCACATATTTGAATGTGTTTCCATACGCAATAATGAAAAAACCCGGAGTTTTGGTGAAATCAACTATTTGCGTAAGATCACACAATTTAAGTGGGAAGCTGAGATTTATCCATGTTTTCTAGTTTCAGTTTGTACAAATCAGCCACAAAATGAGTATCTATTTATCTCTCCTTTTTACCTGGAATGTTAATGTTTGTTTGCAGGCAAAAAGCACTTGAAAGCTCGAATCATTATGACTTTAAGTTCCATCAAGACCTCGAACTGAGTCAGTGTTTCGCCCACCTCTAGTTTATATATTTAACAATCTCTTCATTGACCGGTCACAGCTGCTTCACCACGACCAATTTAGTTCAACTGGAAACAAACTAGATACCTCTCGCTTCTTCAGGAGATATCATGAGTCATTTAAGCACACAGATTTCTCCTTAGGAAGCACAATCTATCAGAGCAATGCTTTTTTTATCTACTTCTGCAACATGATTGTGGAAGTAAGGATGAGGCAGCAGAGCAGGTTTGAATCCACATTTATTCTATGAAAGTGGGAGTCTACGTCCTGCGCTGGTCAGTCCAAGTAAGCTCTGCCACAACTCTCTCCAGCACCATTGATACAGAACCCCTCGAAGCTCCAACACAGAAGATGAAACCTTCATACATAAACAGGTAAGTAAACAGGTAAGCATTCGTACAGTAACATCAGCGCGAGGGAACTAGCAAGAGCAAATGCTCCCTTAAATATTAAAAGAATACTATTCAAAACAAGCAAACACAAAGAAAAACAATAGGGAGAAAGAAAAAAACGAAAAGAAAGGAAAAGAAAAGTAAAGAAAAAGAGATAAAAACAATGAAGAAAAACTTTAATGCATGTAAAGCTTCTTAAATCTGACAGGTAAGTTAACTGTGTGAACAGGTCTGGAATTAACGCATCCTGACCTGGTCACCTCAGCCACACTAACATCAGTACCTTCAGACTCCCTGGTAACCTCAGATGTGTGACTGAAATTGGGTGAAGAACCTATGTCTGAAACCGCGGGAGCCTCCAGAGAGAAAATCTCATCACTGCACGGAGAGCTGGTTAACAAAGAACCATCAAGAAGATTTAAGGATTCCACATTTGCCGGCCCTCTGACTTCTGTATTCTACAAAATATTAGCTTTGCTTGGTTCTGAGTCAAATTCACCAATTGCCTCCTGCTCCACCATCATTTACTATCAATTAAGAGGCAGCCGCTCTATTAGGGCACTGAAACGTTGCCCCCCCTGTATCTGGACTGGTGCCCTATTAACAATAAAATGAATGTTTTTGTTCCTGGCCCTGCCACCGCTGCAGTGGTCTTTTTTCATCCACTGGTGCCTTTCTGTGTCGGTGTGGGCCAGGCTTTAGGGACTGCAGGCTAACCAGGGAAACAGACGCTTGAATTGAAGTGCGCATGTCAGGTTGGACGGGTGCCTTTCTCTGACCAGGTTGATATGCTCACTTGAGGCCTCTCACTATCTGCGTATGGGTTCGAGAGCCTGGGGAACAACAGCCACAGTCCCCCAGTCACCTAACAGTTTCTGTGCCATGGACGTAACGGTTACATCATTGGCACACCACCACATAAGTCCTCTGCTGTTTTCAGAAAAGGGATTTCCTTAGTTCTTTTTTGGCCTCAGGATGTGTGGAAGAGCTTCCCTAACTTCCCGGGGCATTTTTTTGTTCATATGTAAAGCCAATTGTGTGCATGGCTCTCTGACGTCATTACTGTTGAAACTGAGACGAGACGATCATCAGTGCTTTGGTGCTCATGGGGCTATATCAGCCCCCTGAGCACCGAATCACACAGAAGAGGTACCATTGGAAAGGGGAGACTCTCCTCTTTCCAATGGTATCCCGCCCTAATGCATCCTTGCTTGGGGTCACCCTAGGAGGGTGATCCCTAAGCAGGGATCCACCCACTAGGCAACATCGAGGGGGAGGGCCAGGGCTTTTGCTCCCCCCATAGTAATTTGGGCAAAGACAGTCTTTAATGCTTAGGGTTAGGGGCTGCCCTAAATGGACACAATAATGCCCCCACCTCTCCTAAATATTAGCAACAGTCTTCCTGACCCCCCTGGGGTGCAGTTGGAGGCAAGTGTCTCTGAATTGCCCCACACGGGGGCTGAAAGCCCACTAGGCACCAGGGATGTTAACATATATTTTTTATTAAAGAGGGGTGGGGGCTGCCTAGAATGGGCATGCCAATGCTCCCAGTCCAACACAAAAAGGACTGTCTTTCTTCCCCCCCCCCCAGGAGCCAGGTGGGGGTTATTACACCCGATCTGCCAGTCAGGGGACAAGACACCAGGGATTATCTATAATGCCCCCGCCCCTTCCAAAAATTTGCCACAGTCTTTTTGCACCCCCCCCCAGGATGCAGATGGGGGCAATAATCCTTGTTCTGTCCCATGGGAGCCCAAACGCCCATTAGGCTCCAGGAATGGTTGTTTATTTTTTTTTAATAAGAGGTGCAGGGCTGCCCACAATGGGCATGCCAATGCCACCGCCCTAAACACAAAAGGATAGTCTTTCTGCCCTCTCAGGAGGCAGATGGGGTAACCAACCCCAATCTGCACCCCCATGGGGACAGAAAGCTCACTAGACACCAGGGATTCTTTTATTTTTTTAAAGTAGGGGCTGGCCTAAATGGGCATTATAATGTCCCCATCCCTCTGTCACGGGGGCACAAAGTCACCTTTATTGTTCCCCGTGACTGACTCTCCGTCTCCCCTACAGGACTGGTCCGGGCCCTTTAAGGGAAGCCTGGACTTTCCTGACTGGGAATCCAACCCCCTGACGTCAGAGGACGTCGGCCTATCCCCATTGGCCGTTGAAGAAGAAAAGGAGGTCCCGGAAGACGCGGAGCTGTTGCTGTGCCGAGGAGACATCGAGCAGAGGAGAAGAAACCGACGTGAGGAGCAAGGAACGGAGGACGCTGAGTCGGTGTGGGGATTCAGCGAACCCGGGACGAAGCAAGCCGACAACGAAACGTCGAAGCGAAAGGGAGACCCGGAAGATCCGCTGAGGGAGAAGCCAGGAGGCCAACGACCCCACACATCGCCCAGCCACGTGCAGGAAGACGCGTGGCTCAGCCAGGTACGGGGGCGCTTTAGAAACCTACTTTGTTTTCATAAAGGGGAAACCGGGTAACGGAGGGAGCGGGAGGGACTAGGACACCAGTTACTTTGAGCACTTTTCACACATCACTTCGGGCTACTGTTCTTGCGAGGTCGGTGCTGGTGACGGTAGTCCGGTCTATCTCCTCCTCACGATTGTTACCCTCACTCCCTGCCCCCTTTTAGTGTGCCAGACTCAAGCAGTGAAGTAACTGCCACGTTTTCTTTTCTCCTCTTCAAACCGGGCGAGACGGTGAGACCGGGCTGTAAAGACAACCGAAGACAAAGCAGGAAGATAACCGAATCCCCTGGGACAGTCAGAACTACATGTTCAACTGCATTGTGAAGAAAATCCTAAATAAACTTGCTGTTCAATATCTTAGTAGTGGCTCCTTCTCTCCTTGTATACCCATAAGGTTATACCCTCCCAAAAATTGGCAGTCTTTATGCCCCCCTGGGGTACAGATGGTTGCAATAGACCCGGTATACCCCCAAGGGGAGGGTGGGGGCAGAAAACCCACTAGACACCAGGGATGATATTTTTTTTATAAAAGAGGGGTGGGGGCTGCCCACAATGGACATGCCAATGCCCCCACCCTGAACACAAAAGGGATAGTCTTTCGGCCCCTCCAAGAGGCAGATGGGGGTTATCACCGCAGATCTGCCACACAAGTCACCCCATCCTGGATTCCCCTGGGTGTCTAGTTTTTAAAAATGTCCAGGTTTGCTAGGTTTTCCTAGGTGCCAGTTGAGCTAAGGCCCACAATCCACAGCTAGGCACATAAAAGGGTCAGTTTTCACTAGAAAAATGTGGTGTCCACATTGCGTTTTGGGCCGTTTCCTGTCGTGGGCACTGGGTCTACCCACACAAGTGAGGTACCATTGTTATCTAAAGATTTGGGGGATTCTGGTGGGTGGAATGTTGTGGCTCCCTGCAGATTCCAGAACTTTACATCACAGAAATGTGGGGAAAAGGTTTTTTTTTTATTTACAAAGTTTGAGGTGTGCAAGGGATTTTGGGTAAAAAGAACCTGGTTAGAGCCACACAAGTCACCCCATCCTGGATTTCTCTGGGTGTCCAGTTTTAAAAAATGTACAGGTTTGCTAGGTTTCCCTAGGTTCTGGCTAAGCTAGGGCCCAAAATCCACGGCTAGGCACATTGCCAAAAATGGTCAGTTTTCACTGGAAAAATGTGATGTATCCAAATTGAATTTTGGGCTGTTTTCTGTCGCAAGCATTAAGCCTACCCACACAAGTGCAGTACCATTTTTTTGGGAAGACTTGGGGGAATGCTGGGTGGGTGGAAGTTTGTGTTTCCCGGCAGATTCCAGAACTTTCCATCACAGAAATGTGAGCAAAATGTGTTTTTTTTACAAAGTTTAAGGTTTGCAATGGATTCTAGGTAACAGAACATGGTGAGAGCCACACAAGTCACCCCATCCTGGATTCCCCTTGGTGTCTAGTTTTAAAAAATGTACAGGTTTGCTAGGTTTCCCTAGGTGCTGGATGAGCTAGGGTCCAAAATCCACAGTTAGGCAAGTTGCAAAAAAGGGTCAGTTTTCATTGGAAAAATGTTGTGTCAACGTTGCGTTTTGAGCAGCTACCTGTTGCAGACACTAGCCTGCCTACCCACATTGTGAGGAACCATTTATATCGGGAGACTTAGGAAAACACAGAATAGTAGACCCCGTGTTATTACTATTTGTCTTTCTATGCATTTCTGCCTTCCAAATGCAAGACAGAGTGTAAAAAAGAAGTCATCTTGAACAATACCCTCTAATTCACATGCTAATAGGTACCCACAAATTCAGAGATACCCAAATAACCACTGCTTCTAAACTCCATATCACGTTCCAATTTCAGCAATAGACAGGTTTCCTTGATAAAGATTTTCCACTTTTTATATTTTGCCAAATGATTTACTGAATACCTGGTACACAATGAAAAAGCATTTCAACTCAATTTCAATATTCTCTTATTTCAACTGTTCCTTTCGAGAGGAAAACTTTGAAGGATCTACACAATGACCCCTTGCTGAATTCAGAATTTTGTCTACTTTTCAGAAATGCATAGCTTTACGGGATTCATTACTGGTTTCACACCAATTTTCACCACTAGCTGGAAAGAAGTTGCAAGCACAAGAAATAGGAAAAATGGGCTATGTCCCAGTAAAATGCCAAAACTGTGAAGAAATTAAGTAGGGGGTGAGATGCACTCCAGGTGATCCAACATTAATCCATATTTAAACAAAGTACACTTTCAAACATTATCGGCGTGCAAAGCTTGCTTCGTGCATCATCCCATTGCGCTGAAAACACTACAAAACTCAACGACGAAGGAACCAACTTTGGTTCCACCAAGCATGCACTGCCATGTCGCTGCCTGAATCCAATGAATTAAATTCATCTCGTTTAAACTTCTTTTTCCTTTATTCGATTTTCATTGGTTGCAAAGAAGAATTAGTCTTATCTTGGACCTCGCGTGTCAAGTCTACTTTCTGGAGAGCGATGTCCCTGATGAAGGGAAAGTTGCTGCCGAAATGCATTGGGCTTGATAAATAAAACATGACATGGAACCCACCCCATGCTTCTGAGCCTCCGTTGAACAGTGCTGGTAAATATGCATTGAGTAAAATGAATTGAAACTTAAGAAAAGACAGGATGAAAAGTAAAGGAGAAAAACGAATAAAGGAAAAAGCAGTTTAAAAGAGATGAATTTAATTCATTGGATTCAGGCAGTGACGTGGCAGTGCATGCTTGGTGGAACCAAAGTTGGTTCCTTCGTCGTTGAAAACTGTGAAGAAAACATTGGTTTTCTGACAAAAGTCTGCCTGTTCCTGAACACTGGGAAGATGGTGATTTTAGCACCACAAACCCTTTGCTGATACCATATGCAGGTAAGACACCAGGGGCCCGATGTAGGTACCAAATACCGGTCGGAAACGGCCGATTTCGGCCGTTTCCGACCGGAATTTGGCCTACTGAGATGTAGGGGACCTTTTTTTGTCCGATTCGGTATTTTACCGATTCGGTAAAATTACCGAATCGCAAAAATACCGAATCGGTAATTTTACCGATTTTTTAAATTTGGGATGTAGGTGGGACTACTTTCAGTCCCACAGGCCCTTCAGATTCGGTATTTTAACACCCAATCCAATTGGGTGTTAAAATACCGAATCCAGGTGTGCATGCACATGTGTGCATGCACACCTATGCCATGTGACAGACAGACATGCCCTTAGGGCATGTCTGTGTGCCACATGGCTAACATGCCTTTTTTTGGGGTGCTGGAGGGTGTCAAAGTGACACCCCCTGCACCCTTGCACAAATCGGTAATTACCGAATCGGTAATTACCGATTCGCTAATGCCCATTGATTCCTATAGGCTTTAAGGCCCATAGGAAGCAATGGGGGATACCGAATCGGTATTTACAGAATCGGTAAATACCGAATCTTACAGATTCGGTATTTACCGAATCTGAAATACCTACATCTGCTGACACGCTGCTCCTGAGGCGGAAAGCCGGGAGAGCGCTCGTATTTTTAAAAATTGTATATTGTGTAATCTTGTGATTTTAAAACTTGCACTCTTACCTCAAGCCTATGCCAGACAGAAGCGGACCCTCCGCTGTTCTAAAACCGGCGCGCAAAGCGATTGCCAGCGCCACGGCCAACTGATAGGCCACGCCCCCTCCGGAGGCCACGCCCACCGCCCACAAAATAAAGGCGACGCTGAACACTAGCGTCCCTTACTGCTGACACGCTGCTCCTGAGGCGGAAAGCCGGGAGAGCGCTTGTATTTTTAAAAATTGTATATTGTGTAATCTTGTGATTTTAAAACTTGCACTCTTACCTCAAGCCTATGCCAGACAGAAGCGGACCCTCCGCTGTTCTAAAACCGGCGCGCAAAGCGATTGCCAGCGCCACGGCCGACTGATAGGCCACGCCCCCTTCGGAGGCCACGCCCACCACCCATCTACTTACCATCCTATAAATATGTGCCTCCACATGAAGCGCAGCGGACGAGCGCAGCGGGCGCGACGTTTGCGCGCCGAAGGCGCGCCAAAGGCAAGCCCGTCTGGGCCCGTCCGGGCCCAGCCGGCCCCAGGCCCTGCCACTCTGCCCTTTTTAGCCAGGAACTACCGGACCTACTCCCGTGAGGAGCTGCTAGCCTTAAATACCCAAAAACATCCCTCCTGCACGCGCATCCTGAAGGGTGACAACCAATTCTGCAGATCAGGACCCGGCACACAAGGGCTTGCACCTAGGCCTACTCAACTGCAGGTCGCTTGTGAAGCACTCGCACGAAATTAACCTTCTAATCACAAACCACGCCTTAGACATCCTGTTTCTCACAGAAACCTGTCTCACCCCCAGCAGTGGCCCCGGCATCGTCCTTGCACTCCCCCCCGGGTACTTTATGTGCTCGCTGAATAGACCAGAGGGTAGAGGAGGTGGATTAGCTATAATCCTTAAGGACGGCCTCACCTGCAGAACATCTGATGGCAACATCAAGGGACACGAAAGCTGTCACTTCACTATACAAATCTCCCCAGTTACCTCGCTGTCCGGAACGCTGGTTTACCGCCCTCCGGGCAATCTAGCAGACTTTCCGAACAAAATTATCGATCAGACCTCCATTAAATGTACGTCTTCCACCAACTACATACTACTGGGAGACCTCAATGTACACTTCTTGGACCCGGTCGACAAGCAGGCCAGTGAACTACTACAGGACATCACCTCCATCGGCCTTGACCTAAAAAACCCACAGGCCACTCATGAAAGAGGGCAACTGCTTGACCCCATCTTCTCAAACATCCCAGACCTGAAAACCCTTGACCACATCCCCCTCCCCTGGACTGACCACTTCCTGGTCCCCTTCGTATGGGACATTGACATTCAGCCCCCTCAACCTCCAAAAACCAGAACCCATACCAGACGATGGCAGAAATTGGAACCAGACGTATGGGCAGCCAAACTAAGGGAACACGTTCCCCACCCCTCTCAAGACACCATAGCAGGGGACAAGGAATTTAACACCTGGGTTACCCAATCGCTTGACGCCATCCTGCCTAAAATCAACTCTCTGAAACACACCAAGAGAGTTACCCCCTCACCCTGGTACACCCCTGAACTCAACCTTCTGCGTAAGGTTTGCAAAAGGAATGAACGCCTCTGGAGGAAGGAAAAAACAGAGGAAAAAAAAGAAACATTTCGTACCTCCGTAAAATCCTACAAAAAGGAGCTACGCAACACCAAAATCGGTTTCTACGAGAGCAGAATTAAAAACGCTGCCTGCTCGGCTCACGAAACCTACTCCGTTCTCAAAGAACTCCTCCACGCCCCCAAACCCCCACTCAAACCTCTCGATCCTAAAGAAGCAGAAAGCAAATGCACCAATCTCGCCACCTTCTTTGACGAGAAGATCCAAAAAATTATCCTGGCTATACCCCCCCCTGAACCGGCCCACACGGATCGGGATCTTACCATCGCTACCACTAACCCCCCCCTTCCGGCTGATAGCCCCCAACCCTCCCTGGATGTCTTTGGCCCAGTGACAACGGAAGAGGTAGGGGCAACTTTGGCCTCAATTAAAAGTGGTTCCCCCCTCGACCCCGCACCCCTCCGCTTCCTGAAAAAAGTGTCCAGCACCATCATCCCCCCCCTCACGGCTCTGATTAACTCCTCCCTTTCGGAGGGCACAGTTCCCCCCAGCTGGAAAGCGGCAGCAGTTAAAGGCCTTCTAAAAAAACCCTCCTTAGACCCGCAGGACCTCTCCAATTACAGGCCCATCTCCCTTCTCCCAGGAAACAGCAAGATCGCGGAGAAGTTAGTGAACAAACAACTGTCACTTTTCCTAGAGAGCAATAACCTATTAGGGGTCTCCCAGACAGGGTTCCGTCCAGGCCAGGGCACTGACATTGCCCTCCTGGCAGCAGTGGAGAAGGCCAGAAGCATTCTGGATACGGGAGGATCAGTGGCAGTGATCCTCCTGGACCTCAGTGCGGCCTTCGACACTGTGGACCATCCCACCCTAATCCAACGACTGGGAGAAATTGGATTAAAGGGTATGGCCCTGAAGTGGCTAAAATCCTTCTTATCAGGACGTTCCTTCCAGGTTTGGGAGAACGACAGCCACTCACCTATCATCCCCCTCCGCTGTGGAGTGCCGCAGGGCTCATCCTTGACCCCTACGTTATTCAACGTATACATGGCCCCACTGGAAAAGAGGGTTAGTTCGTTCGGCGTTTCAATTATCAACTACGCCGACGACACCCAGTTGGTTGTAACCCTCCCACATCCCCATCACGCCCCCTCTGATCTCCACAGTTGCCTCTCCGAAGTCCACCGATGGATGAATCTCTCATCGTTAAAGCTGAACGGGTCAAAGACCGAGATTCTCATGCTGGGTCACAAGGGGCCCTCTCTGCCACCTCACCTCTGGCCCAGCTGCTTGGGTGACCATCCCGCACCCAAGGACGAGGTCAAAAGCCTAGGCGTGTGGATCGAAAAGGACCTGAGCTTTAAAACTCAGGCAAAAAAGACTGCAGGGACATGCTTCGGTCTACTCAGAGCCTGTAGGCAGATCTTCCCCCTGCTCCCCGCAAACGCAAGGAAGCTCCTCATTCAGGGCCTTATCCTGGCGAGATTGGACTACTGCAACGCCATCTACCTGGGAGCTCCCGAAGCCACCCTTAACACGTTGCAGAAAGTCCAAAACGCCGCCGCCCGCCTACTCACGGGCACACCTGCAAGATCCTCTGCCAAGCCAGCTCTCAAGTCTCTGCACTGGCTTCCAGTCAGAGAAAGGGTCGCCGTCAAGGCCCTCTGCTTGGCCCACAAAACCCTCAACAATAACGGCCCCCCCCCTTCTCAAGGAAATCTTAATCCCCTACCAGGCGGAAAGAGATCTCCGGTCCAGCGGAGAAAATTTCATCTCAGTCCCCAGAGTCAAAAAAGCCAAGACCGGTGGCCATCGCTTCTCGGTCCACACGGCCAAATACTGGAATCACCTCCCACGAAGACTGAGGACAGAATCGAATCACCTCCAGTTCAGGAAATCATTAAAGACTCTCCTCTTCCCTCAAACATAATTGCTGTAGACGGCTGAAACCCCTGGAGAAGCAGATCAGCGCTGGGATGCTCATTGGGTTACTACGCGCTTTACAAAACCTTTAAATAAATAAATAAATAAAATCTCCCCCCCTCTAATTTACCACTTCATAAATACTGATTCGGTATGATTCGGTATTTATGAAGTGGTAAATGTAGATTTACCTACATCGGGCCCCAGATGCTTTCTTCTGTAGCATTTTTACCCTATTTTTCATTAAAAAAACAAAATTTAGCTGTATTTTGCCAGATTTCTCAGTCTCCTCCAGGGGAATCCACAAACCCTTGGTACCTTTAGAATCCTCAGGATGCAGGAAGAAAAGGACGCACATTTTGAGTGGATATCTTATGTGGACAAAGGGTTATGAGGGCCTAAGGGCAAACTACCCCAAATAGTCAAAAAAGGGCGTGGCACAGGGGGGATGGGGAAAAAGGCCTGGCATCGAAAAAGTTTCAACAGAACATTAACAAACAAAGTCTTTCAATCTTTGGCTGAGAAATGGGTTTGGTCTTAGGTTGTATCGCTGGGAGCTGGACCGGCAGTTTGCACTCGGAGGAGTTACTTCTGACCTGGGGCTAACATTCAGCTCTTCATTTCCGGTGGACTGAGTTGCAGGATGGTTCGGTGGACCTGCTACCTGCAGTCTCTCTGAGATGGGTAATGAGCTGCTCTCAGGCCCTTCAGTTCTTAGTTCAATATCAGGCAGGTCTGGTGGTCTTTGACTCAGGCAATCTACCCTTCGGAATTATGACATATTCCTCGTGATCACTTCTTCTCCCCTTTGGGCAGGGACGCCGGTTCCATCCACTCGCACTACAGTCCAGGTCTCTGGTTCGTATGGTGCCTTGAACTTCAACCCTGCCTGGCAATTACGAACCAACACCAAGTTCCCTGGCACAAGGGTCCTGGGTCTGGCTCTTCGCCTATTACTAGCCCGTTCATTGGTTTGTGTCCTTTGGGTCTGGGCATTGGTAGGTTCGTAGGGTGTAGGTACCCAGAGAATGGATACAAGGATAGTATTTTGTCAGTGCCCGGCAAACATCAGGGACCATGGAGATCTTTGTGTGGTGCAGGGGAGTGTGCTGCGGTACTCTCGCAGGAATCAATGTAGTGCTGCTTCCAGGTTGGCTTGCTCTGATGCTGCGATACGAAGGGTCTTATTCAGCGTGAAGATGAAACACTCCACTTAGCCATTGGCTTGTGGCCATTGGGGGGAGGAGGGGTGTCGTATGCCTAGGGATGTGAGCAGATCTCTGAATTTTCCACCCTGGAAGGGGGGTCCGTTGTTGGTTTTTAGTTCCTGGGGCAAACCAAACAGAGTGAAGGTCTTCTCTAGGATTAGCGCGACCTGTGTGTATGCAGTGGAGTCGACCACCTCCGCTACTGGTTATTTGGAATAGCTGTAGATGAGCACCGCCATTATTCTCCCATTCGGGAAGCTCCGAAAGTCGAGGCTGACTTGGGCCCAGGGGGCGGTTCCTGGTTCTTCGGTGATGATCGGTACAGGAGGTTCTGGACTACTGGTGATTTGGCAGGAGTGGCAGTTCCTCACCCAGTTGTCAACCGCTTCCTCCATTCTTGGGAACCAGATTTTCTCTCTCATTCGCAATTTCATCTGGATAGTTCCTTGGTGGCCTCCATGTGCAAGGGCTGTCACTCTCTTCTGAAGGCTTACGGAGATCATGATCCGAGATCCTCTTAGCACTAGACCTTTGGCTGTCGTGCTCAGGTTATCCTGCATTTGCCATAGTTTTCCAAGGTGTTCTTTGGCTGGGCTATGCCAGTTGTTGGCGTCATGTAGGAAGTTCTCCCATGACCCTCGAAGTAGAGATTCCACTACCTTCATCAGCACTGAATCTTGTTTGGTAGCTATGTTTATCCCCTCGAGAGTGTGGGCGCAGGTTCAGGATCCTTGCGTCACATGGCCACATATTCTTCTGCTTTGCGTTGTTGTCGATTCCGTTCTCCTTGGGATTTGGCGGGTGCCTGGAAAGGAAGTCTGCTGAGTTCTTTGCTCAGGGCGGTACACCAACTCCATCTGGTAGTGGTGCAACTGGATCGCCCACCTCTTGATCTGTGGTGGATGATGAGGGGCTATGCCTTTGAATAGTGGGACGAAAGGCTGTTGGTCGGTGACCACACAAAACAGGTGGCCGCTGTAGAGATGAAAATGGGTGCACACCCATCTTATGGCCAACGCTTCTTTGTCAATTTCGGAGTACTGTGTTTCCATGTGTGTGAGAGCTTTGCTTGCAAAGGCAAAGGGTGCCCACTTGCCGCGTTCTACCTGCATCATTACTGCTTCCAACCCTACCGGGCTCACATCCAAGAGCAGTTCTGTGCTCCTTGTGGCATCATAGTATACCATTGTGGTCTTGCTGAGCATGGCTTCTTTGACACACAGGAATGCAGTTTTTTTCTTCACTTCCCTACTTCCATGTGGTGTCCTTTTTAGTCAGAGCCCAAAGGGGTTCGGATATCATGGTGAGGTTGGGGATAAAACGCCCGCAGTACGTGGCCATCCCTAGGAAACTGCGTACTTCAGAGACGGTCTTTGGCACTTGTGCTTATTGTATCGCGTGAGACTTTCATGGGGCCACTTGAACTCCTCTTGGTTGAAAATGTATCCAAAGAACTCAATGTAGTTTTGGAAAAAGGAACACTTGTCCTTGTTGAGTGTCACACCGTGGTCCACCAGTCGTTGTAGGACTGCTTTGAGGTGTTTGTGGTGTTCTTAAATGGATGGGGAGTGAATCAGAATGTCATCGCTGACGGTTGGTATCCCTTGTAGGCCTGATAGAGTCTCTCGGACTGCCTCCTGGAAGATTTCTGCGGAAGATGATATGCCGAAATTGAGTTGTTTATATCGGCGCAGCCCAATGTGTATCGAGAAGGTTGTTATGTATCGACTCTACTCCACTAGCCTTAGTTAATGGTATCCCGGGTTAAGCTCTAGCTTGGGGAACCATCTGGAGCCGCTGAGGTCGACGATGATATCGTCCATTGTGGGCATTGTGTGTCTCCCCCTTTCGATCGCCTGGTTGGGCAGGCGCATATCAATACACAACTGTATTTTGCCTGGTTGTTTTGGCTTCTCCGTGATCACCATGGGTGAGACCCAAGGTGTTGGGCCAGTGACCTTTTTGATGACTCCTTGTTGTTCTAGGTCATTCAGTTCTTGTTCCACCATGGGTCGAAGGTGGAATGGTATCCACCGGTGACGGCGTGCCACTGGTTTGACTGACCCGTCAATGTGGAGCTTGACAGGCAGTCTCTTTATGTGCCCTAGCCCGGGCAAGAGGTGTAGGAGTAGTTCAAGTATCCTCTCTGTTTGGAGGGCTCTGACCCTCCGTGCAAAGGTGACAAGGCCGAGGTCTTCTGCAGTGTGGCTCCCTACCAGGATGTCAGCCTCTCTGTTGACCACATGGAATGTGGATGTGATCTCCCGATTCTCCACCTGCACTTTTAATGTGATCTTCCCTTTTAGAGGCAGTGGTGTTTGACGACCATATGTGAATATCTTAACATTTGTTGGGGTTAGCTGAGGGCGTGGGCGTAGTTGTTTATATTATTGAGTGCCCATGACGTTGAGGTACGCCCCAGTGTCTATCTAGGCTGAGACGCCAGATCCTGCTATTTCTTTTACGCACGTGAGCTGAGGAAGCCTCCTGTGCTTTAAGGCGCTGTTGAATCATATGAGAAAACACTCCACCTCGACTTCGGTGGATGAATCTTCGAGGCGGTTGCACTGTCGCAGTGATCCAGTACTTGTCTTTGGATTGTCGTAGTCTTCTAGGGATAGTTGCCTCACCGATTTGGATGGTGGCCTTCTCCCATGGGCACTTCTGTTTCTGGGCCCTTCTTTGCATGCTGTAGAAAAGTTGTTGAGGGTGCTGCATTTGGAGCATGTTCGTTGTTGGGCAGGGCACTCCTCCAGAGGGTGTTCTTTCCATCCACAGTATCTACACTTGGGGCTCTCTGTTGACTTTGCTATTGGTCTTCCCCTGCTGCTACCCCTTCCTTGTGTTCAAATTGTGTCAACTCGCTCCATCTTGATGGGTCTCTCTGGTTGCTGCGTGATGGAGTTATCCGTCGCTGTGGCTCAAGCATCTGACAGGTCGTGGGATCGTGCCATGATAAGTATGTCCTCCAGCGAGCTCCCTGGCTGGCGGAGAATGAGGCTTCTGAGGGTTTTGTGGAGGCATCCCTGTATTACTTGCGCTCTCGTCTCTTTGGCTTGGTCATCTGCTGTGCAAGTGCTAGCTAGCTCCCCCAGTCGTGAGTGAAATGCATCCATGGATTCTCCTTCCCTCTGGCGGGCTTGGCGGAGTTTGAATCGTTCGTAGTATGGATTTAGTTGCGGGTCAAAGTGTGCATCAAGGGCTCTGACTGCCATGTCACAGTTGTTGGTGGCTCCGGTGTTCGGTAGGTGCGCAAAGAATATATATTTCCTTTCCCGCAAAGTGTAGTAATACAGATCTCTTGATAATGTTGTCCCCTTCCCTTGTGGCGATGAAATAGTTGTTCAGGCTGCTAATCCATATTTTCCATCGAGGGGAGGCGGTGGCAGGGTCGGCGAGTTCACTGAACGTTGATTGCGCGGTGACCTGGATAGGTTGCGTGGCTGGTGCACCTGGTGGTTGCCCCATTGGTGGCACTAGTTGTGAGACTGCTTGGGCTGCGTTGTCTGTCATAGTTGCTGACTGGCGTAGGCACAGCACGACCTGGCTTGTTCAGTGTTGCCTTATAGTGTAGGTGACTGGTGATGGGAAGGTCCTGCTGCTGTGTTTCTTCTGTGCAGCTTCCTCCCTGCTCTGGGTTCTGTTTTGTAATAATTGTCTTTTCTCCTCTGTTGTTTTTTTGTTTTTGATTCACTTTTTTTTTTCTATATGCTTGGCCTGGACGGCTTTAGGCTGTGTGAGGCATAAGCCCCTGCTGGTGCTTGCACTATCTTCGCTAGGCGGTGACACGCTGATTCTCCCGGCCTCCCACGTGATGCATGGCGTGTGGGTGAAGTCATCCGGTGCTGCAGCGGCACTGCGCTGAGCTTCCCAGGGTGTACAGGTTTGTGCGCAGCAGCACGCTCCTTCGCGCTGAGCCCTGTGATGTCTAGAGAGGGGCTGCAGTGCTAGACGGGCCTAATGGTGGCAACCACTTCACGCCTTACCCCTGATGAGCTGCACTGGGTGGTTGGATGGCGCGGCTGTCTCGACATGTGCAGTCCGCTCCGCGACCAGGGTAGGTGGTACTGCAGTGATCGGGTGTGCCCCACCGCACAGTGATATCTGTGCCGACAGTGAGTGGGTCAACAGGCACAGCGGTGGTGGTTGACGGTGTCGCAGGGTGGTAAACACCTTCGTCGCCAGTGTGATGGGTGCAGCAGCTACGTTTGGCGTGCGGCCTAGCCGCGGAAATAAATATAAACGCAGAAAGGGCTTACCTGGTATGGGGAAAATACCACAAGAGGTCTTTTCCCATTCATTTATATCCTCTGGCCACACTTGGCCAGAGGGTGCTACATTGTGTGCATGTCCTTCTGGATCATGCCCTCTGCCATTACACAGTCTATGCTTTTTCAAGACTTCTACTTTTAATCCGGGGCCCCTGCCCCATCAGCATATCGCCACGGTACCGTCCCTGAGGTATGTCACGCAGGATAGGAAATACATTGATACAATAAAATTGGCCTGCTTGCCGAGAAGTACGCGTTAGACGAATTTGCACCTTTCTTCACTGTGTTTAAATAAATGTTCAGTACTATTGGGTAGTAACCAGGAAGATGCGAGGCAGTTTAGACAGCAGTTTCAGGGCCGACTCTGATTTGGCATAAAAAGTAAAATTCTGATTTTTTTCTTTGACAAATAAAACCAAAAGTATTTTATTTATTTTTTTAAACCTTTATTGTGCATAGAAGAGCATACAAATACGGGCCTACAACCAGTCAGGCCGGCCACGACACATTATGAGAAGCACATAGATCAATAAGGAGGCATTCCGGTGGCACCCAGCATAGTGTAAGCAATGAGTGCAGTCTGAGAAAAGCTGGGCGCGACCGCTGAAAACAGGATCAAGGAAGGTTAATTTTATAATAGGGAGTATAGCAGGATCAATCGCAGTTTTTAATCATCTGAGTTCCCATAGCGGGCTACGAATCAAGCATCAAGACATAAAGGCATCAATAAAGACGGTTATCAGCAACAGTTCACCACAATCAGGATATAGACGCCATATTTAGAATCAGTGCCCACCGTGACTCGTCGCCTGTCCAACGACCACCTAATTATCTTACTGATACATAACGAAGGAACCAGAACAGCAACAGTGGTTACAACCATCCTCTATACTAGCCCAAGTAAGAAGAAAAAGAAGGGAGGGGGGAAGTATTATAAAGAGGAGAAGGAGAACGCCGCGCTGCTGCACGCGCCCCACAGCGATAAAGGCGCGCAAAGTGACTAAGGATCCCGCTATCGGGGTTAGGGCATGCAAGTCATAATATATGTGCAATCAATACCGTAAAAAGAAGAACAACTCTCTCCCCATCCCCATCTGCAATCACACCATGGGAGACACGCACAGATACGGCGCCCCGATAAAGGGATACAAAAGAGCCATAGAACTAAGAGAAAAATAAACAGATAAGAGGTCCCAACCCACCCACCCTGCCCTGCACCCCTGCAGAAGGCTACGGCCTACCCCCCAGCAGCGTGCCTGTCGCTCTAAATAGGAAACCCGAAAAATAGAAGAGTCAGAGAAAGGGAGAGGAACAAAAGAGGCTAAAAGGGAAAAGAACCAGGGGGGGAAGGAGACCATCAATCGAGTCATTCGGCCCCTGCCCTCCGCCTTACCACACACTTATGCAACATCAAAACGAAATCGACACAGACTCAGGTATCATAAACCCTTAAAGGATTCGTCCATAGTATCCGTGGCCGGGGGCATTCCTCATCTCCATCCATTAACCAGCAGTCCTCCGGGTTCAGTCCGGCTCACCCCGGTCCTTTCCTAGTCATTGCCACCACGCGTGGTAGAGTAGTGGGCAGCAAACATGTCAAGGTGGGGAGGCCACTCGAGCGGAACAAAACGGGACAAGGGTGTAAACCAGTGGACCCCGGCAACTGGCAACAAGGCAAGAACTTTTCACGGCAGTCCAGACTTTCCATTAGTGACAACTGGAACAGCAAACAATGTGGGTGCAGTCTCGCCGCACAGGAAAGCAGAGTCTCCCCCGCAAGGTAACAACGGGACCTCACCGAAGCAGATCGAGTCAGCAATCCACGTCGCTCCCCGAACACTCGAGCAGGAACGGGCCCCAGCGTGGAGCCCACACCCGCGCCCGCCACAATCAAGGCTACCTGGAGATTCGGGGCCGCAGGCGTACAGTCTTGTCGATGCGCGGCGGCAGCAATCCCCGCAGCAACTGAGGGGGACGAAGCAGCGCACCCTCGAAGTAGAGCCGCGTTCATGAGGGACGGCCCAACCAAAATGGCGGCAGACCGTCTATCTTGCACAGGGGCGACGGGGGCCAAGGCCGCATGTAAGGACCGCAGGGCGTCAAGGGCATCGCCGAGCGTGGGCTCACGTTCACGGGTCCAGGCCCCCGTGCACTTCAACGACACCAGTTTGCCGCCCTGAGTAAATCCGTGACCCAGGGCGTCGGCCGCCATCTTGCGGGCCCAGCCGCGTCTCCACACACCCCAACTTCTGGAGCGGGCTCTTAAGCAAGGCCTCCGCTGGAGTTCACTCGAGCCCCAGAAATGGCAACCTGGGTGCAGAAAGGAGAGCCACCAAAAGGGGGGTCCGCCAGCGCCACCGCCCCACGGGCTTCACACGCCGACTCCGGGCGCAGGGCTTCAAGATGGCCGGACAGGGCAACAAAGGGGGTAACCTCATGCGCGGTCTTCCCCCATCCACGGCGCGCCGCGCCCTACCACGGGGCCCCCCGGCCGCTGGACCGGGCCCGGTCAGTCTTCACCGACACAACCGCACAACGGCTTCTTCCAGCCGACCCCTCTCCTCCACCAGGGGCCGCCGCTGACACCGGCACCCTGGCCGATCCACACAGGCAAGTCCCCGGTCTCCACGTCGCGAAGGCCCCGGATCAAGCAGGAGCACAGCTTCGGATCCGCAGCTCGCAGGAGCCCCCGGGTCAGACGGTGAGTACGAGCTTTGCTTCACCTTTTCATTTCTTCCCGAGTGTGTCGTCTCAGGACAGGATGCTTGGCAGGATATGTGTGTTGGGCAGGAAGGCTGGCGGAGCCGAGCTACAGTGCGGCCATCGCGGTCGCGAGCTTGGCTCCTCCCCCCAAAAGTATTTTTTGATCAAGTAAAAAAGCGCAAGGTGTACATCCCTCAATGAAGGTTTGTACTTTTGCCAAAAAATTATGACTTTTTTTCCTCTTTAGATGGCACCAGATCAGTTTCTTTGACTGATCTCGGTAGGATTAGAGCGGGGACCTCGCCCTTGCTCACAGTGTTTCGCTTTCTCCCTGTATTTTATCATTGCATCACACCCTTGGATGCTGACATATTAGGCGCACACTTATTTTTCAAAATGAATCACAGAGGCTGCTCGTTGTAGGCAATGAAGTACTGTTTAAGATGGCAGTATTTACTTACCCTCAAGCAGCCATCTTTGTGTGTTTCAGGAAATAAATGTGCATGGTAGTAGATCAAGACGGTCCAAGGCTACCTGGTGCAAATATTATACTTAATTTCTGCTGGCTACCCTCCCATCATCCGACCTTGGCCCCTTTGGGCACACTCGCTTCCGATGACAAGTTGCGGTGTAGCATTTCTGCTGTGGGCACACACGGAACCTCGTCCTCCTTCCAATAAACCATATTCAGACCTGTGGGAACTTCAGGAACCTGATCCCCTACACAACATGGAGTAGCAATTCAGAGAGCGGAGTCGTGACGACTGCTCATCCGGGGTGATTCTCACTTTTTTAACTCTCCAAAAATAATTGGGATAAGCAAGGTTGGACCTGGACAGAAAAAGGGCCTGGTGCAGGGTACCAAAATAAAAGTGGTCCCATTACTGAATCAACCTGTTTTTTTTTTTAAGGGGAGGCAACGTTTGGATATTGGGGCAGTTAGTGCTTTAATTGGGCAAGTATATCCAATACTGAGTACCTGCACTTCATTAATTTAAAAGGGAGAATAGCTGCACTTTCCAGCACTGTTGCAATACATTTAGTGGAAGAGTACCAGCACTTCCCAGCACTGCTGCAGTACATTTAATGGGATGGTACCACCACTTCGCAGCAGCAAATGGATACTCTTGTTAATTAGTATCTGCACTTCCATATTTCCATTTAAAGAAGTAGGGGTAGTGTTTTTCAAGGTAGGAGAAAGTGCATGCATTTGTGCTTGCTGCAGGCAATGCTTGTAGGAATATCAGAGGTATCAACAGTAAAAACCGGCCCACCAGACCTTATGGGACAGTTTTTAATTTGTGTAAATACTTCAAGACTACAACTGCTTTATAAACCTTCTTCCTTTTCCAAATTTGCTTTAGAATGCACCATTTGCCACTTCCTTTTGCTTTTTTTTCTAAATTTTATGCAGGGTTGGGAGAGAACCTCTCCTAAACCCCCGTTGTTGGGCTTGATCGTGATGTAACACTCAACTCCAACTTTTACGCTTCACCATTTTCAAATGTCACCATCCACCACCATCCTTTAAACAACCTGGTAACTCTCATTGGTGGCATGAACTGAGACTCTCCCTTTTTAACCGTATATGGTTCCTTAACAAGCACCCAATCTCCAACACTGAACATGCTTTAAGATTATGTTTCCTGTCAAAATACTCCTTAGAATACTTCTGCAGAGACAAGACTAAGGGCCTGGTTCAGAGTTTGGCGGACGGGTTACTCCACCAGCAAACATGACAGATATCCCGTCTGCCATATTACAAGTGCCATAGGATATAATGGATGTTTGTGACGGAGTAACCCTGTCCGCCAAACTCTAAATCAGGCCTTAGGTAAGCCACCTTGTCACACATTTCACCCTCAATCTTACTAGAAGAAAACTACACTTCAGCTAATCTGAGTACACATTTGCTCTTGTAACTCACTTCTTAATCAAATTGAAGGGAGAAACTCCAGTTTTGCTATGTGCTATGAGGAGTAATGGACTATGCCCACAGCTTCTAAGAAAAACGCAAACATCAGAGCTAGTAGATACAGCACTCCGAAGTCCTTCCTTTAACCCCTTCCACGCTCATGACGAGCCCAGCTCGTCATGTAACATGGGTTTTTTAAAATCTCAGCATACGGCCGTAATTACTATCGCGCCCATGAGGTTAAAAATCCATTCATCCTTTCCGCCAAACCATTTGGGGTGGGACAATACATAGCCACCCGAAGATGACTAATAAGATACAAATCAATAAATTGCTTCATTGTCCACAAGGTTAAGTGTGTCCCATAATCTGTGACTAACAAGGTGGCTGCCCCTTCTATCTGAAATTTATTTTTCAAATGTTTAATCACAGAAGTAGTTTTGGGAGTTGGAGCAACCTCGAAATAAACCCACTTGAGATAGTAATCAACAAGGGCCAGCACATATCTCTTCTCACATGGCACAACTTCAAAGGGACCTGCAAAACCCGGGGCGACCTTTGTCAAAGAACTCTTGAGTAATGCAACAGCATGCAAAGGGGATTCAAAAGTCCTCCAATCATTATCAGATGGAAGACAAGTGACACATCAATTTACCCATTTGACCACCATCCATTGAAGACCATCAATAATACTCCTACAAATTCTTACCAGTACTTCTAATGACCAAATGTCCCTTGTGTGCCAAACCAATCAAGTTAATGTGTATAGAAAGTAGAGGAATACACAAACATTAACAATCGACAATTCCTCAGAAACCTTCACAAAAGATTTAAGCCCAGTGTAGGAAGGTGGATACCTGACTATGGTTGCCCCCAACTTTTTGCCTGGTGTTTTGCTGGTTTTCCGACTTAGTTGACCTGGGGCCCTGCCAATCAGGACCCCAGGCCTACTGCTCTCTCTCTAAAATGGATTCCATGTACCTTAGGTACATTTCCAATTGGTACTGGGCCACCTTATCAGACCCTGTAACTCAGGGCATAGGTGTACCCAGGGCCTACCAGGGGCTGAAGCATGTATTATGCCACCCCTGGATGGCCATCTAAATCTGACACAACTGGCTGCACGACAGCTGGGGCAAGGTAGTGTAATCACCCTTTGCTTTAGATATAGTATACCTATATCTAACCCTAAAAATGGACACACAGATTCCTATCAGTCACTCCTATGGCAGGCCTTGACAATCCTGAAGGCAGAGTGCATGGAATCGTGTGAGATGGTGCTCTGGCATGAGCTGAGCCCGTTTGCAGCTTGCGGAACCAAGTCCTAATAGCTGTTCCATGATAACGCATACCATATACTCTTAAGTGCATTATAATCCTTGCGGTTAAATGCTATCTTTGGTATTGCTTTATCAAAACCTGTCGAGTAAGGTGTCATACGAATTGGAATACTAACCCCTCGCCAATTCTGGCGACGGGGTTAGCATTCCACCCTTCTAGAGGGACACGACATGTATGTAACTGTGAACCCCGGTTAAAGTTAACTCAAGCCTCAGCTCCACAAAATGGATGCTGCCACCACAGACACGAGTCTGACCTCCTGCTGCTGGGAGTCCTTCCAGCGAGGAGAGCTTGGACAAAGGGTTTCCTGTCAGGGGCGGTGCTAGCACCATCCCAGACAGGGTTTTGTGTATCCTGGGTAGGCAGGGCTTTACAGGAAGGTGACTGCAAGTGGCACCCCGGTGCTCACTACGCATCTGCCGGCTAGAACCAGTTCCAGGGGCACACCAGCCCCTGGCCTGGGGAAAGTCCGGCATGGGAGAGGGGTGTAACGACCCCCCTTCCTGGTCCCACCCCTAGGGCAGGACCTAGTCGCATACCCACCCCTTTCTTTAGGATAAAGGCAGGAGCGGGGACCCTTCCAAATTAGATCATCTTTGAATCAAGAAACTACTTTCTACGAAAGGAACTCTCGACTTCTTCTCAAGATTTCTCCCTTGTGGCTAAGGAGTAGTCACCCTGCACCCGCAGGCACCATCTAAGAACTCTACGGTGAGGTTCCGTGACGATTCGAACCCGTGTTTTCGACATCGTCGTAAACCCATAATTTTGGTACCAGTGAACCGTAAATGATCCATATAGTCTATCCTGGTGTTTTCACTATGCTGCGAGCAAGAGTACTCCTGTTATGAGCACATTTCCGGTACACCGATGGCATCCATTTTAGATTATGGCATCCATCTTGTTTTCTTGCCCTCACATAGTCAATGAACATACAGTGACCTCTGATCAATGCATTACACTCAAAGGACACGTAGGCTTTAGCCGGCGATTCACCTTGTCGATGACACGTACACCTTAAGTCAGAAACGCTGTGGCCGCATGACTCGGCAGAAGCTGCCTCCTCTGCCCGAGGCCAGTCCTGCTATACTGGTTCTTGTGTACGTTGGCCTGATCATGATTAGGTGGCCGAAGTCGGTAGCCTTGCCCATTTACGACCCACAAACATCTCTTATCCTGTTTTTCTATCTTCTACACCTGGCTCTGCTCCTTTCCTTCTGGGCCTTTATTAGGGGGAGGTAACGAAATTTACGATGAGGCGGTCCGGCTCTTGAATGAGACGTTGACATGGGATTATGATCGAACAGTGGGAACCTCTCATTGGTAATGTTTGAACAACAGAAATGTGTTGACAATTCCTGTTTGACGCCAAATATTTATTGTTTAGGATACAAAGCTAAAAGAAATGTACTAGCACGTGAAGAATGTTGCCTGCAGCTAAAAACTCTGTATTTAAGGAGCAACTCACTTAGTGCAAATCGAACAGGCGCCTAGAATCTGCCCGTGTGTAGTTTCTGTGACTTCTGTATCCCTGCAGTAATAAACCTTTGGTCTCTGACGCCACCATCGAGAAGCCCGTGTTTCTGTTTATTTGTGCACCGAGACAGGTAGAACTCAGGGGTCTTCGGTGTTGTCCCTGACACCTCTGGACCTTAATTCGGTCCAGAACTCCAATTGGCGCCCATCGTGGGGCGACGTCATTCGGTACCGGTCCAAAAGCCTGAAGAGTCGAGAAGCTTCGTGTGAAGATTCCAGAGGGAGGCGCCCCACTTCATCGATCCCGGTATATCGCAAAAGTGGCCCGACGTTCTCTTCCACGAGGGTTCCCGTTCGGACGGCTGAAGAGGTCCGCTGCCTTGACCGTCGCCCTGTCTTGGACCCGAGGTGCAGACCTTAGTACGGTGAAACGTGGACAGGTTTCTCCTTGGTGACGTCTTCAGTGCCTCAGTTAAGTATTAAGTGGTTGCGAGTTGTTTTTGGTTAAGGATTTATCCTTTTTAGTTCTCTGGTTTGACTTGGTTTTGTAGATTATCACTGGTTGTTCTAGTTACGATAATCTTTGGTTTGGTTTGGGTATCGATACATTCGTTCATTTGGTAGGCCTAAGTTCTAAGTTTGATTGCGCATTTTTGTCTGTGTTTGTTTGTGTTCCGGTTAGTAAAATGGTAAGTCGGAAAAACTGTATGTTTTCATGTTTTGGTTGCAACAAGGATTCCCGGTTGGAGGATTCATGTCTGGTTCCTCCGATTGGAACTCCCCTTTATGAATTATACTGTAAGCATGGTGTGGGTCCCATATCTTATAATGAGGTGTGGGTTCGCTACACGAAGGAAGATGGTGTCCCTAGTTGGCCACTACATGGTAGTTTCGAACCCGAAGTTCTTGATAATTTAGAAGTACAACTGTTTAAGAGGAAAGCCCGGCCGGCAATGTTTGATTCTTTCCGTTTTTGGCGAAAAGAATCTAAACAAAGAGAGATTAAGAAATTGAAGAAAGAGCAGAAAGAGCAAGAATTGACCTTAACTCAGGCTGCTGAGCAGCTGCAACTTGATAAAACTGAGAAAGCGATAGAAATAGCTGATAGAGAACGTAATTTGGCGATCGACAAGTGCTATCCTGCCTTGCCATCGAGTACTGTTAAGTCAGTAGAGGACCCTGAAAAGGATCCCCTGTTGTCTTATCTGTTGAGGTCACCTCCACCGTATGCACAGGGTGCTACAGCTCCACCTTTGCCAAATGTTTTGTTACCGGCTGCTGTCCAGCCTGGTATACCTGCCCCTGTTCCTTTGAATCCAGCTCCTGTACTTCCTGTAATTAACAATATTCCTCCGGCACCCCCTCTTCCAGGGTTGCCCGCTCCTTTGCCTCTGCCTGCTCCGCCTATACCTGTTGCTTCACAAGCTACTTTGCCTGCTACCCCTACTCTTGCTGTTTCATCTGTTCCAACTACTACTCTACTCAAATCTTCTGCAAGCTATATGACTCCACTTTCTGTTCGTAGAAGAATTACTGAATCTGTCACTAATATTCTATCTCCCTTTTACAAAACTCTAATTATGAGGCCTGCCTCTGAATCTACTCAGAGACGTAGTCAGCTCCCTAGTACTGAAGAACGTGGAATATTAGATTCCACAGCCCTTAGATGGATTTCGAAAGTTGGAAGGTATGATGTACGAGATGTATTAGATACATTCATGCAATGGAATGAACCGACCCAGCGCTATGTGTTCGATGTAATGTGCTCCCTTTTGCGTGAGGATTGGGAGGAGGACGATTCTGAATCAGTTCCGGATGAGATAATTCACGTTCAGCAAAAATTTGCTGCAGGTATGATAGTAGGCCAGGATGTAAAAGAAGCGATGGAACTGATTCTAAGTTATAGGGCTGATTCCTCTCTCCGTTCACCAAGGGACCTAGAGAAACGTAGCGCAAAACAAGGTCGTCAATATCCTATGAGAGAGGTTCCGCCAATATGGCGCGAAGCTATCCAAGCTGATGCGGTCCATGGTATTGCAGCCGCTCCAGCCCAATTCCAGAGAGTGTGGATACACATTCCGTGGAAACGAGCTGAAGTGTTAGCAGTAAAACAGGCCTTGCCAGATCCGCGTAAAAATCCAGCCGGATATTATAAAGAGCTGACTCAGACGGTTCAGGCTTGCGTAATGAATTTAGCAGACATCGACATGCTATTTGGCAATGTGGTGCCGCAACCTATTTGGGCTAAAATTTGTAATGAAAATCATCCAGTTGCCCTAGGTGGTGATTGGCCAGCTATCATAGCGGCAGATGGACAACAGATTGGTGGTTCTAAACCCGAACCCCTAATTGCTAATTTACCTGGTAGGATAATTGATCTAATGAAAACATTGATGCCAGCATTGCGTGTAAATTGGGACAAATTGTCCGCATGCAAGCAAAAGAAAGACGAAAGCGTATCCGACGTCTTCACTAGATTTGAAGAAACTTTTGTAGATCATAGTGGTCAGGATATGAGCACGGAGGGAGGACAGAGATTATTTGTTGATAAGTTTGTGCACAACTTGTTACCAGACCTTAGTAATAAATTAAGAGATTCTGAAAGTGCGTGGGCTGTCTCTACGACTGCTCAAATACTTGCGACTGCTCAGTACTACGAAAATAGGGATAAAGAAGAGAAAGAAAAATCAGAAAAGAAAACGAAAGATTTAAAAACTAAAGTCCTTCTGCAACAGGCATATCCACCTCACTCGAATCAGACTAATTCGCAGCAAGGGCCATATCAGAGGACCGATTACAGCTCCCAAAGACCGCAGTACCAATGGAATCAGTGTGCGTACTGCAAAAAGGAAGGTCATTATAAAAATGAGTGTCCAGTTCTAGCACAGAATGCGCAAAATAATGGTGTTCCAGCTCAGAGAGGTCGTGGTGGTTATATGCAAACTTCTAGAGGCTGAGGACGAGGCAATATGCCTCTGCAGACTAGTGATCGACCTTCTAATTATTTCGATCAGCGAAACGGACAATCTGCACAGCCTGGTAGATCTCAACAGTACCATGTTGAAGACTACTGTGAGGCCAGCGAAGAAATTCAACAAAATGAATACTAGGACAGCCATGGACAAAGAGAGGGAGTAGTATCAGTTCCAGTAGATCAGAGTGGGCCCTATGTCGCAGTAGCTACATCAGGTGTGGTCGAACCGTTTCTGTTGGATACTGGTGCAGCGAAAAGTTCTATCATGCATGCGAAACTCCCTGGCGCACCTTTGTCAGGCTTAACAAACGTTTCAGTAGGATTTTCAGGCGCCCATGTTTACAACCCTGTTTCTGGTCCTTTGTCTATTTCTGTTGGGCCTTGTCAATTGAAAGCACCCTTGATTTTGACGACCGGTTGCAATGAAAATCTGCTTGGTTTAGACCTGTTAAAACGCCTGTTTGCGACACTGTACTGTTCTCCTTCAGGAGTACGGCTTACGTTGGGTAAGAGAGTCATCTCCCCGATGTACTTGTCAATGGATGCGCTTCCACTGGAGCTGCGTTCTCTCCCTAATACTCTTTGGGCGACTGGTCCTAACGATGTAAGTCTTTTGGAAATTCCTCCTTATGTAATAACTTTGAAAGCAAATGTCAAATTCCCACGAATCCCACAATACAGGATTTCTAGTGAAGGCGAGCGTGCACTTTTATTGATAGTGCAAGATTTGATTGAAAAAGATGTAATAGAAGAAACTAGAGGAAATGTCTGTAACAGTCCTGTCTTGCCGATCTTGAAACGCACTGATCCTTCAAAACCTCCAGTGTACAGATTTGTAATTGACCTTAGAGAGGTTAACAAAATCGTAGTTCCACAGTTTCCTGTGGTTCCAGACATTACGGCATTGTTGACGCTGATTCCTGCCACAGCTACATGGTTTTCAGTGGTCGACTTGAAAAATGCCTTTTTCAGCATTCCAATAGCCGAAGAAAGCAGAGATATTTTCGGCTTCTCTCTAGGAGGTCGGAGTTTCAGGTTTAAACGTGCTCGACAAGGTTATTGTGAGAGCCCATCCATTTACAGTCAGGCATTAAAAAGTCAATTAGATTCTTTTGTACTTCCTTCTGGTTCTGCTTTTGTGCAATACGTGGATGACCTTCTAGTGGCTGCTGACGACAAGGAAACTTGCAAAACAGCTACAATTTCCCTACTGCATCATTTGTCGGATTTACATCATAAGGTGTCACCTTCCAAACTGCAATATTGTTGCCAAGAAGTGACCTACTTAGGTCATCCCTTGTCAAAGGAGGGAAGAAGGTTGACCCCAGAGAGAATAAAAGCAATTACGCAGATGAATGTTCCTAGCACACAGAGAGAAGTGCGCGCGTTTTTAGGAATTACTTCATACTGCAGACAATGGATCCCAAATTTTTCTCTCTTAGCAAAACCATTGGTGGCCCTGACTGGAAAAGGTGTTCCGAGTCCGGTGCCATGGTCTGACGAATGCCAGCAGAGCTTTTCTGAGTTACGAAATGCACTGTGTTCAGCTCCGGTGTTGGGTACACCTGACTACAGTAAACCATTTACACTCTATGTTCACGAGAGAGAAGGTTGTGCATTGAGTGTTTTGACGCAACGATTTGGTGATAAACAACGCCCTTGTGCGTATTTTTCATCAACATTAGACCCGGTAGCCAGAGCGTTGCCAAGTTGCTTAAGAGCTACAGCAGCAGCTGCAGTGTCCATTCGACAATCAGCTGGTTTGGTCATGAACAATATGCTGGTAGTCATGGTTCCACATGCCGTGGACACACTCATGAACCGAACGAAGACTCAGCACCTCACCAGTGCTAGATTATCAGGCTACGAGCTGACACTGCTAGCGAGTCATATTCAGATTAAAAGATGCAATGTATTGAATCCAGCAACACTGTTGCCGACTAGTCAGGAGTCGAGTGATTCTGAACCACATGACTGTTGTTTTAGAACCGAGGAGGAGACAAAAGGACGGATTGATCTTAAGGATACTCCGTTATCAGACCCAGATGGCACGTTATATGTTGACGGGTCTTGTTTTAAATTGGAAAATGGTGATGTGACAGCTGCTTATGCAGTAACGACTTTGAGTACGATTGTGGAGACTGCAAGAGTGAGTCAGAATTCTGCCCAAGCTGCAGAATTAATTGCATTGACTAGAGCATGTGTTTTAGCAGAGGGAAAGAGAGTGAATGTATTCACAGATAGTCAGTACGCGTTCGGCGTAGCGCATAGTTTTGGTCGACTGTGGAAGGAAAGAGGTTTTATTACGTCCCATGGGACTAAAATCCAGCATGGTCAGCTAGTCAATGACTTGTTGGAATCTCTAACCTTACCGATGGAAGTTGCGATTGTGAAGTGCAGTGCTCACCGAGCAGTTACGGATGATGTTGGTCGTGGAAATGCTTTTGCTGATGAAACAGCTAAACAGACAGCTAGGAATACGATGAGTAGAATGTATGTTGCGACGTCTGCGAGATGGGTTGCAGAATCGGGAATGTGTGAGGACACAGTGGAAAGTGTGAAAGAAATTCAGAAAGAAGCGACGGAAGAGGAAAAGCTTGCATGGAAAGAGAAAACGGGTAAATTGGACTCGAGTGGATGTTGGATTAACTTGTCGGAACACCAGCGTTGGATGCTGCCTGATGCGTATGTGCTTGCGGTAGTAACGATGGCGCACGGAGCAGCGCACATCAGTTCTAAAGGAATTTGTAAGATGTTGGCCCCAGTCTGGAATAATGATGGAATCAGTAAGTGTGCAGAGAGAGTGGTGAGAAACTGTATGATTTGCCTGATGCATAATCCTGGTAAGGGAACCCCCACGCCCGCTGGACATTTTTCTCCTCCTTCTTGCCCCTTTGAAGTGATTCAGTTGGATTTCATCCACATGGACCGATGTAATAACCTTAAATACGTCCTAGTGGTAGTCTGTGCTTTTTCAAGATGGATTGAAGCATATCCGCTGAAGGATAACACTGCCCTGTCCACTGCTAAAATCCTCCTAAAGGAATATTTCCCAAGATATGGAATGCCTCGGATTGTATGGTCAGATAACGGAAGTGAGTTCGTAGGGAAAGTTATGAAGAGTGTGTGTGCCGGTTTGAAGATCAAGCAAACATTTCACAGTGCAAACCATCCTCAGTCAGCAGGTTTAGTTGAAGGATACAATGGTAACCTTAAACTAAAACTCGCCAAGATCCAAGCTTCCACGGGTTTGTCCTGGCCAGATGCACTACCGCTGGCCTTGTTATCCACCAGAGCGACCGTGCACTCTCGAGTAGGGCTTAGCCCATATGAGATTGTGTTCGGTCGTCCTGCAAATGTCTGGGGAGTGCCAAGACCTCGAGAGTTCAAACAGTTAGAATATCCAATGTTAATCGATTACCTTTTTGACTTGACTGCTAAATTGAGTCTCATTCACCAACAGGTTTTCGATGCATTGCCAAAGCCTCCGGAAAGTCCAGGTCACCAGCTGAAACCTGGAGATTACGTCGTTATCAGAAATTTTGGAAGGACCAGGAATCTACAACCAAAGTTTGTGGGCCCCTTCCAAGTGATCTTGGCAACGAGGACTGCTGTACGTGTGGCTGGCAGAAAGAATTGGGTCCACACTTCACACACAAAGCGTGTACCCCTACCACTCCCTTATGACAACTGGGTTAGACAAGGAATTGGTACTTCTGATACAGAACCTGTCCCAAAATACATTCCCTTCAGTGATGCAGAACTAACTACTGATTCACCGAATTCTGTTTTTCCTCTTAAAGCTGCTTCTTTGATCACTGACCAGATCACTGCATCGAACGAACATTTGTCATCTGCGAATTCGAACATTGTTGCCCCTGATGAAAACAGACTATTCCCGGATCAAACAACGCCAGGAAAATTGAGATACAACCTGCGCTCTCATACCAAGGACAAATAAAGCAGGAAACTGCCTATTTTTCATATCTTGATCCGTTACATTGCCTCCAGCCAGGAAGTTTGCTGAATATTTTGTATTTCCCTGTATATTCTATTGTTTCAATAACTTGCCGTCTGGGTCGCCGTAGGGTCGTGGCTTTGTGCCTAGTTGAATCTGCGGGGGCCAGACACAAGGTCGGTCTTTCTGTTAGTTCTGGGAACTCCCAGGGCTGATAGAGGCATTTTCAACTACGTACATATCATCAGTGGTCGCGAGCGGTTGTAGAAGATGGAGCTTCCTGAGCTGCACCGAGAGAATGTAATTTATGTTCGCAGAAATAGACTATACAAAATTCTACATAACAAATGTTTTCTGATGCAATGTGCAATTACGTTTTTGATTATTTTAATAACATTGGTGGGTGGAATTGTCTTTGGTATACATTTAATCTTTTCACCGATCACAACTACAGTACCTCCCCATGTTCTTGTTTCTCCTACTATTGCTTCTTTTCATTCATTTCATTCGTTTCCTGAACATGAGCAAGCTCGACGCTCAGAATTTATAAATAACACTTTTGTACAACTCTTGCATCAACACCAACTGGTAGTTAACACAACAGACTGTTGGGTGTGCGGTTTGATACCACACACTATGGATAAAGGCATTCCCTACCTGGTCTTGTCTTTTAGCTATAATGGATCATGTCGGGCCTTCCAGACTGTATTTGTCTATGCCCTCGAAACCTATCCCCCGCGTCCTCCACGTTCCACTAAATATAACTCCGCTAACAAAGCCTTGTTAAAGGGAATAACTGACATGATTAAAGACGTCAATAATTCCCCATTCATCCCTAAAGACGAGCTTCGAGTTTATTTGAGTTGGAATGCTACGGAGTATAGCATTAGTTTGGGTGAAAATAAACGTAAGACCTCCACTCCAGTTTGGGTCGTACCCCACCGAGGTCAATTCTGCTTGCAAGGTAATGGGAGAAATCCAAGAGCTCGGCTGGGGAAGAGTGATTGTGTTGAAACTTACGTATATCCATCGAACTCTTCCCCTGCCTTCCTCACTGCTAAGGGTACCTACTTTATCTGTCGAGACAGAGCATATACATGGTTGCCTGCCGACTTTTCAGGTTCATGTTATATTGCTCGATTGTTGCCTCCGACATACACAGCTGCCTCAAATTATCACAAAACCAGAATAGTAAGAGGTGTTTTCAGCAAGGAAGACACCGCTGGTCAGGAAGCCGGAGACTTCTTCAAAGGTTTCCTTCCGTTCTGGGGGCCTATGGCCAATAGTAGAAATCTACGTCAGCTAACACGGGTAGTTGAATCTACTATTACAGAAACTGCTGGTGCCCTTAGTAACTTAACAGCTGAGCTTCAGGCGGATCGTCTCATGACATTACAGAACCGTATGGTTCTAGATGTAATACTTGCAGATCGAGGTGGGGTATGCAGAATGATCCAATCGAGTTGCTGTGTTTATATTCCCAATAATGCTCCGACAGTGTATGAAGCGATCTCAAAGCTACACAAGATTTCTGACTCTATTCATGTAGACAAGGGAAACTGGTCATTAATGGAATGGTTCGGGACTCTATTATCAGCGTGGGGATGGAAGGTTCTAATGGTCATTGGTATTATCTTAGTGTTCCTATTCTCGTGCTGTCTTATTATCCAGTGTGGCCCTGCCTTGTGTAGCCTTTGTGCTGCAACTTGCTTAAGGAAACCGCCTGTGTTGGGAGACAAAGTACGAGATAGAATAATGCTACAGCAACATATCACTGACCTAATGAACATCAAGATTGACTCTGACATAGAGTGAATAATTGCCTATGTTAGGGCAAAAGGAGGGTCTGAGGTTCCGTGACGATTCGAACCCGTGTTTTCGACATCGTCGTAAACCCATAATTTTGGTACCAGTGAACCGTAAATGATCCATTTAGTCTATCCTGGTGTTTTCACTATGCTGCGAGCAAGAGTACTCCTGTTATGAGCACATTTCCGGTACACCGATGGCATCCATTTTAGATTATGGCATCCATCTTGTTTTCTTGCCCTCACATAGTCAATGGCCATACAGTGACCTCTGATCAATGCATTACACTCAAAGGACACGTAGGCTTTAGCCGGCGATTCACCTTGTCGATGACACGTACACCTTAAGTCAGAAACGCTGTGGCCGCATGACTCGGCAGAAGCTGCCTCCTCTGCCCGAGGCCAGTCCTGCTATACTGGTTCTTGTGTACGTTGGCCTGATCATGATTAGGTGGCCGAAGTCGGTAGCCTTGCCCATTTACGACCCACAAACATCTCTTATCCTGTTTTTCTATCTTCTACACCTGGCTCTGCTCCTTACCTTCTGGGCCTTTATTAGGGGGAGGTAACGAAATTTACGATGAGGCGGTCCGGCACTTGAATGAGAAGTTGACATGGGATTATGATCGAACAGTGGGAACCTCTCATTCGTAATGTTTGAACATCAGAAATGTGTTGACAATTCCTGTTTGACGCCAAATATTTATTGTTTAGGATACAAAGCTTAAAGAAATGTACTAGCATGTGAAGAATGTTGCCTGCAGCTAAAAACTCTGTATTTAAGGAGCAACTCACTTAGTGCAAATCGAACAGGCTCCTAGAATCTGCCCGTGTGTAGTTTCTGTGACTTCTGTATCCCTGCAGTAATAAACCTTTGGTCTCTGACGCCACCATCGAGAAGCCCGTGTTTCTGTTTATTTGTGCACCGAGACAGGTAGAACTCAAGGGTCTTCGGGTGTTGTCCCTGACACCTCTAGGCCTTAATTCGGTCCAGAACTCCAACGGTTTGCTGCACGTCCTTCCTCAGGAATCCGACTGACCAGCTCGACGAGACCCAGCTTCCCTGGCACCTCTGACCTCTACCTACCTCTACAGCGAAGCTGAGAACCGTAGGTGCGACGAGACCTCGAGGGACCGGCCATCATCAGAACTGCACGACTTCTATCCAGCACGACCGCCGAGGGATCCTCTGGTGAGTGCTTTGGGGTCCGAGAAGCCCCGACCCTGAGCAGCTCCAGCACTGAAGTCCAGCCCCCCAGCATCTCCACGATCTGCGTGGGGCCCTTCTGCTTTTTGGCTGCTCACCGCGTTGTCTGGCTACTAGCCCGCTGGCTTGTGGCCTTCCCGACGACGATCAACGACGACAACACTGCTGGTCTGGTTGCTCCAGACTGGCCCTTGCTCCCTTCCAAAAGAGGAGCACCCGGACCCTCCTGGTCCACTCCAGACGCCATTTTAGGTCCACCGCGTGGGCTTGAGTTTGCCAAGACTTGTTGCCCCAATCCTGGGTCCAGCGACGTCGACAGCATCAACCATCGTGGGACAGCTCGCACGTCCATCCTGGTCGCCGACAACACCTCCTGGTCCGTGAGACTGCAGAGCCCAGCATCGCCCACTCACCTGGTCGAGGTGACTTCGCCCGGTGCCATCCTGGTGCCCACACAATCACTGGCTAGTGATTAAGAACTTGGTCCCCTCTGCTTTCAGGTGTCATCCATCTTCGATCCAGGCTTGGGTCACTCAAACAATCTTCACTGGTCGCCTGCCAGCAACTTCTTTCTTCAGGCTCCTGGTTCGTCAACGAGGATTCCCGACGTCTTTTCAGACCTATGCAGGTGCAGCCCCTGGGCTAGGTAACTTCGGCATTTCGGTGCCCCAGCATAGCCTCACTATCCAAGGGTCTAGATCCACTTTCGTTTTCAACCTACCTAGTCGGGTTCGCCCGAGAACACTAACTTTTGCTTTTACTAGCCTCCATAGACTTTGTCCCGCATCCCGCGTGAGAGTGCATACTCTGCACCCGAGTCCCCTAGGCCTCCTACTAGTAATCTGAAGGTTCAGTAACGTAGTCCTAGCGATTCCAAAGCCTATTAGTCAAGTACTTACCTGCTAGTAATTTCGCATTCCACTTTCATAGTATATGGTTTTTCGTGCCCCTCGGGCATTTGTGTAAATTGTGCAACTTAAAGTATTTTCGTAAGAGTTTTGTTGTGTGCTTAGTACCCTGTCCTCATAAAGAGTACAGGGCTGTTGTGATCTAAATAAATACACTGTTTATTTTCATAACACTTGTGTGGTGTCCTTTCACTTGGTGTTCAAGGGGTATGTGATGGTATAACAGCGGGCTTAACACGCCCTCTAGAGTTTAGCCCGAAGACTGCTCGTATCCATGCTACTAGGATAGCTGGTCTATAAGGTTGACTTACAACCAATCACCATAAGGGTTGTTTGGACTGATACAAAGTGCTCACTAGAATAGTGAACATTATATATCAGGCCAACTTCTCACATTGGTGAGCAGCGGTTGGGATTTGAGCTTGCTGTTGTTTTACCACACGTATCCTAAGAATATCTTGTGAAAGATCACATAAGTACTCCAGGTACATATAACTTAGCTTAGAATACTCTGAGTTCTACTGAACCAGCTGTTGTAGCTCCTCAAGGCTTAGCACACCTTGGCTACAACTCTTAGCAAGGGATCAGTAGGCAAATAAATAGTGTAGGTAGGTGCATCACTTACACCACACTAGAAACAGCATGTCAGACAAAGGAGGAAACTCTGAGTCTCCCCTTGTGTCAGTGGACCCTCCACAGGTCACTTCCAGATTTGCTGCTCTTAGCTTCCAGGAGATGAGACAAGTGTGTACCTCCAGGAAGCTAAAACAGGGTTCTAACCCTACAATCCCATTCCTGATTGGTCTCTTAGAGACTTATGATGCCAGGAGGGCTGGTAACCCAGACCCTTCTAATCCAGATGGGACCATGCCTCCCCTAGAGGGAACCTTAGGTGACCCTACCTTATCCATCTCTCTGCAGAAGGTGAAGAGGAGGATGAGGATCTAGAGCCATCTGAGGACGAGGCAGACAAAGGCCAAGAAGTAGTTAGCCAGCTAACTAGGGTCAACTTAAGCAGGCATGTGAATGGTACTAGGAGACCCCTGGGGCCCCTCTCAGGCCAGCTTAACATTGGGAATGGACGAGTCAGGTCTCTATCCAGAGGCTCTAACAGATCCATTCGAACCAATGGCTCTCAGGCCTCTTCTCACAGAGGGATGACATCCCCTCAGAGGAGAGTATATGAAGCCAAAGTAAGGGAAGTCAATCTGAGGATTGAAAGGGAAGAACTTGCCCTGGCCAAAGAGAGACTTGCCTTTGCTAGAGAGCAAGAATTGAGTGGGACAAACCCCACTGGTGGCAGCATTCTCCCAAGAGAAAAAGACAGGAGTTTAGACACTAGACACCTGAGTAAGATAGTGCCCCCCTTTAAACAAGGGGATGACATCCACAAATGGATGACTGCTTTGGAGAGGGCCTGCACTGTACAGTGTGTCCCCCAGAGTCAGTGGGCAGCTATCTTGTGGCTCTCCTTTGAAGGCAAAGGTAGAGATAAGCTCCTCACTACTAGAGCTGAGGATGCTAACAATTACCAAGTCCTGGAAAATACACTGGTTGATGGGTTTGGTTTAACCACTGAATAGTACAGGTTGATGTTCAGAGATACCCAGAAAACTCAGTCTCGGGATTGGACTGACTTTGTTGATTGTGCCACTAAGGCTTTTGAAGGCTGGCTACTGGGAAGTAAGGTTACTGATTTTAAAGGATTGTACAATCTAATTATGAGGGAGCAAATCTTAAGTAATTGTCAGAACCAGTTATTACACCAGCACCTGGTAGACTCTGATCTGACCTCTCCACAAGAATTGGGTAAGAGGGCAGACAAATGGGTCAGAACCAGGGTCAGGCCTAAGAACCAGGGTGGTGACCAAAAGAAGGAATCAACCAAGCCTCAAGAGAAGGGTGGGAATAAATCTTCTGATCAAACCACAGGGCCCCAAAATTCCTCTGAAAAGGGTGGGTCCCAAACTTCTCCCAAAACCCAAAAGAAACCTTATTGTCATACCTGCAAACAGGTAGGCCACTATAAAAGTGACAGCAGTTGTCCCAAGGCCAACAACAATAAGGAGAACATACCCCCAGGTAATACTCCCAGACCTTCTGTTACCACTAGTGGTAATCACCCAGGTGGTGGGAGTGCCCCCAAGAATGTGGTGGGCATTACTTTGGGAAACCAGGTGGACTATGGCCTAGCCAGGTCCCCTAACAACACTCTTGTCTGTGAGACTGGCATGGGGTTTGCCAACTTCACTACTGGTTCCCACATTTTGGGAAAGTATAGGCAAGAGCCCTTTATCAATGGTCAGAAAGTTGAGGCATACAGAGACACAGGGGCCAGCATCACCATGGTGATTGACCATCTGGTCCCCTCTGCTCAACTGACCCCTGGTTTTCTTTATCAGGTGACAGACGTTCATGGAGTGAAAAGAAGACATCCCATGGCAGTAGTCGAGCTCAGTTGGGGTAATGTCACAGGGCCCATGAGAGTGGCAGTGACAGATAACCTACCTGTAGATTGCTTACTGGGGAATGACCTGGAACTCTCAGCATGGGCTGAGGTAGAGCAAGAAACTCACTCCAGGATGATAGGCCTACCCAGAAAGGTTAGTGGGGCAGTAATAGCTACAGCCCCAGTCCAAGCACCAGTCCTCCCTGAAAAGGTTGGAAGAGCAGTGGTAGCCACTGCCCAGGCTCAGACAGACTTTCCTGAACAGGATAGGAGGGCGGTGACAGTCACAGCCCAAACACAGACTGAGTGCCCTCCTGAAAAGGTTGGCAAGGTTGAAATGGTCTCAGCCTCTACTCAGACAGATAGTGGGGTTGTGAAGCCTGAAACAATGGATCACTCCACCCAAACAGAGAGCATTGAGGAGGAAGAAAAGTCTTCCCCTCCCAGACACTAGGTGAGAGCCAGCCTCCTCAGGGAACTGACTCTACCCCTGGTGAAGGAACTGCCCCAGAGGTAGTCAGGCCTAGCCTGGCAGAGCCCCTGATGACAGTGGACCCTTCCCAGGTGGGACCCAGTCTGGAGCAGGTAACCTGCCCCTCTCTACCCTGCCTCCATCAGCCCAGGGCTGCAGTGGTCAGGAAGGCCAGTGGTGGACCCAAAGGGGCCCCCTGTCCAAAAATCCCCAATCAGCAGATTAGGATCACTGAAGCTAGTAGTCCTAGCCAAGTGAAAATAAAACAAACTTCTGAGGGATCCCCCTTAAACTTAGTAAGGGAACTCCCACAGCTGGACACTGCTGGGCACAGCCAAACCTGGGGCCTAAAAACCCCAAACCTGACCTGTCCCTCCAGTAAGCCAAACAGAGGGACTCAGCCTCCAGCTTTAGGTAGCCAGAGGTTGACCCTGAGAGCTCATAGCAACTCAGTACTGGAAAGAAAGGCACATATGGTGGATAGTGATTGGAGGAAGTTGAGCCCAACAGTAGTGGAGTCTCACTTCAGTACTCCATTCCCACACCAGCCTTTTACTTTGCCAAAGCACACCACAGGTAGTGATTCCCCATGGTGGAGACCCTCAGATACCCTTAGGGTGAGGGGTTGCTTAGTGGACCATGATTCAAGGGGGTAACCATGCCAGTGCATGTACCACCTCATATGGCCACTCAGGCAATATAGGCTTACCTGGTCAAGGATAGCCTTATCTCCTTTCGTTTGGGGGGGGGGGGGGGTTGTGTAGGAAGGTGGATTCCTGACTATGGTTGCCCCCAACTTTTTGCCTGGTGTTTTGCTGGTTTTCCGACTTAGTTGACCTGGGGCCCTGCCAATCAGGACCCCAGGCCTACTGCTCTCTCTCTAAAATGGATTCCATGTACCTTAGGTACATTTCCAATTGGTACTGGGCCACCTTATCAGACCCTGTAACTCAGGGCATAGGTGTACCCAGGGCCTACCAGGGGCTGAAGCATGTATTATGCCACCCCTGGATAGCCATCTAAATCTGACACAACTGGCTGCACGACAGCTAGGGCAAGGTGGTGTAATCACCCTTTGCTTTAGATATAGTATACCTATATCTAACCCTAAAAATGGACACACAGATTCCTATCAGTCACTCCTATGGCAGGCCTTGACAATCCTGAAGGCAGAGTGCATGGAATCGTGTGAGATGGTGCTCTGGCATGAGCTGAGCCCGTTTGCAGCTTGCGGAACCAAGTCCTAATAGCTGTTCCATGATAACACATACCATATACTCTTAAGTGCATTATAATCCTCGCGGATAAATGGTCTCTTTGGTATTGCTTTATCAAAACATGTCGAGTAAGGTGTCATACGAATTGGAATACTAACCCCTCGCCAATTCTGGTGACGGGGTTAGCATTCCACCCTTCTAGAGGGACACGACATGTATGTAACTGTGAACCCCGGTTAAAGTTAACTCAAGCCTCAGCTCCACAAAATGGATGCTGCCACCACAGACACGAGTCTGACCTCCTGCTGCTGGGAGTCCTTCCAGCGAGGAGAGCTTGGACAAAGGGTTTCCTGTCAGGGGCGGTGCTAGCACCATCCCAGACAGGGTTTTGTGTATCCTGGGTAGGCAGGGCTTTACAGGAAGGTGACTGCAAGTGGCACCCCGGTGCTCACTACGCATATGCCGGCTAGAACCAGTTCCAGGGGCACACCAGCCCCTGGCCTGGGGAAAGTCCGGCATGGGAGAGGGGTGTAACCACCCCCCTTCCTGGTCCCACCCCTAGGGCAGGACCTAGTCGCGTACCCACCCCTTTCTTTAGGATAAAGGCAGGAGCGGGGACCCTTCCAAATTAGATCATCTTTGAATCAAAAAACTACTTTCTACGAAAGGAACTCTCGACTTCTTCTCAAGATTTTTCCCTTGTGGCTAAGGAGTAGTCACCCTGCACCCGCAGGCACCATCTAAGAACTCTACGGTTTGCTGCACGTCCTTCCTCAGGAATCCGACTGGCCAGCTCGACGAGACCCGGCTTCCCTGGCACCACTGACCTCTACCTACCTCTACAGCTAAGCTGAGAACCGTAGGTGCGACGAGACCTCGAGGGACCGGCCATCATCAGAACTGCACGACTTCTATCCAGCACGACCGCTGAGGGATCCTCTGGTGAGTGCTTTGGGGTCCGAGAAGCCCCGACCCTGAGCAGCTCCAGCACCGAAGTCCAGCCCCCCAGCATCTCCACGATCTGCGTGGGGCCCTTCTGCTTTTTGGCTGCTCACCGCGTTGTCTGGCTACTAGCCCGCTGGCTTGTGGCCTTCCCGACGACGATCAACGACGACAACACTGCTGGTCTGGTTGCTCCAGACTGGCCCTTGCTCCCTTCCAAAAGAGGAGCACCCCGGACCCTCCTGGTCCACTCCAGACGCCATTTTAGGTCCACCGCGTGGGCTTGAATTTGCCAAGACTTGTTGCCCCAATCCTGGGTCCAGCGACGTCGACAGCATCAACCATCGTGGGACAGCTCGCACCTCCATCCTGGTCGCCGACAACGCCTCCTGGTCCGTGAGACTGCAGAGCCCAGCGTCGCCCACTCACCTGGTCGAGGTGACTTCGCCCGGTGCCATCCTGGTGCCCACACAATCACTGGCTAGTGATTAAGAACTTGGTCCCCTCTGCTTTCAGGTGTCATCCATCTTCGATCCAGGCTTGGGTCACTCGAACAATCTTCACTGGTCGCCTGCCAGCAACTTCTTTCTTCAGGCTCCTGGTTCGTCAACGAGGATTCCCGACGTCTTTTCAGACCTATGCAGGTGCAGCCCCTGGGCTAGGTAACTTCGGCATTTCGGTGCCCCAGCATAGCCTCACTATCCAAGGGTCCAGATCCACTTTCGTTTTCAACCTACCTAGTCGGGTTCGCCCGAGAACACTAACTTTTGCTTTTACTAGCCTCCATAGACTTTGTCCCGCATCCCGCGTGAGAGTGCACACTCTGCACCCGAGTCCCCTAGGCCTCCTACTAGTAATCTGAAGGTTCAGTAACGTAGTCCTAGCGATTCCAAAGCCTATTAGTCGAGTACTTACCTGCTAGTAATTTCGCATTCCACTTTCATAGTATATGGTTTTTCGTTTCCCCCAGGCATTTGTGTAAATTGTGCAACTTAAAGTATTTTCGTAAGAGTTTTGTTGTGTGCTTAGTACCCTGTCCTCATAAAGAGTACAGGGCTGTTGTGATCTAAATAAATACACTGTTTATTTTCATAACACTTGTGTGGTGTCCTTTCACTTGGTGTTCAAGGGATATGTGATGGTATAACAGCTGGCTTAACACGCCCTCTAGAGTTTAGCCCGAAGACTGCTCGTATCCATGCTACTAGGATAGCTGGTCTATAAGGTTGACTTACAACCAATCACCATAAGGGTTGTTTGGACTGATACAAAGTGCTCACTAGAATAGTGAACATTATATATCAGGCCAACTTCTCACACCCAGCATCCGAATTCCTTTCTTTGAGCCAACCATTATTTACAAACCCTAAAACTTTATTTAAATCAATACCTGATTCCATAGCTTTCAGTCACTCAGTTTTAGAAACCAGACCCTTGTCCTCCAACATATCATCCTAAAAAGCCACCACACACTCAACATCCTACTCTCCACCTGCTGCATTATCTAAAAACAAAGGCATGGGTGGAAAATCAAATTGCCCTACTACTCTTACCTTCTGGAATGTACTTAATGGTGAACAGCAACTCCTTAAGAGGTGCTAACAATGTGACCAATCTCGAAGAGGCCTTGCCAGTGCCACTGCCATCTAACATGTAAATCAAAGGTTTGTGGCCAGTAAAGATCTCTAATTATGTGCACCGCAAACAGGTTTAGAATTTCTTCACAGTCCAGCAGCATGCTATGGCTTCACGTTCAATAGTACTGTAATTAGTGTCAGACAATTTTAAACAATAAAAGAATGCCACAGTCTGCTCTTTGCTATTCACTTATTGGGAAAGGACCACACCCAAACCTATTTGCTGCATCTACTGTTACAAAACACTTTTTCCCTAAATCAAATAAAGCAAAGCCAGGAGCAGGACTGCTCAATGGTTTAATCTTGCTATGTATAATTTGTAGAAATATTCCAGTCAACTGTGACACCCTTTTTAAGTAAATTACATAAATATTGGACTATGTAAGCATAGCTCTCAATTAATCTAGAATCATACTCCCTAAGCCCTAGAAAAGATCAGCGAGTATATTCATCTTTGTTAGGAAATTAATGCTGAATGGCTTGTACTAAAGAAAATGTGGATTTGATCCCTTCAGCTGTGATGTTATGACCTAGGTAATCAGGTTCCTGTATCGCAAATGTGCATTTATCACTTCTTAGAGTAATCCCCAAATACTAGAACATTTGCAGCATTCTCTCTAAGATCACATTGTGTTTCTCAACATTCTAAGCAAACAATTAAATAATCTCTGAAGGTTTGTACCCCATATACACCTTCCAGAATAATGCCTATGAATCTCTGAAACATACTGGCAGAGATTGCTAGGGCGAAAAGTAGATGGAAAACCCCAAAGGCACCAAATGATGTCATAAAAGTAGTCACATTCTGGGACTCCTCTGCTAAGGTAATCTAGTGATAGGTTGATCATAAATCAATGAGGGAAAACAATCTGGATTGACGCCAGTTGCCTAGAAGTTCCTGCACCTTAGACAGGGGATGGCAATCAATGACAATGTTTTTATGAAGGGTGCGAACATTCACACATACACAAATCTCCCTCGACTTCTTTCGCACAATGACAATAGTGCTTAGCCACTCTGATGAATCAGTTGCACAAATAATTGCCTCAGATGTTAATTTCTGTAGTAAAGTCTTAAGGTCAGCCCTCACACTTAATAGGACTGTTCTCACTTTATAAACCATCAGCACCGCATTTGATTTGAGCTTGATTTTACACTCTACATTTTTAATGGAACCTATGGTGTGACTGAAAACTTCAGGTAATTTCTGCAGAATAGCAGAGGTGGAAGTCATAGAAGCTGTATCACTTAGGGAAATAAAAGCATCAGTTCCCACAACCAGTGTTTCAGCACCCGGAATGAGCATCAAACACATATTGGCCAAATTTTGCAACTCAACCAAATTCCCACCTCTCAAGGCTACGTAAACGTTAGTGACTAAAGGTCTTTCCAGAAATGTTAATAACTAAACAAACTACCCTAACAAATCAGTATCTTTCCCCCCAAATACTTTGGAATGTACATCAGGTTCTTTTTAAGTGCAAAATCCTTACCCCCAATGTTAATAAGAGCACAAATCAGACAAAATGGTTATTGACGCACCAGAATCAGCTATTAAGTGGACAGGAAACGTACCAATAGTGAGTACACATAAGGGTCCTTTAACTTTACCATTCACACCATTCTTGTCACGCCTGCCAGCTCTCCGGAGAACACACAGACAACGCGAGGTCAATCCAAGATGGCCGCGCGACACTGTGAATGCGCGAGGGGATCAGACAGGAAACTAAAGCCTGACCTCCCCGCTACTTTGAGCTTCACGCTCAAGTTTCTTGTTGCTCTTGCAGCACGTCACTTTCGCCTCGCCACTCTCCTTATCGCTCACTTTGTGTCAGACTTAAAAGGATATTCCTTGCGTACCGCACAGGAACAGAAATGCTGGCTCCTGAATCCGCCCAGGGCAACAAGTCAGAGCTCTGTTGATACAAGTCTTTAACTGGTTACCAAGGGGGGAAGGGGGAAAGTGGATAAAATAACAAAAGAGAAGAGACTTTCTTGGTTGGTTCCGCTCGTCAGTCCGATCTTCAGACCGCCACTGGCTCTGGACCCTGCAGGGAAAGATCTGGGTTAAGGAATATGCTACTTACCAGTAAGCATCTGTTCTTGGCTTGTAGGGCTGCTGACATTCATATCTGTGCATAGATCGCCGCCTAGTGTTGGTTCCGGATGATTGCACATTGTTGTCCTGGAAGAGCCTTCGAAGTATCACGAGATAGGTGGCTCCTCCCCCGGACTACAGTGCGCATGGGCATCCTGTCCATCCTCAGATTGTTTTTCGCCATTGTGGCAGGGATGGAGTATGATACAGTAAGTGATGTCCATGCTAAGACTAATTCTGAGTGCTACAGCTGCGACAGGCACCGGGGAGGAGGGAGGGCGATATGAATGTCAGCAGCCCTACATGCCAAGAACAGATGCATACTGGTAAGTAGAATATTCCGTTCGAGGCATGTGGGCTGCTGAATTCATATCTGTGCATAGAATGTATAGCAGTGTCCCCCCTAGCGGTGGTTGTCTGTGCCAGCTGCAGCAGCCTGAAAAAGAGTCCTGAGTACAGCCTGTCCTACAGCTGCTTGCTGCTTGGAGTGTACATCTACGCAGTAGTGTTTGGTAAATGTATGTATGGTAGTCCATGTGGCTGCTCTACATATGTCCTCTAGAGGAATGTTTCCTAGGAAAGCCATGGATGCCCCTAATTTGCATGTGGAATGCGCTCTGGGGGAACTGTTAATGTGCGTTTAGCTTTTTGATAACAAATTTGTATGCACTTAACAATCCATCCGGCTATACCTGATTTGGAAATGGGGTTGCCCTTGTGCTGTGGTGAGAAGGCAACAAACAGTTGTTTAGTCTTCCTCAAGGGTTTTGTCCTGTCTATATAGTACAGGAGAGCTCTTTTAACGTCTAGGGTATGTAGAGCTCTTTCTGCCTCTGAAACTGGATTTGGAAAGAACACTGGCAGTTCGATAGTCTGATTGATGTGAAATTGGGATACTACTTTCGGCATGAATTTAGGGTTTGTACGCAGTACTACTCTATATGCATGAATTTGTATGAATGGCTCCTGAATAGTGAGGGCTTGTAGCTCACTAACCCTTCTTAGTGAAGTAATTGCCACCAGGAAGGCCACTTTCCACGTTAGGAACTGTATCTCACATGAGTGCAGAGGTTCAAAAGGTGGTCCCATCAGTCTGGTTAAAACCATGTTTAAGTTCCAGACAGGTGAAGGTGGGTGTCTTGGAGCAATCACACGTTTAGTCCCTCCATAAAGGCTTTAATAGCCGTAACCCTGAAGAGTGAAAGGTGTTGCCTGTTCTGAAGATAAGCTGCCACCGCAGCTAAGTGTATGCGGATGGAGCTATAGGCCAGATTGCATCTATGCAAATGTAATAGGTAACATATGATGTTTTGAGTAGATGCATCCAGCGGATTTATGTCATTATTGGTACAATATATGACAAACCGTTTCCATTTCGCCGCATAGCAAGCTCTGGTTGTGGGTCTTTTTGCGTCCTTGATAATGTTCATACAGTCAGGAGGCAAGTTTAGGTAATCAAACTCTATGACTTCAGGAGCCAGACCGCAAGGTTCAACTGTTGCGGATCTGAGTGCTGAATGTCTCTATGGCTCTGCGTTAAAAGACGGGGAGTTAATCGCAGCCTTTGATGAGACACCACGGAAAGTTCTAGGAACGTGGTGTACCATGGTGTTAGGTTTTCTGTCAGTGGTTTCAGCAGCGCCAAGAATAATATACCACTAACCTTATGAACGGCCAGCAGGAACGATGCCGTGAAGAGTAGTTCCCAACGTCCCCTAAACACTAATCTCACCACATGGTTATCACCACACAATGGGTAGAGAAGTATTCAAGGGAAAAGGGGAATGGGACAAAATAACAAAGGAATCCTGTTCCGTCACAGGATTCGGTAACCTTCTTTTGAACACCCTCTGGGAACCCTGTATGTATGAGAAAACAAGAACAGAATGAGAAGTACCTCAATCACACATCACACAGGTAGGCAGAAGAACGCGACTCCTATCACACTTACAGGAAACAATTCCAGGATATATCTCCAGAGGAAATTGCTGGTAGGCGCTTGGGAAACACGCATACCTGACAGTAAATACTACAAGTAGTGAAGGTCAATGACTTCCCCGATCACCAGAACATAGGAAAGTTATAGTGCACCTAGAGAGGAGAGCGCCTTGATGCGCAGTCTCCGACTCTCCAAGGGTACCCGAATACCTGTGGTGCTGGATGGTTCCATGAGGAGTAATGATGGGATGACGAAAGCGTAAAGTGAGAGGAGAGCGCCTTTATGCGCAGTCTCCGACTCTCACGCTGGACGCTTCACTCCTGAGTGAACACAAATCAAAAGAAGGGGGACGTCGTTTTATCCTGGTTTCCAGCGTGTCTCATGAACCCAGACTGTAAAGTAAATAATAAACACAATGAAGTTCTCCGGTTCGGGTCCTGAACCGAGACTTTAGCACCCGCCTGCCCGGAGATGCTTCAGGGTTTCAGGAAAGAAAGACGGAAGGGAGTCTCGGCCAGTCTTACATGCAGCGCGGTCGATTCAGCGTTCTCCTGTTCGGCTCCGGAACAGAGACGAGAGCACTTGACTGTCCCAGCGGTGATTCGGCAATCGAGGAAAATATGAGCGAACGGCAAAGAATCACGGCCGCGCTTAATGCAGCGCGATCCCAATCCCGGCAGCTACTTCTTTTCGGCAGTAACAACGGGGAACCGCTAGGAACGGTAAAACAGGTCCAAGGAACAGGCTCAGCAGGCAGTTTGTCAAGCACCGTTACTCAAGGAGGCGGGGCTTAAATAGGAGTTTACTTTTTCCTGTCTTCCTGTGATATGCCCCTAAGCTTTGTGGGACATGTAGTTCCTGACTCATACGTGACAGGCAAAACCGGGAAAGGTGAGGGATGTCAGCTTTATGTGTACCCATAATCGCGACAGAACCCCCTCTCAAGGACCGCCGACTCGGTGGTCGACCTGGCTTCCCCGGATTGGCCATATGGAATCTTTCTATCAGATCGGGACAATGAAGGTTCCCCACAGGTTCCCAGGTCCGGTCCTCCACCCGAACCCTTTCCAGTCCACCAGATATTGAACCCTCCCACGCACCAACCTGGAATCAAGGAGGGACTGAACCTCATACTCATCCCACCCCTCCACTTCAATGGGGGAAGGATGATTCAGCAGTCTCGTACTAGACGGGCATGGCTGGAGGAGTGAGACGTGGAAGACGGGATGGATGTGCCAGGAGACATGCAAGGACAGTCTCATTGACACAGGATTGATCACTTCTTCGATGCCATAAGGGCCCACGTATCGAGGTCTGAGTTTGTTCACACCTTTCAGAGGTAGGTTCTTTGTGCTCAACCAGACCTTATCTCCCACCTGGTAGGTGGGTTCAGGAGTCCTCTTCTTATCTGCTTGTTGTTTTTGAGATCTTTGGGCAGTGAGCAAATGCCGTTTTGCATCCACTAACACTGCCTTTAGGTGAGCGTGATGTTCACTGATGCTTGGCAGACGAGACTGGATAGGCCATTCAAAAGGGAGCATTTTAGGGTGATATCCGTTGACACAAAAGAAAGGGGAGCACCCTAATGTTGAATGTTCAGCGTTGTTGTATGTGAACTCTGCAGTCCATAACAAAGGATACCACTCGGTGGAATTCTGTAGGGAAAAACAACAGAGGTACTGCTCAAGGGTTTGGTTTAAGCGTTCAGTTTTCCCATCCGTTTGGGGGTGATAGCTGCTTGACAGTTTAGCTTCTATTGACATGGATTTGCACAATGGCTTCCAGAAGCGGGATGTAAATTGTGACCCTCTGTCGGTGATCAAGACGCTAGGTATCCCATGTAGCCGAACAATGTTCTGAGAAAGACGAACGCTAGTTCAGAAGAAGTGGGTAACCTTTTGAGTGGTATGAAATGTACCATCTTTGATAAGTGATCCACAACAACCAGGATAGTGGTAAACCCTTCACAGGGTGGCATTTCTACTATAAAGTCCATAGAGACTGTATGCCATGGTTTGGGAGTAATGGGGAGAGTGAGTAGAAGTCCTGCTGGTCTTGCATGACATGCCTTTCCTTGTGCACATACTGCACAGTTCAGTAGATACTTCTCCACATCACTTCGCAGAGTCGGCCACCAGAATGAGCGTTCTATATTGGCTATGGTCTTAAACCGTCCCAAGTGTCCACCCAGGTTGGAGTCATGAGCCCATGCTAAAACCTTTTTCTGGAGAATGGAGTGTGGGACATATAGTGCCTGAGAATGGTATAGCAAATCTTCAGTCTTGGTGCGATATTCAGGATTCTCTTGGATCCAGGCGTCGCTGTCTATATCTGATATCGCTACTTTTAGATCGTCCAGGAATTCATGAGACTCGATCAATGCCAGCTGGGGTCCAGGAAAACATGTCTCAGGTAGACTAGAGGGTATGTCAGTTTGTTCCCCCTGGCCTGAGTCGTGAATGTCTTCGTTACGCGATAGGGCATCCGCCTTACCGTTTAGGGGCCCTGGTCTGTATTTGATCACAAAATCGTAGTCGGCAAAGAATAATGTCCATCTCAATTGCCGAGGCGTCAATGCCTTCGCTGTCCTTAGAAACAACAGGTTTCTGTGATCTGTGTAGATTTCAACGACGTGACGCGCCCCAAGATGATAGTGTCTCCATTCTTCGCATACCCTCTTTATCGCGAGCAACTCCTTGTCGGAGATGGAATCATTGATTTCGCTAGGTGAAAGCTTTTTTGCGAAATAGGCTACCGGGTGAAGTTGCCATGTGGAAGGATGTCTCTGTGATAGCACTCCTCCGAGTGCATACTGGGAAGCGTCTGTTTCTAAGACGAAAGGCAGTTGTGTGTCTGGATGTCGTAGGATTGGGGCTCGTGTGAATCGTTCTTTGAGCATCTCGAATGCTTTCTCAGCTTCATTTCCCCATACAAAGGGGGTATTTTTTCTTAGGAGACTGGAGATGGGTTGGATGATCTTCGAAAAATCCTTAATGAAGCGCCTGTAATCATTCGCAAAACCCAGGAAACACTGGACGGTTTTCACTTTCTGGGGAGTTTTCCAGCAGGTTATCGCCTCTACTTTGCCTTTTTCCATTTGGAATCCGTTTTCATTGATGATGTAACCCAGGAAGGCTATTTCTCGGACGTGGAACAAGCATTTTTCCAATTTGGCGTACAGTGAATGGATTCGGAGACGATTTAAGACGGTTTTAACATGCTGTATATGTTCAGGAAGAGAGGTGGAGTAAATCAGAATATCGTCGATGTAGACGATGCAGAACGTGTTTAGCAGCCCTCTTAGTAATTCATCCATGAAGTACTGAAACGCCGCGGGGGCATTACAAAGCCCAAAAGGCATTACTCTGTTTTCATAGAGTCCGAATTTGGTTCTGAAAGCGGTCTTCCATTCGTCCCCTTGTTTTACCCTCACTAAATGGTATGCTCCTCGCAAGTCGAGCTTCGTGAAGTACTTGCTCCCTTTCAATTGATCCAGTAAAACCGGTATCTATGGTAATGGGTACCGTTTTTTTATCGTGATACGGTTGATGGCCCGATAGTCTATGCATGTGCGAAGTTCATCGCAATCCTTCTTTGAGATGAAAAAAAGGGGCTAGGAAGCTGGAGAGGAAGAATGTCTAATAAAACCGGAGGCAAGGTTTTCATCGACATAATTACGGAAGTATTGTGTTTCCGGTTCAGTTAGTGCATATACCCTGCTGCATGGAATTTCCGCACCAGGGGTCAGCTCAATCCTGCAGTCGTATACCCTATGAGGGGGTAATTGTGTGGCCAGTTGTTTATCGAACACCGTTCGATATTCTTCGTATTCTCCTGGTAAGGTAGTGGTACAACAGTATGCCAAAGGAGGGCAAGCAGAAGCCAATAAGACGGCCTTGGAATCTTCACGATGCTTCTCCGATAAGCATTTCTTATGTGTACATTGTTCATGACAGTACAAGGAGTCCATCTTCACGGAGCACTCTGCCCATCCAATTGTAGGATTATGTACTATAAGCCAAGGCATGCCTAATATTAGGCGGAACTGCGGGGCATCTATGACATCGAATTGGATGGTCTCGTAATGGTGTTCCCCCAGCCTCATAAGGAGGGGGACTGTGTGATTCCAGACAGGTCCCGATGTGAGGGCTTTTCCGTCTACGGCGTGGACTTGAGTGGGGGCTTTCTTCTTCTGCCATTCCACTCCTGTAGTTCTAGAGTATGCTTGTTCGATAAAATTGCCGGTTGCTCCTGAGTCTAACAAGGCTGCCACAACAATGTGATGGTTTTCTTCTAGATATAAATGAACGTCAACAGTGAGATGAGCAGCCGTACTCAGGAGGGTACTTGCAGTCACCGAAGAGATTGTTGTCCAGGCGCCTATTGAACCAGTGAACCTCCCCCTGGTTCATGCCTGTTCGTTTCCCGACCCCTCCATAGCTCTGATTACTGCTTGTCCCTTCTGAATCGGTTTTTGGTTAGGCAACTGCGCTCGAGCTAGACAGTTCTTAATAAAATGGCCTGCCTTCCCACAATACATACAGAGCATCAATTTCCTCTGTTTGTCCCGCTCTTCAGTCGTAAGGGGACCCCTGATACCCCCAATCTGCATGGGTTCTGGTCTATCGCTCTGTTTAGAAGGTTCTTCCGGATGGGGTCTTGGTCTGGAAGGCAAAAAACGAACATCAGCTTTTGATCGGTCACCCTTCCGTTCAAGTAAGGGGTGATCCAGTTGCACCGTTAGATCGATCATCTCTTCGCATGTCGGAGGCAGTTGCACCACCTGTGAGAGGACATCCTTTAGTTCGCCCCGCAGCCCTTGATAAAAAAGGGAGGTTCCTTTTGCTTGAGGCCAATCGGATTCCACAACTAGTGGGTTGAAGGTGGTGATGTATGACAGGAGATCCTGAGAGCCCTGATGAAGGGTTAATAACTCACGGTCTAAGGTTAACATATGTGACTTGCGTTCGAACAGTTTCCGCATTTCCAAGCAGAATCCTGCAAAATTGTGTAGAACAGGATCCTTGCGTTCCATTAGTGGAATGGTCCAACTCGCCGCGTTCCCACCCAGGTATGACATCATAAACGCGGTTTTGGTTGCTTCTTCCTGGAAAACCACAGGCTTGCATAAGAAATGTAAAAGACACTGGTTCAGAAACATTTCAAACTTCTTCGGATCCCCGTAAAACCGCTCTGGAGGGGCCAAGGGTATTCCAGTGTTCTGTAGGACGTGCACCTTCAGGACTGGACCAGCAGATGGAGGGAAGACAGAACCGGGTGTAAAGAAACCTCCGTCTTGTGGTGTAGAGGTTGTGGGTTGCGCGGTCTGAGAAGGAGGGGGTAGGGTTGCTTCACGTATATAGGACCTACCTCCTTGTCGAGAGACACCCGCCACCTCTCTTCTAATGGTACCCATCTCTTTTTTGAGTTCTTGATTCTCTAGTCTGGAGGAACGAACCTCATGCTGTAAGGCACTGAAGCTTTCTAAGAGCGAGGTTAGTACTGCGTTAGTATCCATCGCTCGGGCTGGCTATTAACTTGGGCTTGACAATCTGTCAGGTTTTCTGTCAGTGGTGTCAGCAGCGCCAAGAATAATATACCACTGACCTTATGAACGGCCAGCAGGAACGATGCCGTGAAGAGTAGTTCTCAACGTGCCCTAAACACTAATCTCACCACATGGTTATCACCACACAATGGGTAGAGAAGTATTCAAGGGAAAAGGGGAATGGGACAAAATAACAAAGGAATCCTGTTCCGTCACAGGATTCGGTTACCTTCTTTTGAACACCCTCTGGGAACCCTGTATGTATGAGAAAACAAGAACAGAATGAGAAGTACCTCAATCACACATCACACAGGTAGGCAGAAGAACACGACTCCTATCACACTTACAGGAAACAATTCCAGGATACATCTCCAGAGGAAATTGCTGGTAGGCGCTTGGGAAACACGCATACCCGACAATAAATACTACAAGTAGTGAAGGTCAATGACTTCCCCGATCACCAGAACATATGAAAGTTATAGGGCACCTAGAGAGGAGAACGCCTTGATGCGCAGTCTCCGACTCTCCAAGGGTACCCAAATACCTGTGGTGCTGGATGGTTCCGCGAGGAGTAATGATGGGATGACGAAAGCGTAAAGTGAGAGGAGAGCGCCTTTATGCGCAGTCTCCGACTCTCACGCTGGACGCTTCACTCCTGAGTGAACACAAACCAAAAGAAGGGGGACGTTGTTTTATCATGGTTTGCAGCACGTATCATGAGCCCAGACTGTAACGTAAATAATAAACACAATGAAGTTCTCCGGTTCGGGTCCTGAACCGAGACTTTAGCACCCGTCTGCCCGGAGATGCTTTGGGGTTTCAGGAAGGAAAGACGGAAGGGAGTCTCGGCCACACTTCCATGCAGCGCAGTCGATTCAGCGTTCTCCTGCTCGGCTCCGGAACAGAGACGTGAGCACTCGACTGTCCCAGCGGTGATTCAGCAATCAAGGAAAATATGAGCGAATGGCAAAGAATCACGGCCGCGCTTCATGCAGCGCAATCCCAATCCTGGCAGCTACTTCTTTTCGGCAGTAACAACGGGGAACCGCTAGGAATGGTAAAACTGGTCCAAGGAACAGGCTCAGCAGGCAGTTTGTCAAGCACCATTACTCAAGTAGGCGGGGCTTAAATAGGAGTTTATTTTTTCCTGTCTTCCTGTGATATGCCCCTAAGCTTTGTGGGACATGTAGTTCCTGACTCATACGTGACAGGCAAAACCGGGAAAGGTGAGGGATGTCAGCTTTATGTGTACCCTTAATCGTGACACACGGTTGCCTCGCCCACGTCGGAGCAACTAGGATGAGTGTCATGGAGTGTTGTCGTAGTTTGCGTGCCACTAATGGTATGAACGGTGCTGGGGGAAAAGCGTACGCAAACCTGCCTGACCAGTTCATCCATATCGCATTGCCCTGAGACTGCGGATGTGGGAACCTGGCGGCGAAGCTTTGGCATTTTGCTTTTTCCCTTGTGGCGAACAGGTCTATCTCTGGGTGGCCCCACTGCTGGAAGTACGGTAACAGCACCGAGGGATGAATCTCCCACTCGTGCATCTGGTGGCTGTGTCTGCTGAGCAGATCCGCCATCTGGTTGTCTCTGCCCGGGAGGTGTTCCGCCATGAGGAAGATGTTCCTCTGAATGGCCCACTTCCACATGCTTTGCGACAGGTGTGACAACTGTGGAGAGTGTGTCCCTCCCTGCTTCTGAATGTAGTACATGGCAGTCATGTTGTCCGTCCGGATCAACACGACTTTGTTGCACAGGTGTACTTTGAAGGCCTTCATCGCCATGAAGATCGCCATCAGTTCCAGCAGGTTGATATGCATCTTCCTCTGCTGTGTCGTCCATAGTCCCTGCACTGTGTAATGGAGGACATGCACCCCCCAACCCAGGAGAGATGCGTCCGTTGTCAGCACTATTTGTGGAACAGGCTCTTGCCCTGCAAAGGTTTTGTGGGTTCTACCAATGCAGAGTCTGATATGCACGACCGGTCACCAACACTAGGTCTTTCAACAGCCCTTGAGCCTTGTTCCACTGCCGTGCTAGGCATTCCTGAAGCGGACGCATGTGCAGTCTCGCGTGAGGGACTATGAAGATGCAGGAGGCCATCATGCCTATCAACTGCATGAACACTCGTGCTGGCTGCGAGTGTTGGGGCCTGAATTTTTGAATCAGCAACTGAATAACGCTGATTCTTGCTGAATTTGGCTGTGCTTTCGCTACCAGCGTGTTTATAGTCGCTCCCAGGTACTGTTGTACGTGAGAGGTTTGGAGATGAGACTCTGAATAGTTTAGGGAGAATCACAAATTTGCTAGCATTCGCGACAAGAATTTGCAATTCTATTAAGGACACGAAGGCGAGGATTATGCTTCTCAATCTTTACTAGAAGCTCACAGCAGCCAATGAAAATGCTTGCTTTTCATTCAAAAAATAACGTTAAACTACATATCCCATCATGTCTCACACATAGACACGCCCCCTTAGTCCATAAGAGGCCTCAGCCTGCCGCCATCTTCCTCTTTCTTTCGGCGAACAGCTCCAACGAAAACTTGGAAAACTTCATAACTCTTCCAACGGGAAGAAACAACAACTTCAGGCGAAATATCCTGGCATTCTTTGAGTCTCAGTCGCTCTTTTTATCAGAACCTGAAAGAAAGGATATGAGACCGTAACCACCGTAATCATCTGGGTGGGCAAGCATTTATAAATACATATACAATGCCGGGTGGGATAATCCTCGCCTCCGTGTCCTTAATAGAATTGCAAATTCTTGTCGCGAATGCTAGCAAATTTGTGATTCTATGTCAGGACCGGAGGCTTCTGATTATGCTAGTTTAACGCTTATTGAAAACAACAGAGGTAATATCCCCCACCGGCTTATAATAAAACGTTTTGAAGGTCGATTCTGACGACCAATCTGCACAATGCATGATATCATGAATGCTGGAACCCAACATGAACGACTTTGATGCCATGGCACCCCTGACAGAATGCGCACCAAACATGGTGATGTCAATGCCTGCTTCTTTCATAACATAGCTAAGCCATCTGGCAATGGTGGCTGCAGCCACCGTTTTGAATGGCTTTTGTAGGGCTATCAAGAGCTGCGAACAGCCCTGAGGCCTAACAGCCGCTGTACATTCCTCATAAGTCTTCAGACATTGTACAACATATAACTTTTCATTTTCCCGAAATGCATTATAAGAAACATGTGTAGATAATGTTTTAGTGCGTCTAACAATCTGAAAAGAAACTCCTTCCGGAGTAAATACTCTACCTGTTATGTCCAGCGCTCGTACATCCGATGACCTCCTACAAGCCGACAGGCAAAGTAACATGGCCAGCTTGGCAGACAATTGCTTTCTGGATAGAAGCGGGTTCGCTGGCCATTTGTCAAATAGGTCCAAAACCCGAGTAACGTCCCACAAACCGGAATATTTTGGTTTAGGGGGATTTTCTACTCTAATGCCCTTCAACAATCTGCACACGACAGGGTGCATACCAATGGGCCTACCATCCAGCTGGGCAAGGCCTGCCGAGATGGCAGATCTGAAGTTGTTGACCGACTGATAGGCCAAACCCTGTGAAGCCTTATCCGTCAGGAAATTCAGCACATGGGGTAAGCCGGCCCCCACGGGATCCAGATGTCGTTCCACGCACCAATCCACCCAACCTTTCCAGGCCGAGGAGTATCGCTTCCTCGTGGAAGGAGCCCAGGCCTGCTTGATGAAATCTGCAGCCCTGCTCGAAATGCCTGGCACCTGCCACTGTTGCCTGAAAGCCTCCAGGCCATCAGCCGCAGTCTGCCCTTCGTTATCATCGGATGCCTCTCTTGATGAGGGCCCAGCAACAGCATCTTCGATTCCGGGAGGAGTCTGGGCAGGTCGCAGCTCCACTGCATCAGTTTGGGAAACCAAGATTGCGACGTCCACCACGGCGTCACCATGACCACTTCCGCTCTCTGCCTGATCACCTGCGACATCGCTCTGGGGATCAGCAAGAAGGGGGGGAACGCATATTGTACCCCCTGTGACCAGTTTTGGAGAAAAGCGTCCGTCGCTTGAGCCAACGGATCCGGCCTCCAACTGAAGAAGCGAGGGATTTGGAAGGTCAGCCTCGACGCAAATAGATCCGTCTCGAACGGACCCCAAATCTCCTCCAACCACTCGAATATCCTCGGGAGCAACTTCCAGTCGCTGAAGTCCCTGAGGTACCTCGAGTTCCAGTCCGCTACCTGATTGGACTGACCCGGGAGATATTCCGCAATGATCAATATCTGGTTGTGAAGGCAGTAATGCCAAAAGTCCTTGGCGATCTGCACAAGCATGGACGACCTCGTGCTTCCCAACTTGTTGATGTACCTCACTGCCGAAATATTGTCTAGTTGCAGGAGGATACAACAGGATGTCTGCTTTGGGGACAACGTTCTCACAGCGAACGACCCTGCAAGCAGCTCCAGACAGTTGATATGAAGTGAAAGCTCCTCCGGGGACCATCTCCCTCCTGTGGAGATGTTTCCACAACGCGCGCCCCAGCCCCAACGGCTGGCGTCGGATTCTATTGTGATTTCTGGAAGGCAACCGAAGATCGCTCGACCGTTCCAAGCGTCGACGTGTCCCAACCACCATTGCAATTCTGTCCTCACTTCCTGCGTGAGGGGAATGTTGTCCGAATACGAAAGACCTTTCTGAAGATGCCTGATCTTCAATTGCTGCAGGGCCCTGTAATGCAACGGGCCCGGGAAAATCGCCTGCACTGACGACGCTAGAATCCCTACCATTCTTGCCAGTGCCCTGAGAGAGACAGACTGGCTGTTCAGCAACTTCCTGATCTCCCTTTTCAGATCCTTCAGTTTCTCTTTCGGAAGAGACAACTGAGCTAACACCGAGTCCACCGTGAACCCTAGGAAATCTATGACCTGAGAGGGGGACATGACCGACTTCTTGGAGTTTATCACAAAACCCAGATCCTGCAAAATAGTCGTGGTCAGCTGGAGGTGCCGCAAAAGAGTTTGCTGGCACTGGTCCACTATTAGTATATCGTCTAGGTAAATGATGAGCCGAATACCCCTCTCTCTGAGGTACGCCACTACCGGCTTCATCACCTTGGTGAAGCACCAAGGAGCTGAGGAGAGCCCGAAAGGCAGAACCAAATATTCGAACCAACGGTCTCTCCACCTGAATCGCAGAAACCTGCGATGGGGGGGAAAAATCGGTATAGAGAGGTATGCATCCTTCAGGTCCAGCCGCACCATCCAGTCCCCTACCTGCAGAAGATCCATTAAGAGATGGATTCCCTCCATCTTGAAATGGTTGTACGTCAGAAACTGATTGAATTCCCTGAGATTCAAAACTAGTCTGTTTCCTCCCCCTTTTTTCTGAATAACAAAGATATTGCTGCAGAAACCGTGCGGGCCTTGAACACTTGGCGCTATCGCGTGTTTCTGCAGCAAGGCCGCAATCTCTTCGTCTATAAAATTGGCCTCTAGTTGGGAAAAACGGAGAGTCGACGGTATGTTCGACTGAACAGGACGTGAGTAAAACTCCAAATGAAAACCCTGAACCATCTGCAAGACCCAGGCGTCTTGTGTAAGTTCTCTCCACCTTCCCAGACAATGCTGAGTTCTACCCCCCAACGGAAGCAGGGAAATATCCGTAAGTCTCACCTGAGCTTTGCTGGTGCTTGAAGTTCCCCCTTCCATTGCCAGATTGGTATCTGTCCTTGCTGAACCTTCTGCGGGAGGGGTAGAAGGTCCCTCCACGGGTGGAGTCGAAGTCATTTCTGCCCCTTCCGAAGTCGCCTCGATGGGGGCCTGGAGGACCTCCGCGGCCTGACGAGCGACCCCCGCCTCGTCCGGCCCTGTGAAAAACACCTTGATTCAGTGCGCGTTTGATGCCCGATTGGGCTTTGTCCAACGCCGTAAAGGTACCCACGTACTTGGATACATCCTTGACGAACTTGTCGCCAAACAAAAGGCCCTCCGCAAGAGGCCCTGGTTCCGCATCCGCGAGTTCCGTGAGATTGGAGTCCATTTTCATGAGCAACGACTTCCTCCTTTCCGCCGAAACGGCACAATTAGCGTTGCCCAAGAAACAGATGGCCCTCTGGGCCCATCCGGCCAGCACGTCGGGATCGACGGGGACAGAGGTTTCCTTGGCCGCCCAGGCCATCTCCAAGATCTTTGCCAAGGGGCCGATGGCGTCCAGCATCTTATCTTGACACCCCTTCCAAGCCCTGTCTAATCCTCTCTTGGGATCCTTCGAGAATTTCTTTAGAAATGTTAGAAGGTTGGGGTCTCTGGAGTTTCCGCCACCTGGTCCGGAATGTCGGGTCTAGGGCATTCTGACCGCAACCGATTCCTCACATCCCTGGGGAAGCCCTTACGCAAGTTCTCATGAATGTAGGCTGTAACCGCCAGAGGAGGAACCCAGTCCTGTGACCTGGGGTGGACAATGTCCGTCGGATCAAAGGTGAAGGGGGTCTGAGCAGGCGCAAGGCTCTTGGGTTGCGCCGATTTCGCCTTCTTCGGAGGGTTGCGATCTTCAGAGGTGTCCGTATTAGTATCCGTGTCGGTACCTGTGTTTGTGTCTGTATCGGTGTCATGGACCCTACGCTTGGCAGAGGCCTTGCCTCCCGCGTGAGAACGGTCCGCCATATCCGGAAGGGTAGCTAAGGTCTGAGAGTGAGGCCACGTGGCAGAGTCGCCAGAAGGCTGACTCGAGGCCGCAGCCCCGGATTTCTTTTTCTGAGGTTTGGTGAAGCCATGGCGCTTGGCGAAACCTTCAAGTTGACGTCGTATGGGACGAAGGGCTTCCGCAAGGACTTGTTGCACCGTCTGCGGGACCGTAGTCTCCATCGCCCTATTGACGGAGGACTGGACCGGAGCGTCCGAGGCGCTAACCAGGTTGTCCTCCAAGGCAGCCGTCTGCCTGGTCTCAAAGCTATCCTCATTATACTCTTCGTTATACTGGTCCTCTGCCATCTCGAATGGTCACACCAGAGGTTTAGTCGCGAGGAGGGTCAAGGGGGGGGGTCAGCCCTCACAGCACACTTGAGCACTATCACCTTCAACCCCCTCAGCAAAGCTGTAGTCAGTAGGGGTCAGAGACCCAGGCCAGCACCAATTCCCTGAGCGTGTGCACACTCCACCAGGCCTACTCAGTATTGTACAGCCTCACCAGGCAATCGAGAGGTAGAGGGACGCCTTCCTAACCCCTCCGAGGAGAAACGCAAGTGAAACTACATTCGAGGGTCGTGCCGCGACGTGCAGCCCAAACGCGACTGAATTCAACCAAAACGAGCCCAAATTCAGCGCGATTGGGCGCCGGCCGCGGCCGAGAGCCACCCGGCTTGAAAAATCGCGCCAGCAGCTACTAGGGATGCTCACTGCGCATGCGCAAGACGCGCATTCGAGAAGGGGAAAAAATCACCGGGAAAAACCCACGGGCTCAAATCAAATCAGGCGTCCGTCTACCTCCGGTCAACGACCGAAGCTACCCCCGCGCAACAAGCGCGTTCACAGCCACAATGAGGAAGAAAAGTACGGCGGGCGCCGAAGCACACCGCCAAAGCACCACTACTCCCACAACAATAGAATCCTGTAAGGCATACAACCCTGGAAACAGTGATCAACAGCAAAATAGCAAAAGCTTGTCGATAACAACAGTCATCACCAGTATACACAACAGAGGGAGTAAACGAAGGTGCACTTAGCTCTGTGAGCAGCAAAGAAAGAGGAAGATGGCGGCAGGCTGAGGCCTCTTATGGACTAACGGGGCGTGTCTATGTGTGAGACATGATGGGATATGTAGTTTAACATTATTTTTTGAATGAAAAGCAAGCATTTTCATTGGCTGCTGTGAGCTTCTAGTAAAGATTGAGAAGCATAATCAGAAGCCTCCGGTCCTGACATAGAATCCGAGGCTGTGCAGGAGGTGAATAGTGCGCGACATGTGGCTGGCACATTGCTGGGCCGACTTTGCTTGAACGAGCCAGTCGTCCAGATAGGGGTAGACGTGGACATGGTTTCTTCTTAGGTGCGCCGCCACTGTCGCCAAGCACTTGGTAAACACACTGGGTGCTGTTGTCACCCCAAAGGGTAGGACCTTGAACTGATAGTGCTGGTTTTGTATGGTGAATCTGAGATACTTCCTGTGTGCAGGATGTATTGGTATGTGGAAGTATGCGTCCTTTAGGTCTAGCGTTGCGAGGAAATCTCCCTGACTGAGCAATGGTAGAACCTGCTGTAAAGTGAACATGTGAAAGTGTTCTGACAAGATGTATTGGTTTAGGGGTCTGAGGTGTAGAATTGGCCTGAGGGACCCGTCCTTTTTGGGGATTAAGAAGTACAGTGAGTATACCCCTGTACCATGTTCCTGTGTAGGGACGAGTTCTATGGCCCCTTTTTGCAGCATACTGATTACCTCTTACTGCAATAAGTCTATGTGCTCTGCTGACATAGGACGGTGTTTTGGGGGTATGTTGGGTGGAGTGGAGGTTAGCTCTAGACAATAGCCGTAGTGAATAAGTTGTCTCACCCACCTGTCTGTGGTAATCCTTTCCCAGACTGGCAGGAACTGTTGTAATCGCCCCCCGACCGGTGTTATATGGTCCGGGGGCAGTGACAAGGTGTCACTGTTTAGTATTGGCGGAGGATCTGGTGTTATTATTCTCCCGTCCTCTGCCCTTGCTGCTGTTTCCACGGTAGCCACCTCTATTGTTCTTATTGTAGGTTGTGTGCGTGCTGCTTTTATTGTACGTGGACTGTTGTGATGCCTGGCCTCGTGTAGCTCCTCTGTTACTGGAGCGACGAAAGGAGCCTCCTCTAAACTGTTGGGACTGGAGGGCACCCATGCATTTGGCCGTATCAGTGTCTTTTTTTTATCTTTTCTAAGATTGTATCCACATCAGGACCAAAAAGAAAATCTGGGTTCACAGGCTGGTTCAGTAATGTGGTCTGGATCTCAGGTTTGAATCCTGAGATACGCAACCAAGCATGCCTCCTAAGCATGACGCTTGTGTTAATGGCTCTTGCTGCAGTGTCTGCTACATCTAGTGCACACTTAATAGATGCGTTGGTAATGAGTTTACCCTCCTGTATTAGCATCTCTGCTCCCTCCTTGTAGGGCTCTGGAAAATGTTGTAGCAGTTGCTCTAGAGTGTCATAATGTGCCTGTGGGCGTGGGAGGGGAGGTGAAAATGGGCGCGGTAACAGTAACAGGCTGAAGACCAGAGTATTTCTTCAAACTAGGTTTTATTTTAAGGGTTCGCCGGGTTCGAAAGGTGAGTCTCTCTCTTGCAAAATCCAGATTGGCCGTGGTGGCGGAGTCTTTTGGCCGAGGTAGCTCCTGGCAGATGTCTTCTCCTCCCACTCCGGTACGCCGTCTCCGGACCTCAAGGGAAAAGAGACCAACAGAGGGAAGCCGTTAGTTTGTTGCCTGATACTGGCTTACCCGAATTGGGACCGACTGGTTGTGAGGGAGCACCCGTGGTTTGTACAAGACGAACGTGCTCGTGGCAGGGAGGAGGAGTGGCTTGAGGAACGTGGGATGGGTAAGGAGGGGTAGAGGGTATGGGAAAGAACATGGGAAAGTCACACACAGGGGAATCTACAATATTTACAAAGGGGCGCTCTTTTTCACCACCCAGGTTGCCCAACGCCGCCGTACCTGAGAAAGCCACACTCCTCCCTCGGGAGCGTGGCACGGCGGTTCACGGGGTCGTTGGCCTCCTGGCTCTCCTCCGCTCTCGTTTCTCTCGTCCTCTCCGTTTTGTCCTCGTTTCTCCCTCGGTTCCTCTTCTCCGCCTCCTTCTCCGACCTCCGGGGTGATGTCACACCTCGCATACAGGACTTCCTGCCCTTTCACCAATCTGGAGCCTCCGATGTCAGCAGGGGGCAGAGTCTCGTCTAGGTCATCATACGCCCAGTTAAAGGAGACGGGGTCATTTTCACCGTCCCGTTCCAGAAGGCTTTCCCATTCTGCCCTCGGAGAGTCAGTCTGCGGGGAAGGAGGGGAGTTAGGGTCAGGGGTCCACCAGTCCTCAAGGCCTCCCGCCCGACCCTGTTACAGTGCCCTATCATATCTGGCTAATAGGGCCTGTGTATTTGAAATCCTCCAGATATTAGCTGCTTGAGCAGCACCCTTTTCCCAGAAGCTTCCAGCACTTTAGATTCTTTGTCTGGAGGAGGAGCATCACCCGTAGTCTGTGAATTAGCACACTTAAGGGCATTGGAGACCACCAAGGAGTCTAACGGCAGCTGTCCCTTAATATATGTAGGGTCCACAGGCGCCGGTCTGTATTTCCTTTCAATCCTGGGGTTAATAACCCTTGCTCTAGTGGTTTCTTTAAAGATGTCCCCAGCATGTTTAAGGACACCCTTTAGCATTGGTAATGTTTTTACAGATTTTTCTGAAGAGGAGAAAGTGTCAAACAGGAAATCCTCTTCCACAGGGTCAGCATGCATGTCAACATCATGATTTAGGGCCGCCCTTTCAATCAGAGCGTTGAACGCAGCTGTATCCTCTGTTGGTGAAGTCTTCACTGGATAAGAGGGAGTATCAGGAATAGATTGTGATTCTGCCTGGTCAGCAGGGTCTGCCCAGGTTTGAGTCTGGTCATCCTGATCAGTGTCCATAGGATAATGATATTGTTCCTCATCATCATAAACAATATCCTCTGTAGTGGGTGTGGGTGAATATGCCGAAGCGTTCTGGCCATAGTACCGCACAGATTCAAAAAGGACAGGTGAAGTTGTAGAATCCCTTTTCTTTTTGAGAGGAATTTTGTAAGATTCCAAAGTATTGTCAGATCTGATTTTCCTCTGATAAATAGTGAGTTTACCAGATTCTGAGTCTATGTGTAACTTGGACTGGTCATCATAAGAGGACTCCTGGTACACAACGTCCTCCTCCGAAGGATGGCTCCGTTTTCCTAATGACACTTGTTTAGGGGTTCCGTCCCTAGGCGTCGGATTGAGCGCCTTGGAGCGCGCAGTCGGTGGTAATCCGAACTTTATCGGTGTCTCTTTAGGGAGGCCGACCGTCTTCGGCGCTGGCGTCGATGCAGGCCCGACCGACTTTGCCTTTTTGCTAGCAGTCTTTTGGGCGTGCACCGTATTTGGTCCTTGCGGCGTCGGAGGCGCGCTCTTTTGCCTTGACTCGACGTCCTTCGAGGCGCTTTTAGTTTTCGACTCGAGGCCCTTGACAAGCTGGGGTCTTTCGACCTAACGCTTCGGATCGAGACCCTTTCGAGACTCGAGTCCCTTGTTGATGTCGCTGTCCATTGACTTCGACGTCTTCGGTTCGACGTTCTTGTATTTAATGGCGGCCTTTAACGCCCCGATCTTTGGTTCGACACTCTTCGATTCGGCCCCACAGGGGCGTCGACAGCAGATTTCTTAGTCGACTCCGACGGGTTCGAGGCTTTCGACCCGAGGACTGTTTTTAGCACTTTCGGTTTCGCTATGTGCTCGATAACTTTCGGTTTCGTTTTTAGTATTGGAACCAATGGCTCATGTATTGTTTTCTTAGCCGGGCCTTGACGCGGGGCTATAGAACGTTCTTCACGATCTCGGCTAAGGCCTTCTGGCGATGCCTTGACCTGAGCCTTTGGAAGTTCTTGAGTGTCTGTTTCGGGCCCAGTACCCACAGTCGGGTCTGGTTCATTGCTTGAGTCGTCATCAACGGCTCCGATGGGGGATACGTCGTCCCTTACCTCGACGACGTTTTCTAAATCGACGTTGTCTTCGTCTTCTTCATAATAGTCGGAGCCATGCTCCGAACCGGGATCCGACTGCTGTTCCGGATCCTCTGTTTCAACGATCTAATCGTTGTCCTCGTCGAATATGTTCACCGGTGCGGACGCTGGCTTCGACATCGTTTGCCTCGCTGCACGTCGGAGTCTAAGCGTCTTCTTCGACCTGAATCGAGCACAGGCTAGACAGTTGTTCTCGTCGTGCTCCGGTGATAAACACTTGCAGCACACCAGGTGTACATTGATGTGCGGGTACTTGGAGTTACAAAGGGGGCATCGTTTGAACGGGCTCCGTTCCATCGACGATCAGACCTCCGGTGTCGAAAAAGCCAAGTGGCACTTCTCGACGTTCTGCTCAAGAAAACTGGAACAAGAACTCGGCACCGATCGAAACAGTACTGACGACCCCGAAGGCCTTTTGGCCTTTTAGAAGTTTCCGAACTTGAGTAAAGAAAAGTACATCCGAACCCAATGGCGGAAAAAAACAATCTGAGGATGGACAGGATGCCCATGCGCACTGTAGTCCGGGGGAGGAGCCACCTATCTCATGATACTTCGAAGACTCTTCCAGGACAACAATGTGCAATCATCCGGACCCAACACTAGGCGGCGATCTATGCACAGATATGAATTCAGCAGCCCACATGCCTCGAACCTGTAGTTAGTAACTTTTTCTACCTCCTTCTACTTTTCCCTATGGATTTTCACCTACCCTTAATTTCCAAGAGTCTTGCCCTCTCTTCTATTTTCTGTTTCTTGGCACTGGGTGGGTTGAGTTCAAAGGTATCTCTTATCTGTAATTTATAACAGGGTTTCTCTATTAGTTTCTCTTATAACCTTGTTTTATCTCTCTTTTATTTCTAGTTTTAACTCTCAACACTCACTTAAACTTCTGCCCTCCTGCGTTGTTATCCTAGGTGCCTCCTAATCTGCTTTTTAGCCTTCCTGCAAGGTAATTTAAAATACACAATGGGTTACTGTTTTATTGATACACCTTGGAGCTAACTAAATTGGTTTAATGATAACTCTAACTTACGTCTTCCTCTAACTGTCGTCGTTTTGTATGTTTTCTTCTCTTTAAATTATTCTTGTCTTATTTCCTCTTTGCAGGTAGAAGATTTATAAGCTGCTATTTCGAAGAAACTAAAACTAAATTCTATATTCTACAAGTTCGAGTCAAGGTAAGTATTCTATTATTTCTCATACAGTTCATTGAATCGTTTTAACATGAAGCCTTTTACTTATCTTCTTCCTCTCTGGCGGTCCGTAGATGCTGGAATCACTTGTGCTGCATTTATCTAATGAGCCGCTGACTCTGGTTGACAGCTACGACGGTCTTCAGCACTCGTATGTCACGCTCTGACTGGAATTCCTTAACACTTCCTAACTAACTTCCGCGGAAGGCTAAGGCTGTGTTATTAATTACAGGGTACTCAAAACGGGAGTTTTACAATAACGGGGAAATCGTCTCCTAACAAGGTTTCATTTTTAACTACGCAGCTTCTCGAGAAACACTTCCACTCCGAGTCTGGTCTTCAGTGAAGTGGGCAGATTGGAACACGAGCGCGCTTCACCTGGACTCAGCTAATGACCGGGGCTGAAACTAGACTGCGAATTCCAACTCCGTTCTTGTGGCCAGTACAGCGGCCATCTTGGAGTTCCATTTTCGCATGATATCAGTCCAAGTCTTCCCTACATGGCTCAATTTGGCAGAACAATTTCCCTGCTGCGATATCACTGACACCTAGGGTCTTTGGGTCCTGACAGTACCCCCAACAAGCACTGAAAAGTAGCTCTCCCGCCTAGGGAGAGAACGCCCCTGCGCACAACTGGAGGTGGACCAAGAGGTCTGATTCAATAAATCCAATATTCAATGAATAGTGTTCACAGCAAAAATATTTTCATCTTTCCAGATTTATTGGAATATCTTTTTTGATACGTTCTTGTATGTGATGCATATCAAACTTTGTAATCCAAAACAACGTGCATGATTCAAGGTGTGTTCATTATCACACAACCCAATGCATTTCGGGCGAAGCCCATCGTCAGGGGATTACTCTACAACAAAAAACAGAATGGCTGGCTATAACCACAGTGTAAAACAATGACGGGTTGCAAAAAGAAAGAAAACGCAGTGCATGCAACATAGTTTAAAAAGTAGCACTGTGGTCATGCGTGGCAAGACAGGTAAGGGTGTATAAATATTCAAATAGGCAAAACGAAATGCGTGAAACTAATGAGAAAAAGTGAAAAAACAACATCTGTGCACTTAGAGCAAAAGCCTTCACCAAGAAGCGACCGTGTTACAAAACGAACATAAGAGCAATATTCGCACTGGAAATCTAAAATCCACGGTAGCCACCCATTTTCTGGAAAATAGACACTCAGTGGCCCAACTAAAATATCAGATACTCGAACAAGTACCCATCACCTTGAACAACAAGAACTTTCTACTAAAAAGGGAGAATTTTTGGATTCGTTATTTGTCCACGATGGCGCCCTTGGGGCTTAATGATCGCATTGAATTCCTGTGTTACCTATAATCTTACGCTTTGTTTTCATGCTTGTATCACTGATTTGACACTGATTTGACACATGTTTGCTTCCTCCTCCCATATTTTCCGTTTGAGTCACTGTCCCTCACAACATGGCGCCTACATTATCCTCTCTTTCTGACCCTCCGGGCCGTTTAGTCTCTCTCTAGTCCTTTCTCACTGTTTAGTACTCGCTATTTGATCTCTCATCTTTCCGCGTCGCTCTGTCAACCTCACGGAACTCCGCGGAGTCCGCTCGTAATTATCACACCAGTAAGTACCCTGCCTTGGGACGCTTGCTATTGCGCTCAATCGCGGTTATGCCTTTTAGATTCTGACTAGCTTGGGGCAACTCGTTCTGTTCAGACACGGTGTATCTCCGTTTTGTAACACGGTCGCTTCTTGGTGAAGACACCTTGAATCATGCACGTTGTTTTGGATTACAAAGTTTGATATGCATCACATACAAGAACGTATCAAAAAAGATATTCCAATAAATCTGGAAAGATGAAAATATTTTTGCTGTGAACACTATTCATTGAATATTGGATTTATTGAATCAGACCTCTTGGTCCACCTCCAGTTGTGCGCAGGGGCGTTCTCTCCCTAGGCGGGAGAGCTACTTTTCAGTGCTTACTCTCCACACTGCCTGGCCAGACAGTGTTTCCCCAGCTGCACACTACAACTCCTCAAAAAGCACTATCACTTGGATCACATCAGCTGTGCGAGCTCCCTTTCACTTGTACAGTACCCCCAACAAGGCAGGTCCTCTCCTTCTTGGTTTTGCAGGGAACTGTTGATGAAAAGATTGAACCAATCTTGGAGCATGAACATCTTCTTCTCGCTCCCAAGATCGTTCTTCGGGCCCATATCCTTTCAAATCCACTAAGTAGTATAATTGTCCTTTGGAACATTTTGAATCTAATATTTCCTTGACTTCGTACTCTGTTCCAGTTTCTAAATTGAGAGGTCTAGGTGGCAATGTCTTTCGCAATGCCTTCTTTAGCAGTGAGATATGGAAGACCGGATGAATCTTAAGTTTTGTGGGCAGGAGAAGTCGATAAGTCATCTGATTAATTTTCTTCTCTATTGGATAAGGACCAATTAAACGAGGTTGGAATTTTCGGTCCCCCTACATTCTCAGATTCTTAGTGCTTAACCAAACCTTATCCCCTTTTTCTAACAAGGGACCTTCTCGTCTTTTCTTGTCAGCATAGTTCTTATATTTTTCTTTGGCCGTCTCTAGACTCTCTACTGCTTCTTGGTGAATTTGCTCTAGATGTGATACTACATCTTTAACTGCTGGAACTGAGATGTCCATTTGTCTGAGGGTTGAATTTGGATGTCTTCCATAATTCATATAGAAGGGAGAAAAGCCAGTGGAAACGTTCTTTGCATTATTGTGGGCAAACTCGGCTGCCCACAGACATTCTGACTAGTTTCCATCCTGTTTCAAAAGGAACAACCTTAAATATTGTTCCAATTCTTGGTTTACTCTTTCCGTTTGACCATCGGTTTCAGGATGATAACTGGTAGAAAATCTCACTTCTGTCCCTAAACTTTCCATGAAAGATTTCCAAAAACGTGAAATGAACTGTGAGCCTCTATCTGAAATCACTACCTTTGGGATTCCATGGATCTTTACTATTTCCGTACTAAAGTGGGTGACTAATTGTTTTGCGGAAGGAAGCCCTCGCAGTGCGGTGAAGTGTGCCATTTTGGAAAATGAATCAACTACAACTAATATGGTGTCAAAGCCTTGACTGAGTGGTAAATCGGTAATGAGATCTAGGGTGATTGTGTGCCAAGGATAGGGTGGTGTGGGCAAAGGCTGTAACAACCCTTTTGGGGCCTGCCGTTCAGATTTTCCCTGAGCACATATCTCACAAGTCTTGACATAGTTCTCAACGTCTTTTGCCATTTCTGACCAACAGTAAAATCGCTTGATCAGTTCCTTAGTTTACGCCTCTCCCTTGTGTCCTGCCAGCTTCATTGATGAATCTTCGGTAAAAGTTCGCAAATCCAATGAAGCTTTGAACTTCTTTTACACTCATTGGGGATTTTCAACTTGTCACTGCTTCAATCTTCCGCGGGTCCATAAGTATACCCGTCAGGGAGATGACGAAACCCAGAAATTATACTTGTGTGACATTAAAGGCACACTTTTCCAGCTTAACAAACAGCCTGTTATCTCGTAATTTTTGCAAAACCCCTCGGATTTGGTCTTGATGTCTCTCCTCGTCTGCAGAATATATAAGGATGTCATCAATGTATACTATGGCGCATTGATATGCGTACTCCTTTAGTACATCATCAATGAAGTGTTGAAAGGTTGCAGGGGCATTGCAAAGACCGTAAGGCATGACCTGATATTCAAACAGTCTGAATCGGGTCCTGAAGGCCGTCTTCCATTCATCTCCTTCTCGCATTCTGACTAAATGGTAGGCGCCTCTCAAATCAAGCTTCGTATAGACCTAAGCTCCCTTTACCTGGTCCAATAACACAGATATAAGGGGCAACGGGTATCTGTTCTTCTTGGTAATCCTGTTGATCGCTCTGTAATCAATGCACGTCCTCAGATCCCCTTCCTTCTTCGGCACAAAAAATAAAGGCGACGAGACAGGGGATTGAGACGGCCGGATGAATCCATTGGCAAGGTATTTATCCAAATATTCCTTGAGATGGTGATGTTCTTTTTCAGTGAGTGCATACACTCGACTGCAGGGCAAGTTGGAACCCGGTTCTAATTCTATCTTGCAGTCATATACTCTGTGCGGGGGTAGTTGTTCTGCTTCCACCTCATTAAACATCTTGAAAATCTGCATACTCTTCGGGAATCTCCGGTGTGTTTATTACCCATATTGACCCTCCAACTTGACACAGTACGTGGGCCGGATTAACTTCCTGCATTCTTTCCTTATTCCCAAAACAATTCTCCTGGCAATACTCGGAATCCATCTTTATAGTTCTGTTACTCCAGTCAATTGTTGGGTTATGCTCAGTGAGCCAAGGGAGACCAAGAATTAATTCAAACTGGGGAGCATCGATTAGATTAAATTGAATTTTTTCTTCATGGCCATCATTTGAAAGAAGATGGATTACTTCTGTGTGGCTTACTATGGGTCCAGAAGACAAATTCGTCCCATCTACCACTCTCACTGGTTCACTTTTACTTTTCATAATTGCTTGCATTCCCACTCTTTTCGCAAATTTCTGGTCACAAAAATTTCCGGTGGCTCCGGAGTCTATCATTACCGATACTCCTTTTAGGGTCACGTGTCTGAACTTGACTTCCATGGACAAACTCAAATGAGGAGCCGCGCACTGTAGGGTGTTGGCCACTCTATGTTCTTCAGGAGTCTTTTCTAAATTCGCATCCACCTGTTCAAATCCGCCAACAGGTGGTGCTATTAGTTTTCCTTCGGCTTGTAACTTGTCTTAGGCTTCTTAGGGCAATTTCTGACAAAATGACCTCCAGCCCCACAGTACATGCACAGGTTACTACTCCGTCTTTTCTCTTTTTCTTCCTTTGACAAGGGTCCACGAATAGTTCCAATTTGCATGGCTCCACCCCTGACGAACCTTCATTGCTTCAACTATTCTCTGATCTAACACGATCAAACCTAGGAACCGTTGGTCTAAATTCTCTTCTTTTTTCACCCTTTCTTTCTCCTTGTCGTAAGTCTATTTCCAACACAAGATCCACTAATGCAGAAATTTTGGTGGATCAGTTAGGGATTCCGGCCAGAGCATCTTTTAATTAGTCTTTTAACCCACGGTAGAACACTGCGGCTCGCTTACTCTCTGGCCAGCCAGTCTCAACGACAAGCTTGTTGAATTGCGCCAAATACGAAACCAGGTCTCGATTTCCTTGCTTTAAATCAAGGAGTTCATTATAAACTACTTGTGATATCCTCCTCCGATCGAATATCCGTAGAAATTCTTGTTTAAATTCCTCATAATTTCTCAATATTGAATCATTTCTGGTGATGAGCGGCACGGACCAAGCGGCAGCATCCCCAGTCAAGTAGGACAATGCGAAGGCAACCTTAGATTGTGCGTCTGGAAAAATTGAAGGGCAGCACATGTAATGCAAAGAGCACTAGGTGATGAATATTTGCGCCTTTTGTGGATCCCCACTAAATCGCTCTGGAGCTGCCAAGGGTATAACTGGGGACAGTGAATGAATCACTTGCGTGGTCAACCTGTTTGTGCTGTCTGTTAAGGGATTTTGTGTATCCTGTCCTGAACCAAAAAGCTGCCTAAACCTCTGTACCAAGTCTGCCGTTTCTTTTCTAGAATTTACTATCTCCAACTTAAGATTTTGATTTTCCTCTCTAACTGCACTCAGTTCTCATCTCATCTCTGTTCGGGTGCAAGGTGCAACTTGGGCACTTCACTCTGTCAGACTACTCCTTGGGTACCGCACAGGAACAGAGATGCTGGCTCCCGAATCCGCCCAGGGCAACAAGTCAGAGCTCTGTTGATATAAGTCTTTAACTGGTTACCAAGGGGGGCAGGGGGAAAGTGGATAAAATAACAAAAGAGAAGAGACTTTCTTGGTTGGTTCCGCTCGTCAGTCCGATCCTCAGACCGCCACTGGCTCTGGACCCTGCAGGGAAAGATCTGGGTTAACTGTAGTTAGTAACTTCCTCTACCTCCTTCTACTTCTCCCTATGGATTTTCACCTACCCTTAATTTCCAAGAGTCTTGCCCTCTCTTCTATTTTCTGTTTCTTGGCACTGGGTGGGCTGAGTTCAAAGGTATCTCTTATCTGTAATTTATAACAGGGTTTCTCTATTAGTTTCTCTTATAACCTTGTTTTATCTCGCTTTTATTTCTAGTTTTAACTCTCAACACTCACTTAAACTTCTGCCCTCATGCATTGTTATCCTAGGTGCCTCCTAATGTGCCTTTTAGCCTTCCTGCAAGGTAATTTACAATACACAATGGGTTACTGTTTTATTGATACACCTTGGAGCTAACTAAATTGGTTTAATGATAACTCTAACTTACTTCTTCCTCTAACTGTTGTCGTTTTGTATGTTTTCTTCTCTTTAAATTATTCTTGTCTTATTTCCTCTTTGCAGGTAGAAGATTTACAAGCTTCTATTTCGAAGAAACTAAAACTAAATCCTATATTCTACAAGTTCGAGTCAAGGTAAGTATTCTATTATTTCTCATACAGTTCATTGAATCCTTTTTACATGAAGCCTTTTACTTATCTTCTTGTTTTCTTCCTCTCTTTCCTAGGTGCATCTCTGGCAGTCCGTAGATGCTGGAATCACTCGTGCTGCATTTATCTAATGAGCCGCTGACTCTGGTTGACAGCTACGACGGTCTTCAGCACTCGTATATCACGCTCTGACTGGAATTCCTTAACACTTTCTAACTAACTTCCGCGGAAGGCTAAGGCTGTGTTATTAATTACAGGGTACTCAAAACGGGAGTTTTACAATAACGGAGAAATCGTCTCCTAGCAGGGTTTCATTTCTAACTACGCAGCTTCTCGAGAAACACTTCCACTCCGAGTCTGGTCTTCAGTGAAGTGCGCAGATTGGAACACGAGCACGCTTCACCTGGACTCGGCTAATGACCGGGCCTGAAACTAGACTGCGAATTCCAACTCCGCTCTTGTGGCCAGTACAGCGGCCATCTTGGAGTTCCATTTTCGCATGATATCAATCCAAGTCTTCCCTACATGGCTCAATTTGGCAGAACTATGTCCCTGCTGCGATATCACTGACACCTGGGGTCTTTGGGTCCTGACACGTTATTTCCTGTTGTGGACCGTGATTTGTGATCCGCATCTCAGCTATTTTCTACCTCAACCATTGATGCTTAGTGGTCTGTTTCGCTAAGTCTAGAGCACAGTTGTGCTTCCCTGTGCCTCAGTGAGGCTTTCACTCGGTGTTCCGCCTGTTTCGTTTTGGGGAAGGTTCCGAGTTTTCCCCTTTGTGTTTCCTTAATTGTATTCTCCAGTGCCGGCTGTCTTCTCTCCGTTCCCTTTGGGGACATCATACCTAGGCTCTTGCGGTTCCGCCTTTAGGCCGGACTACGGTCCCGTCGAACGGATGGACTTGAGGGGTGTGGGTTTTGGTGGCTATTGTGGGAGTCGTGGTCCGCTTGGCGGTGCAATTCCCCTTTTTTTTTCTTTATCATTTGAAGTTTGCTGGATTTCCTGGATGCTGGCATTCGTCACAGTACAGGGGAAAGAAGACCTGGTAAAGCGTTTGTAGCGCACCATTATCATTATTGTTTCATATGTAAGGGTTACTTAGTTTTTTATGCATATATTTGCTGTTCCTTTAGACATACTCTATCTGCCACCCTATATATTCTCTTATTATGCCACGCAGTACAGCCCATTACTCTTTGGGTAAGACAGGTACAGATCCCTAGCATTACTCATTGGTATTTAAATACCTTAGACATACAAATGCTTTTATTCACAGCAGGCATTCCGTGGTATCTAGACACATTGAACATTTAGGATTGCAGAGTGATCTATAGAATCCTAGGTCCCACCTTGTACTAACCAGGTAATAGACAGTCTATGTATACATTATATGAATGCTTGTTGATTGTCGTTGTACTAATTTTCCCTTCCTTTTAGAGCCAGCTTCCACCTTGAGGGCGATCCGTTCAAGAGTCCAGTGTTTCTTCCCCTTCTTTCCTTGTTTTGTTCCCTCCTTTACCTCCATATCACCATTGCGTTCTAGTGTTTGATAGACGCAATAGGTACAGGGGGGACGGGTTGGGTTAGACTTCGGTTCCTGGCACTCCTGCGGAAACTGCTCTTGGATCCTTACAATTCTTATCCTTAAGAACACCTTTTGACAAAATCTTCCTTGCATTTAAACTCATAAGGCAGGCCAGACGAAATCTAAGCCCTAACATGCTCTTTGTCGGGCAATGCCCAGAAAATCTAGGATTCCCTCCGAGTATATATCAGAATAAACCTCTCCTTTGTGAGCTTTAAAAAGACATTTTAAAGATTTTCTCCTCAATCGGCTCCTTAAACCTTTGGGCTTTAACACCTAGCACACAACTGGAGTCTCATCCTCAAACTGTAAATTTTATGTGTTGTTTTTCTCTAGGAACTATTCTTATTCTTATCATTGCTAGGGATTCTTTGGGACCCCAGCGGCCATCTACATCCTATGGTATTGCAAGGCCACTGGCAGCTCATGGCATGGAGGATTTCAGGCGACGCTGGCAAGATGGCAGACTTTTGAATGAGGCTGAAAAACTCATCTGGCATGCATGGGCCCTAGGGACCACCAAGCGGTACAATGGGTTTGTTGGTGAATGGAGAGACACCTGGACAGTGCTTAATTTGTAAAATATGAAGTCCAGGTGCTCAAACATTTGTCGGAGGCCACACCTACTTTGCCTGGCCACACCCACTTCCTCCACTGGCTCCACCCTACTTACTTTATTGGCTTCACCCACTTCTTCAACTGGCACTGCTGAAAGTCAGATGTAATACCGGATCTGAATTTTAGCACAGTAGCCTTCCGACTCTGAAGCAAATAAGTAAATAACATCTGTGCCTAGACAATTCACTTCATATAGTGTTATATGACTGGTTTAAATATTAGAACCTTGGGGGGCGTGGCCAAGATGGCGGCGTGAACAGACGTACTGCTCTGAGGCTCCCGCCGGCGGCCTGATCTAGCACCGGCTTAGGGGCCGTTATTGCGACTGTCGGCCCCATCTCTGGGCTGGGGAGTAGTCCTGGTTGCGCAGAGTGGCTCCTTGAGGCGGTGGCGGCGGTTGGAGTGGCGTCTCCGCATCGGCCGGCGAGGCGATGGTTTGCGTGGATCTCATGGTGAAGGAGTAGCAGGAGGCGGCGACCGGGCGACGAGAGGTCTGAGAGCCTGCACATCGCCCAGGCCGGGACGGTGGGCCTATGCGCTGACTTGGGAGCTGCACGGTGAGCGCCGGAGGGCCCGGTTGTGATGGCCGGGCTGCTCCACGAGGCTGAGGACCGGAGTGGAGCTGGGGAGTTGGGCTGCGGCCGCCATTTTGCCGCGGGCCCGGAGATCAGCGTGAGGGAACCTGCGAGAAGGAGTCTGCCGGGTGGTGTGCTGCCAGAAGAGACGCAGAAGAGAGCATCCGGCCGCCGGTGCTGCGGCAGTTGGAGCAGCCGAGACTCGGTAGGCTCCCTACGGGCCGCCATTCCGGCGCTGGGCTAGGCCGTGGACAGAGGAGGCCTACTACGCAACCAGCTGCCGCCGATGGGCTGCGGAGTGCTGTGATCGACAGCGGTAGCTGGGTGAGACTGAGCAGGTGGTCGAGGGTGCGATCCCCCGGCCCAGGACTGAGCGGAGAAGCCTGGCATTTGGCGGTGGGAAGATACCCACAGAGCCGCGATCCCGAGACAGGGCCCGGAGTAGACGGACCGGCAGGGGTCCTGCAGCGGTGGTGGTGGTGGCCGACTGCAACCTGTGGCCGGGCAGGTGAGGAGCTGTGGCAGTCGTCCTAGGGGCCTCTGAGGCTAGCTGCGGCGCCGCGTAATCAGGGGCCCGGTGGTGGTGTCTGGGCCCTCCCGTACCAGTACGGGGGGACGCAGGAGTGGGCCCATAAAGACTTGACAGCGGGAGGTGTTGGCGGCCTACAGCCTCGCAGTTGCGGATGGGAGAGATCGGCCACAGCCTGAGGTACTTGCGGTGCCAGAGGGTCACCCGAGGCAGCCAGAAGCAGTTCACAGGCAGTGAGCACTGCCTCAGCCCTAGGGGATCCCGGAGGAGACCCGCGGAGTTCAAGTTCAAGTTCGGGGATTTATATAGCGCACTACTCACCCGGAGGGTCTCAAGGCGCTTGGGGAAGGGGTTCGTTATTTGTCAAATAGCCAGGTTTTAAGTTCTTTTCTGAAGGAGATGTGATTTTGAGTAAGGCGGAGGTGAGTGGGGAGTGAGTTCCAGGTCTTGGCAGCCAGGAAGGAGAAGGATCTGCCACCCATGGTGGATTTTCGGATGCGCGGGACTGCGGCGAGGGCTTGATTGGACGATCTTAATTGGCGGGTGGGTGTGTAGAAGGACAGTCGAGTGTTGAGGCATTCGGGTCCTAGATTGTAGAGGGCCTTGTGTGCGTGGGTGAGAAGACGGAACGTAATTCTCTTGTTGACGGGAAGCCAGTGGAGGTCTTTTAGGTGTCCGGTGATGTGATCCTGGCGCGGGATGTCCAGTATGAGTCTCGCTGATGCGTTTTGGATGAGCTGGAGTTTTTTCTGTAATTTTGCTGTGATTCCGGCGTATAGTGTGTTACCATAATCCAGTCGACTCGCGACCAGTGCGTGGGTGACAGTCTTTCTTGTCTCGAGGGGGATCCAGCGGAAGATATTTTTGAGAATGCGAAGTACGTTGAAGCAGGAGGATGAGACTGCGTTGACTTGTCTGGACATCGAGAGAGAGGAGTCAAGGATGAAGCCAAGGTTACGTGCGTGGTCTGTAGGTGTGGGTGCTGTGCCCAGAGCCGAAGGCCACCAAGAGTCGTCCCAGGCAGAGGGGGAAGGTCCTAGGATGAGCACCTCCGTTTTGTCTGAGTTGAGTTTTAGGTGGCTATGTTTCATCCATTCGGCTACTTCTTTCATGCCTTCGTGAAGATTGGTTTTGGCGGTGTTAGGGTCTTTGGTGAGGGAAAGGATTAGCTGGGTGTCGTCGGCGTAAGAGATGATGTTGAGGTTGTGTTGGCGCGTGATGGATGCGAGTGGGCTCATGTAAACGTTGAAGAGGGTGGGACTGAGTGATGATCCTTGTGGTACTCCACAAATGACCAGTGGCCTCAGAGTTGAATGGGGGAAATCGGACTCTTTGAGTTCTCCCGGCGAGGAATGAGATGATCCAGCCCAAGGCTTTTCCTTGTATGCCGATGTTGCTGAGGCGTTGTATAAGGGTGCTGTGGCTGACTGTGTCGAAAGCGGCGGAGAGGTCGAGTAGAATGAGGGCCGCTGTTTCTCCGTTATCCAGTAGTGTTCGGATGTCATCTGTCGCTGAAATGAGGGCGGTTTCGGTGCTGTGTTTGGCTCGAAATCCGGATTGAGAGGGATCGAGGGAGTTGTTGGATTCAAGGAAGGCAGCGAGCTGGCTGTTGACGGCTTTCTCAATGACTTTGGCGGGGAAAGGGAGGTGGGATATGGGTCGGTAGTTTTTAAGTTCAGAGTGGTCTGCTGTGGGTTTCTTCGAGAGGGCGCTGAGTTTGGCGTGTTTCCAGCTTTCTGGGAAGGTGGCAGAGTTGAACGAGCAGTTGATGACATCACGGAGATGGGGTGCGATGATGGAGTCAGCTTTGTTGAAGATGTGGTGGGGGCAGGGGTCGGTTGGCGAGCCAGAGTGGATTGAGTTCTTTAGGCGGATGGTGTCTTCAGTGGTTATTGGGTTCCAGGCGCTGAGGTTGTTACTTGGCGGTGTAGGATCTGAGGGGGGTGGGGAGGGTTGATCTCTGGGAGTGTTCTCGAAGCTGTTGTGAATGTCGGCAATTTTGTTGTAGAAGAAGGAGGATAACGCATCGCAGAGGTCTTGGGAGGGAGTGATGTTGTTAGATGCTGCGGTGGGGTTGGTGAATTCTTTGATGATGTTGAAAAGTTCCTTGCTGTTGTGGGTGTTGTTGTCGAGACGATCCTTGAATGCTGATTTCTTGGTGGATCGAATCAGTTGGTGGTGTTTGCGGGTGGCTGCCTTGAGGGTGGCCATGTTGTCGGTGGTTGGGTTTTTTCTCCATGTTTTCTCCAGGGTGCGGCATAGCTTCTTGGATTTTTTAAGGTCATCATTGAACCAGGGAGCCTTTTTGCTGCCTGATTTGATCTGGTGCTTTTTCAGGGGTGCCCAGGGATGCGGGGCAGAGTGGCTGGCCACTAGAGGAGGAGTTCAGAGGCCCAGCACAACACAGACGGAGAGCGGGGTCTCAGGCCGAGGTGAGGCCTGAGGGAGGCTTTGAACATTGGGTGGAGGTCTGCAGTATGCAACGCGGTTGACAGAGCGTGGAGGCTAAGCGCTTGGCCCAAGTGAGCCCCTGGTTGCTGGACGGGGCCTGCGCCCATTTCCGGGGTCTTTCTGCCTGCAATTTGTTCTCGGGAGTTTAGCTGTGGCAAAGGGGTGGACCACCCCGGTGGATGGCCGGCCCGCATCGGTCTCGGGACTAGACCCGGGCAGGAGGAGATTTGCTGGGCCGGCTGGGGGCCCTCGAGGGAGCCAGGGACAGCTGGTGAGCCTGCGGTGAGTGGCGATTGCCTTGTGGTATGGCCTAGTGGACGGACTGGGTCACAGGTGGGGGCAGACCGGCTGAAGACACAGGGAGTGCCCGGCGGTGGTCGCAGCGCTCATTCACATACGCCGGAGAGTCCCGGGGGTCACATACGCTGGAGCCGCGAGCTGATCTGGCATAACCCGCCCTGAGGCCCACGGCGGGGTCGTACTAGGCGGAGGAGGGCTTCTGTGAAGGGTGAACGGCCTCTCAGGCCTCCTGAACTTTGTGAGTGGGCTGATGAGGGGTGGGTCTGACAAGTGACTCCTGGGGTGCTCAGGGCACGCTATGTCCACCTCAAGGGTCCGTAAAGATAAAACGGTGAAGGACCTGTTTGCCAAGGCCCAGGCAAGTCAACAACTCAAGGACATGGCCGCGAGCGCTGCTCACCCCGTCGCGGGTCAGGCGGACGGCTCCGAGCCCATCACCAAGGCCTTCTTAGAATCACTGTTTACTACGCTGAGGGATGGTATCCACACCCTACAAAAGGAATTCACGGAGGAGATCAAGGAGGTTCGCAGAGATATGGACGGCATAGGGGAGCGTGTGGCAGAGCTGGAAACCAAGCAGGATGGGAGAGATAACGAAATTGAGGCGCTACAGCAGGAGATTTTGCGGATCCACGACCAACAAGTGGACCTACAAACCCACCTAGAAGACTTGGAGAACCGTTCTCGTCGACATAATGTACGGATCTAGGGAGTGACGCTGACCGAAGACACGAAAGATCTGTTCGGATTAACGAGAGAACTTTTTAATCACATTTTGGGGCGCCCCTTGGAGACAGAACTCCGACTGGACAGAGTACATAGAGTGGGACTTCCGCGCCCCGCGTTGACTCCCCCACCGGACATCCTGGCATGTGTGCAGGACAACCGCACAAAAGAAGATATCCTCCAGAAAGCCCGGCAGCTACAACCCCTGTCCTTCAGAAACCAATCTCCAGTGCTATTCCAGGACTTATCTGCCCTTACCTTACAGAAGCGCAGAACCTTCCAACCGTCACAGCATACCTCAAACAGCACAACATCTCCTACAATATGGGGCCACCCATTTCATCTGGTATTCAAGCTGGACAATAAGCTCTATCAGCTCCGGTTTTTGGCGGAAGCGTGCCGCCTGCTAGGTATCGACCCACCAGCTGAGGAGAATGAGTTAATGGGCCATACCATGGATTCAGATGACGTCAAGCCACGGTGGCACCAGCAAGGCAGGGGGCGCCGATTAAGGAAGCCCCCTGCAGCTGAGATTAAGGACGGACAACGCGCTGCAGTAGAAGCAGTATCGGCTGAGATGACCTCGCCCCATCCCAGCTGACTTTCATGTTAACTTTTTAACTTGGCCGTTTGTTTGCTTGTCTCTCTGGTCGGATTGTCGGCGGGAGGAGGGGCTGTTGCGAATTGATTGAGTTACCCCACTGTATTATATTCCCAATCACCTACGGATGATGGACAATGTGTTCCTGAATAACAGGTTTCTTTTGGGGGGGGGGGTTTGGGAGGGGGGAGAGGGTTTGGTGTTTCTTGTCTACAGTGTATTTGGGGTTGGGATAGATACGAGAATGCTGGTGCTTTTAAGAGAGTTGATGCTCTGGTCTTTTAGGTTTTGCAGCCTTAGGGAGGTTCTTTGCTTTTTGTCCAACTGGGAGACTAGATGGTGACTACGGACCTCAAGGTACTGACCTTAAATGTAAGGGGATTGAACAACCCTGTGAAGCGCAAAGCGGTCCTTTACTGTTTAGAGCACTCACAGGCAGACAGGAAATGCACCTTTTGCAGAAGGACTGCTACCACCTTCGGTCCCGAAAGTTCCCACATCCGTTTTTTTCCTCAGGGCCTACTAAAACAGCGGGAGTAGGTATCCTAGTGTCCCAGGGTTTTAGGGAAATATTATACAGAAGGAGGCTGAGATAAAGGGTAGGTTGTTGACTTACATGTTTGCGCTGGGAGACTATACATTTACTCTTGGCTCAATCTATGCTCCTAACGAAGGCCAAGAGAGGTTCTTTCACTCTGCCCTCACAGATGCTACCGTCACTCCAGATCACCAAATACTGTTGGGAGGGGACTTAAATTTGGTTTTTGACAATATTCTAGATAGGTCATGTCAGCGCTCCTCGCAAACTTGCTCTCTCTCTGCGGAGGGACTAGCCCGTCTTCGTGACCTGGGTCTTATTGATTTATGGCACAACTTCCACCCCCAGGGGCGTGCATATTCGTATTACTCTAAAGCCCACAAAACATATGCTCGCCTAGACTACTTGCTGGCGTTGACTTCTTTACAGGCGCTGGCAACTGAGGTGGAGATCGGGGTGGCTTCCCTCTCTGATCACGCCCCGTGACAGTTGTGCTTGCTCTCCCGCCGACTCAGCGCGCGCAGCGAACATGGCGACTTAGAGAGACCTTATTGCACCGCAAAGAGGTAGTCATGAGAGCGCAGCGCGTCATTGCAGATTACCTCTCCAACAACAACAACGCAGACACCACACTCGCTACACAGTGGGCGGCACTGAAAGCAGTCCTCAGGGGGGAATTTATTGCAATCTCTGCGGCAGATAACGTCAAATGGAGTCGCAAGCAGGAAGAACTCATCCAACGCACGAGGGAGTTGGAGCAAATGCACCAACGTACAGGGGCTCCGCGTACCTGGAGGCAACTTAAAGCGGTGAGGAAACATCTGGCGGCCATCGATCAGGATAGGGCGGAATTTGCGGTGTTGAGACTCCGACATGCCTATTATACGGGAGGGGACAGGTGTGGACGACTGTTAGCCCATAAGTGAAGTCCGGCAACAACAATCGTTACGGGAAATTCTGCGGCCGGACGGCAGGTGCGTCACGGATGACTCTGGTATCGCGACGGCTTTTAGTGACTTTTACACTGATCTCTACGCCAGTTCTCCCTTGAGGGACTCAGATGCAGAGGCTTTCCTTGCCACTGTGCCATTACCCGCCCTCACGAAGGAGCAGGCGGAGCATCTGGAACGCAACATCTGGTTGGAAGGAGTTATCTCTGCCATCTCGCGTCTTAAAGTGGCCACGTCACCTGGCACCGGATGGTTTTCCAGCGGTCTTTTATGAGTCCTTCTGCACGCAGGTTGCCCCCCTCCTCACACACGTTTTTAATACTTTCTCTGAACCGGGGGCTATACCAGGAGACCTATTTATTTTATTTTTTATTTTTATTTATGGAGTTTTCTATAGCGCTGGCCAGACCCGAGGGTATCGGAGCGCTTTACATTGGGAGTGACAAGTGTGAAATGGTACAGTAAATATATATATTTTTTTTTCCGCAGGCTTCACTATTACAGTCGTCTATAGCCGTCATCCCTAAACCGAAGAAAGATAAGTCGCAATGTGGTGCGTACCGCCCTATCTCGCTCCTTAATGTGGATCTGAAGTTGTACGTGGGGATCCTGGCAGGCCGGCTGGCGCCCCATATGGGTAGCTTAGTTGACCCGGATCAAGCGGGTTTTATCCCAGAACGGCAAACCTCAAACAACACTAAGCGGGCCTTGCACCTTATTGAAAAAGCGACCCGAACGGGCGGAGAATTTTTAATGCTGGCTATTGACGCTGAAAAAGCGTTTGATAGGGTGCATTGGCCCTATCTAGAAAAAGTCTTGGAGAGAGTGGGACTGGGTGCAAAGTTCCGCACATATTTGCTGAACTGTTACAAGTTTCCGACGGCGGCAGTTAGAGTTAATAGGCACACGTCCCCCCGGTTTCCGATCAAGAGAGGTACTAGGCAGGAATGCCCTTTGTCACCCCTCCTTTTTGCCCTTTACATGAAGCCCTTAGCGCAGAAGTTGTGGCTTTACCCACAGGTGGCGGGGATCAAATTTGGGGCTTATGTCCATACAATCAGCCTCTACGCTGATGATGTCCTGATCTCCCTGTCTAACCCGCGAGAATCACTGCCTGCCTGGCGGATTTAGAACTCTTTGCACAATGTTCTGGCTTCAAAGTTAACACAGGAAAATCGGAGGCTCTCGATCTGTCTCTGGAGAAGTCTACCAGAGAGCACCTGCAAAGCACGCTCCCCATTCAATGGGCAACAGGGGTTATCCCGTATCTAGGGATTCAATTGGCTCCCTCGCTCGTTGACACGGTTAATATTAACTATACTCTGCTGCGGTAGAAGATCAGTAGGGAACTGGGGCGGTGGAAACACTACCCGCTGTTGTGGCTGGGCAAGATAGCTGCGGTCAAAATGACCATTCCCCCTCAGATTTTAGACTTGTTTCGCACTATCCCGCTCCGTCCATCAACGGGTTGGATACAACAAACTCAATTGGAACTGGCCCAGTTCATCTGGAATGGGCGAAAGCCGCGCCTCAAACTGCGACTGACGATGCTCCCGCCGGAGGAGGTGGGGCTTGGGATACCCGACCTTTTGCTCTTCTTTCAGGCAGCGCAACTGCGTCTCCTAGTGGAATAAAGTAGATGGGAGTCCGAGAAACATTGGATGTTCCAGGACCAAGTAGTGGCTGGTCGACCTCTACAGGAAATTCCATTCCTCCGAAAGCAACATCGGCACCCTAATCTTTATGTGTCTCATATCACACGGGTTCCCATGGAAGTTTGGGACCAAACCAATGCTAAACACGAACTGACTACTTTCCCGTCACCGCTCACCCCCTCGATGGAGAACCCCGACTTCATGCCAGGTACCAACTTGGTGGATTATGCGAGGTGGCGGCCGGCTGGTTGTCAATATCTTTTCCACATGTATTCGGAAGAGGGGGTGATGCCTTTCACTCAGTTCCGGCAAACGTTCGAGATGCCGGAGACTGAGAGGCTACACTACCTTCAAGTGCGACATTGGGCACTCAGTGAGCAGGTGCGCCCAACGGTCGATAGACTCTTCCTGCCCTACGAACGTTGGCTGATTACACGCACGACGGATAAGAAATTAATCTCAGATTTATATAAAATGCTGCTGGCTAGACACACTCATACCTATAGTGCTGGCAAGGCGCGCTGGGAGAATGAGTTAGGTAGGACACTTAGCCATAAAAAATGGGAGGGAGTATTTTATAGAGCGAGGCATTCAGCGAATCATATGGGGCTCACTGACACTCTAACTAAAATCGCAACCTACTGGTACTACACCCCTGCGCACCAACACACGATCCCGTGGGGGACTGAAGAGTGGCAATGGTATGAATGTTTTGAATGGTGGACTTGGAACATGGGTGGGGGGTGGGGAAGGGTAGGGTAGAGAGGGTTTAAGTTGGTTCTCTTTATTTTTCTTTTCTTCAGTTAAAAGTGTTGATGTTAGCACAGATTATCTTGATGTAGCGCAAACTACAACTGGCATGGTTGACTTGAATAACTAATTTCTCCCCTTTTGTCACTGTTTTATGGGAACGAAGTGATGGCTGCAATTGATGATATTTCTTTGTGTGTGCTGCACTTTTCTCAATAAAAAGATTTAATACTAAATATTAGAACCTTAAACCTAATAACTTGTCTTAATAATGCTTGTCACTGCACTGTCTGAAATCTGAAGGAAGTAACTTATATCAAGAGAGATGTTGTCTGACACACACACAGATACTTCTCGCAAAATAGACGAGGAGTTACACAACAGACTGTCTTAAGACCTCTTTTCCTTGAGATATTCAGATGAAATGTATAAAGGACAGTGAGCTGTGTAGTGACAACCCCACTATGGCAGCTAACGTGCATTACAATGCTGCAAAGGTTACCAGTGCAAGTGTGACAAAAGGGCCTCTATCAGTTGCCCCTTCACCCCGGGTCCAGGTGCCACAGCAGCCTGGAGTGTATTTCTGCCACTGGCACTCTCTTAGAGTCAGTAATGATCAGGAACAAATCAAAATCCTATATGATTCATGAACTCAATGCAGATACACCACAGATGCGTACCTTTAAATGAGTGCTCGTTGAGGGTAATGGGGCATTCCAAACCTCTCAAGTGAATATGATATGCACACCTTGTGAAGAGGAGAAGCAACCTTGAGCAAACTCCAGGTATAATTTTTTTTTTATCGTTGAAAACCAGAGGTGAATAATGAAAAATAACACATTTCTTATATTGCATTACATCTGCTACAAACCTCACGGTCAACTTTTCAAAAAAACAACTCACAGCCCACCACCCAACCTCCCACCCGCCTTCCGGGCGCTCTAAGATGTGCTGAGTGTACTGTAAAGGGATCAGTGTATGCAAACACCACCTAAGTCAGGGTGGTCATGGGTTTACTGCTGGGGGGCCGTTAGCTAGAACAATCGTAGGTATCTGGGGCATGTAAGTTCTGTGAACTCCGGTGAAAGGAAGCAGAGGCACAGCTTCAACAGTTCCCAGTACGAGTCTCTACGCTGAGTCAAAGTCAGGGAGATTCTCTCCATCCCCAAAACGTGCCATAGTCTGTGTAGCCAATTTAAACGTGTGGGGTTTCTCTCTGTTCCCCATAGGGCTAGTATTGCTTGGTGTGCAGCCCCATAGAGCTAATGCAATGTGTTGACCTCGCCTAGATTTAAGTTGGACTGTGAGCTGGTTGGGGAGCCCAAGCATTGTGTAAGAGTGGAAGTTGTGAATCAAAATGTGTATCAATGTCCAGTAAGACCTCATACAGGAATTGTTTCAATTTAGGACACTCCTACAATATGTGAACCAGGGTGCCCCTTAAGTCGCAGCTTTGCCATCACCTATCACTATGCTCCGGTTCCCCCGATGTAAACGTACCGGTGTCAAATACCAGTCTGTAGTGATCTTCATCGCAGCTTCCAACCTAGAGGCATTCATGGCTGTATGTCTCGCCCTATAGAATACATCATCCCACTCTTTTGCGGAAAGATGTCTGTCTATTTCCTCTTTCCAAATGAGCTGGGCCGGGGACTTTGAGTCTGAGTCTCTGTCTCGCAGGAACCCGTACAGCTCGGCGGTCAGTCGCTTGTCCGAGTCCTTACGCAACAGACTTCTCAAACTGAATCAGGGGTTATTGTGAAACCTCTCTCACAGTTGGCTGCATCAACCAGTGCCGTATCTGAGTGTAACGGTACCACTCCCCCTCTCGTATCGCGAGTTCAGCCTGCACAGTATCAAACGGTACGGGGCCCTCTTCCTCAAAGAAATGCCCCGCTAACCGACACTCCGACCTTGGCCAAGCCTTAAACAAGGTGACATCGGGGCCTGGGGTAAAGTTCCTATTCCCCGCTACTGGGGAGAGGGGGAAGGAACGTCGAAAACCCCCTTCAACTCACCACTGAGTCCCACACTTGAAGTGTGTGTGAAAAAACGAGAGGCAAGTAGAGGCTCACTGGTCGGTGGATGCAGGCGAGAAATGGGACCTTCCACAAGGCAGTTGCCACTAATGCCTTATTCGTAAATAACCATCTTTTTTCAGACTCAAGCGTGTCCATTCAACCAGGTAAAAGAGTTGCGAGGCCTGGTAGTAATGCATAGGCACAGGATCCCAAACCGCCCCTCTACCGCCCGTGTACCAGCTACGCTCCCAGCTCATCCGTGGGCATTTACCAGCCCACACGAAATTCTGTATCTTGCTTTGTAACCGTTCTAATGTCCCCTTTGGAAGCTGCAATGGGAGGGTCTAGAATAAGTATAGGATTTTGGGCAGGATCCTCATTTTAATGGAGCAACCCGCTCAATCCAGGATAGCTGATAAAGCCGCCCTCCTGCAAGATCCGCCTTTACTCTCCCAGCAAAATGATATAATTCAAGGTTGCCACCTCTGCTATAGTCGGGGCTAGTTGTAGGCCTATATACAAAATGGATTGTGGAGTCCATTGTATTGAATGTACCAGGGAGAGAACTTCTCGGGTCTCAGGAGCCACCCCAAATCCCAATGCTTGAGATTTGGAAAGGTTCATGTAAAACCCCGAAACCGCCTCAAACAGCCTCACTTCGTCAAGAAAACTCAGAAGCGCCCTCCCCGTATCTTCTAACGCTACCAGCACATAGCTCCTCGGACACACAGGGTTATTTCAATGAGGGCTGCACGTACGTGCAACGGACTCGTGCAGCATGCGCACCTAAGTCAAGCCCGTCTGCGCCCGTCAGCATCCCGGAAGCAACCAGCGCCAGCCATGCTGCCCGAGAGCCGCTGGCATCTAGACGGTGCTTTTCTGCGGTCGAACTTCGGGCCCTCAACCTCATCCCTCAGTGGCAGTCTGGAAACTGGGAGTTGACCGGAATTCTAGATAAAGTGTGCCACTCCTGTGGATTTAGGTTGTCTCATGCCCCTATCGCCCCCGATTTGACTGGTTCCCTTGCAGGCCCCCCCTTCCTATTCGGGCTGCCCACATAAACGCTGTGATGTTTTTGAACTGCTTGAGGACAACTCTTTGGATCTGCTGTTTTAACTGAATCCAGGCTGGATTCCTCTTCTTATCCAATTGTTACCCTGGCCACTCAGATGGGCTATAAGATCGCTAGAGCTGATCGCCCGGTAGGGAGAGGGGGAGGTGTTGCCATTTTTTACAAAGATAAGTGGGATCTTCGTAGGGGGGATATCACGCAGTGGTGTGGATGTGAAGCTCTGGACTTTAGCAGTTTCTCGGCCCACTTTACTCTAGGGGGATCTTGGATCTATAGGCCCCCGGGCCCAGTGGGACCTATTCTCCAGGCTTGGGGAGACGCGGTTATTACCAGGGCGATCAAATTCACTCACTATATGGTCTTGGGAGACCTCAATATTCACTTGGATCAAGCAGTGAACAAGGACACGCGTGATCTGTTGGATGTATTACATCTTGAACACCTTGAGCAACATGTTAGCCTCCCCACCCACCAAGCAGGCCATATACTCGATCTCATTTGCACCAACTTTCCTATTTTACTTGAGGATCCTTGTCCTGTTACAAGGTCTGATTATTTTTTATCTTTTTTCTCGTGGGTGGTGCCGAATGTTGAATCGCTACGGCGCCTAGGCTATAAATCAGCCTATGGCAAAATTGATCCTGTAGAAATCACTATAGTTCTGGCAGCCACCAAACCTAGGGGTCGATTATGATGTCGGACTGATTGCCTCCGCCGGGCTGGCGGGGGCAAAACGTCCGCCATTCTCCCTGAAATGACCCCCGCCACATTAGGATGGTTGGGGGGTCCGCGGCAGACGGCAAGACCGTCCGCCGCTTTTCCGCCGGTCACTTTCGCGACCGGTGGAAAAAGTGCTCACATATGGTGGCGGTGCCTGCGAGACACTGCCAACCATATTAAGATGATGGCAGTCCAATGCCTTTCCACTGCGGCATTGCCGCCGTGGAAAGGCATACGGTCTTAGCTTTGGGGGCCCGTATTGGGCCCTCAGGGTGAAGGGGGGTGGGGGGTGCACATGGGGGGTACCTATGGTACCCCCCTGCATTTGCATGCATTTTTAACTTTGCGGCGGGTGCTGCTCAAAGCAGCAACTGTCGCAATGTTAAATAGACGGGATGTGACCACCAGGGTGGCGCACATCCTAATTCCAACGGAGGGAACGCCGCTGTCCCTGCGGACGGTCCCTTCACCTCGGGGTGGCGGACGGGCGGAGGTCCGTCCGCCATCATAATCGACCCCCTAGTTTGGGGGGGAGCTTGAGGAGCGCCTAGTGAGGTTCTCTAGTTGGGTATCAACGGCGGTAGCCACTGTGGCTGTGTCGTCCAGCCAGACTGGCGAGGGAGTCACCATCCAAGCCATGGTTTAACCCTACTCTTAAAACATTGAAGCATGACGGTAAGGTTCTCGAGCGGGCATGGTTATTGCTCAGCTGACAAGCAGAAACTCAGAACCCAGCAGAAAATATATTATGCAGCGGTTACGCTTGCCAAAGGGCAATTCTTTTCTGTCTGCATTGATTACGCTAGTAACAGCTCTAAAGAAAACTTTGCGATTGTCCACAGCTTTACGTCTCCAATGGCTCAAGCAAGTGTGCCGTTATCCTCACCTTCCTGGTTTAACACCCTCTCCTGCTGTTTTAGGGAAAAGATTTGGGCGATTCAAGGAACATTTATTCCCTGCATTAGCAGTATGGAGATACCTTTGGAACGTCACTCTTCTGGAACAGCCCCCTCCTGTTCCGCTTTTAGTATGGTGGACCCTTTGGAGTGTTACAAAATCCTGAAGGGACTGAAGTCAGGCTCACCCTCGGACTACTGTCCAGCAAGGACACTGGCAGCAGTTGCAGAGGTTATCAACACGGAGGTAACCACTATTATAAATCTGTCTCTCCAGAAAGGGGTGGTTCCGCGGTATTGGAAAGAGGCCAAGATCCTCCCTCTTCAAAAAAAAGTCGTCACTGGATCCCCTCTGCCCAGGGAATTACTGTCCTATCTCCCTCCGTCCTGCCATGGCGAAGGTGTGTGAGAAGGTGGTCAATAAGCAGTTGACGGACTTTGTGGAAAGGGAGATGCTCCTGCACCCTGCGCAATCAGGGTTCAGGGCATCACATAGCACAGAAACAGTGCTGGTGGAGGTGGTGGTAGTCATCCGGGAGTGTCTGGACCCCGGCGGGAGAGCAGCACTAATTTTGCTTGATCTCTCGGCGGAGTTCGACACGGTCCCACATGCACTACTCCTTTCCCGTTTGGCTAAGATTGGTCTGGCAGACGTCGTGTGGGATTGGTTTCGGTCAATTCTGGATGAGCGTGTCGAGCAGATCTGGATTCCTCCTTCTTCCTCCGCCCCTCAATCGGCATCTACGGGTGTCCCTCAGGGTTCCTCCGTTAGCCCCCATCTCTTTAACATACATGTTACTCCGCTGATCTATCTGGTGGAGGAGTTAGTGGCTAAGGTGATGGCATATACAGATGATACCCAAATGCTTTTTACCTGGGACAAAGTTGTAGACACAGTACTACCGGTACATCTCTGCCTGTCCTCCATTTTTAAATGGTTGGCTGAGGTGCAGTTGAAATGCAATGAAGAAAAATCGGAGGTTCTGCTCTTTAGCAAATTTCTCCCCAATTTTAGAGAGGTCCTTTGGCTTCCTGGCTTTCCTTCTCCGACCCCATCAGTAAATGTAGTAAAAAACCTGGGGGTATGATTTGATGAACGTCTCTCTTTTTCGACTCACATCAACAAGCCGGCTGGATGTAGTTTTGGCCTACTTAAAACCCTCAGAAGATTCTACCTCCTCCTTCCTCTAGCAGAGAGCAAAACTGTTACCTGCGCACTGATCCTGTTAAGGCTGGATTATGCCAATGCCCTTTATGCTGGTGTTCCTGGGTACCTGTTGAAAAAACTACAGGTGGTTCAGAACACAGCAGCCAGACTTTTGTTGGGCATTCCGGCTGGTAACAGTGTCCGGCAGCAGCTACGCTCTCTTCACTGGCTCCCCTTGAGGGAGCGAGTAAAATTTAAATCTTTGACTTTGGCCCACCGCGCTCTGCACAATTGTGGTCCTCTCTATCTACCTACAGAGGCGCCTTTCCTTTTATGTCCCTGCACGCTCTTTGCGGTCCTCGTTCCTCTGCTATGCTCTGATCCCCCGTTTTAAATTTCAGAGACTAGGGGGCAGCTCCTTTACAGTGAGGACGATGGCTGCCTGGAACGCTCTCCCCCTTGCCTTACACACTATCCAGGATCCAGTTGTGTTCAGGAGGAAGTTGAAAACTTATCTATTATCCTGCTAGCATTTCACCCTCCCCTCTAGGCTCCACGCCGGGATACTCATGAGTAGCTGTGCGCATTACAAATTTATGTAACATAACATAACATAACATAGCATTGTCAGCATAGAGGGAGATAAGATGTTCTTTCTCCCTCGAAGTGCACCCCCAACATCCCTTCATTGTCTCTAACTTTCTGGGCGAATGGCTCCATGTACAGGGCGAAGAGGAGACGGGACAGAGGAAAACCCTGCCTTGTCCCACGGCAGATTGGCAACTGATCGGAACTCCGACCATTAACATTTCTGATGGAGCACTGTATCCACTTAGAACCCAAGCCCTAAATCTCTCTCCTAATCCAAAACGTGTTAGCCTCGCCACCGTATAGGGCCAGTGAACACAGTCAAAAGCCTTCTCCGCATCTATGGAGAAGAGCATTGTTTCATTTACGAGTGTGTGACCTTATGTTTCAGATGCAAAATCTGCTTTGTATTGTCCAAAGATTGTCTGTTTGGAATGAACCCGGCCTGGTCAGGCTCCACCAATCCAGGCATATAGATACCCCCCCACCCTAACACCAACATCTCTCTTGCCTCGACTTCCTTGCACTCTATTACTACTCCTCCCAAGCGCTCACCTCGTCTTAGCCTCCCCATGCGAAGCAATGCCTTGCCATAAGTCCTGACATCACAGGAACTTAACCATCCATTATCATTAGAGCTCCACCATGCTTTCATCTACCCTCACCAATCCTACATTACAGCCAACCACCCCATCTTCTCAGCCACCTACACCCTCCAACATCCCGCTGGTCTCAGCACCTCTACCCTATAATGATCACAAGTACTCTCTCAACATCCACTTAGTTTGGCACAGGTCTTGTCCTCACACTACTGCGATGACAATACGCTACCAGACGAGCACCCCCTGCCCCCTGGCCACGAAACCAAAGATCTGGAAAAGAGACTTGAAACAACTCAACACAAACACACTACCTCTCTCAAGCTACAACCTTCTTTTGCCTCCTGTTGGCACCACAGGCGTGCATGATCTCACCAACCACTACCTCAACTCGATGACAGCAATAATCAATGAGGTAGCCCCTCTTAAACTTAAGAGAGTCTCCACTAAAGACTCAAAGCCTTGGTACCATAGCCTACTCAACGAAGACAGACGCTCTCTCAGAGTTGCTGAACGCAACTGGATATCAGTCCTGTCGACTATTCACCTCAAATTACTAAGGAAAAAGAGAAATGCCTATTACAAGAAGATTAAGCGCACCAAAGCAGACTTTTTCAAACACCAACTAGACCAAGCCAGAAATCGCCCAAAAAAACTATTTGAGCTAATCAAAACTCAATCTAAGGACGCCCCTCAACGGTTACAAGACGTCTCCCAATCGCAACCCAACTGTGAACAATTCTCCACCTTCTTCACTCAGAAGACCCTCAACATCGAGAACGATCTCTTAAAGGACCGATTACTTTATTCGGTGCCACATTCACAACCCCCCCCGTCACCACCAACTACTACACACCAAATCCATTCAAAGTGTGTCCCAAAGAACAATGCCGCCTGGTCGTCCTTTGACACCTACTCGGAAGAGGCGTTGGGCAAGATTCTAAATTCCTTAAAACCTTCCAACCACCACAAAGACCTAACCCCATGGCTGCTTCCACTATGTACCAAAATCATCAACAGTTCACTCCAACAAGGTTGCATTCCAGATACCCTCAAAGTCGGTCAAGTCTCACCCATCCTTAAGAAATCAACAGCTGACCGCACAAATCTTAACAACTATCGTCCTATATCCAATATCCCTACCCTGGCCAAACTGCTTGAAAAATGCGTGCACCACCAACTAACAAAACATATAGTTCACTTTGATCTCCTTGACAACCACCAATCAGGCTTCAGAGCAGGGCACAGCACGGAATCAGCCATGACTCACATTATTGATGATGCACTTCAAATCCTAGACCAGAACGGCTCATGCCTACTCATCCTGCTGGACCTATCCTCCGCTTTTGATATGGTCAAACACGAGAGTTTGCTGGATCTGCTCAGACTGAGGATGGGTCTCACAGGACCAGTGCTAAACTGGTTTACCTCCTTTCTACAGAACCAAACACAACAATTTAAGATTAACAACACTCTTTCCAACCCAGTTCCAGTAAGGCTGGGCGTCCCACAAGGATCCTCCCTTTCCCCGACATTGTTTAACTTGTTCATGGAGCCGCTCACCGGAATTCTTCAAGTGACTAACGTGCAATATCATATGTACGCTTATGATACACAACTGTATCAAAAGATGAATAATAATAATAATCCTGTATTTGTAAAGCGCACAGCTACCCGTAGTAGGTTTCCCGGCGCTGGGGGCCGTCGGGAAGATTAAGCAAGCTATTGCCCAGAGTCACATGGTGCTGGGCAGACCCCTGCCGCCGGTGCCGGGGATCGAACCGTGATCCCCACACCTCTTCCACGATTAACACCTTAGAAGACATTAAACAGCTTAACTCCACACTCATGAACACCCAAACATGGTTGGCAGAAAATCATCTCAAACTGAACGCTCTAAAGACCAAATTCCTCCTTATAGCCCCCCGAGCTAAAATCCCTTTGATGCAAAACTTAATCCAACATCTCACTGCACTCAACGTGCAACCAACTATTGTGGATTCAGCAAAATCACTGCGAATAACTCTGGACAGCAATCTCACCATGCAGAAACACGTTAGCAACGCTACAAAGGGAGCAAACTTCAAGTTAAACATTCTAAGGAAGTTGGAGCCATTCTTACCAGTCAACGACTTCAAACAGGCTGTACAAGCGCTAGTTATCCTCCGTGTTTGGTTTATGGTATTGTCTCTCTATGCGGCCTCCCAAAAACAACTACAGCCCCCCTTAGAGCATCAATGTAAGTAAGTTACTGAGCTTATAAAGCGCCTGGTTACACTAGCCAGTGTGTCCCCGCGCTGTACCGCTGAGGAACCCATCCTGGCCTGTTCCTGTGAGGCGCACACTCCTGGGCACCCCAAGGTGAAGCCAGGCATCCTTAGCGATTAGGGCCGGTGTGGAGATTAAGCAAGCTATTGCCCAGAGTTGCAGAGTGGGAACTATGATTAGAGTAGGCACCGTGGCGAGAATTATCAGGTCGGCGGACATTGAGCCCAAGACCCTGCTGTGAAGGGAATTGAACCCTGGTCCCGGGTCAGATCTCTGCATCAGGGTCTGCCGCTCTAACCAGTGAGCCACACTTCTCCACAGTAAACTCTGCAGCAAGACTCATCACCGGTTCGAAAAGAAGTTCCCACATCTCCCCTGACCTAAAATCCCTGAATTGGCTCCCATTCGAAGCAAGAATTCAGGTAAAAATTGCTTGCATGACACATAAGGCCTTACACCACAAGTCACCCATTTATCTCGCACAGAAATTGACAATCTCTGGTGGCTCAAGGTCCTCTAGGGGTGCAGATAACCTTCTACTGAAACCTCAAAGATTCAATTAAAAAAATATATAAATATATATAAACAAACCTTCTCTGGGATGGCGCCTAGGATTTGGAATACTCTTCCCCCTGAAACCAGATTGAATTCTTCTTTCGTATCGTTCAAAAAGGAAGTAAAAGCGATTCTCATGGCAAAATTTACTTGATCACTCTACCCGGCCCTGAACCTTTTTCATCCAAGACTCGCTGTTTATGTTCTTGGAACAACTATGATCCCATGGTTTGGCATTTTACGACTTTTTTTTTGAGTGTTTTATTTTGTTTTATTTTATTTATCCTATGCTTGTTTGCTACATTGTGTCTTGCTATTCATTTGGTATAATCAACATTGTTCATTATAAAGCTCTATGATATCCGCAAGGATCTTGTTCGCGATCTATAAAACCTTCTAAATAAATAAATAAATAAGTAAATAAATAAATCCGTTCCAGGTTTTGCTATGACTGTTATGGAAGCCTCTGGGGGGAGGGAATCTGGGCTTGTGATGGCATTAAAAGCACTAGTAAGCAGAGGAATGAGCTACCTGCAAAAAGGTCTTATTAAAAGCAGCTGGATAACTGCCAGGCCCATGCGATTTACAAGTCTTCAATCGAGATATAGCAGAGGTAACCGCCATCACCCCAATTGGTGACTCCAAGCTAGCTGCCTGGTCCGCCATGAGGCATGTCACCGAAGTCTCAGCGAGATAGCTCTTAATTTTTTTGAACATGCAAAATCCTCACCTCTGGTCCTGACATAGAATGAGAAATTTCCTAGCTATAGTGACGATAACTTTTAATTCTATTAAGGACGCGGAGGCGAAGATTATCCCACCTGGATCATATTAGGAATATGCTACTCTCCCACTGGACTGGATTACAGGAGGTATACATAAGTTTTCTTAACTGACGATTCTTGGTGGGATGTCATCGTCTATGGATTACAGGAAATATCTGGTTTTGATGAGGGTATCCTCTATTGACGTCACGGTATGGTTTTTTCGTTATGTATTGTTATGCATTCAGATGGTACGAGTAGCAATTATCGCGTGATATAGCCATCAATGTCTTGTCTTTATTAGTTACCTCTTTCGTTTTGCATACATTATGTTCTGGTATTGATAAACCTTGTTCCGCTGGATAAATTAACTTAATGGGTTTTGTTTATTCGTAGGATATGATTCCAAAACAGATTGAAGCGGCATGACTTAACTCTTGCAACAAAGAAGAGGAAGGACTACAGACAGTGGAGATATATATACACCATGGACCATACTGTTAATGGTTACCATGGACACTTCCCAAGGACTCATTGAATTTGTTGAAGTTTAACAGTGTTTTATTTTAGGTCGAGCCTACAGCGCGCATGCGCTGCCTGCAAGACCTTTTGTAAACAATAATACAACATTTCTCCCGCCTGCTACTTACAATTGGCTCACTCGATTGTCACTCTTCTTTACTGCCGCCAAACTTGTTGGCTTTGCCTCTACGTCACTTCCGTTGGAGGTTTAGGCGCACCGGTGAAGTACAGTTTCCCTGCGCTTTCCTTATTAAACTGTTGTGTGGAAGAACTCCTTTTGTTTTAATGGTTACTCGCTGCTGCTTGTTTTGTTGAAAATTACAAGGTGTATTCTTGTTTGGCAGGCTTACAGTCCGGCAATTTATGCAGCAAGCACATTGCATGCCATGCTACTCCTTTAACAATAGCGGACGCATCATTAATTTTGTTGTGCACTTTAATTACAATGAAACCTGCCTCGCACAAGATAAATCCGAAACCGCGTCCTCCGTGTACATATGTGCACTGCCTCCCCCGCTCCTCTGACGGCTTTTGTGAAAATGTGTCACTCATATGAAATAATACAATTTAATACCATTACAGTAAGCAGTAAAGATGTAAAACTCATAACGAGGTCACCATGACGCCTGTGAATACTATGTTATTGTTTAAGGCGCAGACAGCCATGGTGAGGAATGGGGGACTTCTAGCAGCCCTCATATCCCGCCCTCCCCTTCCCATGCTGCCTTTGCAGAGTGCATCCGACCGGGCTCCATTTTTAACTGTCCCCCGTGCTTTAAAGCTGCAAGCTCTCGCTCCAGTGTCAGCTCTGCTCCTGAATGCACTTAATGCATAGCCTGCCCGACCTCCTGTGAACACTGCCTGGTTCCCTGAAAGCCTCCCACAAGCTGCAAGAACCGGAATCCGGCTGAATCCAAACTGTATCCACAATATATATGCTATGTGTGCCAACATATAAATATGTATGGCAAACATTCAGTATGGGTGAAAGTTCTACCGAACAATGCAGTGTTGTTGAAAAATGGGTGTTGTATTTGCTTGTGAAGGAAGGAAGGCGTCTTTTTCCCCAGTCCTTCGTTCATGCCTAGGTTTCAGCCGGTAGCCACCACTTCCTATTAAACCAAGCAGCTTCGTCAAACGGCAAGCTAACAGAGAGCAGAGCATTTGGTGATTATATTTGAATTTTCTTTATTAAGTATTGGACTGCAAGAATGGGGCGCCTTTCACCGCGATGTAGACATAGGTTGCTTTGCTTCTTTTCTCTTCGATCGATGATTCGGTTGTCGGTTTTGTTATGTAGTAGACCTGCTAGAGAGTTAATGGAACTAATTAATTCTACGTTTAGCACTGAGCAGTGGGCATGGAAAAAGTGCATAATGTTCTGCTGAGCATATGGAATGTTCAACTGTATTTTTACAGTGCGCCGATGCTAGGACTTCTGTTTGTTGGCAATTAAATTTCTAGTGCTGCTTTTGTTTATGCTGTTTCGGGGTCCACTTACGCAGAATGCCTAAATACCAAGTACATCTTTTAATTAAGGCAGTGTAAGCAAGAACTTGTGGTGCTTTATAGTGCACTTTTTTGGGGATTTTCCCACAAACACAGACCTATATAAAATGTGTACCAATATTCCGATCTATATTAGGAAGGTCCCCAGCAGGCCTCGTTTTCTTACACGTGATTAGCCTTATTAATAAAATTCAGATCATCAACCCCTTCGCTGCGCGCGTTGGCCAAAGGCTGTCGCGAGCACTACCTCGGTAGTGCTGCGCACGTCCCTTGGCTGTTGCGGCCCCGCCCACTCGTTTAAACAGCCACAGCGGAATTCGCCCTGTGGTTAAGAGGCTAATCTAAAGGGTTGGCTGATCAATATAGTTGGTGATTGTGTTCAAAATTGTGCTTCTTATGCTCTTTTACAAAGCAAGCAATTATTAACTTCGCTGGTGGCAGATGTAAACAGTGTACTGGAAAAGTAAAGATAGACAGAGCTCATTTTGTGCACTGCCTCACCGTCATCTGCGTTAGGAGGGGAAAAGCATACAAGCCTTTCTTATGTCTGACTGATAGTGCTAACATTCTGCCCAAGTTCACTTGCGCTGCAGTATAAACATTAGGATCTTGGGCAGTGCTTAAATGTATGAGTTAAACTGATTTTAAACTCTATCTACAGTTCATACAATAATGAAAAAAGTAATGTGCCCATGAGCATAGTTTTTCTAACACTGTTCCTAACAGTGAAGCCCAAATAAATAAAAAAATCTGATATTCTGATTGCACAGCCAATAGAGCAAATCACCTTACAGATAATTGTCTGCTATCCCATTGTCTCATTTTCCTTCTAACGCTCTCAATAGTGTCTGCTCTTCAACAATACTGCTGCATTCTTCATGGCACATAATGCCATTAAAAAGTTACACTACATACCACTCAATTCCACCCCACAACTAACAATTCAAATTCAACCACTTAATTAACAAGCATTGGCCGTGAAAGTAACGCGGCCGCACGGCTGTGAAAGCAAATGTTATCACAATCACGAGCTCTGTGGTGGGGGAGGGGCAGAGCGAGGCACTTGGGAGAGCGCTGTAAGGCTTTATGACTGAGCCATGACGGAGAAAAGACAGATGGCGGCAGCGCGCAGGTTTGAGGCCAGGAACGCCTTGGGTAGCATTTTCTGGAGCCTTCACACTAAATGTCTCGCAGAGCAGCACATACGCTGGCTCAGCGAGATCTAAAAACCACATAATACACTTCTCACAGCAAACAATAACAAGCATTTGCAATGCAATAGGTCTCACATTAGGAAATTGGTATTGAAAATAACAATTTTTTAATTTATGTGTTGGTTTTGAAAATAGCGGAATTAATAGCTTTGTCATTTACAATGCCAATAGTTATAACTTTCGCAAATGTGACACCTACAGCATTCGTAATGCAATATGTGTTGTATTTACATGACTTAGATGTATTGATATTACAAATAACAATGTCTTTTAATTTTTCTAAATAATTAATACTTAAATAAAAGTTATTGTAATTTATAATGGTAATAGCTTAAACTTTTGTAAATAACTTTTGTGAAGATTATGTTCAGTGTATTTTATTGTGATGAAAATCCAAGAACAGAAGTGAAATATTAACATCTTTTAGTGATATTTGTAATAAAGCTTGAAACATTGATAGAACATATTTGAACCAGTTGTTGTTGAGTGGTTGCATAGATTGATGCTGTGGTAGCACATAGTGATGCTGTGGTGCCCCTGAGTGATGCTGTGGTGCCCCTGAGTGATGCTGTGGTGCCTCTGAGTGATGCTGTGGTGATGCGATAGATAGAGTGAGTGTGATAGATAGAGGGCGGGCGATAGATAGAGGGCGGGCGATAGATAGAGGGAGGGTATAGATAGAGGGAGGGCGATAGATAGATAGATAGATAGAGTGAGGGCGATAGATAGAGTGAGGGCGATAGATAGATAGATAGATAGAGTGAGGGCGATAGATAGAGTGAGGCCGATAGATAGATAGATAGATAGATAGATAGATAGATAGATAGATAGATAGATAGATAGATAGATAGATAGATAGATAGATAGATAGATATAGACCCAGTAATTATTTGGCGTGTAATTATGTGGCACTGAGTGGTATTTGCGGTGTATGTTGCATTGAGCGCAGTGTAATTATGTAGCATATAATTATGTGGCACAGAGTGGTATTTGGAGTGTATGTTGCATTGAGCGCAGTGTAATTATGTAGCATATAATTATGTGGCACTGAGTGGTACTGTGTAGAGTGTATGTTGTACTCAATAGAGTGTAATTATGTGGTGTGTAATTAAGTGGCACAGAGTGGTATTTGGAGTGTATGTTGCATTGAGTAGAGTGTAATTATGTTGCGGGTAATTATGAGGCACTGAGTGGTATTTGGAGTGTATGTTGCATTGAGTGCAGTGTAATTATGTGGCGTGTAATTATGTGGCACTGAGTGGTATTTGGAGTGTATGTTGCATTGAGTGCAGTGTAATTATGTGGCGTGTAATTATGTGGCACTGAGTGCTATTTGGAGAGTATGTTGCATTGAGTGCAGTTTAATTGTGGCTTGTAATTATGTGGCACTGAGTGCTATTTGGAGTGTATGTTGCATTGAGCGCAGTGTAATTATGTAGCATTTAATCATGTGGCACGGAGTGGTATTGTGTGTAGTGTGTGTTTCATTCAGTAGAGTGTAATTATGTGGCGTGTAATTATGTGGCACTGAGTGGTATTTGGAGTATATGTTGCATTGAGTGCAGTGTAATTATGTGGCATGTAACTATGTGGCACTGAGGGGTATCTGGAGTGTATGTTGCATTGAGCGCAGTGTAATTATGTAGCATTTAATCATGTGGCACGGAGTGGTATTGTCTGGAGTGTATGTTGTATTCAGTAGAGTGTAATTATGTGGCGTGTAATTATGTGGCACTGAGTGGTATTGTTTAGAGTGTATGTTGCATTGAGTGCAGTGTAATTATGTAGCATATAATTATGTGGCACTGAGTGGTATTGTGTGTAGTGTGTGTTTCATTCAGTAGAGTGTAATTATGTGGCGTGTAATTATGTGGCACTGAGTGGTATTTGGAGTATATGTTGCATTGAGTGCAGTGTAATTATGTGGCATGTAACTATGTGGCACTGAGGGGTAACTGGAGTGTATGTTGCATTGAGTGCAGTGTAATTATGTGGCACTGAGTAGTATTTGGATTGTATGTTGCACTGAGTGCAGTGTAATTATGTGGCGTGAAATTAGGGACACTGTGTTAAAAGAGAATGCAAAGGACGAATGTCGCTAATCATCATGTGATTCTGGGCAAATCACTTAATCTCCCTGTGACTAACAAAAATTAATGTGTGTCCTCGTGTAACGTAACTGGTGCTATGTAATGCACTCTGATACCCGATTTGGGTCAAGTTTGCGCTATATAAAACTCTGCAAAAAAAAAAACTGAGAACACTGTCAAGTGGGTCAGGGCTGCAGGAAGGGAGACAGGGGTAAACAGGCTGTGGAAAGAGACAATAACTGAGCCTGACAGACAGAGAAGACGCTAGAGAGAGGTGGAGAGAGAGGCCGGAGTACAGCGTGACACCGTCAGCCACACTGAAGGCGAGAAGGGTGTGGTGGAGAGACAGAGAGGCGGACAGAGGCCAGGATGTACAGAGAGACAGACACGAGCTGTGAGAGGGACAGAGAGGCAGACAAACATGAGAGAGAAGCGGAAGGTAATAAAAAGCGGCAGCATGAAGGAAAGCGGTATGGGGAGAGGTCAATGAAGTGAGCGTGAGAGGGGTGGAGTGAGAGAGAGAGATGTGAGAGAGAAACTGCGTGTGCAGTGCTGTGTGAGAGACACAGAGGGAGTGTGAAACACCAGGTGAGAGGTGCACAGAACAGGAAGCGAGAGGGACACTAGAGGGTGGGGGGGCTACAGAGAGTCGGAGCAATGCGTGGAGAGTATTAACAGAAAACTATGCTAATGCTTGTTAAAAACTGATACTTTCTGCTTTAAGTTGCAAAACGTGTGATTCGACGTCAGAAGAGAATTCTCATCAGTAAGCGAACAAAGTAATTAACACACAGCTGCAAACATATTTCAAGAGGAGTTGTCACTCCCCCAAGAGATCCCCGGAAAAAAAGAGCAACAGAGACCAGAACAGGATTAATCAAGAGAATGTGAATGCCGCAGTAGAGAGATAACAGGAAATGGTCTCGGAGATAAAGGGGCCCGTGACGTTAATCTTCTAAAGAAAAATAAATAAACAAAGGAAAAAATAACGAGGCCAATGACCGTTCACACGAGGGAAAGTGATGAATGAAACAGAGCAGAAATAATGTGCAGAGGGAAAATAAAATTGTGGAGATTACGAGTGTGTCAAGGAAGCGAATGAGAAAAACTTTGTGAAACAAATGGAAAGGGGAATGGAAGGGCAAAAGGAGGAAAAGGAATTCTTCTTAATTGGACATGCAAATTGCCACAGCTCCAATGGTAAAAGTTCAAAGGCTGATATAAAAGAAGTAGGCGGAGCCCTTTTCTGTGTGCCTTTCCTTGTGTGATGCAAAGGTCCACTGATTCGCACACTAGCAATCTCGGCTTAAGAGCAAGGATTAAATGGTCAAGGAATTTGAAGTAGCCTTTCACTCGGCAGAAGCGGCCAATTCAGAGCTGTAAGGAAGCATAGTCTTGGCGAATGTTTACTCCGCGAACAGTGCCATGTATTATATAAACAAGTCGGATGGGGGTGGTGGGGCGGGGAGCAGGGGAGTGAGCATATGGGGTGTGAGTGAGGCCAAGCACGCGCTGGCGAAGCATCGCGCTTCAAGAGCCTGGTGGTGTGCGAGGCTGTGTGTCGGATGGGGGTGGAGGGGCGGGGGAGCGAGTGGGAGGGAAGGAGCATATGGGGTGTGAGTGAGGCCAAGAGCGCGCTGGCAAAGCGTCACGCTTCAATGGATCACATGCATTGGGAGGAATCCGCTTGTTCAAGAGCGTTGTTTCTTTTACAATAGTTCAGAAGTCTCGGGCGCTCCCAGCTGAGTTAGTTTATGCCTGGAGCGCCGTGCTACAATGTACCTTCTTGGGATTGTTCCCGCGGCGCCGAGCAGCTCTGAGTCACTGTGTCAGCCTGCCTGGCGCCACTGCAGAGTAGCGCTCAATAGCTACTACCACGAGAGCTGTGGCCCAGTCAGAGTGTGGGACACAATTTGTGGACTTGGTGCCGTGGGACGTCATGTCCTGTTGCATTAGATCAGGGAGCAGAGAGGCAGTTTGCGTGTAGCTCTGGCTGTAAATTAGTCATGATGCGGTCCACAGCGCAGCTGCTCGCACCGAATTTTATAAATTAATTTCGGAGCCTGCCTGGCCGAGGGAGAGTGCAATGGACAGGGCGGAGTGAATCAGTGACTTACTTATCTTCACTGTCGGTTGCAGCGGCCGCCAGGACTCACTGAGGGAATTAAATTATAATCATGGTGCCTGGCGGGGGCTCTTTTCAACCCTGTCCGCCGTGTGCTGTTGTTATTCCCACCCACCCCCCCTGTGAATTCAATATTTTACTGTGACCGACGGAGTCGTGACATAGCAGCCGTCAGGACAGTCTGTTACTTGGCGGCTTCGCCCGGAACTCGCAAGAGTGACAGACAGTGCCCAGGCTTGGGCGACTATCACTGGAGGCAGGCCGAGGGAGGGCAAACCCTAATTGCCACGTCCCCCGTGGTGGCTGGCGGCCCGAGCCTGCCTGTAATTTATGGCGCGCCAAAAAGTTCAAGGGCAGAATTGGTTGAGTGTTATGGGAGCCAGGCAGCCAATCTGTTACCTCTGACATATACCTGCCTCACCTGAAAGACGGTAAGAGCGACAATGTTTTCATTAACAGTAGATATTGTGATGTAGATACAAATTACTGAGTTGTGCTAACCTCGAGCTTTGCGAGGAAAAAGATGGTGTTTTTCCTGAATAGAGGTGGTCCGAGTACAGTGACTGTAACATAGAAAGCAATATTTGTATTAAAGTTTATTAGCTTGTTGCGTGAGCCAAATAAAAGATCCAAGCAAGGTAAGTGCAGGATAAAGAATTCATTCACTTCGCAGGGTAGAGAGCACAAAAGAGCTCTTCTGCTTTTGCAATCCTGAAGCACTGTAGCAATAAAATTTGTAAACTGCATTAGTGTCACTGGGCAATATAATTAGAAGAGTAATTGTTGCTAAATACGTGCGCAATAAACTATTTTAAACAGTGCACGTTATATTTTATCGCCCAGGCAACAGCTGTAGCCCGGCATCAGTCCACAGAACTCACTGTCTCTCGAGTGCAGCTCTCTTTTATTCTCTCTCTGTCTTTGATAGTCTTGCTGACAGCTCTTACCAGTTTATATGCTGCTACAGTCCATATACAAAGTTTACTTCATGCCTATGACTTCTCTTCAACGCAGTTACTAATCGGAATGTCATTTAGGAATGGCCATGACACTTTCTATATTGCTACCATTACTCTTTATTACTCCTTCCAGGCTTTTGTGTTTAGGATTATTGGGACATCATCCTGAGCTGGGAAACTGATAAATAAGTGCCCCTTCTTCCAAAATGTATGCTGCATTAATAAAACAAATATAACTGCACACCCCTTTTGTTGCCTTTGTCAAACATTAACCGTTTCTCTTTTGGTGTGTTTCTCTTTTGGTGTGTGTCATCGTCTGCCATATATTCGGATTTTCCCAAAAGGGGACATACTGTTTTACACACAACAGCGCCCTGGCTGGCTGTAACCTATATGTTCCCCTCGTCTTCATTGCTTGATTTTACTCGCGAGAAAGTGTCACTCATAGTCATTGAAATGTCACTCATAATTACACTGAAATTATGAAAATGTCACACATAGCAATCTCAAACCTTGGCAGCTAGGAGTGTTTGCTATTGCGATACCGACAGCATTGCAAATGCTTAACTTTGAAATTGCTGTGGTAATAAAAAGTGAAGAAAGATATGGATATTCCTAACCACCGCATGCTAGATAGAATTAAAAGTTCCCTTCATTAAAGCTAGCAAATGTCTCATTCCTGCAGCCCCAATCATACGTTGAAGTGAAAGAAGCATCTCCTGCAGAAGAACACCCATCCTGCGCTCGTGTCAACGACTCGAGCACTTTATCAGGAAGAAATCGGTGTGCCACCACGTGCGGCGATACGTCAGCGCCATGACGTCACGCGGACCAATCCATTCTGCCTCTCATCGTTATGGAATCGTCCATCTCAGAACTGTCTGCAACACTGAATCTCCAAAGGTGCTCGCACAAAGGGCGCCCGCCGCGCGTCACTGCCTTCCAGAAGTTTCCCTCCTAGCGGCGGGTGCGTCACAGCCGTCCCTCCTGAGACCCCGCCCCTTGTCCTCTCCTCTCGGGCGCGCGGTTTGAGCTTCCGCGCCTCAGACCGGTCCCGGCCGCTTCCGTCAACCGCTGCTGCCCGCGCGCGTCCGGCTCCGCCGCCGCGAGTATACCCCACTCTCACGCCCCCCTTGGTTCACCCTGGCAATAACGTACACCGCAGCCCCTCTGAAACCAGGCTCATCGATGACTCGCAAGATCTGCCCTCCGACGGTTCGTTAGGGAGTATCCGAGGAACCGAAATCACCTCGAGGAGCTCCAAGGAATTATCAGAGAGACACTGCTCACCACAGGCCTCCTCAAAGCCTACCATCTCCATTAGAGTCTGAGCAACGAACCCACCGTTCTCGACCCCCTCCTCTGAAGATTCCCGATGCTCAAGCTTCCCCTCTTTCTAACCATTTCAGTATCACTTCCTACAACTGTGTGTGCCTGATATTACTTTGGAAACTACCAACCTGATGACTTGGGAGGCATCTGAAAGAGTACCTCGAGACTATAAATAAGAAAATGCCTGCCCATCTTACATCCCCTTGAAAAATGACCACTGTGATTGCGCCTCATGCAATACTGAACCCGCCTTTAGGTTAGGGAATGACCCGTGCGTTCAAATTTCAGTTTAGAATACTCTACCCTCATGTAGCACCTCAGGAAATGCGAACATCACAAATGTCTCAGGAAGGACTAGTCCAAGGAAAGTTGCTCCAGAAGATGATAGCCGATCTACAGTGTCCCAAAAAGTACCCATACTTCCATAATTAACACAGCAAACTCAAGGATAGCTAAGATGTCTGGCAGAAATCGCCATGTTTCTATTTCTGATGATGCCGAAGTATTTGATGAATCCAAAGCCAACACTGGCAGGTCTAATGTCTCCTCAGGGAGTACACCGATCACTGATGAGTCAGGAACCAACAAACCCTCATTGAAATCCACAGGAAGAAAACAGCGCTCTAAAAGCCCCTCTAAAAGAACACCACCGAATAAAACCTCCTCAAAAGGCAAACCACAATCTAAAAGCCCCTCAAGAAGTACACCACCCACTAAAACTTCCTCAAAAAGCAAACCGCAATCTAAAAGACCCTTAAGAAGTAGACCACCCACTAAAACCTCCCCAAAAAGCAAACAGCAATCTAAAAGCCCCACAGGAAGTACACCACCCACTAAAAGCTCAAAAAGCCAACAGCAATCTAAAAGCCCCTTAAGAAGTACACCACCCACTAAAAGCTCCCCTAAAAGCCAACAGCAATCTAAAAGCCCCTTAAGAAGTAGACCACCCACTAAAACCTCTCCAAAAAGCAAATCGAAATCTAAAAGCCCCTCAGGAAGTACACCACCCACTAAAAACACCTCAAAAAGCAAACAGCAATCTAAAAGCCCCTCAAGAAGTACACCACCCTCTGAAAATACCTCAAAAAATAAAAAGTCTAAAAACCTTCAAAGAAGTACTCCGTCTCCTAAAAGCAGTGCAAAAAGTAAATGGGGGGTTAACCGTCTCTCACGGAGTAAACCATCCTCTAAAACCCCTCAGTCTAATCGGGACTCTAAAAAAACTGCTCCCTCTAAAATCTCCCCAGAAAAGGCACAAAATTCTAGTCCCTCAAAGAAATCCTGGTTTGGTTCCTCAAAAAAAAAACATCCTACTGATACCTCCGCAGGGGAAATTCCCACCACAAAATCCTCCCCAGGCAAATCAGATGCTCCTATCTCTATGGTTGTTACTAGCAGTCCTGAAGCTACTAGTGTATCTGATGACGCGTCTGTAACATCTGACTCAAATAATGAGTTGGTGGGCCATAAAGTATCTAGACCTTTAGAAGTTTGTTCTTCCTCTATCCCCTTATCCAAGAGCAAGTACCCCCCTAAAATTTCCCCAGGGATTACTTTCCCTTCTAATGTTATTCCAGAAATTATCTGCTGTTCGAATATCTTTTCAGAGTGTACCCACCCTCAAAGAGTTTCACCAGGAATCACCTGTCCCTCTAATATAAACCCAGAAGTTATCTGCCCCTGTGTTTTTTCTCCTGGGCTGCCCTGCCCCTGTAATTTTCCTCCACAGACGAGCTGCCAAACCAGTATCCCCCTGGGAATGTCTCATTCTAATGATACGTTGTTAGGAAAATGTTATACTTGTCCAAGCTATGTTTGCAAAGACACTTACCCTAATGACAGCTCATCATGGATTACACACCCTTCTCCCTTCACCCCGTGGACAACTTGCCCTTATAGCTCCTCAGGAAAAATATGCACCCCTGATTTCTCCCCAGAGATTATGTGCCCTTCTTATAGCTCAACAGAGGTTCCCTGCACTCCAAATATCACAGCTGAGAAGACCTGCATTACATGGAATTGCTTTACTCCTTATGCCAACTCTTCCAAAAGTGAAATTTCCTCAGCGACCAACTTATCACACCCTGTTTCTAAATGTAAACCATGCCCCTGTACTGTTGTGCCAGCCTGTCCTTGCACTTTCTCGATCCAGAAGATTTGCCCCCATCCTCCCTTGCCAATTACCTGCTCTCATGTTTCACATGGAACAATCTGCCCTTGTGCTTCATCCTCAGTGAACGTGTGTAAAAACCTGCAGCACCCAAATATCTAGCCAACTGTGTACTTGCCCCTTTGTCAACTCGGCAGGGAATCAATGCCTTATTTGTGAAAATCATGCAATGACTAGTTGCACATCCATTGTCTCTCCTCAGTGTACCTTACAAAAATTAGGTCTCTATGCCTCCTTACATTCCAGGATGTTCTCTCTCACAGGAGCACCTATACTTTTACAGTCTCCCCTATCGCTGCTGGCTCATTTAATATTTCCAGTTCTCAGACAGTCAAATATTTCATATGACTGTAGTAACCCACACACAACTGCTTCATCAATATTTTCCCTCCCTGGTCTCCTTGGGAATGTCCTTCTGTGGTTGCCTCTACTCTCTACAAGTTCCTTTAAAGTAACACAGATTCCTTACCACTCTGCAATAACTGGGCTTGCCCACACTATCATAATTCACCGATAAGTGTCTTGTCTAATATCTGTCTACAGACTAGCGTTCTTCCTCTTTAGATTTCAAAAACTGACTCATGTTCTAAAATCTCCTTCAGGATTTTAAAGTCTAGTTTATTTCATATCTGCTACTCTAATATATTAATGCAGATTGCTCTTTTTATGTAAAGTTAGTTATTTGCCATAATTACTTGCACATGTGATTATCTCCCTGTCTGCTATTTCAACACAATTTCCCCCTTTTATCTCAGACAAAGCTAAACATTTTATATTATGCTCTGCTTGCATAAATCACCTACGCACTATATCTACATAATGTATCTACTCTCATATGTTTCATAGATTACTACATTCTCTCTGCTAAATTTACAAAGATTATTAAACTGTCTGCAATATCTATATATAATGCCTTCCCCATGCTATGTTAACGCCTAATCTATCACTCAGACCTGACTATGTACTGTTCCCTTTTGCTGTATTTACACAGATTACCTTCACCTTAACTGATATTCAGGATTACCTGCTATGCGGACTGAGCCAGTCATCTTTGTTCACATGCATGCTTATGAATGACATGTAAATTGCTGTTTTGTTGTGTGACCCACAGTATACGGAAGAATAACTAGGAATTCCCCATATGTTTTATATGGGCATTAGTATCCTAGTCTGTAGCCAATAGGGTGGAAGCCACGTATGAGGAATGCAGTGAGTTAAAATTTCAAACATTGTAATCAATCCAAAAAAGGATGGATTGTGTTGGACCCCTTAACTTGAGTTGTGGAGCCTCTTTCTGCAACCTACTGTAGAAGATGGACATGGATTGATGAGACGCTTCATTGCATAGTAAATGTGAGTATTTGTTGGGCACATCTTTTTTATTTAGCTTAGTCTGCCAGTAAAGGGTTACCATGTTTCTGTTTTTGGGGATTGGTTTTATATTGAAAATGCTTCCTATGTGTATTCTTGTTGTGTCGGTGATACTGTCTCCCAGTTCAGATCACGGAATGTGTGAGTCCTTGGTCAATGTGTTTGTGATTTTGGGACAGCCATTATTTTGTTCTTGTTAAAAGCCACATAGTATGATGTCTTCATTTCCATTTAGAGTCTTTGGTAGGTCAGCAAAGACGGTCTACCACCCTTATTCAGACTGTGTCTACACTCAAAAATAAATTTAATTTGCTGACCGGGCTCTGCAAGACTACAATCAATCAATCAGAGAATTTTGAAGCATGCTACTCACCCGTGAGGGTCTCAAGGCGGTAGGGGGGTGGGAGGTAGCAGCTCTGGTCAGTCAAAGAGCCAGGTCTTGAGGGTCTTCCTGAAGATGTGCAGGGTGGGGGCGCGCCTGAGGTCAATCAGGAGATAATTCCAGGTCTTAGCCGCGCTTTAGGAGAAGGTTGTTCCACCCGTTCTTGCTCCGCGGGGGTTCGGCGAGGGCGAGGTTGCCAGATCGGAGGTTTCCTTTGGGTATGTGGAAGGAGATTCTTTTGTTGAGATATTGGGCTCCTGTTTTGTGGCATCATTTGTAGACATGGGTGAGTATCTTGAAAGCTACTCTCTTCTCGACAGGGAGCCAGTGGAGGTTTCGCAGGTGTTGGGTGATGTGTTTGTTTCGAGGGAAGCCGAGGACGAGTCTGGCTGCGGTGTTCTGTATAGTGTGGAGTTTGCAGAGCAGAGACTTGTTGATCCCAGCGTAGAGGGCGTCTCCATAGTCCAGACTGCTGGTAATGAATGCGTGGATGACGTCTTTCTTGATTCAGGAAGATCCATTTGAGGGTCTTCCGAAGGATGCGGAAGGTGTTGACCTGTCGGGTCATGGAGAGGGAAGAGTCAAGTACAATGCCGAGGTTCTGGGTGTGGTCCATAGGGGGGGGCTGCAGAGGGCGGTGGGCCACCAGGTGTTTTCCCAAGCAGTGGGGAGAGTCCGAGGACGAGGACCTCTGTCTTCTCCGAGCTAAGCTTCAGGCAGCTGCTGCTCATCCAGGATGCGATGTCCTTCATCCCTTCCTGAAAGTTGAGTCTGGTGGTGACAGGGTCCTTGGTGAGGGAGAGGTTGAGCTGAGTGTCGTTGGCGTAGGATACTATGCTGAGTCGGTGCTGTCTGACGATGGCGGCGAGGGGGGCCATGTAGATGTTGAAGAGCATAGGCCTGAGCGACGATCCTTGGGGTACTCCGCAGTTGATTTCTGTGGGTTCGGAGAGGAAGGGTGGAAGTCTGATTCTTTGGGTTCTGTCGGTGAGGAAGGAGCGGAGCCAGTCGAGGGCGGTTCGCTGTATGAAGGCATCGTGGAGTCTGGCGGTGGGAGATGATGTCGAAGGCTGCAGAGAGGTTGAGTAGGATCAGGACCGTGGTGTAGCCTTGGTCGAGGAGGGTGCAGATGTTTTCTGTAGCGGCGAGTAGAGCGGTCTCTGTGCTGTGGTTGCTGCAGAATCCAGATTGGGAGGGGTCGAGGATGGAGTTCTCGTTGATGAATTTCGTTAGTTGGAGGTCAACGGTCTTCTTTGTGACTTTGGCCGAAAAGGGAGGAGGGAGATGGGTCGTTAGTTGTTGAGTTCCATAGGATCTGCTGAGGGCTTCTTGAGTAGGGGCTTGATTTCTGTGCGTTTCCAGTCGTTGGGGAATGTGCCGGTTTCGAAGGTGGCGTTGATGGTGTGTCGTAGTTCTGGTACAATGGCGGCGGCAGCTCTGTGGAAGATGTGTGAAGGGCAGGGGTCCGTGGGGGCTCCTAAGTGAATATCTTTTATGGTTGATGCTGTGTTTTCGGTGGTGACTGGGGTCCAGGAGGAGATGGTGGGCTGGCTGGCACTGCCGGAGGAGGGAGTGGTTTCAGAGTCGGGTGTCTGTTCGTTGAAGTTGTCGTAGAGGGACTTGATTTTCAGATGGAAATAGGAGCCAAGCTTGTTGCAGACGTCCTGGAAGGGGGTGATGTCCCTGGTTTCTCTGGAGGGTTTGGGGAATTCTTGGATGATGCTGAAGAGTTCCTTTGAGTTGCTAGAGTTGGCGAGTTCTGGATGAAGTTCCTTTTGGTGGATTTGATGAGTTGGTGGTATTCTGTCATGGCGTTCCTTGTATGTGGGGCGGTCTTCCGAGGATGTTTTGTTTCTCCAATTGTTTTCGAGATATCTGCAGGTACTTCTGGATTCTTGGAGGTCGCCGGTGAACCAGGTGGCCTTTCTGGGGCGCTGTCTGTTTGGGTTGCAGAGGAGTGCAAGCTCCTCTGCGTAGTTGGTGATCCATCTGTGAAGTTCTTTGAATGAGGTGTTTGCGTCGGTCGTGCTGGAAGGGGCATTGGGTTGAGGGTGGAGTTGAGCTGTTCTCCGGTGACCTTGCTCCAGTTAATTCGCGGAGGGCGGGGTGCAGGTTTGGGGGTGGTGGGCTTGTCGACGTGGAAGGTAATGCAGTGGTGGTCCGTCCAGGGGAGTTGCGTGGTGTGGCTGAAGTGGATGTTGTTACTTCCTGCGAAGATGGGGTTGAGGGTGTGTCCTGCCTTGTGCATGGGGGTGGTTACGAGTTGTTTCAGTCTGAGGGTGGCGAGGTTGTCCAGGAGGGTGGTGGATTTGGGATCGCTGAGGTGGTCGAGGTGGCAGTTGAGGTCTCCGATAAAAATGTAGTCAATGGAGGCGATGGCGTGGGGCGTGATGAGGTCAGCATTGGTAGTGGTGAATGCGGTTCGAGGCCCAGGAGGTCTGTAGGCGAGGGTGCCTTGTAGGGTAATTCTGGCGCTGGTTTGGAACTGGAAATTGAGTTGTTCAGTGGTGGGCGGGGCGTCACTCGTGCTGGAGATGGTGAGTTGGAGGGAGTGGACTTATGTTTGCGATGGCATGGGCTCCTCTCTGGTGGTTGGGGCGGACCTTCCTCTGGATCTTGTATCCGTCGGGGATGGCAGTGGCGATGTTGGGGTGGAGGTGGAGTTGGTCCAAGTTTCTATGAAGAAGGCGACGTCTGGCGAGAGGGTGTCAAGGAGGTCCCATATCTCTACAGCATGTTTGTGCAGGGCACGCACATTGAGGAGGATGCAACTCAGGGCTTTGTGGGTGCCGGCGTCTGGCATGGGGGTGGCGGTCCCTGGCTCTGGTCGCTGTCAGGTTGTGGACGGGCACAGAAGCGCTTGACTTTGGTGCGCCCTTGGCACACCAGAGGCCGCCATTAAATAGGGATGGGAGAGAGAAGCGCAGCTGGTAGGCGGGAGGGTGAGCCAGCAGGGGGAGGGGCAGCGGGGGCAGCAGCGACAGGGAAGAGGATGGCGAAAATGGGCATGGAGGACACAAACAAGGGCACAAACAACAGGTAAAATAAACAGAGGCACAACATTACAGGAAAAAGACAGACAAAATACAGAAAACGGGCACAAACACAAGACAGACAACAGCGGACCAGCAGAAGAGCAAGGCTCTCCCACTGGACCATCAGGAGCCTGCGGGTGGAGAAGGGCCTTGAACACCTACCTGCACAGGGCAGCGGCACAACAGCAGAGCTGCTGGGGGAGAGAGCAGGTCTCTGACCAGGAGATCAGAGCTCTTGCTCAGACACCCAAGCAGTGGTCACCATTAAATAGAGAAGGGGGAGGGAAGCACAGCTGGGAGGCGGGAGCGGGAACCGGCAGGAGGGACATGGCTCTCCCACTGGAGATGAGGCGCAGGCAGGAGCGTGCGGGTGGAGGAGGGCCTTAAACACTCACCTGCACAGGGCAGCAGCACAACAGCGCAGCTGTTGGGGGGGGGGGTGATGGGAGAGCAGGTCTCTGACCAGGAGGTGAACTTAGAATGTGAAAAGTCTGATGAAAGTTCAGTCTTCAAACGTTGTGAGTTTTTGTTGCTAGTCTTGTATTTGTCAAAAGTCCTTTGTATGCATGTGGAAAAACAGCCACCACGTTTCACCTTGCACAAGGGCTTCTTCAGGGCTGTGAACTCATACAACATAGAAAATATTTAGAAACCACTATTTTATGAAATTTTTAATTTAGAAGAGAAAAAGACGTTTAATGAAAAAGAGAGAAAAAGAGTGAATTTTGGACAATCAGAATCTGATGTGAAGCCCTTCTTTAGATTCTGTACTTTTGAAAAATAAAAGACTATCAACAAAAACTCACAACGTTTGAAAACTGAACTTTGCTTTGTACATACTGTAATCTATTCTGTGTGCTGCCTCTCATCAGCCTTTTCTCTTGAATGTATCTGTGGTCATGTGGTGGCTGACCATTTGAGGTGGGCAATACGAGCTTGATGTACGTTCTGTGACTAGCCTAGGTGGTGCAGTTGTCATTCACCCTGCTGCCTTTTGCCTTTTGTGGGACTTAAGACTGTGGTCTACTTTATTTTCTCTCTAGTTTTATGCAGTGATCCAAGGTATTGTGTGATGATTGTTGCATGGCATATTTTCAAATGGAGGAAGATAAAGGTGTTGGTAAAAATGTAGGATGTGCAAATTAATTTTGTAACTCATGAATATGTCATCACAGTCTTATTAAATAACATATTTCATTTTCTTTGCACAGAGCTTATAGAAAAAGAGAACAGCTTCACATTCATATGTATACATCAACTGTTTTACCTGTGTGCACATACAAGATCTTGCTTTTTCTTAGTGGACCTAGTTGAACCTGCGATTTTGGGTACTCCCTCGGTACATAGTACATCACAATGTAAGATACTTCTCTGCCGTAATGTATTATAAAGTAATAAACCCCTCTAACCTAATAAACGATACTTTTCCGAATACGGCCTCACACCATGTAAAACATATCAAGGGTTTCCCAGATCCTCCACCCAACTAAATCTCAGATTATGCTCCTTATATTTGATCTGAATTGTCATCCACCATGGCCAGTGCTCAGATTTTAGGTAGGGTAAGGTGTGCACAAGATAGTTGTGACAAGTATTCAATCATAGGCCAAGACTCTCTCAAATTTCTTATCTGTTCTCTGAATCTAATCGTCTGTTAGTTTTTCAACTGCAATTGCGTGCCCCAAATTCAGTATCCATAAACCATCTGTCGGGCTCTCTTCATTATATCCACAGTCACTAGGCACTGTGCTGTCTTCCAGCAGTCAAATGTCTCACTAGCTATGCTTCTTTTTTTGGGGGCAGTTGACGCCTCTACATTTAAAGTAATTAGCTCGAATAATGTACATTAGGCATACGTGGTCCCAATATTTTTCACCTTGTGTTGTGTGTATTGTTGTGCAATGGACGACAGACCAGATAATGTGAAATTTTCCCAACTTGTAATATAAACATGGAAACACAAAAAAGAACACATAGGGCGAAAATTACTCTATTCTCCGATGCACAACGGTCATCTCTATAATCGGTCAGTATGGGGGATACTGTGTTCTGTGTTGTGTTGAAGATAATGCATCACCTTTTCTTTTGCATGTGTCTTTCTGTGCCTCATACCCCGCTACACCTAGTCTTGGACAGTCAGATATATTAAATCACAGGGCACACAACAACAAGGAAATCTTGATCCCTAGACACAGTTTCAACAATTCCACTACTTTAATGTTTATGCTTATGTTGTTGTTAACATAGTCTGTTGGTGATCTCAGCCCCTGAATCCATGTTCCCCCTTTGATGATGCCTTCACCACCAAGACCCATTTGTGGTAGAAAAAAACCTCTTTAATGTCTTGTTTAATGTGTTCTGGTTGCTTCCTTGTCAATGGTGTCCCTATATTGTCAGGTGGCTTCGAAGTGTCCTTAGTAAATGACTCGTCATCTTTCTTTTTGTGCCGAATACTTTGAAGGCAACTCCCCTCTTCTTTGGACTTTATTATCCTTTCCAAAAATGTTCAGATGAACTGAAGGCCTTCTGGAATGATCCATCGGAAGAAAATCTGGACCTTGGATAGTTCTGTTATCACTTCTTTGTACTCTTGTTTTCTCTGGGGCATCACAGCTTCAAGGTCCTAAAAGAGTGTGCTCTCACTGTCACAGTAGTCAGTCTTCTTCAATTTAGGAAGAGCACCATGGTCCTCCCTTTTACAAGAAGTCTATTGAGTGTGTTCACATATCTCTGGGCCATTCCCATTTTGAGTTTTCCTGTCTGTCCACTTTGTGCGCTTGCTCGAGCTCTGAACATCTCTATGACACAGGTGGTCATATTATTTCCTTGTGGGATTTGTTTCTAAGATCTTCACAATTTGTCAGAAGTCATTTGGGGCCACATGCATCAAAGCAAAGAATTGCGATTTTTTTAGGAATTGCAATTTAGGAGTCACAATTCCCAATGCATGTAAGAATTGCAAAATAATTCGTGAGTTCTACACATTTCTTAATTGCGACTCGCAAATTGTGATTCGCAATTAAGGAATAGCTTCCAATTAATTCCTATGGGTCTAGAGGCCCAGAGGAATGAATGGGAATTGCATGCGCAATTTGCGAGTACCAAATAGGTACTCGCAAATTGGCATGCAATTTCAAGGGTGCCAAAAGGACACCCTGATGCACCCCTGAAATGACCATGAGACCACATGGTGCGCACACATATGCCCCAAGGGCATGTGTGTGTGTAACATGGAACTTTAATTTGCGATCCCTAATTGTGAAATCGCAATTTAAAATTACATCATGCATTGCATTTAGGGAATTGCAGTTTGCGATTCCCTAAATGCATTTGTAATTTAAGTGATAGCAAATTTTGTGATGACTTAAATTGCATTTGGGTTGATGCATTCCAAATGCAAAAATACCGGTCGCAAAGAGGCCAATTCTGCAAATCAGCCTTTTTGCGATCGGTTCTGATTTCGTTTGTGTATGTGCCCCATGTCTGGAATTCTAGATGACAGATGGTAGTGGTGACTAACTATCCTGCGTCAGCTGCGGCTTGAAGTTAGGTTTATGATTCATCTAGTCTTTGCCCCATGCTTTGAAGTTCTGTTTTGATTTCTGCCACATAATTTTTAATCGAAGTTCTTAATTTCACCAGCTATCCGGAAATAATTGCTCCAAGTCTAATTTAATGTCTGCCAAGCCTGCTTTCAGGTCCTCTTTCGTTAGCTCTTGGCTTCGACACCATTGTTTCTGTGATTGTCTGGGTGGCCTTTATGCTCTCTGAGGCAACACAAGAAAATCAGATATTGGTGGCAGCTCTGATTTACACTACAGACACCAAATAATGTGACATAAGAAAATCAGATAATGGTGGCAGCTGTGATTTACACTACAGGTACCAAATAATGTGGCATGAGTATTGATTATCCCTGGTTTCTATACAGTTTATGCAGAAACTTTATTTTAGTTTATTCTTTTCTTTAAGACAAGCCAGTTTGAAAAGGTTTGTGTGGCAACTCTTGCTCAGGGTGCATTAGATTACTAGTAGGTAAGACACCCTATAATCCCTTGTTGCTTTTACAAAATTCCAGCAACCTTGCAGGTAAGGGAGGGTTGGTTCTGACCTCCTGGATCCTGCCATCAATCTCCGCGTCATAGGAGTATATTTGCCAAACTCATGAGTGGATATGTCCGGCATTTGCTTATGCTGGTAGCATGGCTCTTGTTTTATGAGGATTGCGGTTTCATTGCTTACAGGGCCCACCAGCCCTGTAGTCATCCCCTGGGACTGGGCTTGCGTTGTGCTCTGTTATTATGTTCTAATTCTTCTTCAGTGCAGGCCTTTCACGGCCATTTGTCTTGTATTGTTAATCTTTAGTTTATTAGTAAAATTTACAACTAGGAAGCAATAATGACTCTCAGGTAAACAATCATGAATAGCAATTCTCCAAATTCAATGACAAGAGAATCTCAATTTACTTAAAGACACCAAGGCCAACATTATGCACTTATTCCTTTAATGCCACTCCACGCAGCACTTGAAAGTAATATACATCACAAAGAAAAATATTCTAGAATAGAATAGTCAGCACACATAGGAAGACCATTCAGTGAGTATCCTGCTTCTTTTAAATGCCAAATGGAACTTCCATCAAAACTGAATGACGAACGAATCCCCTTAAATGAAAAAACAAATCCTCTTTAACACGAAAACAATTACTAAAGATCTCTCTGTAAAATTACTGAATTGCTGGACGTGGGACTCGAGCCAGGTTGACAAAATAGCCCTTTATGCGGATGATGTTCTGCTTTATTTGGCGGACCGAGACACTTTCGGGCCCAGATGCTTGGAGATCCTCTCCGTTTTTGAACGGGTCTCTGGGCTCCGGTTAAATCCGGCAAAATCAACTCTGGTTCCCTTGCACCCCTCCCGGGCCTGCTTTGACTGGCTGTCGAACATTCCTCTGCGGAGGCAGTTGTTCACATATCTGGGCGTCTGGATCACCCTTTTGCCAAGCTCGAATGGGCTTTAAATGTTGCGCCTTTGGTCACCCGGATGAAGTCCGACCTCAAGAGGTGGCAGGCCCTTCCCCTTAATCCCCTGGGCAGAACTGCACTCTTTAAAATGATAACTCTCCCCCGCTTCCTTTACATTTTGCAAAACATCACCATCCACCTCCCGGGGAGTTGGTTCGGAGAACTTCTTAGCCAATTCCTTTGGGGAGGAGGGAGGCCGCGTCTATCCCTAACGCATTGCAGCATCCCCCCCCTTCAATGGAGGCATGGGCGTGACCAACCTCCATTTCTACTACTTGGCCACAAGGCTTCTCGTGATCCATGATTGGTTTGCAGGCGGCTGGTCCGATCCGGCATACCGGGTGTACAGTCAAAATATTGATTCCTTAATATCGACCTACAATAATATCGGGTTGTAAATATCGAAGGTGAAGAATATCGAGGACAAGAATATCGTTGGACAGAATATCGACCCTAAGGTAAGTAATATCGATTTTTTTTATATCAATGTAAGTAATATCGAAGTTGGTAATTTCGATATCAATTATATCAATGTCCCTAATTTCGATGTTACTAATATCGATATTTGTTTGTTGTTATGTATTTTAGTATGTATTTTATATGTATGTATTATATGTTTTTGTTAAGTAGTTTATTTGTTTAAAATTATATGTGTACTATTTATTATATATAAAAAATGTTATATTAAATTTAATTTTATTTTTTAGTTCTGGAGCGGGTTGTGGGTTTATAGGGGAATAGGGTGGGAAGTAATTTAATTATATTAAATTAATTATATATTTTTAGTAATTGTAAATTAATGTAAAATAATTTTTGCGTTTAAGTTCTGTAGCGGGTTGTGGGTTTATAGGGGAATAGGGTGGGAAGTAATTTAATTGTAATTAAGTAAATAATTTTTTGGGATTGGTATTGATAAATATTTTATTTCTAATTAATTATTAATTGGTAATTAATTATTTTAATTGGTAATTAATTTTAATAATTGGTAATTTAGGTTTGTAATTGGTAATTACATATTTTAATTAGCAAATATTTTTATCAATTGGTAATTAAGGTTTGTAATTGGTAATTACATTTTTTAATTGGCAATTCATTTTTTTAATTGGTAAATAAGGTTTGTTATTTGTAATTACAATTTTTAATTTGTACGTAATTTTTTAATTGGTAAATCATTTTTTGTAATTGTTAAATAATAATGTTTATTGTTATTTAATTTTTATAAATTGGAAATTTAATTTATTAATTGGAAAATAATTTTTATTAACAAATATTTTTTATTCAAAAATAAATGTACTGTTTACCATTTTTCAATTGTTATTTTTTTTTTGTAAAACAATTTTCATTGCAGATTTCAATTCAAGCATTACAGTTATTTCGTATGTATGTACAACATGCGGGATCCCAATTTCTCAAAGTCTCCTCAACAAAATTTTACACATCGTCATTGCTCGTAGTTCTGGGGCTGGGTGATAGTTGTCTCACCTAGTGCTCCCCCTCCACCACTACTCGATGGCGTATCCAGTGATCAACTGCTGTCTGCTTTTAACTTTTCTTCCCCCCCCCCACCAACCCCACCCCTTCCAGCATCCGGTCAGTTCGAACTGTTAGCCCGGTGTCAATGGGATGCTGCAACCCCTCTCCCCCCTTCCCTCTCCCCACCCACGGTGTTCTATGGTGTCTCGAGTCCGGTTTGCCGCATGCTGGAGCGTGTTGGTGACCTGCGGAGTTTGGAGATGTCTAAGGAGTGTGTGTGTCCATGGTGGGAGCTGTGGTAGGTACTGCCACCCTAGGTTCCCCAGGGTTCTCTGCTTCCCCCTCCTCTTCGCTCTCTATTGTACTATCTCTAAGTGCTTGGACTAGAGTTTCCCACGCTAGTGCCGCTTCCTGGGCCTTCTCGTCAGGCCCCCGTCGAGCCAGTGGATACCTGATCGTGCTCTCTGCCGCCGCCCATTTCTGGAACTCAGTTAGCCATTTCCTATGTGTCGGCGCCACCTTCGCTTTCCATCCCCTAGTGAGCTCCCTCTTCGCAAGGAGTAGGCCCATGTCTATAAATTTGCTTGTCAGTTTATTCTTACGTGTGTGCGGAAACCAGTGTAGGAGTGTAGTTGCGCTATCGTAGTGTAGCTCCCTGTCTGTGACCGCGTTCATGGTATCGCCCACTTCCCTCCAGAAGTCCTGTAGGTGCGGGCAGTCCCTTAGCATGTGTAGTAAGTCTGCTTCCAACCGTGCGCATCTAGGACACGCTGCGTCCTCTGCTCCAAAGTATTGCGCTATTTTGTGCGGGGTGAGGTAAGCTCTATGAAGGATATAGAGCTGTATTAATTGGAACCGGGCGTTCCTGGTACTCTTCCTGGGCCTCTGAACCAACTGGGCCCACGTCGTATCCGGGATCTCCCTCTGCAGGTCAGTCTCCCATTGGGTCTTTAAGCGCGTAAGGGGTCGCAAGGTGCTCTCGAGTATTCTGGAGTGCAGGCACGTGACTGCCTTGACTGTTCCTGCGGCCATCATCACATATTGACATGGTGGCGACGTCGCGGGTTCACACAGTCCCTCGCCCCAGTGCGCTTGGATCCCTCGTACCACAGCTGCGTGCAGTAGATAGTCCCCTCTCGGAAGGTCGTATTGTTCCTGTAAGGATTGGTACGGCGTGAGCACCCCGTCAGTGAAGAGGTCTCCTACCACCTGTAGGCCAGCCTCCTCCCAGCTCTGGAGGTTCGACCAGTCGCCGCCATGCGGCAGCGCCGTGAGCATACCCAGTGGAATTTCGGGTGCGTACGGGTGTCCGGGGCCAGCGCGCTTTTGCACGCGGTTCCAGCAGAGCCTCAATGTCCGTTCCTCTTGAGACAAGTCTCTGAGTGCTAGCCTCTGTTGCAGGGTGATGTACGCCAGCACATGGCGAGGGGTGCCAGTGTCTCTCTCCTGCTCCAGGCCTCGGTATACCCTTGCCACTTCCTGCGTGAGGAATTGCAGCTGGGCGGCCAAATAATAATACTCGAAATCAGGGACTGCGAGTCCGCCCTCGTTCTTCGGGCGGGTCAGGGTTGCCAAGGCTATTCTCCGCCTGCCAGTTCCCCACAGAAAGGACACCACTTGGGATTTTAGTCGTCGGAATACGGCACTTGGTATCCACACAGGCAGGGTTCGGAAGAAATACAATAATCGCGGCAGGGCGATCATTTTAAGCAGTGAGACACGGCCTGTCATAGACAAAGGGAGGGTGGCCCAGAAAAGCATGTTACCCTGCAGCGTTCGGATGCAACGGTTTATATTGCCTTCTAACAGGTCCGTGGGTTCGTGGTAAATGTACACCCCTAGGTAGGGCAAACAGGCTGGCTCCCAGCGGGGCTCGGGACGGGTCATGGGGCACCTCTCCGCCCTCCGGATCGGAAAGAGGCAAGACTTCGCCCAGCTCACCTTCAGGCCCGATACATCCCCGAAACGTGCTAGTAGGTCTGCCGCCCCTTCCACTGCCTCTTCGGCATTCTCCAGGAACAGTAGGAGGTCGTTCCATTTTTTAATTGTTAATACATTTGTCATAATTAATATCTTTTTTGTTTAGAAATATATTTTAGAGTTCAATATTATTTGGTTATTTATATTTATTAATTAATATTTATTTGTATTTATTGTTCATTTATTGTTAATTAATTATGTTATTGTAAGTATGTATTTCGTAATTATCAATGGGGATTAGCAAATGATGTAGTTATTTAAAAATAAATATTTTAATTATTTTATTTACAACAATTATTTATAAGTTTGTTATATTTAATTTCTACACTATCCAATGCTTTCCCTACTGTTGCACTCTCTGGAGTGGGAATAGTCATTTTTACCCCTACGCTATCCAACGCTTTCCCTACTGTTGCACTCTCTGGAGTGGGAATAGCAATTTTTACTCCTACGCTATCCAACGCTTTCCCTACTGTTGCACTCTCTGGAGTGGGAATAGTAATTTTTACCCCTACGCTATCCAACGCTTTCCCTACTGTTGCACTCTCTGGAGTGGTAATAGTAATTTTTACCCTTACGCTATCCAACTTTTTATATAATTAATTATAAAAATATTAAAAGTATATTTAATTTATTATATTTTTTACTTTTTATTTATGTTATTGTTTTGTTTGTAAATGTATTTTTAATTTATCATATTTTTTATTAATTTATAAATTAGTAAAATAATTATTACAACTTATTGTTAAGTACATATATATTATATATTTACTGTATACATTTAATTAATGTATTATATACGTATTATTTATTAATTTTAAACATTATTAGTTACTTTTAACTATGTTGATTTTATTTATTTGTGTTATTTACTTTATTTTACATTTATATTTAAAAAAATAAACATATTTTTAACATCGATATTTTTAACATCTATATTATATTTTCGATATTTTTGTACTTACCATGTTGTAGATAGGATGTCGATATTCTTGCCTTCGATATTTTTGACTCGATATTCCTGTAGGTCGATATTTTGTAGGTCGATATTTTGTCAGTGATCTGGCATACCGAGTGGAACTTGCCACGACAGATTTCGTGCAGATTCAGTCCTTTCAGTATGGCAGCCCGATACCGCAGGCCCTACCCTCAGTCACGAGAACGGTGCTCACGGCCTGGCGCACAGCTCTGCGTCATGTGCGATGGAACCGCACGCTCACTCGACAAACGTTGATGGTGTGTCGTAGTTCTGGTACAATGGCGGCGGCAGCTCTGTAGAAGATGTGTGAAGGCCAGGGGTCCGTGAGGGCTCCTAAGTGAATACCTTTTATGGTCGATGCTGTGCCTTCGGTGGTGACTGGGGTCCAGGAGGAGATGGTGGGCTGGCTGGCACTGCCGGAGGAGGGAGTGGTTTCGGAGTCGGGTGTCTGTTCTTTGAAGTTGTCGTAGAGGGATTTGATTTTCAGATGGAATTAGGAGCCAAGCTTGTTGCAGACGGTATTAAGATAGAATATCGACGGGAAAATATCGACTAGCATTAATATCGTGGTAAGAATATCGAAAGAAAAAAATATCGTCTTAGTAAATATCGTTGTAAAAAATATTGTTTTGTTAGAATGACATAAATATCGTCAAACAAAAATATCGATGAATAGAATATCGTTGACTAAAAAATCGTTGTATATAATATCGACAAAAAAATAAAATCGTTGTATATAATATATAAAAAAATATATAATGTGTTTAAAAAAAAAAAAATAATATTATGTTTTTAAAAAACTTAGAAAAATAATTTTAGTAATAATTTTAAATAAAAATTTTTTTTTACAAAAGATTTGTTAAAATTTTAGTAGCGGGTTATTGGTATTATAGGGGATAAGGGTGGGTAGTAATTTAAAATTTAATATAAAAAATGAACAAAATAGGAATTTAATCAGAATTCGAAATTTAAAATTTCTAAATAGAATTTATCACGAAATTTTATTTGTAATCATTAATTAATAACTCAAAATTAAATTTTAGTAGTGGGTCATTGGTATTTTAGGGGCTAAGGGTGGGTAGTAATTAGAAAAAAAAATAAAATAAAAAGTTACATAATAAAATAATCGAAAATAATTCTGAAATAGAAATTTAACAATAAAATTTAGAATTATTTACGAAAATTTTTTTGTAATGATAGTGTAAAATTTCATAATAATATTTTAGTAGCGGGTTATTGGTATAATAGGGGATAAGGGTGGGTAGTAAATTAGACAATATGTATTAAAAAATATAGAAAATTAAGAACAATTTAGAAATTTAATCAGAATTCGAAATTTACAAATCAAAAATTGAAATTGTCACGAAATTTTATTTGAAATATGTATATTGTTTACTATCCTGCACATTCCCTGATATAAGTTTGATTGGAGTTAGAATAGTAATTCTTTTTAATTTTAATGTCCAGCACATTCTCTGAGTTTAGTTATGTTTGGAGTTAGAATAGTAATTTATTATGGTTTACTATCCAGCACTTTCCCTGACTTATGTTGGATTGGAGTTAGAATAGTAAATTATTATGGTTTATTATCCAGCACTTTCCCTGACTTATGTTGGATTGGAGTTAGAATAGTAATTTATTATGGTTTACTATCCAGCACTTTCCCTGACTTATGATGGATTGGAGTTAGAATAGTAAATTATTATGGTTTACTATCCAGCACATTCCCTGAGTTAAGTAATGTTTGGAGTTAGAATAGTAATTTATTATGGTTTACTATCCAGCACATTCCCTGAGTTAAGTTATGTTTGGAGTTAGAATAGTAATTTATTGTGGTTTACTATCCAGCATTTTCCCTGACTTATGTTGGATTGGAGTTAGAATAGTAAATTATTATGGTTGATTATCCAGCACTTTCCCTGACTTATGTTGGATTAGAGTTAGAATAGTCATTTATTATGGTTTACTATCCAGCACTTTCCCTGAGTTAAGTAATGTTTGGAGTTAGAATAGTAATTTATTATGGTTTACTATCCAGCACATTCCCTGAGTTAAGTTATGTTTGGAGTTAGAATAGTAATTTATTATGGTTTACTATCCAGCATTTTCCCTGACTTATGTTGGATTGGAGTTAGAATAGTAAATTATTATGGTTGATTATCCAGCACTTTCCCTGACTTATGTTGGATTGGAGTTAGAATAGTCATTTATTATGGTTTACTATCCAGCACTTTCCCTGACTTATGTTGGATTGGAGTTAGAATAGTAAATTATTATGGTTTATTATCCAGCACTTTCCCTGAGTTATGTTGGATTGGAGTTAGAATAGTATTTTATTATGGTTTACTATCCAGCACATTTATTATTATTTTTTATTCAGCAGTATCTATTTATTATTTTTAATAAGAATAATATATGTTATGTAGTAATATTCATTTCATAAATATACATTAAAACATTTTTATAACATTTTTACATTAATATGACGAGTCTAAATTAAGAAACACATTTTAAAAAAAATATTTTTATTGAGAGTTTAATTTGGTATTGCAAAGATATTACAATTTTTCATCTTGGTATTCCCCATGAATGGTGTAAAGTTGATAGAAAGGTTTGGGACAAACTTTAAAAGTCCCGTCCATCATCCATGTTTCACATGATTTAAGCTTTTGCAAATTACTATTAGTAGCAAAAAGTAAAATTCTTTTGTCATGACTGTTGTTGTCATACATTAAGAATTTTTCCTCATTATGTGTAATGGTATATTCTGGATATATTTTTATATCCTGAAAACTTTCTGGTGTTGGTGGAGTTGGATCAGAAGCACGTTTAGTTTTAGCAATTAATCTCTTTAAGTTGGGAATAGAAGGTAGCTGTCCTGTCACATGTTCAGGCACTTTGCTTAAAACATTTTTCAAAATGCTAGTGCTTGTTTCTTGTGATCCTGTACTAGCATCTTTCAATGTTTCTAGTGCTTCTCTCACTTCCACTTCAGTTACATTTGGTGGGTGGTTATGCTCACGTACATTTACCACATTGTTATCAACAGTTGTTGCTCTACCATAGCATGCATTTGAGTAATATTTACTACATTTCCAATGGGTCTTATTAGCTTTCACTTTTTCTTGGGTATAGGTGTAACCCATGTAGCTCAGCATTAGTTTTCCTTTTTGCGAAGTAATGAAAGTAGCTCCAGTTGCCATGTCTAAGGTAGATCTGTGGAAATATATATATGTCTTTTTTAGAACATTGAACACCATTTTAGAGGTGTGTATAAGACTAGGCAAAAGTGTGAACATATACTTACTATGTGGCTTCACTGGTAAACCTTTTATTCTTATTTCTTTTTCAGAATTGTCTCCCTTTTAAGTTCTGTAGTAGTGTTAAAGAATAATAGAAAGAAATACTTTAGTGTAATAGGTGTATCATTTAATTTCTGATTTGTTATACATATACTGACTATACTTACTTGATGTAGTGGAGGATGTTGGTAGTGTAGTTGTAGATAGGCAAATAATTTTGTAGAGTCTGTGGAAAAATTTATCATTGTGTTACTTGTAGTATTTGGATGATAATAGTTGGATACATAATATTTACATTGTACATTTACTTAGCAAGTTTAAATAATTTTTATCAGCTATCTAAATAGACATGGATAAGGTAGTTTATAAATGTTTTTACATCTAACTGTATTGTCGTTGTTGATAAGTTCAACATGTTTAGTTTTCACTCTAAAGATCAACAGTTCTAAAAATAGGGACTTTATCTACTTATAGTAACTTCGAAGGAAAAATGGTATTTAACTTACTTGAAGTGTAGTGTGATGTATTGTAGTTGTAGTCGTTTGTTTGTATTCTCTTCTCTCAGCAAGGTAACCGTTTTTCTCCAAGGTTGGGCCAAAAATGGTAAATTACGTTAAGTGTGTCATTGTATTTATATTAGTGAGTTAATTAATGGTACTTTTTGATTGGTTCAATTAGTGAAAATTCAAATTCATTGGTTGAGAACTTTATTTGGCATGGGAAAACCGTTATTTTCGTAAGACTATGTTGTTTTACTGTTTGTTTGTAAAAGAATGTATTAAAATGTGTTATAAGTTACATTTTTGTGTAATATTTAAATCGTTTATATGTTGAAAATAAAGAAATGTTTATCATATTTAGGCCATCGGAGTGTAATATAGTATCAGTAAAAGTAAAAAAAGTTTCCCTATATAAATAATTTATGTTACAAATAAGTAATAGGAAAACAAAAAAAAAATATGTGTTCATAGTTTTGTGGAAAAAATAGCAAAAAAAAGAGTAAAATCAAGAATAGTGTATTTCGAGTTCTAAACAAAAAGACGATATTTTTTGTATTTTTTTAGAGCACATAGGTCGTCGATGTTAGTGTAGTCGATATATATGTCAAAGGTAATGTTATTTAAAATAAAGTCGATAATGTAGTAGTCGATATTTAAGTAGTCGATATTAGTGTGAACGATATTAGGGTTGTCGATAAAAAAATATCGATATTTGTGTGATTTCTAGTTTAAGTATAGGATGACGATATTTATGTAAGCGATGTTTTAGTGACGATATTTATGTTAACGATATTTGAACATGGAACCGTTGCAGACGTCCTGGAAGGGGGTGATGTCCCTGGTTTCTCTGGAGGGTTTGGTGAATTCTTGGATGATGCTGAAGAGTTCCTATGAGTTGCTAGAGTTGGCAAGGGTCTTGTTGTGGATGAAGTTCCTTTTGGTGGATCTGATGAGTTGGTGGTATTCTGTGATAGCGTTCCTTGTATGTGGGGCGGTCTTCCGAGGATATGTTGTTTCTCCAGTTGTTTTCGAGATATCTGCAGGTGCTTCTAGATTCTTGGAGGTCGCCGGTGAACCAGGTGGCCTTTCTGGGGCGCTAAATACAAAATACATAGGGTGTGTCCTGCCTTGTGCATGGGGGTGGTTACGAGTTGTTTCAGTCCGAGGGTGGCGAGGTTGTCCAGGAGGGTGGCGGATTTGGGATCGCTGAGGTGGTTGAGGTGGAAGTTGAGGTCTCCGATAAAAATGTAGTCAATGGAGGCGATGGCGTGGGGCGTGATGAGGTCGGCGATGGTAGTGGTGAATGAGGTTCGAGGTCCGGGAGGTCTGTAGGCGAGGGTGCCTTGTAGGGTCATTCTGGAGCTGGTTTGGAACTGGAAATTGAGTTGTTCAGTGTTGGGCAGGGCGTCACTCGTGCTGGAGATGGTGAGTTGGAGGGAGGAAACTTTTGTTTGCGATGGCATGGGCTCCTCCCTGGCGGTTGGGGCGGACCTTCCTCTGGATCTTGTATCCGTCGGGGATGGCGGTGGCGATGTTGGGGCGGAGGTGGAGTTGGTCCAAGTTTCTATGAAGAAGGCGACGTCTGGCGAGAGGGTGTCAAGGAGGTTCCATATCTCTACAGCATGTTTGTGCAGGGCGCGCACATTGAGGAGGATGCAACTCAGGGCTTTGTGGGTGCCGGCGTCTGGCATGGGGGTGGCGGCCATGGGGGTGCGGAGGGTGGTGAAGGTTTGGTGGCAGTGTCGGCAGGAGAACTGGCCATGGGTAGGGTTTGGCGTGGACAGCTGGCGGTTGTTGTTACTTCCCGGGTTGAGTGCGAGGAGGGTAACTGAGTCGTAGCGATGGGTGGTCGGAGATCCAGGGTCCCTGGCTCTGGTCGCTGTCAGGTTGTGGACGGGCACAGAAGCGCTTACCTTTGGTGCGCCCTTGGCACACCAGAGGCCGCCATTAAATAGGGATGGGAGAGAGAAGCGCAGCTGGTAGGCGGGAGGGTGAGCCAGCAGGGGGAGAGGCAGCGGGGGCAGCAGCGACAGGGAAGAGGATGGCGAAAATGGGCATGGAGGACACAAACAAGGGCACAAACAACAGGTAAAATAAACAGAGGCACAACATTACAGGAAAAAGACAGACAAAATACAGAAAATGGGCACAAACACAAGACAGACAACAGCGGATCAACAGAAGAGCAAGGCTCTCCCACTGGACCATCAGGAGCCTGCGGGTGGAGAAGGGCCTTGAACACCTACCTGTACAGGGCAGCGGCACAACAGCAGAGCTGCTGGGGGAGAGAGCAGGTCTCTGACCAGGAGATCAGAGCTCTTGCTCAGACACCCAAGCAGTGGTCACCATTAAATAGAGACGGGGGAGGGAAGCGTCTAATGGGAGGCGGGAGCGGGAACCGGCAGAGGGGACAATGCTCTCCCCCTGGGGATGAGGCGCAGGCAGGAGCCTGTGGGTGGAGGAGGGCCTTAAACACCTACCTGCACAGGGCAGCAGCACAACAGCGCAGCTGTGGGGCAGCTGTTGGGGGGGGGAGCAGGTCTCTGACCAGGAGGTGAACTTAGAAAGTGAAAAGGCTGATGAAAGTTCAGTCTTCAAACTTTGTGAGTTTTTGTTGCTAGTCTTGTACTTTTCAAAAGTCCTTTGTATGCATGTGGAAAAACAGCCACCACGTTTCACATTACACAAGGGCTTTTTCACTGCTGTGAACTCATACAATATAGGAAATATTTAGAAACCACTATTTTATGAAATTTTTAATTTAGAAGAGAAAAAGACGTTTAAAGAAAAAGAGAGAAAAAGAGTGAATTTTGGACAATCAAAGCCCTTCTTTAGATTCTGTACTTTTGAAAATTAAAAGACTATCAACAAAAACATTTGAAAACTGAACTTTGCTTTGTACATACTGTAATCTATTCTGTGTGCTGCCTCTCATCAGCCTTTTCTCTTGAATTTATCTGTGGTCATGTGGTAGCTGACCTTTTGAGGTGGGCAATACGAGCTTGATGTACTTTCTGTGACTAGCCTAGGTGGTGCAGTTGTCATTTACCCTGCTGCCTTTTGCCTTTGTTGGGACTTAGACTGTAGTCTACTTTATTTTCTCTCTAGTTTTATGCAGTGATCCAAGGTATTGTGTGATGATTGTTGTCCACTATGCATGGCATATTTTCAAATGCAGGAAGATAACGGTGTTGGTAAAAATGTAGGATGTGCAAATTAATTTTGTAACTCATGAATATGTCATCACAGTCTTTTATTAAATAACATATTTCATTTTCTTTGCACAGAGCTTATAGGAAAAGAGAACAGCTTCACATTCATATGTATACATCAACTGTTTTACCTGTGGGCACATACAAGATCTTGCTTTTTCTTGGTGGACCTAGTTGAACCTGCGATTTTGGGTACTTCCTCGGTATATAGTACATCACAATGTAAGATACTTTTCTGCCGTAATGTATTATAAAGTATTAAACCCCTCTAACCTAATAAACAATACTTTCCCGAAAACGGCCTCTAACCATGTAAAACATATCAAGGGTTTCCCAGATCCTCCACCCAACTAAATCTCAGATTATGCTCCTTATATTTGATCTGAATTGTCATCCACCATGGCCAGTGCTCAGATTTTAGGTAGGGTAAGGTGTGCACAAGGTAGTTGTGACCTACGTTCTCTCTAGGGCGCGCGCGCGCACATGCCCTGATATCCCCGCGCACCGCCTCGCGTGGAGCGCGCACACAGGACGTCGCGGGAGAGAGTCGCGCCACTCGCTTCTTTATAGCGCGACTCTCTCCCGCGACGTCCTGTGTGCGCGCTGAGGATTGCAGGTAAGGAGGCGGGGTGGGGCTTGTGGCTTTAAGATTATTATACTAATAAAAATGTAAACAGACATATCAGTGCTGTTCTCTAACCTGTCAACCCACACATTCCCCACTCTCCCCGTGCAGGGACGGCTTCAGCCGGCTGCTTTCAGTGTGTATTTTGGAGTTTGGCAAGCTGTGCTCGCTGACCTTGGTTTCACAGAGCAGAGCAGCAGTGCAGATAACTTTTATTTATGCGGCTGATGCTTCACAGTGCGCTGCAGATTTATTCAACATAGCATTACCATTTTTAAACACTCGCCTTTTCAATTAATTTCTCAGCTGAGTGCTTTTCAATTTAGGCTATTTTTCCAGACGCGCGCAATCTTCTAATTGAGGGTGAGGTTTCCCACAATCACAGTAAAGGTGCTGGTAATCATGTTCATAATGTAAAGTAGCAGTCTGATTATTTTTATTCTAGACCCTCTATAAAGTCAGAAGTGGAGGGAAAGGCCAGCTCGCGTACTTGATGTGGAGGGAGTCCCGCACTGTGACATGTTCAGTGCAGTGTTTACGAGCAAAAGCCAGTCATCATACGCAATAGTTATCAGCACTGTGAAAGCATATCCACCGTTTCTATGTTCCAAAAGTACACCCTTGGTGTCTTATTCGTGGAAATATTTCAGAAGAGACTAATTGCATTGTGCTGGCTCGTGATGCATCCATTCCATTTAAACAAAAGCAGTAGCAGCAATACAGGCGCTGAGGATTACAGTTAAGGAGGCGGGGGGCTGGTGGGGTTGTGGCAATGTGTGAGCGCGGGGCAGACTGTGGCCTTTTGTTTAAGTATTGTTGTTAATCAGAGCCCCTTCACAGGCTCTGATAAACATCAATACTTAAAAGGCCAGAGTCTGCCCCGCGCTTTACTAACACAAGCGTAGACACTTTTCAAACACAGCGTGTGCTAAAGTACGCGCTGTGTTTGGAAACTGTCTACGCTTTTGTTAGTAAAGCGCGGGGCAGACTCTGGCCTTTTAACCCCTTCGATGCTGATGACGAGCTCAGCTCGTCATCAGCCACGGTGGTCGTGTGCTGATGACGAGCTGAGCTCGTCATGAATATATGGCATCAATGATTTTCCAGCACAGAGGAAAAATAACCACAGCAGCCAAGGTGTTAAGTATTGATGTTAATCAGAGCCCGTGAAGGGGCTCCGATTAACAACAATATTTAAACAAAAGGCCACAGCAGCTGGGGAAACGAGAGGAACATCAGGCAAGCGGGCGGAAAGGCACAAAAAACAATTGGGACAGAGAGCATAAAGGCACAAAAAAACGAGTGGGACAGAGACAGAGAGCATAAAGGCACAAACACGAGTGGGGCAGAGACAGAGAGCATAAAGGCACAAAAACGAGTGGGACAGAGACAGGGCATAAAGGCTCAAAAAACGAGTGGGACAGAGGGCAGAAAGGCACAAAAAACGAGTGGGACAGAGTATAAAGGCACAAAAAACGAGTGGGACAGAGGGCATAAAGGCACAAAAACGAGTGGGACAGAGACAGAGGGCATAAAGGCACAAACAACGAGTGGGACAGAGGGCAGACGGGCACAAAAAACGAGTGGAACAGAAGGCAAAAGGGGCACAAAAACGAGTGGCACAGAGGGCAGACGGGTACAAAAAACTAATGGCACAGAGGCAACATACAGAAATATAGGGGCAGCTAAGAACAAAAGGCAGAACGGGCAGAGAGGCACAGGGGCAGCGAGGGGAACTGAAGGGAAAACTGGGCAGAGACACGGGCAGCGAGGGGTACAGAAGGAAAGACCGGGCAGAGAGAGCACGGGGACAGCGAGGGGAACAGAGGGAAGAAAAAGGGGCACGGTCCACGTATAGGCAGCGGGGAAGACAGACAACAGCAGTCACAGGCACAACAATGAAAATACAGGCAATACAATAAATTTGCAAACTGCCCTTAAGACCCTTATTGTTGCACTGTATGTGTGAAAATGCACCATCTTTTCACTTTTTAAAGTATACGTTTTGAGTGCCATTTGGCGCCACAGACACGCACGGATTAGTTCCTGGCGCACATAGCCATGGTTGCAGCGCACAGAGACCCTCCACTGCCGCACACAGAGGAAAAAAATTAGAGGGAACATTGGTTGTGACAAGTATTCAATCATCGGCCAAGACTCTCTCAAATTTCCTATCTGTTTCTGAATCTAGTCGTCTGTTAGTTTTTCAACTGCAATTGCATGCCCCAAATTGAGTATCCATAAACCATCTGTCGGGCTCTCTTCAGTATATCCACAGTCACTAGGCACTGTGCTGTCTTCCAGCAGTCAAATGTCTCACTAGCCCGTCCACGCCCTTCCGCGCCCGGCGCCAGGACCCCTGGCCCCCGTCGACGCCAGACCACACGACGGACCTACGACGCCGCCACCCTCAACGCACTCAACACCGGCCGAACCCCCGCCTGCTACCGAGCCACCCCGAAACGCACCCACGGTCCCTTCACCTGCCAAGCCTGCAAATTCACCTGCCTCCGACCTGCACCGCACCCGCCAAGCCACCTCAAGTGCATCCTGCTCAACACCCGCTCCGTTCACAGACATGCCGTCGAACTCTGGAACCTACTCGACACAACATCACCAGACGTCGCCTTCCTCACGGAAACCTGGATGAACGCCTCCTCAGCGCCCGACATTGCCATCGCCATCCCGAACGGATACAAGATCACCCGGAGGGACCGCCTCAACCAGACTGGAGGTGGCATCGCCATCGTACACAAGGACACCATCCGCATCTCGACCAGCTCCGACAACACCTTCACCGCCGCCGAACACCTCCACTTCCAGATACACACCAACCCCAAGACCACACTCAGAGGCACCCTCATCTACAGACCCCCGGGACCACGCACACAATTCAGCGAAGACATCACAAACTTCATCAGCCCGCACGCCCTCCCCTCCGCTCACTACATCCTCCTAGGGGACCTCAACTTCCACCTGGAGAACAACAAGGACAGCAACACCGCCACCCTGCTGGACAACCTCGCCAACCTCGGTCTCAAGCAACTGGTGAACACCCCCACCCACTACGCCGGCCACACGCTTTGACCCAGTCTTCTCCTCCAGCAAGTACATCTCCTTCAGCCATTCCACCGGACTTCATTGGACTGACCACAGCTGCGTCCACTTCAGCTTCAGAAGAACCACGACCCACCACCACCCGCAACAGGTTCCTCGCAGGAACTGGAACAAGATCACCGCCAACCAGCTCACCACCTCCCTCAGCCAGAACCCTCCCGCCAGCACAACGGACCCCAACGAAGCAGCCAGCAACCTCACACAGTGGATCACCAACTGTGCAGACGACCTCGCACCACTGAAGACCCTCCCAGCTGACACGGCAGCACGAAAGCCTCTTGCTTCACCGACGAACTTAAGAACTCCAAGAAGAACTGCCGCATCCTTGAGAAAGCCTGGCGCAACGACCAGACCACAGACAACATGACCGCCCTCAAGCACGCCACCCGCAAACACCACCAGCTGATCCGCACCACCAAGAAGACAGCATTCAAAGAACATCTGGACAACAACGCCCACAACAGCAAGGAACTCTTCGGCATCGTCAAAGAGCTCTCCAACCCCAGCGCCGGAAACAACAACATCACTCCCTCGCAAGACCTCTGCGACTCACTCGCCTCGTTCTTCCACCGTAAGATCGCCGAAATACACAACAGCTTCGGCGCACCAACCACGCACCCAACCACCGAACCAACGCCCCCCACCACCACCCTCTGCGCCTGGACCCCGGTCAGCACCGAAGACACCACCCGCACGATGAACACCATCCACTCCGGATCCCCAACCGACCCCTGCCCCCACCACGTCTTCAACAAAGGCCGACTCCATTATCGCACCCCAACTCCGGGACATCATCAACGCCTCCTTCAACACCCCCACCTTCCCGGAAAGCTGGAAGCACGCCAAGCTCAGCGCCCTCCTGAAGAAGCCAACAGCGGACCCCAGCGACCTCAAGAACTTCCGCCCCATCAACTCCGGGACGTTCAACACTGTCCGCCACCGCACCCTAGTGCAGCGCCTCAGCAACATTCGAATCCAAGAGAAGGCACTGGAGTGGATCATCTCATTCCTGGCCGGAAGAACCCAGAGAGTCCGCCTTCCCCCGTTCAGATCCGAGACCACCGAAGTCATCTGCGGCGTACCACAGGGATCATCGCTCAGCCCCACCCTCTTCAACGTCTACATGAGCCCCCTCGCAGCCATCGCACGGCAACACAACCTCAACATCATCTCCTACGCCGACGACACCCAGCTGATCCTCTCCCTCACCAACGACCCAGCCACCGCCAGAACCAGCCTACACGAAGGGATGAAAGACGTCGCCGAGTGGATGAAGAACAGCCGCCTGAAACTGAACTCAGACAAGACGGAAGTCCTCATCCTGGGGTCATCGCCCTCCGCCTGGGACGACTCCTGGTGGCCCCCTGCCCTGGGCACCACTCCCAAGCCAACGGACCACGCACGAAACCTGGACTTCATCCTGGACTCCTCCCTCTCGATGACCAGACAAGTCACCGCCGTCTCATCATTGTGCTTCAACGCCCTGCGCATGCTCCGAAAGATCTTCCGATGGATCCCCACCGAAACCAGGAAGACGGTCAACCAGGCACTCGTCACCAGCCGACTGGACTACGGAAACACACTCTACGCCGGAACCACAGCCAAACTTCAGAAAAGACTCCAACGCATCCAGAACGCCTCTGCACGACTCGTCCTGGACATCCCCCGACACAGCCACATCTCCGGCCACCTGAGAGACCTGCACTGGCTCCCCGTCAGCAAGAGGATCACGTTCAGACTCCTCACCCACGCACACAAGGCTCTCCACGACCTGGACCCCAAGTACCTCAACAACCGCCTGTCCTTCTACACGCCCACCCGCCAGATACGGTCGACCAGCCTCGCCCTCGCCGCCGTTCCACGCATCCGCAGAGCCACCGCCGGAGGAAGATCCTTCTCCTACCTGGAAGCCAAGACGTGGAACTCCCTCCCCATCACCTTCAGCTAACCCAGGACCATCTCTCCTCCAGGAAGCAACTCAAGACCTGGCTTCTCGAGCAGTAACGGACCCTCTCCCCCAGCGCCTTGAGACCCATCCGGGTGAGTAGCGCGCTATACAAATGTCATGATTGATTGACTGATTGACTAGCTATGCTTCTTTTTTGGGGGGCAGTTGAGGCCTCTACATTTAAAGTCATTAGCTCGAATTATGTACATTAGGCATACGTGGTCCCAATATTTTTCACCTTGTGTTGTGTGTATTGTTGTGCAATGGACGACAAACCAGATAATGTGAAATTTTCCCAACTTGTAATATAACCATGGAAACACAAAAAAGAAAACATAGGGCGAAAACTACTCTATTCTCCGATGCACAACGGTCATCTCCATCATCGGTCTGTATGGGGGATACTGTGTTCAGTGTTGTGTTGAAGATAATGTATCACCTTTTCTTTTGCATGTGTCTTTCTGTGCCTCATACCCCGCTACACCTAGTCTTGGACAGCCAGATATATTAAATCACAGGGCACACAACAACAAGGAAATCTTGATCCCTAGACACAGTTTGAACAATTCCACTACTTTAATGTTTATGCTTATGTTGTTGTTAACATAGTCTGTTGGTGATCTCAGCCCCTGAATCCATGTTCCCCCTTTGATGATGCCTTCACCTCCAAGACCCATTTGTGGTAGCAAAAAACCTCTTTAATGTCTTGTTTAATGTGTTCTGGTTGCTTCCTTGTCAATGGTGTCCCTATATTGTCAGGTGGCTTCGAAGTGTCCTTAGTAAATGACTCGTCATCTTCCTTTTTATGCCGAATACTTTGAAGGTAACTCCCCTCTTCTTTGGACTTTATTATCCTTTCCAAAAATGTTCAGATGAACTGAAGGCCTTCTGGAATGATCCATCGGAAGAAAATCTGGACCTTGGATAGTTCTGTTATCACTTCTTTGTACTCTTGTTTTCTCTGGGGCATCACAGCTTCAAGGTCCTAAAAGAGTGTGCTCTCACTGTCACAGTAGTCAGTCTTCTTCAATTTAGGAAGAGCACCATGGTCCTCCCTTTTACAAGAAGTCTATTGAGTGTGACCACATATCTCTGGGTCATTCCCATTTTGAGTTTTCCTGTCTGTCCACTTGGTGCACTTGCTCGAGCTCTGAACATCTCTATGACACAGGTGGTCATATAATTTCCTTGTGGGATTTGTTTTGAAGATCTTCACAATTTGTCAGAAGTCATTTGGGGCCACATGCATCAAAGCAAAGAATTGCGATTTTTTAGGAATTGCAATTTAGGAGTCACAATTCCCAATGCATGTAAGAATTGCAAAATAATTCGCGATAAGAAGACTATTCAGTGAGTATTCTGCTTCTTTTAAATGCCAAATGGAACTTCCATCAAAACTGAATGAAGAACGAATCCCTGTAAAAGAAAAAAACAAATACTCCTTAACAAGAAAACAATTGCTAAAGATCTCTCTGTAAAATTACTGAATTGCTGGACCTGGGACTCGAGTCAGGTTGACAAAATAGCCCTTTATGCGGATGACGTTCTGCGGACTCAGACACTTTCGGGCCCAGGTACTTGGAGATCCTTTCCGTTTTTGAACGGGTCTCTGGGATCCGGTTAAATCCGGCAAAATCAACTCTGGTTCCCTTGCACCCCTCCCGGCCCTGCTTTGACTGGCAGTGGAACATTCCTCTGCGGAGGCAGTTGTTCACATATCTGGGCGTCTGGATCACCCTTTTGCCAGAGCTCGAATGGACTTTAAATGTTGCGCCTTTGGTCACCCGGATGAAGTCCAACCTCAAGAGGTGGCAGGCCCTTCCCCTTAATCCCCTGGACAGAAGTGCACTCTTTAAAATGATGATTCTCCCCCGCTTCCTTTACATTTTGCAAAACATCACCATCCACCTCCCGGGGAGTTGGTTCGGAGAACTGGACGGCGTTCTTAGCCAATTTCTATGGGGAGGAGGGAGGCCGCGTCTATCCCTAGCGCACTGCCGCATCCCCCCTTCAATGGAGGCATGGGAGTGACCAACCTCCATCTCTACTACTTGGCCACAAGGCTTCTCGTGATCCATGAATGGTTTGCAGGCGGCTGGTCCGATCCTGCATACCGGGTGGAACTTGCCACGACAGATTTCGTGCAGATTCAGTCCTTTCTGTATGGCAGCCCGATACCGCAGGCCCTACCCTCCGTCACGAGAACGGTGCTCACGGCCTGGCGCACAGCTCTGCGTCATTTGCGATGGAACCGTACGCTCACTCGACAAACACCGCTCTGGAGCGGAACCTGGATCGGTGAGGTCTCGTCCCTAACGAGGTTCAGCCGCTGGGATCTTGTCGTAATCTCGCTGCTTGAAGACGTATGGGTGGAAGATCACATTCAGTCCTTTGCCGATCTGCAGCAACGACATGCGCCTCACCGCTCCCAATTTTACAAATATTTACAACTCAAGCATGCACTTCACACGCACATCCCCTCCGCTGCTACTCTTCCAGAATTCAGTCCGCTTGAGGCCCAGGTGATGATGGGGGAATCTGGGGAGAGGGGGTGTGTCCCGCATCTACCGGTCACTAGTTAATAATGGCCAGCAACCGGCTCAGGGCACGGTGGGAGGGATGGGTGGGCCCTCTAGAAGAGGCAGATTGGCGAGACGCCCTTATGGCACCCAAAACCCTGACCACGTCCTCTAAGTTACGCCTGGTACAACTATATTATTTACATGCAGCCTATCTCACCCCACTGCGTCTTTTCCAAGCCCGTATGAGACCGTCCCCAGCCTGCAGGCGATGCGACACCACGCCAGCGGACTTCTATCATATGGTATGCCAATGCCCGGCGCTGACACCGTTCTGGGAAGGGGTTGAACGCGAACTTACGCAGGCTCTGGGTTGGGAAGTTCCCCACGACCCACGGCGTATGCTCCTGGGGCTGTTTGACGGCCTAGATGGCTCCAGGGCAGATAAGCGCTTCCTAGGGACGGCTGTGGCGGTGGCAAAAAGGGATATTGCGGCGCTTTGGTCTGAAGCTAAGGCGCCGACGGTGCAGAAGTGGAGAAGGGGGGTGGACTGGTATGGAACAGAGGAGGAGTCCCTCTTTGAGGCCCGGGGATGCCCGGAGTTATTTGGAAAATTGTGGGGTAAATGGTTTAATTGTTTGCCACTGTGATGATCTGTCTGATTTTTTCTGCCTGTATTGCATACTCTGACATGACTGTGATTAACGTTGTATTCCCTCCAATCATGCTTAATCTGCTGCCAATTAATTTCTTGTGTTTTGAAAAACCCAATAAAATTGATTATCAAAAAAAAAATACTGAATTGCTAGGTATTTTCTAGAATAAAAAGACAAATATTAGAATACCAGAAAAAGGTATTATTAATCAGAAATAATCAAGGTTCATGCTAACTTAACAAACTGACAGAACTAATTACAATATAATTAAGATACAGAGAAATATTTATTTATTTATGATATTTGTTAAGCGCGAACAAATGCCCGTGGGTGTCTCGGCGCTAAAAAACTTCTTGCGCAATTCTCCATTGCTGGTTCATAAGAGGGTTACTGATTAAACAGCCAAGTCTTCAGCCTTTTGCGAAATGACAAAAAGGAGTGACTTGTTCTGATAGACAATGGCAGGGTGTTCCACAATCTGGGTGCCATAACCAAGAACCGGCGGTCTCACCAGGAAACCGTTTTAGTACGTGGCAACACAAGTTTATTCAAGGTTGTGGATCGAAGTTGTCTAGGGGGACAGTAGGGTGTCAGCTGGTCCTTGAGGAACTGAGGTCCTTGCTTGTGTAACGCTTTATATACTATACACAAAGTCTTAAATTTAATCCGGTTTCTGACTGTAAGCCAGTGGTAACTCTTAATTGTGTCGACAATGGATTTATGTTTGGGGGTTCTGGAGAGCAGTCTTGCTGCAGCGTTCTGTATAGTCTGCATTTTGTTGATCACACGGATCTGTGCATTAGCAAATAGGCCGTTGCAATAATCTAGTGATGATAACACCATAGAACTTATAAGGGTTTTTCCAGCGCTATCTGGTAGAAAGGGAATAATCTTTCTTTACAGTCTCAGCCTATGGAAGCCGTTGCCGCTATTTGGTTGGCATGGGCAACAAAGTTAAGGCTTTCATCAAAAACCACTCCCAGGTTCCTGACCCTGGAGACCGGTTTGGGCGGAGCTCCGAAAGATGAGGGCCACCAGGCGGGGGACCAGCTTGGTGCGAGCTGTCCAAAAATGACAACCTCCGTCTTCTCAGAGTTGAGCTTAAGACAATTGGAGGCCATCCACTCTCCAATTGCCAGCATTCCCCCCCTGGAAACATTTGGCCAACCTTTCTCCATCATTACTGATGGCCAGCACTAACCGAGTGTCGTCTGCATAAGAGGTAAGGCTCATCCCATGCGCTTTGATGACTTTAGCTAGGTCCGACACATAGATATTAAAAAGTGTCGGACTCAGGGATGAGCCTTGAGGAACACCACAAGGCAGAGACAACTTAGCCGACTGAAATGGTCCCAGGGTGACAGCCTGTGTTCTCTCTGACAAAAAAGAAGCCAATAGATCTTTTGCTGCCTGTTGAATACCCATTTTTTCGACACAGTCGACCAGAATCGAATGGTCGACCGCGTCGAAAGCCGCGGATAGGTCCAGTAACACTAACACAGCTGTCCCTCCCTGATCTCAAATTACTCTAATGTCGTCAGCGGCTTTGATCAGGGCAGTTTCTGTGCTGTGAAATTTACGAAACCCAAATTGGGTGCTATCCAATAGGTGGTGTTCCTCGATGAATTCTGACAGCTGCTGATTCATCACTTTTTCTTTACCACTTTTGCCAAGAATGGAAGACTAGCTATCGGTCGATAGTTTTTTAAATCGTCCTTATCTAGGTGCGGTTTTTTTAAAAGTGGTTTAGGAGAGTGTTTTTCAATATGTCTGGATAGATCCCAGATTTAAAAATGGTATTGCAGACTTGAGTAATAATCGTAATCAGAGAATCCATAACCGGGGGAAGAATATTAAAGGGGCAAGGGTCCAGGGCTGATCCTGTTTTGATGGATATAATAATGTCCGCTATTTGAGATTCCGTAAGTTCATTAAAGTGGGCTAATAAGAAGTCAGAGGGAGTGATGCTTGTGGAGTACTGGGTAGCGTCTATCTTGGAGGAAAAAGCTAAGTAAATGTCATTGACGTTTGTGAAAAAGAAATGTGCTAATGCGTCACAGAGGGATTGAGAGGGAGGGGGAGCTAGATCAGGGGCATTTCCTGCTAAATGCTTTGTGATGTCATACAATTGTTTATTTGAATTTTTTGCGTTCTCTATTTGTTCGCTGAAATACTTCCTCTTGGCGTCAGTAATCATTATTTTGTATGTAGCAAGAGTCTCCTTATAGCGAAATCTACTATCTGAATTGTAAGATTTCCGCCAGTGCCTCTCCCTATTCCTGCAGAGTTGTTTCTGTTTCCTGAGATCTTCAGTAAACCACGGGGCCGAAGGCACCATCCTGTTTCTGGTTACTGTTTTAAGTGGTGCCAATGAATTTGTGGCATGACCTAGCCAATCATGGTATTGATTAGTAGCTGTATTAGGGGCTGTAGATATATTGGGCCATGTGCTGTCCAGTAAAGCTTTAAGCTTAACGTTATTTATATCTTTCCAGGACCTAAATGGTTCACGACAAGATGTCGACACACTAATGGTAGAGGCTTCTTTGGTTGTAATTGTGCAGATAATTGCATGATGGTCCGACCAAGGGAGCGGGAGGATGTCTTTTATATAAATACCATCAAGATTGGAGAAGATGCCGTCCAAAATATGACCGGCCTCATGGGTGGGAGAAGTAACCGATTGGGGGAGCCCTAGGGTTTCCATGTCAGATAACAAAGACTGCGTTTCCCTATCCTCTGATTTCTCTAAGTGAAAATTAAAATCACCTAGGACCGTTAATACTTCTTCGATTGCTAGTGATTCCAAAATTGTGCTTAAGTTGGAAAGGAATCCGGAGCGTGCTCCTGGGTGTCTGTATAGAAGGACACCTTTAAAGTTATATGAGGGAGTCAGCTTGATGGCGAATTGCATGGCTTCACAGGTGGGTGAGGGGATCAAAAAGGTTCTCACCATCAAGGTGTCCCTGGCAATTATAGCCAGACCGCCCCCTCTTTGACCCTGTCTATCCTGACGATAGACCTTGAATCCTTGAGGGACAGCAATTACTAAATCGGGATCGGACGTATTGTCCATCCATGCCTCTGTAATAAAAAGGATATCTATTTTCCTATCAGTAATAAAATCCGCTATGTCCTGTCTATGCCTTCCTAGTGAACGCTCGTTAATAAGCGCTATAGTAGTGTTTTTTAGTATTATGATTATTCTTTTTTCTAGGATTGGCCAGGTTGCCAACAAATGGTACAGTGGATTTACAATGGGGACAGGTCGGCGTTGTTAAGTTTAAGGCATACTCATGGTTGTACTTTATGCAATTACTTACAGGCGGTGGACGTAAATCGTCCAGTGTTGTTTTTGAGTAGAAGATCTTGTGTTCGGCGCCGTCAGGAGCAGACTCGGCGTGGACGGGCCCAGACGGGCTCGCCTTTGGCGCGGACGGAAAGGCATGGCCCTCTTATACAATATGGAGGAGGGTGGGAGGCGTCCTGCAGCTGGACCGCAACCCTTTCCTCACAGTAATACGGCGGCTAGAACGCTATGTCCCACGGCGTCAGCACCTAATCGGCTGCGCCGGGGCTCTGGATCGAGTGCAGGGCTCTAATGTGCGGTATTGATAAGCACAGAAATGTCCGATCAAAATTTATAATTAAAACAGGCAAATTCTAAAATATACACAATCGTTAAAAATCGGTTCCAATAACGTGCGAAATGCAAATGAGATAGATAGAACCCCCGGCTTCCGCCTCAGGGGAGAAATGCGCAAGTAGTCTGCGCGCTGCAAACAAACGCCCATTAAATATCCTGGGAGGGTGGGAGGCGTCCTGCAGCTGGACCGCAACCCTTTCCTCCCAGTAATGTGGCAGCTAGAACGCTATGTCCCACAATCTCAATCAAATTTCTCATGAACATTTTCAAGTACTACAAAATTCTTTGCTATAATCTTTCGAAATATTTATTTATTATTATATTTATATATATGTTTTTTTAAATAAATCCTGCTACCAGGGCAGGGAGGGTGGAATAATGTTAGCGTCTGCATATGTAATGATATTCAGTTTCTCTTGTCATTAAATTTGGAGAATCGCTATTTCATTACAAGACCTGAGGCTACCATCATGCATTTGGTAGCTCCTCAACATTACCTCAGACGTGTTCAATTGGCTTAAAATAATATCTTGCAAAAGTGGAGATATTGGACCAATCAGCCACCTTCATAATATCCTCCAGTCTACCACCCCTGAAAAAACACTAGCTAGAATGAGCATGAAATCTCAGTGAATTGATTCCAGCCTGCTGCATAGTCCATTTTACCCACTTAACGATTGTAGTTGTGGTAACCACTTTGAAAGGTTTAACAAAAGAAAGCAAAAGCTGATCAGAACCATCTGGTCTAAATTCACTCATTCTGGAATCGTACTCCTTCATGCATTTCTCAATACAGAGCTTTTTGCAAGAATCAAAAGAAGGATAAAATATTGAATCAGACATGGTCTTTGTTCTGGTTATCTCAAAGGTAATACCAAAAGCATCATAAATCCTGTTACTTACCTCTAAAGCATTTACATCCGAGACTCTTCGACAAGATATTAGACAAAGTAAAGAGGCTAACTTCATAGCAAGCCTTTTCAAATCGAAATATCTATTACCAGGGCAAGTTAAAAGTGAGAGAACTAAATTAACCTCCCAAAGAGTATCATTCTAGCTTTGGGATATTTCCGCATTCTGATGCTTTTACGCACCCTACATATCAAAGCATTTTTTCCTACAGTCCTGCCACTAACCAAACAATGCCCAAAGCGTTCTAGGCCCTCTATCAAATTGTTCCACAACTAAATTAACCACCTGTGCTAGAGGAGCATCCAAGGGATTCAAGTCTCTTTCCAAGCTCCAACGAATACATGACTTCCAAATTCCTCTGTATCTACTGTGGGTAATCGGAGCCCAGAATTCCTGCAAGAGCTCATCAGCTATTGCCGTAAGGCCTTGTATTTCTGTAGCTCTCCTTATACTTCCCAGGCAAGAAGGTTCAAAGTCTCCATCAACATCAGAGGATGTTCCACCCTGTCTATGTTTTGAGAAGACCTGGTACGGACGGAAGAGAAAAAGGAATGTTGCAAGCAACCTCCAAGAACATTAGGAGCTATGCTTGTGAAACCCAAAAAGAAGTTATCAGACAATTTAACACCTCCCCAGTTTTACCTTCTAAAGAACTTCCGGAATCATTGTGAAGGGAGGGAATGCATACGCATTTGTTCCCTTTCAGGTTTGAAGGAAAGCATTCACCGCTAGAGCACCGAGATCTGGCATCCAGCTGTAACAATTTTACAGTATAAACATCAGCATGCTTGCAAAAAGATCAAACTCTAGTGGACACCAAAACTGAGTTAGTCTTCTGAACAATAATTACTCAGTTTACAGTCACTGAAATCCTATAAAAATTAGAATTCCAGCCTGCGGAAACATTCACCTTCCTAGGCAAATATTCTGCTTTGAGGTTGATCTTGTGTTCCAAGCAAAAAACTCAAAGCTTCTTTGCTAAGTCTGACAGATCTGTGGATCTCGTACCTCCCAATTCTTTATCCCCTTGTGTGCTGCTGTCGGCCAAGGGCCGACGGCAGCACTACCTCCCTAGTGCTGCCGTCGGCCAACGGCCGACGCAGCCCTGCCCACTCTTCAGAACACCCGCACTGCGGTTAAGGCGTTAAATATGCTACTGCAGAAACATTTTCCATCTTCAACAAAACTGCTCTGGCTTGCAAACATTGCCTTAAACTCATAAGGGCATAAAGGCCTGCTGTCAACTCTAGATAATTTATATGATGCACTCTCTCCACCTGTGACCACAAGCCATCAGTATCCTCAACACCCAAATGTGCACCACAGCCTGTCAAGCTGGTATCTGACTCAAATATAAAGTCTGGGGATCATCCAATTATCGCCCTGCCGTTCCAGGCGTCCAGATTCTCCAACTACCAAGACAACTCTGATCTGGCTTTCTCGTCCAAGCACACCTTGTCTCCATAACCCTTCCAAAGGGCCTTGGCTTTTTCCCACTGCCAGGCCCGATAATGCAACCGGACTGGGAAAATCGCCTGGATAGATGATGAAAGAAGACCTAGTAATCTGGCCAATTCCTGTATTGTTAAGTACACCCTCTTGAGGACAAACCTTATCTCCTTTCAGATTTTGACAATCTTCTTTAGAGGTAAAAGCAGCATTACTTTCACAGTATCTATTGAGAAACCCAAGAACTCTAGGGACATGGAAGTAATTAAAACTGATTTCTCCCTGTTGATAGTTCATCCCAAATCTTCCAAAACGGACATGACCAAGTGCAAGTCCCACAAAATGTACGCTCGGCATTGGGACATAATGAGTATGTTGTCCAAATAAACAATAATCCGTACTCCTCTCTGCCTAAGGTAGGAAGATACGGCTCTCATTACCTTGGTAAAACACCAGGGGCCGAAGGGAGAGACCAAAGGGTAGTGTGCATAACTGATAAAGACGACTTTGCCAGGTGAACTGAAGGTAAGCTTCACACTCCCTGTCCATTGGAATCTTGAAATAGGTGTCTTTCAGGGCTAATTTGACTAACCAATCTTTGATTAATAGCAAATCCCTCAAAAGATGGATACCTTCCATCTTGAATTGTCTGTACGTTATGAACCTGCTTAGGTCTCTCAAATTGATCACAGGTCTCCATCCATTGTCCTTCTTCTGCACCAAGAACAAGGTGCTCACAAAAACCTTGCTCTCTAAAGGCACCTGAAGGATCGCTCCCTTCTGTAACAAAGTTTTCACCTCCTCTTCTACAAACCGCTGCTGTAAGGTTAACTCTCTTGGGACAACTACCAAAAGGGCTCTTGGCAGAAATCTACCTTGAACTCAGGGGCAGTTTCAAAGACCCAAGGATTCTGTTATATAGTCTATCAGACATGGGGGAAAAGTCTGAGACGAACCCCCTACCTTTTCCTTTTGACCTAGTTCCTCTCCCCCGATGGACAAGGCCGCTCTAGGGATAAAAGGATCCAATCTGAAAGCTTCTGGCTTGGTAACCTCTTCCGGAACCTCTTGGTTGTCTAAAGTTAAAGTTGCACCATTGAGATCTATGGCCGCAAGAAAGCCCCCTTCTACCGACCCGTCCAAAAACACTTGGACTGAACATTCTGAGCATATAACTCTGAGCCTTATCAAGAGCTGTAAATGTAGCCATGTATTTGCTTAATGTTTTAATCATGTCCTCCCCAAAAAAAGGCCCTTTGGATTCTCAGATGGTTCTTTTTCTTCCAGTTCACCAAGCTTAGGGCAAGTTTTCGATAAAACAACCTTGCACTGTTCCATATTCAGCGCAGAGTTAACAATCCCTAAGAATACCATGGCTCTCTGACTCCACCCCTGAGGAGGTCGATGTCCAGGGGAAGGCCGTCAGTCTGAGCCTCTTCCACCATATCAATAATTCTTTCCAGTGGCCCAACCACATCAAGCTAGTGGCCCCACAAGACTTCAGGGACCTCTCTAGACCCTTCCTAAGGTCCCAACCCAGTTTAAACAGAAACATTAGGAACTCTGGAACAGGGTTAGGAGTAAGACACTCTTAGGTCCTGAATTACCGGCCTTTTACATTCAGCCCTCAATACATTTTGTGCCCCCTTATCCAGTGGATTCCGGATCCAACGTTTTGTAAATTTAGCTACGCGGGAGCTTGATATTATCCGGGGAGAACATTTCCCCTCCTATTGAGTCTTTAATAGTAGCCTTGGAAGTAGAGGCGGAATCTGATTTTATAAAGAGGTCGCCTCATCAGGATCCCCTTGTTCTAGATCCAGAACATATTTATCAATGGATCTCTCGTTTAGGTGCTCTTCATCCCCAACCTCAAATATCTGAATGTCGCTTGGTGCATCTGAATCCACTGTGCCGCATCGGGCACCCTTCATTTTTGTGTCGTGTAAGACACCCAGACTCTGTGAGGTGCTTAGACCTTCTGATCTCTGTGATGGGCTTAGACCTCCCAATCTCTTTGAGGTGCTTAGATCTTCCCCTTTTTAGGTCTTACGCCTAGTGTTGCAGTGCGCAGCACTGCTCATGCAGCGGGAGACCTTTACTATGTGAAAGAAAAGCAGGGTTTGGAAGTGACCTAGGAATCGCACACACTCGTGCGTGTGCTTTTCCTGTTGTGGCCGGCTATTGGCCTTTGCGTGCGTCTTTTTATAAAAGACTGCACGCAATTGGCCACAGGCGGGCGCATTGCTCCGCCCACGGCCTACTGGTGTCTATTACGCGCTTGGTGCGCGTAATAGACACCAATAGGCCATGTGGATTCAATTATCGTGCCCAGACATAGGCGCTATAATTTAAAATAAATGGCTCGCAGTGACGCGCGTGCACCACTCGCGGGCTTCTTCTTTTTTTTTGGATCCATTTCACACGGAAGCAACAAAAGCCAAAAGGCAAGGAGTAAACACTAAAGCTATTTTCTTTGCCAGTGCTTGTTTTTATGTTTCAGTTTGAGGAGATATTTGTGCATGGTGGGGTTTACCGGAATTGTTCGTGGTTGATAAGCCTGCTAGTTGAAAGAAGTAAAGTTTTTTTATGTGTTAATTATTTTACAGTAACATCCTTTTTGTACAATAAGGGAGTGTTGACTTGAATACTTAACCGAGTGTCTGTATTCTTATAATAAATCGAGGGTCATCACTCAGTTACTGACTAGCGACCCGATAAAGCATTCTCTCTTTTGCACAGACCACAGGCATTTACAGGCAGCAGAGTTATTTAAGTGCGAGAGACATTCAGTGCATGGTGAACACCGATGTGCCTGAGCCCCCTGCCCCGTGCAGAAGAATGGGCCCGCCGCTGTGACCTATACCAACTGTTTTCTGTTCTGGCAAACACCGGGGAGAGCATCTGGGATGCTTGTCTGCAGGGGACATCAATGTATTATAAACGGTGGAGCACGTCGCAAAGTTAGTGCACGCAAGGGGGTGCGTGGAGAGAGGGACCAGCTGATTTACAGCCAAATGTTCAATATGCATTCATGTGGAGATGGCGGGGGCTCCCCGCTCACCCGTAACCCATTCAGCGAGCCTGCTCATGCAAATGAGATCCTGGGGCATACATTAGCACGAGCGCAGCATGCCAAGTTCGGCCGCCCTGACTACGCAGCCTCCTTTCAGCTGCCCGGCGAGCATGGGAGCGGCCAGACACAACAGACGGCCACCAATGGCATGCGGTACAGTAGCTGGAACTGTTGTGTTCTTTGTCACTTGTCCTATCTTTTGACCTTTCTCTGCAGGAGTGGAGCCTGGCCAGGCGTGCATGATTGTGCCTCATTCTAACAGTTTGCCCCCCTCTGCGAGCACACGCCTCACAGTTTGATCATAGTTTCCAGTCAGGTCGCCTGCTGTGACCTTCAGTGTAGAACACAATCCCGTCATCTTCGATGCCCCCGCTCCGCCTAGTTAGAAATACTTCCCAAAGACCAAAACCTTTGTGTTTACAATAGACTGTCAGAAAAATATGGTAATATGTATTAACAGTGGAAAATGGAGGTTATATAACGATTTGATAGATTAGATATTTGAGCGGATCTGCAAGCATGAGCTGTTGTGTCGTAAATATTGTCTGTATGGAAGGCAGGATACAGCAGGTATTCATCTAGCTAGGTTTAAAACAAACTAACTGGTAATACTTACCCCTGTTGGTCACAACCTCAAAAGCCTATCTACACACAACCCATCACTTCCACAGCAATACAACTAGAAGACTCAGCTTTCACCATTCTGCTGAACAGCCCATCCGTAGCGACTACACTTCACTTCCCATCATTCACCACTACACTTCACAACATAAAAATCATATTCAAAAGATCCCCTAACACCATGTACATCCACCACCCAGCCAGCACTCAAATCAACACAGTACAAAAAATAAACATCACACCACACATCATTTCATATGCAAGACAAGACATTGCTTTATCGCTCAATGTGCCACACTCAACATGACAATGACAGTGCTGTCTCTCAAGAAATCCAGCAAACACTGAACAAACATGGCACCACATCACAAACAAGCATTTGTGATGCAATAGGTCTCGCATTTACAGGAGTTGGAGCTATTGGCATTGTAAATGCCAATGCCTTTCATTCATTTGTTTCGAAAACCTGTACGCGGTGCATAAACTCGCACTTTGTACGTATAGTAGTCCTTGCTTACGAGAAGCAAGGCTGGCAGTAAAAGAGACTGCCAGCCTTGCTTCTCATAAGCAAGGACTATAAGTACAAAGTGCTTGTTTATGCACAACTTGCAGATTTTCAAACGCATAAATAAAAGGCATTGTCTTTTACAATGCCAATAGCTCAAACTCTCTCAAATGCGAGACCTATTGCATTGCAAATACTAGTTTTTAGAAGAGGCTGCACCCTTTGGATATGCTTACTTTCCTCCTACCTCCTTTGCCAATCTTAGACACGTGTTCACCTGAAAATGACTCACTTTCCTCATCACTCTGAGTACCTCTTAATGCCATGACCTGATCAAGGATCTCTCTTAAACAAGAGTGAATTTAACTCTGAATTACCCTAAAAATCATGTCTTCATTAATATTCCCCTTGCTTGGTCTCTTCCCGATCAGACATGATTGGATCGATATAAATATTAAAATTTCTAAATTATAGAAATGACCTAAACTAGCCAAATAAAAGCTCCCAGGAAGCAGTCTGTGTAATTTTAACAGACCAATAATAAATAAATAAATAAATATATGTATATATAGTTAGGACCTAGTTACCATAGGAAAATCCGAACATTCTATTGGGAATAACTTTGGCGCCGATTGATGGATCTGCCTGTAATTTTCCTTAAATTTGCCTCGCTGCGCTCCGCTTCTTCCCTGAAAGTTTCGGGGGTATTCGTCAAGAGGGGGCCGAGTAAAAAAGGGGGGTCCCAAAACGTGTTTTCCCCATGTTAATTTCCATAGGGACATTCTGACAAAGCTACAGCTCGAACGGCTGAACGGAATTATACCAGATTTGGCAAAATGGTAGGGACTGGTATGCAGCAGTGCCTTTTGTATGTTTAGTGTAAATCCCTCCAGTAGTTCTTGAGAAAACTGAATTTGAAATTTTTCAAATGGCATCTTCTATGGGACCTTTAGACACGGCTACAGCCCGAACGGCTGAACGGAATTACACCAAACTTGGCAAAATGGTAGGGACAGGTATGCAGTAGTGCCTTTTCTATATTTGGTGAAAATCCCTCCAGTAGTTGTTGAGAAAATGAATTTGAGTAAATTATATATCTATATGCGCTCAACATTCTATTGGGAATAACTCTGGCGCCGATTGAGGAATCTGTGTGTAATTTTCGAGAATTTTGTCCAGCTCCGCTCCGCTCCTTCCCTGAAAGTTTCAGGGGGATTCGTCAAGCTGGGGCCGAAAGGGGGGTCCCAAAACGTGTTTTTCTCATGTTAATTTCTATAGGGACCTTTAGACACGGCTACAACCCGAACGGCTGAATGGAATTACACCAAACTTGGCAAAATGGTAGGGCCTGGTATGCAGATGTGCCTTTGCTATGTTTGGTGACAATCCCTCCAGTAGTTCTTGAGAAAATTGAATTTGAAATTTTTCAAATGGCATTTTCTATGGGACCTTTAGACACGGCTACAGCCCGAACGGCTGAACGGAATTACACCAAACTTGGCAAAATGGTAGGGATAGGTATGCAGTAGTGCCTTTTCTATATTTGGTGAAAATCCCTCCAGTAGTTGTTGAGAAAATTGAATTTGATCAAATTATATATCTATATGCGCTCACAGAACGCGCACCGTGCGAGTACGGTACGCGTACCGTACGCATACGTGCGCCTACCCTTACGTGCGCGAGCGAGTTTCTGATTGGCTGGCAGTCGACTGTCAACATTCCAAACTGTCCAAACCAGGAAGTGTTGGCCACCATCTTGTTTTTCAGGAGAACTGAGGCACAAGAGAGCTCAAATCAAGAGTGCTAAACACGGAAAGGGGGCAGGGTATAGACCCCCCAACCCTCTAGCCCTTCTCAGGGGGTCCCAAAAGGACCCCCAAAGGCAAAAAACAAAGAAACAAAAAAAAATAACTGCGGTGTACGCGCACCGTACACGTAGGGTACGCGTACCGTGCTCGTACCCCGGGATTTAAAAAAGAAATAAAAAATGTGGGCACTTGGTGGTCCTTCTGGGACCCCCTGAGAAGGGCTAGGGGTCAGGGGGTCCCAACCCTGCCCCCTTTTCGCGTTTTCCACTCTTGTTTTGTGCTCTCTTGTGCCTCACTTCTCCTGAGAAACAAGATGGCTGCTACGGTGGTCCCAGAAGGATAATAACATATATAAACGTTATCCGCTAATAGAATTAGCATTTATGCCTGATATAGTTAGGAATTAGCATTTAAAAAACCTTACAAATTCACTGAAAAAACCATACGTTTCAAGCCTTATATAGTTAGGAATTAGCATTTAAAAATCCTTGCAAATTCACTTAAAAAACCATAGGTTTCAGGACTTATATAGTTAGGAATTAGCATTTTAAAAACCTTGCAAATTCACTTAAAAAACCATAGGTTTCAGGCCTTATATAGTTAGGAATTAGCATTTAAAAAACCATTGAAATTGCTCCTATATAGTTAGTTGTACTAACGATATTTCGCGCACCCGCAATCTACTGCTGATGATGACACATATTACATCATTCATGACATGGTCAGTGACATCACTGATGACATCAGACATCACTGATGACATCACTGATGACATCTCATTTGACATCACTGATCACAACACTGATGATATCATTCATGTGATAATACAATGCACCTCCTCACACTCTAATATAACCTTTGATACACCCAGTGTTAACCCGTTTAGCGCGTCGAACATTCCGCCCCAGTGCGGACGTTCGATCGCGCTAACGGGATTCGGACGTCCAACGGTCGTGAGCAGCACCAGCGAGGTAGTGCGCGCGACGACCGTTGGACGTTCGAAGCACGGAAGGGGTTAAATACAGACTACCATTCTTGAAACATTGACACACCAATACCAGTTACTACATACGCACTCACTGATTCCTAGCTCTACACACACATTCACTCATTCACCCATAGAATCACTCATACATACAGTCACTCATCAATACAACACTATCATATGCACTCATACACCTATACAGACACTCACACACTGCCACTCATCTATGGAGTTACTCACACACCTAGTCAGTCATGCAAAGAATCAATCACACTTCCATTTCCTCAACTATACAGTTATACACACAGCACCTTACTTATTCAAACATATACTAACACATACTTACTCTCTTATACAATCACTGATACAAGTACACAATGATCCATATAGCCACTCGCACATTCACTGGCTCTTATGTATAGACATTTATATATTCCAACTCTCACATGCACTGTGTTTTACATATGTACTTACTTGCACATGTAGCACTGAGATATCCATTCACTCACCAACACACCCATGCACACAGTCAACCGCCCATATAGCTGTTTCCATATGCACTCTTGAACTCATACACCTAGTGAATCAACTGCTCACACATCTATGCACAGAGTCACACACCTCCCAGCCACCCACACACACACTCAGTCTCCCATTCAAATACTTGGGCAATCAATCAATAACCCATATAGCCACTCATATAGCTACTGATCAACACATGCAGCAGCTTACACAACAACAGATATACTGATGCACACATTCAGACAGTTTAGTCACTAACCCATGCATTTAGTAAGACACATTTAATCACTCACTCATACAGTCAGTCACGCACCTACTAAATCCTTCATCCAGACACTTATACAGCCACTCATTCTTCAATATGTAAAACATATTTAAACTTTACAGAAACACACAGTCACTGGATGATGTCATCAGTAATGTCATCAGTGATGTCAAATGAGATGTCATCAGTGATGTCATTTGAGATGTCATCAGTGATGTCACTGACCATGTCATGAATGATGTAATATGTGACATCATCCGCAGTGGATTGCGGGTGCGCGAAATATAGTTAGTACAACTAACTATATAGGAGCAATTTCAATGGTTTTTTAAATGCTAATTCCTAACTATATAAGGCCTGAAACCTATGGTTTTTTAAGTGAATTTGCAAGGTTTTTAAAATGCTAATTCCTAACTATAAAAGTCCTGAAACCTATGGTTTTTTAAGTGAATATATATATATATATATAATTGAACCTCACGCCTATGATCTCTTCACTCCACTAGAGATTGAAAAGGTTATAGGGTGGGTAGCGCCTCGTAAGGCAGCGGGCCCAGATGGCCTCCCGGGGGACCTCATGAGGGCATACCCAGTGGAATGGGGAAGGGTTATTGCTGCTCTCCTAAACGACATCATGATGGGAGGGGCAGTGCCAGAATCCTGGAAAGGGGCGGTGGTGGTCCCGATATATAAAAAAGGATGCAGGGAAACCCCGGGGAACTACCGCCCCATAAGTCTGATAGACTCCACCCAAAAGATAGCTGGCAAAGCTATCCTTGGAAGGATCCTCCATTGGGTGGAGGAAAATAAAATCCTATCGACTTCCAGGCAGGTTTTCGGGCTGGAATGGGGACAATAGAGCAGGTGTTTAGGTTGGCACTACTGGGGTGGAAGGTGGTGGAACTAGGCAAGGGTAGTCTTTACTTGGCCTTTATAGACCTGAAGACCGCCTTTGACCTAGTCCCCCGGGAAGAGCTTTGGAGGGTGCTTTATGAGTTGGGATTACCCCCTTACATCTTGTCCCTCCTCATTAGCCTCCATGCCCATACCTTTGCACAGGTCCGTTGGGGTAAAAATGGAGAACTCACGGAGAAGATACCAGTGTCCAGGGGTGTAAGACAGGGTTGCGTCTTGGCGCCCACCCTATTTTCACTTTATGTGAATGGGGTGGTAGAACACCTCCAACAAGAACCTGCTGACGCACCCTGTCTCAGAGGAGTCCGGATCCCCACCCTGCTTTTTGCGGACGATACGCTCTTGATCTCGAAGACCCCCCAAATCCTCCAAAAACTGCTAACGCGTTTCCAGGAGTTTTGTGCCGCAAAAGGGTTAATAATCAACGTGGACAAAACAAAATATTTAGTTCTAAATCCACCAAGGAAACTGGGCCGCCCACCTACCCTTAACTCTGTTCCCCTAGAAAAAGTGTCCGAATTCGATTACCTGGGTATTCGGATAACGGACAGGATGTCCTGGGCAAATCACATCGACAAAATGGTCCTTAACCACAGGAGAGTAGGAGGAGCTCTCATGAGGGAGTTTCGGGCCTCACCCAGGAGATCACTTACCCCGGTTATCGATATTTACAAGGCCAAGGTAGTGACATCAGCCTTGTATGGGGCAGAACTGTGGGGCCACTGCCGACTGGACACTTTGGCGACAGCAGAGAGTAAGCTTCTGAAATCCCTTATCTCTATCCCACTGAGCACACCATCTGTACCAGTGTTGTTGGATACGGGCTGTAAAAACATTAAAGATCAAGCCCAGCTTCGCCCTCTCCTTCTATGGACACGAATCTGGAGGGGTGAAGAGCTAAAATCCTACGCTGATGGCCTGGGGGAAATAATGAGTTTGGGGGGTTGGGCTAAAATAAGATGGCTAAGAGAAACCAAAAAGCTTCTGGAGAAGATTGGTCTTGGGGACTGTTGGTCAACACGTTCAGCGCCTCCTAAAGAAACTGTTAAAGCCCTTTTCTGGAAATGGACTGCAGAGCAATTAATTACAAACTCAAACCATTGCAAGTCTACTGTCGCCTTTTTATTAGTCAAAGATATTGTGGCTTTTGAACCCTACCTGGACCTGATCACCCTCCCCTTTGATCGAGCCCTTTACTTTAAATTTAGAGTTGGATCCCTCCCGCTTGGTGCTGTGACATCGAAATGGAAATCAGAGGCCCGCACGTCCCCCAATTGTCCCTGTTGCCCGAGCAGGATAGAGACCATCGCGCATGTTCTATTTGAATGCCCGGACTATGCAAGGCCTAGGAGTTCTTGGTTGAAACCCCTTTGCCGTAATATGGGCACACGTAGCCATTTAGTAGCCTTGCGCATCCTAACTACGGACATATCCCCCCCCATAGTATGTGGAACAGCAAATTTTTTAAAACAGTTTTGGCTTATTCGGTGTAAGAGATTGTCAGTAGCGGTTTAATCCTATTTTTAGTTAATTTATTAACGGGCACCTCATGTCCTTTTATTCCTTTTAAAGTAGTTTCATACTGGCTTCTTAAAGTAATGCTTTTTTGTACATTGTATTGATTGTATTGTAAATGTGCTTATAAGATATCTTGCATATCGAATAAAAGCTTATGACTGACTGACTGACATATTGTGCGCGCAGGCCCATGGCGCGCTAGAGGGACCCGTTTTGCAAAGAGGACAGAGGCAATCAGGGCACCACTGCACTCGTGCAACTTCTGTTTCCAGGTTACTGGAAGCTCTCTGTTCCGCCACACCCACATTGGAAAACAGCGCCGCTGCAGCCAGCAGCATTGTGTACCTACACAAGGGAACTGAAGGGCCACTGCGTCCATGATTCCAGGACTGTCCCGGTGTGGATACGTGTGGTTAAGGCGGCATGGGGACCCAGCGAGTGGTTCTTTGTCAGCAAGCCGAGTTTTCCACTGCTGCTGCACCGTGTTCCAAAACGATGTCCAGGTCCCACAAATTGGATACGAGGGAAGATGAGCAGAATTCCACCCGGCGTGCTATGCGAGTGGCATGCTGGGATCTGTAGTTTGCCGACGCTGCTGCAGTATCCTGAGTGACTCTGTTCCGCCCCACCTGGACAATCCACCAATGGCTGAACAAAAGGCATTACTTACAGAGCAGTGGCGCCAAAACTTTGTTTGTTCCACAGCAGGCATCTGAAGAAGTCACTCATGACGAAACGCGTCATGCCAAAGCTGTTCTTTGATATTAAATCACTTACCTGGATCCCCACTGTGTCCCTCTGATTCTTCGTTTGGTTGGATCTTCGGTGCTATATTGTGCGCGCAGGCCCATGGCGCGCTAGAGGGACCCGTCTTGCAAAGAGGACAGAGGCAATCAGGGCACCACTGCACTCGTGCAACTTCTGTTTCCAGGTTACTGGAAGCTCTCTGTTCCGCCACACCCACATTGGAAAACAGCGCCGCTGCAGCCAGCAGCATTGTGTACCTACACAAGGGAACTGAAGGGCCACTGCGTCCATGATTCCAGGACTGTCCCGGTGTGGATACGTGTGGTTAAGGCGGCATGGGGACCCAGCGAGTGGTTCTTTGTCAGCAAGCCGAGTTTTCCACTGCTGCTGCACCGTGTTCCAAAACGATGTCCAGGCCCAACAAATTGGATACGAGGGAAGATGAGCAGAATTCCACCCGGCGTGCTATGCGAGTGGCATGCTGGGATCTGTAGTTTGCCGACGCTGCTGCAGTATCCTGAGTGACTCTGTTCCGCCCCACCTGGACAATCCACCAATGGCTGAACAAAAGGCATTACTTACAGAGCAGTGGCGCCAAAACTTTGTTTGTTCCACAGCAGGCATCTGAAGAAGTCACTCATGACGAAACGCGTCATGCCAAAGCTGTTCTTTGATATTAAATCACTTACCTGGATCCCCACTGTGTCCCTCTGATTCTTCGTTTGGTTGGATCTTCGGTGCTATATTGTGCGCGCAGGCCCATGGCGCGCTAGAGGGACCCGTCTTGCAAAGAGGACAGAGGCAATCAGGGCACCACTGCACTCGTGCAACTTCTGTTTCCAGGTTACTGGAAGCTCTCTGTTCCGCCACACCCACATTGGAAAACAGCGCCGCTGCAGCCAGCAGCATTGTGTACCTACACAAGGGAACTGAAGGGCCACTGCGTCCATGATTCCAGGACTGTCCCGGTGTGGATACGTGTGGTTAAGGCATCATGGGGACCCAGCGAGTGGTTCTTTGTCAGCAAGCCGAGTTTTCCACTGCTGCTGCACCGTGTTCCAAAACGATGTCCAGGTCCCACAAATTGGATACGAGGGAAGATGAGCAGAATTCCACCCGGCGTGCTATGCGAGTGGCATGCTGGGATCTGTAGTTTGCCGACGCTGCTGCAGTATCCTGAGTGACTCTGTTCCGCCCCACCTGGACAATCCACCAATGGCTGAACAAAAGGCATTACTTACAGAGCAGTGGCGCCAAAACTTTGTTTGTTCCACAGCAGGCATCTGAAGAAGTCACTCATGACGAAACGCGTCATGCCAAAGCTGTTCTTTGATATTAAATCACTTACCTGGATCCCCACTGTGTCCCTCTGATTCTTCATTTGGTTGGATCTTCGGTGCTATATTGTGCGCGCAGGCCCATGGCGCGCTAGAGGGACCCGTCTTGCAAAGAGGACAGAGGCAATCAGGGCACCACTGCACTCGTGCAACTTCTGTTTCCAGGTTACTGGAAGCTCTCTGTTCCGCCACACCCACATTGGAAAACAGCGCCGCTGCAGCCAGCAGCATTGTGTACCTACACAAGGGAACTGAAGGGCCACTGCGTCCATGATTCCAGGACTGTCCCGGTGTGGATACGTGTGGTTAAGGCGGCATGGGGACCCAGCGAGTGGTTCTTTGTCAGCAAGCCGAGTTTTCCACTGCTGCTGCACCGTGTTCCAAAACGATGTCCAGGTCCCACAAATTGGATACGAGGGAAGATGAGCAGAATTCCACCCGGCGTGCTATGCGAGTGGCATGCTGGGATCTGTAGTTTGCCGACGCTGCTGCAGTATCCTGAGTGACTCTGTTCCGCCCCACCTGGACAATCCACCAATGGCTGAACAAAAGGCATTACTTACAGAGCAGTGGTGCCAAAACTTTGTTTGCTCCACAGCAGGCATCTGAAGAAGTCACTCATGACGAAACGCGTCATGCCAAAGCTGTTCTTTGATATTAAATCACTTACCTGGATCCCCACTGTGTCCCTCTGATTCTTCGTTTGGTTGGATCTTCGGTGATATATATATATATATATATATATGTGTATATATATATATATATATATATATATATATATATATATATATATATATATATATATATATATATAACCTACTGGCAATCGCCAGTAGGTAGTTTTAGTTAGGACATATTATGCATAGGAAATCCGCAACATTCTATTGCCAATAACTTTGGCGCTGATTGATGAATCTTCTTGAAATTTTCCAAACTTCTGCCCAGCTCAGTTCCGCTGCTTCCCTGAGAGTTTGGGGGGAGATTGGTCAAGCCAGAGCCGAGAAAAAAGAGGGGTCCCCAAACGTGTTTTCCCCATGCAATTTCCCATAGTACCTTTAGCCGCGGCTACAGCCCGAACGGCTGAACGGAATGACACCAAATTTGGCAAAGAGGTAGTCCTCAGTTCAGACTCTTACCTTTTGCTTATTTGGTGTAAATCTGTTCAGTAGTTTCTGAGAAAATGACATTTAAAAGTACATATATATCTATGGGCGCGGTGGATCCGCGGATAGTCCGCGTACCCTAAGCGCAGCCTACAAGCACCCTGCCGTGCACGAGCTGAATGCTAATTGGCTGACAACTGTCAAAATCAGGAAGTGTTGGCAGCCATCTTGTGCCTCAGTAGAGCCGAGGCACAAGAAACCCAAAACAAACGCCAGAAAACGCGGAAAGGGGCAGGGTAGACACACCCTGACCCCCTAGGCCTGACCCCCTACACCTTCCGAGGGGTCCCACAAGGGCCCCTGAGGCCCAACATTTTTTTTTCTTTTTTAAATCGCGCATCCTAGCGATATTAAAAAAAAAGAAACATGGGCTCCAGCGCTTCTTTGGTAATTTGCCCCCGGGGGGGCCGAATCCCGGGGGCATTATTAAAAAAATTGTGTGGGGGGTTCCAATCCCACCCCACACTGCCCCGGGGACCGCCACTCCCCGGGGCTCTAATTTAATATATGCGGGGGAGGCTCATGGGCCTTCCCCGCAGCCCCGGGGACCCCCCTCCCCCCGGGGCTTCTATCAAATGGGTGGGAGGCCTCTCAGGCCCCCCAGCCCTGAGAACCGCCACCCCTCGGGGCTCTAATGTAATATATGCGGGGGGCCCACGGGGGCCCTCCGCACCCCTGGGGACCGCCACCCCAAGGGCTTCTATGAAATGTGTGGGGGGCTCTCAGGCCCCCCCAGCCCCGGGGACCACCACCCCCTGGAGCTTCTTAAAAATGTGGGAGGGGGGCCACTCGGCCCCCTTCCTGGAGCCCTCGATGGCCCTGGGGACCACCACACCTGCAGTGTCCCGGGGTGCCCACCCCGGAACACTGCTGTTTACAATGGCAGGGTGGGAGCCTCGCGGCTCCCACCCTGCCATTCCAAACTGCTTTGCTTCATTGAAGCGAGAGCAGGGAAACCTGCTCTCGCTTCAATTAAGCAAAGCAGATTGCTTTTCCATATGGGGAGCAGCATGTTAGCTGCTCCCTATATGGAAAATCAATGCCGGCTCCCGCAGGAGGCGGGGAGCCGGCGGGACCCTGGGGGGATTGGGGACCCCCCACGGTCCCCAACGGTGAGGGCCAGCCCCGGGGGATGAGGTCCCCAGGGCTACCAGTGGCCCGGGAGGGGGGCCACGTGGCCTCCCTCCACATTAACAAAAAAAAATATAAAATTTTTAAAAAGCCGGCCTTGGGGCCTTGAAGTGGCCTCAGGAGGGGGGCTATACAGCCCCCTCCATAAAAAAAAATAAAAAATATTGGCCATGCCCCGAGGGATGGGGTCACCAGGGCCCGGAATTGGCCATGGGAGGGGGGCTACGCGGCCCCCTTTCCATAAAAAAAATGTCTACATTTAGATTTGGGGGTCAGGCCCTGGGGGATGGGGTCCCCAGGGCCCAAAAAAGTAAAAGTAAGGGGGGCCACACAGCCCCCCTTTCAATTTTGTTTTTTGTTTTAAAAAGACGAGCTTGTTCCTAGGCCCGCCCCCTCAGAAACACACTCTGCAAACGCGCCCTGTGGCACGTTTTAAATTGGGGAATTGCTTCCCCTTCAATACTAGGGGTCCCTGAGGGCCAACTAGCCCACCAGGTAACTCCAGTAAGCGCCACAGGGCTGCATTGCAGAGAGGTGCTCCAGGCCTCGTCCCTTTTTACACCTCTCTGCAACGCAGCCTTGTGGCGCTTACTGGAGGTATCTGGTGGGCTAGTTGGACCCCAGGGACCCCCAGGATTCAAATGGACTTAATTCCCCAACTTTAAAAGCGCCACGGGGCACGTTTGCACAGTGGTGAAGGGAGGGGGCGGGGCCTGAGTTCACATGTGTGCAAACACGCCTTGTGGCCCGGTTTAAGTTGGGAAATTAATTCCTTGTCAATACTGAGGGTCCCTGGGGGCCAACTAGCCCACCAGGTAACTCTAGTAAGTGCCACGGAGCTGCGTTGCAGAGTGTTGTAAAAAGGGGCGTGGACTCTGAACATTTCTCTGCAATGCAGCCTCCTGGCGCATACTGGAGGGACCTGGTGGGCTAGTTTACCCGGAGGGACCCACAGGATTGAGGAGGAATAAATTCTCTAACTTAAAACACGCCACAGGGTGTGCTTGCAGACATATCACCTTAGGCCACGCCTCCTTCCTTCAACACTGTGCAAACGCACCCTGTGGCGCGTTTTAAGTTGGGGAATTAATTATCTTTCAATACTGAGGGTCCCTGAGGATCAAATAGGCCAACAGATATCTCCAGTATGCGCCAGGGAGCTGCGTTGTAGACAGGTGTTCAGAGGCCACGCCCCCTTTTACACCTCGTTGCAACGCAGCTCTGTGGCGCTTACTGGAGGTACCTAGTGGGCTAGTTTGACCCTAGGGACCCTTAGGATTGAAGGGGACTTAATCTCTCAACTTAGAACGGTGACAGGGCGCATTTACACAGTGGTGAAGGGAGGGGAGGGGCCTGACGTGATGTGTGCAAACATGCCCTGTGGTGCATTTTAAGTTGGTGAAAAAATTCCACTTCAAACCTGAGGGACCATGGGGGCCAAGTAGCCCACCAGGTGCTTCCAGGAAGCGCCACTGCGCTGCGTTGCGTAGAGGTGATGCAGGCCGTGCCCCTTTTTACATCTTTCGGCTTCGCAGCTCTGTGGCGCTTACTGGATGTACTACGAATTCCGATTTACTCACCTGTTATCAGGAGAGACCTCAGTGCAGCATCTTTGAGCCCAGTACTGATCCTGAAAAGTAATTCTAACCATACTTACCAGTAACTTGAATTTTTGTCCATAGGCTAACATTGACTGGTTTCACTTGGAAATTCTGGAGTTTTGAATCTTTAAAATATTCACCTAAAATCATCCAACAACAACAAATTCCGATTTACTCACCTGTTATCAGGAGAGAACCCAGTGCTGCATCTTTTAGCCCAGCACTGACCCTGAAAAGTAATTCTAACCATACTTACCAGTAACTTGTATTTCCTTCCATAGGAATCCATTGTGTGGTTTCACCAGAAAAGTTTCTAAGTGTCTATTTTCACAAACTAAAAATATTCCTTGAAAATCGCCTGTATGACTTAAACGCATTCTTTCAACTGTTTACAGGATATCCACCAGTGCTGGATCCAGGATCCACCACTGAGTAAGAAAAAGTAACCATAACACTACTTACCTGCTAAGTGAATTTCCTCCCATAGGATAACATTGGTGATTTTATGTGAAAAAGTTTATGTCAACTTTTAAAATACAATAATATTCCTTAAAAAGCACTACTGTAACCAAAGCGCTTTTACTCAACTGTTTACAGGAGATGTCCAAGGACTGAATCTAGGATCCAGTCCTGTGGCTAGAAAAGTAATCCATAAAGTAACTAATTGCATTTAACTAGAAATTCACATTGAGCTCAATGTTGCATAGTGTTCGAAATTGTGTTGCCCATTGCAACAACTGTAACTACTGTACTTAAATGTCTATTGTGTATTTACAAAGTATTTAAACTAAAGTAATTCATTCTGAGAAAGTATATTTTGTAATGTAATGTGTAATGTAATTATAATGTAATTTAAAAAACAAAATATCTAAAAATAAATAGTTTTAAAAAATGTAGTAAATGTAGTAAATCAGTATCAAAAAAATAAATATAACAATTAATGCATTTAAAAATGATCATTTACCCACTTTGAGATCGGGTCGTGGGCCATGACACTACAAAGGGCGGCTGGAGGTCTTAAATACCTAGGAGTGTTTTTGACGAACTCGCCGGCTATTGCCTGGGAGCGTAATTTAGCCACGGTGTGGGATAAGGTGCAACAGGAGATGAAATGCTGGTCCCGTATGCCCCTCAATATATATGGCAGGTCCGCTATATTTAAGATGGTTGCCCTCCCCCGCATGCTATACCAATTACAGAACCATCCGTACCCGATCCCACCGCAATGGTTTCGACAGGTCAACTCTGCTCTGGGCCAGTTTTTGTGGGCCGGGGTGCATCGCGTGTAGCCCTACGAACCTGTTTTCTATCCACATACTGTGGGGCATTGGCGACGTCAGATATACTGTCATATTACCAAGCATCACACCTTGTAGTCCTGAATGACTGATGGTACAGTGACAGGGGGGACCCGGCATATGCCCTTGAAAGGTACCTGATGGAACCGGACACCCTACACACTGTCTTATACTCGGCGCGGCTGCGAAAGGGACTACCCAAAGCAGCACAAGTAGTTTTTCAGATTTGGCGACAATCGCTACGTCGTATGGGATGGTGGGGGACACTGTCTAGGGAGACCCCACTCTGGCATAATGGGCAACTACTGGCACTGATGTCGCTGCGGGGCTTCGGAGGCTGGGACTCGATAGGAATTTCTGCACTGGGTCATGTCCTGAAGGGCACCACGCTTAAATCTTTCCAGGAACTTAGCACAGAATTTGATATGCCCCGCACGCAGTTCTTCAGATACCTACAGTTAAGGCACACCCTTGCACCCACACTCGAAGGTTTAGACACTCTGCCTGAATTTAGCCCGATAGAGGCGAAGGTGTTTATGGGGGACCTAGAGGAAAAGAAGATCTCTCGGATCTATCAGACACTAGTTACACATTGCTCTTCGGATCTGCAGCCACTTAGGGATCGCTGGGTGAGAGATGTGGGAGAGCTGGAGGAAGAGGATTGGCGGGAGGCTCTCGAATCCCCCAGGGGAGCGGCTATAGCTGTACGCCTACGCCTAATTCAGATACCTACACCGTGCTTACTATACAAGAGAGAGATTGTGGAAGGCAGGTCTGATTGAGTCCCCGGCGTGCTTGCGGTGTGGCCACGAAATGGGCACTCTCCTACACACAGTGTGGGACTGTAGTGGCCTGGTGAGCTTTTGGACTGGTGTGTGGGATTGTCTATCTGAAGTGCTGGGATGGGACCTCCCCCGTACAGCAAAGTTGGGCTTACTTCACGTGTTGGAAGGCGTGGGCGGCAACGTCTATAAACGGCACCTGCTTCTACTAGGCCTTACACTAGCAAAGAGGGTTGTGGCGCAGGCCTGGAAAGACCCCAGTGCTCCCATGGTGATTGGGTGGAAAAAAGGACTGGACTTTTGCATGGGACTGGAACGACCGGTGTTCGAGGCCAGAGGCTGTCCCCAAAAACACTACAAAATATGGAAAAGGTGGGCGGACTACAGGGGCCTATGGCTGGACCCTCCAACACCAACAAGAGGCGAGGAGGGGCAAGTGTGATGGGCATGTAGAGACAAAGATACATACAATGATACACATATGATTAACCTGTGCAGTATCGGAAAGACGTTGTGCAAGGGGAGGGAGGGGGAGGGGAGGGTCAGGGAAGTTGGGGAATGGGGCGGAGGGTGGAAGGGTCAATATTCTTACAGTCAAATGAATCGCTGATCATGATGTACTGTAATTGTTACATCTCCTCCGGGGTTCGGAGAGCTGTGTCTTCTATGCGATATCCCAATAAAAAGAGTTTTGAAAAAAAAACAAATTATCATTTACAAAACCTTTGAAATTCACTGAAAAAACCATAGGTGTCAGACATGTTATAGTTAAGAAATAGCATTTAAAAAACCTTAGAAATTCACTGAAAAAAACATAGGATTCAGACATGTTATAGTTAGGAATTAGCATTTAAAAAACCTTAGAAATTCATTGAAAAAAACATAGGTTTTAGGGGTGTTATAGTTAGCTGGACATCTCACTCATACAAAACCAAAATTCCTCTTTTATAGTTAGTTGTACTAAGTATAACTTACGCCCGCAATCCACTTCTGATGATGTCACATATTACTTCATTCATGACATGGTCTGTGACATCACTGATAACATTACTGATGACATCTCAAATTACATCAGTGATGACATCATCCACGTGACAATCTGATACATCTCATCATACACTAGTACAACCTTTCAACACTCTTTATAAAATATGGAGTCTGAACATCTACTCAGTGATTCCTACATCTACACACACATCTAAAAACCTAAAAACTTACCTATAGATTCACTCAAACATGCTAACAAAGATCAATAGAACACTATTAAATATACATATACACCTACATCGACATTATACACCAGCACACATCCTATTCACTTATGCAGTCATTCTACTCACTTACGCAAACAATTGATCATACTTACATTTACTAAGCTACACACTTATACAAACACCACTTTATTCGTATAGATAGTAACTCATACTTAGTGTGTTATAAAATCACTATTACAAGTATACAGTTTTCGATACAGTCACTCATACAATCCCTGAGTCTTATGTATACTTATTTATATACAACAACTGTCACATACACTGCCTTTTATATTTCTAGTTTGTTGGACATGTATCATTGAGAAATATATTTACTCATCACCACACCCATAAAGAGATTCACTCACCCAAACAACTGTTTCCAAATACAGTCTTAACCTCATATTCCTAGTAAATCAACTATTTACACATCTTTGGACAGTCACACACCTCCCACTCAACCACACACACATTCACTATCCCATACAAATACTCACTTAACTAATTAATAACTAATATAGACTTTCACATAGCTAGTAACCACAACAAGAGATAAGAGTGCTGCAGGTATCCACACAGTTTAATCACTATCCCATATATTTAGTGAGACACTTTAAATTAGTCACTTAAACAGTCAATCACATTGCTACTAAAACCTCCATTCAGACACTTTTACATCCACTCAGTCTTCAAGGCAGATTGCTGTATTTTAAATATTGAACCAAACCACATTCACTAGATGATGTCATCAGTGATGTCATTTGAGATATCATCAGTGATGTCACTGACCATGTCATGAATGATATAATATGTGACATCATCAGCAGTGGATTGCGGGCGCGCAAGTTATACTTAGTACAACTAAATATAGGAATTTCAATGGTTTTGTACGAGTGAAATGTCGAGCTAACTATAACACCCCTAAAACCTATGGCTTTTTCAATGAATATATATATATATATATATATATTTGGTTGAGGGATAGAATTAAAATGTTCACAATAGCAATGGCAGTAAAATAAGGATTCTTGATAGCACAGGCATCGACAATAGGTCTTAATTCAGTATGCCAATCAAATGACAGCGGATCGCTACAGAGGGGACACTGTAACTGTCAATGTGACTGACGCATTACAGTATCCCCTACCGGCAACCTACGAACTTTGTGAGTGTACTGCTTGCGGCCCAAAGCCAAAAGGTGCAGCGCAATGTGTTAGGGCTGTTGATGATAGGTTAACACTCCCTAATAATAGGAGAAGAATAAAGTGGGGGACAATGAAACAATCTCCAGAGAAGTTGCGAGCATTATATGAAATGGTTATTCCAATCTTGCAGGAACTTGGTAGTGCTCTGACTGACGGGGATAATTCAGCCCACACTCCCTTGGTTGCTACACTCCATAAGCAGCTGATAGACAACTCAGCTGATATTTTAAATCCTACTATCCGTTCCCAAAAAAATAAAAGGTCAGCATATATGTGGTTCAACAACAGCTGCCGTAAGGCTAAACGAGCGTTGCTAGCGGCTATCAAAGGGAAAAATAAGTCCCTAACAAAAATTAGGTGGGCCCAATACAAAGAAGTTGTCTCTAAAGCTAAACTGTCCTGGGAAGAAAATAAATGGACGGATATCAAAAACGCCCTGTTGACTCGGGACATGAAAACATTTTGGGCCATAGTAAGAACGGGTAGTAAGGAGGGTAACCTTGTGGGTGAACCAAATTTACCAGCAGAACTTTGGACTGAGCACTTCAAGGCACTGTATGCAACTGACCCGGAACAGGGTGTACAAAGAGAACCCATGGGCACACTTTGTGTACAGACTAGCTGCGCAGTGGATCAACCAGTTTTAGCTTCCAGTCAGGCAATTGAGGTGTACGACGAGATAACACTACGCAAGGTCATTCTAGCGTTAGAAAAGCTACCTGCCGGATAAGCACCCGGTTTAGACAAACTCCCCGGGGATTTGTTCCGGGAAGAACTAACCATCTGGGGCCCCTACTCATGGGTGCTATTTTGTGCCATTATGAACGGTATGCCCATTCCTGACGGAAGGCGGCTGAAATGCCAGAAACCGGTCCCCGGTAGCTTGTCTCCTTTCTGGTGAAGAATTGACTTGGTAGTTTAGTCTGCCCTGTTCCCATGATGCACTGGGCCAGGGACAGACTAATTTGCATATAGCCAGGTTCTGAGCTGGGATGGTGCAGTGAGATAAATAACGGTGATGGATCAAGCCCTGATCTTTAGACTGGGTAAGAATGGTCTGCTTAATTCAGACACTCTGTTCATCACCACCCCCTTTTCTGAATCGTTTTTGGCCACTATAGGTGTGGCAGGGTATACTCAGACATGAGTCCCTTTCTCACTGCACCATCAGGATTCAAGCAAGCCGGGCCGAAGACGGCTGAAATGCCAGAAACCGGTCCCCGGTAGCTTGTCTCCTTTCTGGTGAAGAATTGGCTTGGTAGTTTAGTCTGCCCTGTTCCCATGATGCACTGGGCCAGGGACAGAATGATTTGCATATAGCCAGGTTCTGAGCTGGGATGGTGCAGTGAGATAAATAACGGTGATGGATAAAGCCCTGATCTTTGGACTGGGTAAGAGTGGTCTGCTTAATTCAGACACTCTGTTCATCACCACCCCCTTTTCTGAATCGTTTTTGGCCACTATAGGAGTGGCAGGGTATACTCAGACATGAGTCCCTTTCTCACTGCACCATCAGGATTCAAGCAAGCCGGGCCGAAGACGGCTGAAATGCCAGAAACCGGTCCCCGGTAGCTTGTCTCCTTTCTGGTGAAGAATTGGCTTGGTAGTTTAGTCTGCCCTGTTCCCATGATGCACTGGGCCAGGGACAGACTGATTTGCATATAGCCAGGTTCTGAGCTGGGATGGTGCAGTGAGATAAATAACGGTGATGGATCAAGCCCTGATCTTTGGACTGGGTAAGAGTGGTCTGCTTAATTCAGACACTCTGTTCATCACCACCCCCTTTTCTGAATCGTTTTTGGCCACTATAGGTGTGGCAGGGTATACTCAGACATGAGTCCCTTTCTCACTGCACCATCAGGATTCAAGCAAGCCGGGCCGAAGACGGCTGAAATGCCAGAAACCGGTCCCCGGTAGCTTGTCTCCTTTCTGGTGAAGAATTGGCTTGGTAGTTTAGTCTGCCCTGTTCCCATGATGCACTGGGCCAGGGACAGACTGATTTGCATACAGCCAGGTTCTGAGCTGGGATGGTGCAGTGAGATAAATAACGGTGATGGATCAAGCCCTGATCTTTGGACTGGGTAAGAGTGGTCTGCTTAATTCAGACACTTTGTTCATCACCACCCCCTTTTCTGAATCGTTTTTGGCCACTATAGGTGTGGCAGGGTATACTCAGACATGAGTCCCTTTCTCACTGCACCATCAGGATTCAAGCAAGCCGGGCCGAAGACGGCTGAAATGCCAGAAACCGGTCCCCGGTAGCTTGTCTCCTTTCTGGTGAAGAATTGGCTTGGTAGTTTAGTCTGCCCTGTTCCCATGATGCACTGGGCCAGGGACAGACTGATTTGCATATAGCCAGGTTCTGAGCTGGGATGGTGCAGTGAGATAAATAACGGTGATGGATCAAGCCCTGATCTGTTCATCACCAGCCCCTTTTCTGAATCGTTTTTGGCCACTATAGGTGTGGCAGGGTATACTCAGACATGAGTCCCTTTCTCACTGCACCATCAGGATTCAAGCAAGCCGGGCCGAAGACGGCTGAAATGCCAGAAACCGGTCCCCGGTAGCTTGTCTCCTTTCTGGTGAAGAATTGGCTTGGTAGTTTAGTCTGCCCTGTTCCCATGATGCACTGGGCTAGGGACAGACTGATTTGTATATAGCCAGGTTCTGAGCTGGGATGGTGCAGTGAGATAAATAACGGTGATGGATCAAGCCCTGATCTTTGGACTGGGTAAGAGTGGTCTGCTTAATTCAGACACTCTGTTCATCACCACCCCCTTTTCTGAATCATTCCTGACACCTGGGCTGGGGCAGAAATAGTCCCAATCTTTAAAAAGGGCTCTCCATTACTCCCTGCAAACTATAGACCGATCAGTTTCATCGATGTCACACAAAAATTGTTTGCTCAGGTAATACTAGAACGGGTGCAGGGCTGGCTTGAAGAAAATTACATCATTAGCCCTTATCTAGCTGGATTCAGGAAAAACACCTCCACTGTGGACCAAGTATTTAGATTCCAACCAATCACCTGGAAGACGGTATCAATAGAGGGTGGCAGCCTCTATTTGATATTCGTGGACCTGAAAACAGCTTTTGATTTGGTGCCCAGATCCAAACTTTGGGGTGTCCTAAGAGACATGGGGATCCCAACTTATCTACTTGACCTGCTTATTAAGCTGCATGATGCCACCTACATTCAAGTAAGATGTGGTGGGGGGGGAGAATTATCCAACAGGCTCCCAGTTGGCAGAGGTGTGAGACAGGGCTGTGTGCTCGCACCGACCCTGTTCTGCCTCTTTGTCAACACACTTATCCCACTACTTGCAGAGGTCGTAGATAATGATGCCACGAAGTTAGCAAACATCAAGGTGGCAGCATTGATGTTTGCTGACGATACTCTCTTGCTATCCAAGACGCCGATGGGTATCCAGATGCTATTGGACAGGTTTGTCGTATTTTGCAACAGCAGGGGTCTGGTGATTAACACCACCAAAACCAAGTTCATGATTGTTAATCCGCCCAAGAAACACGGCAGTGGGCAGCCCAGATAGCTAAAGTCAAGCTCCAAGCTCAAGCTAGCCCAGATCGCTGGGAGTATAGCCAAAATGGCAAGGGAATCATCAACTAAACCCCCGCGATTGAGATGTATAGGGCGCAAGCGAGGGGAGCCACATTGTATGGGGCGGAACTCTGGGGACACTGCTCGCCGCTCCTCTAACAGCAGTGGAGAACAGTTTCCATAGATAAATTGTGGGTCTTCCACCCAGCAGCCCGCTAATTCCATTGCGGCTAGATCTTGGCATCTCCCCGATTGAAGACGAGGTCGCTTTAAGACCTTTAATCTTTTGGCGAAGATTGTGGGCAACCCCCCGAATTAGTAACATTCCAGGCAGAAACCAATGAACTACTATCCTACCCTGGGCTATTGAAAAAGGTTCCTTGTTTTGCACATGTAAAGTATGAATGTGAAAAGCTAGGTAAACCAACTCTGGGGAGTAGTCCAGGGGAGTTTGATCCTTTGGTTCCTCGAGCTATATTACCAAGGATCTATCGAACCCAAAAGCTCCAGGCTCTTCACTCAAACCCCAAATTAGGCACTCTCACAATCCAATTACTCACTGTGAAGGATAATTATAAACTTAAAACCTTCCTGGATGATATTCTACCACAGGTAGCAAAGAAACTGTACGTGCAGTTCAGACATAGTACCTTACCCCTACGTGCTTTCACTAGCAAATGGGTTGGGCAATCTGAACATGGGTGCCCCGCATGCAATAGTCAAGAGGAAACAGAATTGCATGTCCTATTTTTCTGCCCAGGATATCTGGAAGCAACGCATTATTGGCTAGTACAACTCTCCCGGAAGTTGGGGTTTGAGCACTGTAGGGAGGCTTTTCGAGTTCTAAAATATGATACCTCCACACCCATCGTCTTTGCCGTCTCTCGCTATTTAAACACAATGTGGCGAAGGAGATGGGGCTTCGTGAAAAAGGAAAAACAATCACAAATTGCCAATCAGCATGCATCATTATCATAATGTGTCCAGCAAGAGATTAGTATACCTGAGATACAGCCTTTTTAATTGTTCTTTTATATAAAAGTTTTTATGATGAACGCAATTTTAGTGTAACCTGTGTAGTTTTAATTATTTATTGAAATACTTTTGTTATCTCTTGTCCGCTGAGTACACTAACATTAATTGAATTGATTGTTTTTCACTCATGTCCATTTTTTATGCGACCCCTGTCCCCTGTTCCATTTTATCTGGTAAATATTTAGGTTTTTGTAAACTGGAAACTAAAATACCTTTAGAGTTGATGTTTTTCACTGCATGATCTGCTCATATTTGTTTATTATTGTTTGCTTTGTGTACACTTTTATGGTCCTAGTGTCGTAATTTAGCAATGATTAGGTTTAGCATTAGCAGAACACATCTTGTATTTAGAGACTATCTTGTCCGTTTACGGAATCAATTTTGTATTTCTGTCGGCCATTTTGTTTGCCATGTGCTCTGTCCTCCTTCCTGTTAACTGCTCTTGAATTCTGCCTAGAGACAAGATATATTTATCCTCTTCTGCTTTGCACATGCTTAGTTGAGCATGCGGCTGTCTCCAATTTGTAACTGTCAAGATGTGTCCACCAGAATTAGCTAACTGTCAGCCCTTCCCACTTGTTGCTAGCACACTCTCTGTATGACCTTGCATGTATTTGAAACCAACACTCTGTGCCTTGTACCGCCTTCATTTCAGCCCCTGTGTGGGTATAAAAGGACCAAGCTCCTTCTAGTCAGTGTGCTACCTCATACACTACCGAAGGGTGTTGTGTGAATGTAGTTCCACCTCATGAGGTTTAATAAACTCAGTTTTTTCTATTCCAGTTTCTGTGCCAACTTCTTGCTATTGGTCTAAGGACTCTGTGTAGAAAAGGTTGAATCCCTTGCACTAGTAGGCCTGGCTGAGGCTTGCTACCACAAATTGGCGCTCCCAACGTGGGGCTCATCGGCCACTCGGATGCCCAAAGGACTGGTCGAGACGAAGGATTGGAATCCCGCTTTGGACGTGATCACTGCCGGAGGAGACCAGAGTCTTGGCATCCACAGCGTTTTCCCTTTCTTTCTGATCTGACCATCCAGGTGGCGCCGGTCCTCGACTGAGATCTCTCCTGTTGATTCGCCGTGCAGTGACCGTTTGATCGATTTGAGAACTTGGCAGTAGGAACCTGGACACCATTTGACAGAGCTGTTTTGCGGCACTTGCTGAAAGTTTGATGCCTTGGATTGGTAAGGTAGTTTAGAAATGCTTACTGTGGCATTTGTATATGGAATTGGCCAAATATTTAACATTTAACATATGTGTTGCAATACATATAGGCAGGTAATGAGGAGATTTTTCTCTACTTCTAAGAATATTTGAACGGCAAAACGTACGAAGAGTACTTTAAGCGCTACTTTTGATTATAATACTGCATATTTTGCACTGTTTTTGGCATGCCTGTTTCCAGCACACTTCATAAGATGTGTTGCTTTTTGTAGTGGTACCAATTTGAAAATCGATGAAGCACAATCGGCCCCCCCGGAGGGGACGCCTAATAGGGACATGTATATTAAATATGGTATTTCGTCCATAATGTACAGCACATTGTGGAATAAATACACCAGCAAGGATCCTGAGTTGCGTTGGCCTATGCATGGGTCATTTGATTTGCGAAAGATCCAGTATGTGGAGCAACGGATGTTCAAGCGAAAGGCTAGGCAAGACATGTTTGACTGTGTGCGAAAGTGGGAGAAAGAAGTGCGTGAGCGAATGAAGCGTGAACAGGCCTTGATTGAAAAAGAACAGTGTAAAAGTGTGCATGTGAAAGCATTAGAAATGAAAAATAAAGAGATTAAAGAAATTAAAGAAAGGGAAGATAGGGACAGTTACAGGTAAATGGCCAATACTCTATTCGTAGGCCTCTTTATCCTATTCTTAATAACCCCCAAGATGATTCTCTCTTATTAGATAATTGTCCACCTCCGTATACTCTTCCCTCTGCTCCTGATGAGTCAGATGAGGACTCTCCTACGGAGCAGGATAAAGCCCGAGACACTCGCTCAATGTTAAATACTGAACGTTCCTCTCAGATTACATCTGCGGAGCGTAAAGCCGATCGTAGTACTAATACTGCTTTTGAAATGTTAGAGATTATTCAGAATTGGTCGGAAAGGGAACAAAAATATTTCACCGAGATATTTGCTGGAGAGGTTCTTGAGCGATTTAGGAAATATTCGGTGGAAGTAGAGCCAGATGATATAGCAGCTGATTGTAAGCAATTACGTGAAGGTTCTTTTGTCTTCTCCCAGGTGGCTGACAAGATCAGACGTTGGTTAAACTACGTGATGAAGCAGTCTGTATGCGGCAGGAGAAAAAGGCAGCAGACGCAGCTGCACAAACATCTCGAATCAACATGGCACGAGCTCCGACGCTCGAAACAGATAAGAATGTTGTAAATGTGAAACCCATGCGGGAAGCCGCGCCTTTATATGTTCCTCCTAAAGGAATAGGTATAAGTGATGATAAGACTTCTGTCGACGCAAAATGGTACTTTATTTATAATTGGGTTTACACTCCTTGGAATAGAGCAGATGTCATGGCTCTTAAAAATGCATTACCTGATCTGCGAAAGAATCCGACAGCCTTTTATGAAGAAATTGAGGGTGCCATTAGTTCTTGTACTATGACCTTGTCTGACATTGATTTATTTTTTGGATTAATATTACAGCCTGATATGTGGAGAACTGTGCGTAACGTTGATGATCGTGTGGTATTTGGGGCATTGTGGCCAGATATAGAACAATTAGATAAAGATAGAGAACCTGCACAAAAACCGTGTCAGCTAATTTTAGATCCTCAAGCAGCTATCTTGGTTAAATTAAGGACGATTATTCCCCCTAAAAAGATAGATTGGACTATGTTAGCGTCTTGTAAGCAAAAGATAGATGAATCAGTTTCAGACTTCTTCACACGCCTTGAAGAAGCATTCCACAATTTTAGTGGTCAGTCATTCACAGATGACACGGGTAGGCATCTGTTTCTCGATAAATATGTCACAAACATTTTGCCAGAAATAGCTAGTCGCCTAAAGGAGAGTGAAAGTTCATGGACTACCTCCTCTCTGGTTTCTCTATTAACGACTATGAGCCGTCTAATTTGCAAGATTCTTCGGTGAAGCCAGGATCCAATGGTCCCCTGATTGGTGGCCACTTGACTTAGGCCCAGTCCCTGAACCTAAACTAATAATCAAGAACCTGGGGGTACGATTGGAACCGGAGTTGACTATGAAACAACATGTCAACAGCACTGTGGGATCTTGTTTCCACATGATAGGTCTCCTTCGCAGGATATTCCCTTTTCTCCCTGACTCCCATAGGGGAACTCTAGTTCAGGCTCTAGTAATCAGCCGTCTTGATTACTGCAATGGTCTCCTGGCAGGTGCAAATGAAGAGGTACTAGATCGTCTGCAGGTAGTGCAGAATACAGCAGCTAGGTTGGTGCTTAATGCCCCTCCCAGATCTCCATCCAAACCTTTATTACACAAACTTCACTGGTTGTCTATACGTCAACGAGTGAAGTTCAAGACATGCTGTATTATTCATAAAGGTCTCCATGATCTAGGACCAGAATATTTGGCAAGAAAATTCGTCCCATATGTTCCTACCCGCACTCTTAGATCCAGTGAACAGCTGTTACTGAACGTACCTAAGATCAGTAGAACTAGGCTAGGTGGTAAGGCCTTGTCTGTGGTGGGTCCTAATTTGTGGAATGCGCTCCCACTTTCACTGAGGCAATGCACCAACCATCTCCACTCCCGAAAGAACTTGAAAACTTTTCTGTTTAGTTAATTTTAGCTAAAGCATTTTTTCTGGATTCAGGTTAATTTGTGTGAACTAATTTTACAATTTCATTGCTACCTTCCATAGCCCCTCAGGCCGGCGGTCACAAGCGCGGAGATACTCCCTCGGGAGTTTATTCCTAGCGCTATACAAACCTGCAAATAAATAAATATGGCTCAGTATTATGAACGACAAGAATTAGAAGCTAAAAGTAAAGAGGATACAAAATCTAAAGAGTTAAAAACAAAGGTTATGATGGCTCAAGCTTATGGCCCACCTTCTAGAGGTAATAATAGAGGTGGACGTGGATCTTATGGTTCGTCTTTTCCTCCCTATCCTCGTGTAGATTTGTCTGTTGATCAGTGTGCGTATTGCAGACAATTCGGACATTGGATTTCTAATTGTTCAGTGCTACGTGCTCAGCAGGGTTCACGTCGGTCAGGGTCAAATGAGAAATCGTTCAGGATATTCAGGGCCTAGAGATAATACAAATGATCGTGCTAGGTTTGATGCTAATACACGTGGACAAGAGGGGGCTAATACTTTTGACAGACGGAATCAATATCAAATGTCCGACTATGAGCCGTCTAATTTGCAAGATTCCGCTTATGCATAGGATTGCCTAGGATGGGGTAAGGAATCAGTTGAAGTTCCAGTAGATCATAAGGGTCCCTAAGTTACAGCACATGTTTTGGGTTCTACTGATCATTTTCTGGTTGCTACAGGAGCTACTCGTAGCGCCTTGTCCAAACACTTGATTCCAGGGGCTCCCCTGTCTGGCTTAACTATTACATCGATAGGTTTCGATGGAACCTCTTCCCTTAGCCCATTGTCACAGCCACTTGCACTTCATGTTGATAAGTTTACTGCTCCATGTCCGTTTTTGCTTTCCCCAAATACACCAGACAATATTGTGGGTCTTGACATGCTCAAATATTTCAGGGCCACGATACGATGTTCTCCGGAAGGAGTACGGGTTATTTTAAATGACAATCACCGCATGATTGAGAGATCTTGTATTGTTAAAGAGGACATTGCCCTAGCTTCACTCCCTAGTACTTTGTGGGGTACTCCAGACACCGATGTAGGGCAAATGTTTTTTCCGCCAGTGCATATTAGTGTCAAGGAGGGTGCTTCATTGCCAAGACTGCCTCAGTGTAACATTTCTCGAGAAGGAGAAGAAGCATTTACACTCATTGTTCAGGATTTGATTAAAGTGGGGGTTGTGGAAGAAGTTCCTTACAATATTTGCAATAGTCCGATTCTTCCCATTTTGAAAAAAGATACTGACACTAAAATTTATAGATTTATCATAGATTTGAGAGCAGTCAACAAGATTGTAGTACCGCAGTACCCTGTGGTTTCTGACATAACGAAACTACTCACTTTGGTTCCTCCAACAGCGACTACATTCTCTGTTATAGACTTGAAGAATGCTTTCTTTTCGATCCCTATTCATCCTGATAGCTGATATTTGTTCGGTTTCACTTTGAATAATCGATCGTACAGATTTTGCAGAGTTCCTCAAGGCTATACTGAGTGTCCTAGTATTTAGCCTAGCCTTAAAAGGACAACTTGATTCCTTTACTTTGTCTGAAGGAGTGACTCTCATACAATATGTTGATGACATATTGTTGGCGGCCGATACGCTTGAGCAGTGTGAAAAATGTACTTTGTCTTTACTTTCTTTCCTTGTTGCAATATTGTAGACCGAAGGTGACCTATTTAGGACACCTTCTGTCTAAGGAGGCCCGTGCACTGACATCAGATCGCATTCAAGCAATTTTAGATACCCCAGTACCTTCCACACAGAAAGATGTCCGTGCATTTATTGGTTTGACTTCGTTTTGTAGGCAATGGATATTGGACTTTTCACACATTGTTAACACCCTACTAAGCGCTTTTGACTACAAACACTCTGATCCCCCTTCCATGGACAGATGAATGTCAAAATGCTTTTCGTCAGTTAAGACAAGCACTTTGCTCTGCACCAGTGTTAGGCACACCAGACTATACGAAAGCTTTTACACTCTAAGTGCACGAGAAAGATGGATGTTCATTGTCAGTTTTAGTACAGACACACACGGTGACAAGCAGCATCCCTGTGCATATTTTTCTGCAGTTCTTGATCCTGTCGCTTGTGCGTTACCTGGATGTTTCCGTTCAGTTGCAGTGACAGCTGTGTCTATACGTCACAGTGAAGGGATAGTTTTGTCACACAAACTGTTGGTGCTAGTACCCCATGCAGTAGATGCCCTTTTGAATCAGACCAGAACACAACACCTAACTAGTGCTCGCCTGACAGGATATGAATTGACACTGTTAGCACCCCATATTACCCTGAAGAGATGTGCCACACTAAACCCAGCCACTTTGTTGCCATATCCTGCGACTCAGTCCCAGTCAAAGGAGCCTCATGATTGTATATTCTTTACTGAGGAACAGACAAAGGGTCGCATTGATTTGCAAGATACGCCCCTTCCAGATGTCGATGGGGAGCTGTGGGTTGGTGGGTCCTGTTTGAAGTTACCGGATGGCACAACCTCAGCTGCATATGCAATCACCACACTTGAAACAGTAGTGGAAACAGCTCGCATACACAGAAGTCGTCTCAAGCAGCTGAACTAATAGCTTTGACACAAGCGTGTGAGCTTAGTACTGATTTATGTGTGAACATTTACACGGATAGCCGCTATGCTTTTGAAGTGGTTCATGATTTTGGCCTACTCTGGAAGGAAAGAGGCTTTCTTACATCCCACGGGATGCAGATAATGCACGGAGAATTAGTACATAATCTCTTGACTGCACTTACATATCTGAAGAAAGTTGCCATTATGAAGTGTTGCGCACACAAGATCACTGACAAAATAGGACAAGGAAATGCCTTTGCAGATCGTGTAACTCGTGAAACTGCAATACAGCGAAGCACTACTTCCATGTACATAGTGAAATCTCAAGCTGAGCGATGGCATGATGTTAGAGAGGAAGTACTAGATGTAGCAGAACTTGAGCAATGGTCCAAAGAAGGAATATTGGACGATGAGGGTTGTTGGCGCAACAAAGACATAGATAAGTGGAAATTACCTGCAGCCTATTTACAACCTATGGTTCAAATGGCACATGGGCTGGCACATGTTGGAGCTCTAGCGATAACGAAACTACTTACGCGAGTCTGGGAGCATCCTGAGATTGCCAGCACAGCTAAGAAAGTAGTACAGTCCTGTTTTATCTGTTGGCAGTATAATCCTGGTAAAGGGACACGAACTCCTACAGGAGGGTTTGCTACACCGACTGCACCTTTTGAAGTTTTGCAGATGGATTACATCCAACTTGAACGCTGTAACAATCTAAAGTATGTCCTAGTGGTGGTATGTGCCTTCAGTAAATGGATAGAGGCATACCCTACGAAGGATAATACAGCGCTCACTACAGCCAAGGTGCTTTTAAAAGAGTGTTTCCCAAAATATGGGGTTTGTAAACTTTTGTGGAGTGACAACGGATCTCATTTTATTGGGAAAGTTGTTGAGCATGTCCTGAAAGTATTAGGGATCAAACAGAAGTTCCATGCAGTCTTCCACCCACAATCAGCAGGATTAGTGGAGAGGTACAACACTACTCTGAAACTAAAGTTACCTAAAATTCTGTCTTCCACATCCTTAAAGTGGCCACATGCGTTACCTCTGGCATTGCTGTCCATAAGATCGGTGCGCCACTCACGATCTGGGCATACACCGTTTGAGGTAGTATTTGGAAGACCGATGAACATTTGCCTGTGTGGCAAAAAAGAAATTCTGGCCTGTGACTCTGAGCTCAGCCATATGAGACTCATAACTTGACGGCTCCCAGTGGGGAAGAAAAGGAACACTCCCCGTGTCTGTTCGCGATCTCTGATAAAATGATTAAAACTACTATACAAGTTGTGGTATATTGGTTTATTTGCCTTGGAGGTAACAAAGCTTTGAGGCCAGCTCAATTGTACAACTTCCAAATCTTACCCACACTTCATCTCCTAGTATAAGAGATGCTGTCACACCCCTTCTTCATTCTACATGTCTTTTTAAAAGGAGCTGTCCTTCACACAATGTATTATATACCAAGAGTACACACCATCACACCTTTGCCATGTCCCATATCACAATGTATTAGTTACATTTCTTCATAACCTGCACATAGTTTATCTCCAGTACTGTCCTCCACACCCTGTAAATGTGTTATTGCCAGCGGTCAAAGAACTACAGCCCTGTACACCTTGAAATTTTTTAATTTTTAGTGCAGTCTCAGGCAAACAGTCCTTTACACCCTAGATGAGCAATATTTGCAATGGTAGAGATGCTGTCCGATCAATCTCCCAGTGGAAAAGGAGTCTTTATGGTCTGAATATGTCCACGCTTCCTATGTATGATGAACCAGAGCTTCACATCTCCTGACTCCTAGTTTAAGTGGTGCCGTTCTTCACACCTGGACATACTCCATCCCTCTGTACAAGAGATTTTGTGTTCCAAATCCTTGACATGTCCAGATTTCAATGTATAAGGTACTATTCTTGCCAACATTAAATGCTTCATTTACATAATAGTCTTAGGGCCCGAGTTAAATCTTGGCGGACGGGTTACTCCATCACAACAGTGATGGCTAACCCGTTTGCCGCAATATTAATCCCATAGGATATAATGTGATTTATATTTCTGCGAATGGGATATTGGTCAACGTTTTGATGGAGTAACCTGTCTACCGAGATCCACATCAGCCCTAAGAAGTGTTGTTGGAAATGCCCCAACACTCATTGTAAATGGTGCTGTTGTTCATTGCCAGCGTCAGAGATTCCACTCTAAGTGGTGCTACCCTTCGCCAGTATGCATACTTAATCTCTATTTAATGCGTACTGTCCTTGTCCTTTACACTTTGGACATACTCCTCCCATTGTAAGAGATGATATCCTGAACATTTTAAAAGTGCTTCATCTCCACAGAGCGGTCCTATGAAACCCTCAGTAGGACCACGATCTGGCCCTAAGAAGTAATATCCTTCACATCCTGGACATGTAGCAGATCGCAGTGTAAGTGGCACTGTTCTTCACTTTCAGACATGATTCAGCTCCATTGCAGTGTAAGAGACAAAGACAAAGCCTACTTTGGGAGAGGTGCTTCACACCTCCTGCATGGCAAGATGGCCTTTCTGGACGGGAAGCTTCAAAGGTGATACAGCCTTAGAAATCCAACCTAGGAACCTCCAGATAGTGGGGGAGACCAAGCCCCTTTTCATGCTCCACTTTTTGGCAGGAGGAAGGGTGGGAAAATTAGATTGGGAGAAGGTTCCGTACTTAGCCTACACCACCCCTAGGGCAGAGCAGGCGATGTGAATCCCTCTCCTGAAATTCCACCCTCTTGGGATGGTGGAGAAATAAACCTTATGAGGGCTAAGGTAGTGCCCCTTCCCACAGGAAGTGGACATTAGAGGGTGTAGACACCCTAAAGGTAGGTAGCCCATTGGCTACTACCTGTCTCCCCTTGTAACATCCCTAAATTCAGTATTTAGGTGGCATCCCGAGACCTGGCATCAGATTTGACGGACAAGACAGGTCAGGACAAAGAAGACCCGCTGCTCAAGAACTGAAGCCCCGCTGCAGAAGAAAAAGGCACTAAACCCTGCTTGAGGCCTCAAGGATTCGACAATCACTGCCTGTTTTGTCGTCCTGAACCTGAAAGGACTCCAAGAACCCTGGAGCACCTCCAGCCTACAAGAAATCATTGAGAGGCTCCTTTGGAGTGAAGGTATCACTCCCCTGCACACCGCAGGTACCAATCCCGCGAAGTCTGGTTTGTCTACTTGCTGCTCTCCGACGACCTCAATGAAGCACCAGAGCAAGAATACGTGCAACAGCCCCAGAGGGCCAGATCTGTCTTCACACCAAGTTTGGAAACACCAGGACCTACCCGAGCCGCAGTGCACAAATACCTGGGATACCAGACCCAAAGCAACAAACACCAAAAAGAAGAGGCCATACCGGACTCCCAAAGCACCAGAAGCCAACATCTGTCGAGGGACGTCCAGACACCTTAGACCCACTTCCTGTGTGGCCCAGCTGTCCCGAGATCGCCTCTACAAGTTGCCGGGTCCTGACCGCAAGGATTTCAAGACACACAACGCCTGGCTGACCTGGTTGCGCTGCACATGGCCAGACCGGCCCCCTGCACTCACCAGCCAGCTGTGGTCCCGTTGTCCACAAGCCCTTAAGACCTCCTTCCTCCAAAGAGACCCACTGGACTTACCTGTAAGTCCTCCTCAATGTGTTTTCAAGTGGCCCCCTTCGTCTTTGCCCACCAGCTTCCAAGACTCTTAGCACTCTGCTCCTGGTTGATCCAGGACGCTCCCGAAATACTCCTGCTTGAACTTTGGATCTGGTCCTGACATCAACCTAAAACAAGAAGGCAAATTTCTTAAAAACATTGACTGATTTTATATGCATTTTTCAGAATTTATCCCCATTGTTTCTAATGGTGCATAATTGCGCAGTAAAGTGATATATTTTTCGAACTTTGAAAAATCATAACTCCAAAAGTACTTACTTTAGAACTGTGCTCTTGGTTTTACAAATTAGATAAAAATCGACATTAGTTTTATAAATTGGTCTTGAATTTATTCTTGAGTGTGTGTCTCATTTATTTCCTCTAGGAGTACAACACATTTAGCACTACCCTCTGATATGATAAGTGCAACTACACTACCATAAAAAGTCCATTAGAATGATCTGCTTTTACCTCTGTATACCTTTGGGTGATTCACTGGACTCTGCACAGTGTACTTCATTTTAGTACTCTATATAGAGAGCCAACTTCCTACACACATCATGGACTTGATCCATCTGCCGCTTTAAAGGGTGCTAGAATAATTTGCTTTAATTTTAGGACACTTATAATGCTGCTGCGCCTAAAATGCATTAGCACATTTACAAAGAACAATGTAGAGACATATTTAAGTAGTTTACAAATAAAACTGTGGCCAAGTAGAATTGATCATTAAAAGAAACATAAACATTGTTTCAAGTTAAAAAAGGAAATACAACATTAAGAGTTATGATATTTATGTGGAGCTGGAAGTGATGTGTTTTCTGCGATTCGTGTGTGCTTCACACAATCAAAATGTTTCAAATGTCAGTGTTTGCGGTGCTGTCCCTCAAGCCCTGTACAGGATTCAAATCACTGGTCAGTGGTGCTGTCTGTAACTCCCTGGAAATGCTCCCTCTGCAACAGTAAGGGGGACTATCCTTTAATTGGTTGACATGATAATAGTAATAATAATCCACATTTATAAAGCTCGAACAATCACCCGTAAGGGTCTCTAGGCGCTGGGGGCCGTCAGGAAGATTAGGCAAGCTATTGCCCAGAGTCACATGGGCTAATCTGCCGCCGGCGCCGGGAATCAAACCGTGATCCCCAGAAGCCAGCGCCAGTCGCCCTGCCCTCCGCTGGTTTGCCAGTAAAAGTAAATACCATATTTAACACCCTGGACATACTCAATCGCCCAGTGTAAGAAGTTGAGTGCTTCACACCCTGAAGATGTCCAGTCTCCCAGTGTAGGAAGTATGGTCCTTTACGCCATGGACATCTCCCTAGCCCCAGTGTAAGAGTACTGCTGACCTTTACACCCTCGACATGCCCAAAATCCTACTGCATGCGGTGCTGTCTTTAACCGTTGACATGCTTCATGTTCAGTACAGTCTAAGAAGTGATACTCTTCACACTTATCCATCTTAATTGTAAGTGAGGCTGCAGATTTTGGGGTTGGGATGTTGCTTTTGGTGTGGGACAAGTCTGGTTCTCATAAATTTATCTTAATCCGAAAACGCATAGTGTGAGAAAGACCAAGGGCTACAATGTGGCCTGAGTGACTGCTGCACCTCATTGATGAAGCCCAGCTCGACTGAAACCAGTCTGAGGTTGCCTGTGTTCCTGTTTGGGGAGGACTTGGGGGTGGGGGGCAACCAGGCTCTTCGGCTGAACTGTTCCTACTGGAGCACAACCAAGTCCCTTTTGACTGAGTCAGCCCCTCTTTGAGGGTACAGTGGGTGAAAAACAATGGACTGCAAGAATGCTACCCACCACTTTTGAGTTTTCCTCAGTCATTCCCAGATAGATAAACATATTCATGATTTTAGAATTAAAGTTGCACCCTAACACTATCAGACATTGTTTGAAGTCCCTCTAGGTAATTATTTGAAGCCTGCAGAAAACTGCGTATATCAGTTCTTGGGCTGTAGGAATCAAATTGCGGAAGTGGATGTGTCGCCACAGATTCACAAGAGTCATGACATTGTCAGTGTAATTGTCAGTGTATGGTAACACAAACAATGTGTTACTAACAGAAAGTGCCAGACCCCACTGAGAATGACACCTCTGGCTTTGCAGTGCAGATTTTGTAAAAAACCTATAGTAGGTGCAACACTCGTAGCTTCTGAAACACAAGAACAATGCTGCCCACCGTCACAATAGTAGTATCCAGATTTTGATACCACCTCTTGGAGCCATTCCAGGATACTACCTTGATTTCTGACGTGCTAGTCAGTGAGGTAGGTACACTGACATTTTCTGAGAAGGTGTTTTCACTAATGGGCCATGGCGAACCACATATTTACTTTACTGAAAAACACCCTTCAGCCCATGAGGTGAATGTGCTTTCATTCTACTCCCTCTATAGGTCACCATAGCTCATTTCTACTGTGCGTCATTTGTTAAGAAGTCCCTAGAGGGCTCTGCATGACTCTTGTGATATGTTTTATTCTACATTTATTTCGCTTTTTAAGTGGTATACCTTCAACATACCCTCTAGCAGCCGCAACGTCTGGGGAATGTTGTTTTTGAAACTTTGGTCCAAAGGAATGTCTTTTTGTTTGATCACAGTCGAACCCTCCAAGGAAAAGAAACCCTTTTTAGGCTTTGTTGCTGCAGGTCCATTGACCACGTTGTTCCCTTTGGTGCCACTGACACTTCCATCAATGTATGCCCCACCAGCAACTGTACCTTCAGACCATGCCTCATTGACACCAGCCCCGTCGACGACTGTCCCGTCTACACAATTTTGTTGCCAACTACCTCCTCTGCAACTCGGAAAAATATGCCATAGACCGCAAGAAAGACAATCGCCGCCATTATGCTTATCCCTAACTTAATGTTGAATATATGCATGATTATCTTAATCATTCTAACCAGGACCCTCACCAAGAATAAAAGAGGGTTATGAACAAGGTGGAATTTCATACCTCGAAAAGCAATACATAGATTTAAAAAATCCCCAATTGTCTCTCCAGACATCCCCGGGCAGACTCATATGTTTCACTGGCAGACCAATGCTGTTCCCAGAACCCAGACTACCCATGTACAGCACTCCTGAGGGTCTGAAGATGCCCACTTTCAGGATGTGAGTCAGTACTATGCCTGCTATGCCCTTTAAAGCGGAAAAGTCTTCGGCAATATGAATGACGAGGCAAATGTTGGTGGACATTGCCTCATATTTACATCTCAGCCTAGAGAACAAGAAAGATGAAGCCAGGGCCTTTGTGCGGGAGAGAGAGCCTACCCCTTCAGAAGTGATTGGTGTATCTATGGAAGTTGCAAGTACTGGCTTCCAGTGTGGGAAGTATCTGTTGTAGCATAACCAAATAGCTCTGTGTAGCCAACTGATGACATCCAGTATCAAGCAATGCTGACTTGTGTTCCCCATTTACTTCTAATGGACAATGGAAAGGGGACGTGGACTTCCAGTATACTAGATTGATTTGTTTCTCAAGCCAATTTCTAGTGGCTCACCTTTCTTCCTTTTTTGGCAGTATCACACAATAAGGCCCCATTCACCTCAGTTAAAACACTGCAGGCAGTCCTGTTGAGGCCAACAGAATAGGGTAGGGTCCAATACAAGCTCTTGTACTATCAGATGTAGTAGTTATGAATCTACGATTCTCCTTGTTATAACTTCCCATTTTATGGGGTCCATATCCTCCGCTTTGGCTTTTCCCTTCTGAGATCATGTATATTTGCGTTAGCTATCTCAAGGTGTCATTCTGGAAGAAACCACTTGTCACATAAGTCAATGCTTGGATGTATCCCCTGGAAGCACTTTCTTTTTTCCAAATCTTTGAAAGTAAGCTTCTCCATCAATTTACATTCCTTCTGTATAGTTTTCTTGACACCCCTGTACGGGGTTTGCGCCGTAGAGTTTGCAGCTCGATATATTGCCTGCAAATCCCCAGCCAACAAAAGACCATAATATTGTCGTCACCTTTCTTTTGGCCACCTGGTAGCCTGTGAAATTCTTGGAAGAATGGCGAAAAAAGCGCCTGGTTCTTTTCTGGGTACATATTTCTGCAATACTACGGAGAGTACTTGTGATCCCATTTTCCTTTGAAAATTGGATGTTAGTTCCTGAATTGCACACCCTTCACTTTTTTTCACATTTGCAGTTCAAAAGTAATATTGTAGTGGAATGCAACCAAGGTACATGTTCTGTCCAAAGATACAACTATACTGTAGAACTCCAAATCTGCTATTCCCACAAATGGAAAAAGTCCCAAGGTGCACAGTTGTTGAGTTGCTGGACAATATTAAAATGATTCAATAGTCACAAAAAATTCTTATTATCAAATTTGAATGAATTATACGAAGCTGTGAACTTCACAGTGTTTAATCTTTATCCCTATTTCTTTTAAATTGTTTTATCGTGCGATGGCCATTTCTAGGTACATGATTCTATTTATCAATCCACAAAAGTTCATGGCAACCCTAATGCATTTCAAACCTAGTGGTCCTTCATCTGGGAGATATTGGCTGTGTGAATTTGTACACTGTCAATACACACAAAACCTCAATATTTAAAAGTGTACAATGCTAGAATCAAAGGGCACAAATAGTAAGTACAAAAAAGTAAATAATTACATGGTATTAAATGATTTTATAATTAAAACACCTTGTCCTGTTCATTAATGGTATGTTCTCGTGTACTTTGAATTGAAAGCAGCGCTCTTATGCTCTTGCTCATGTTTGCTCACATTGCCTTTACTCAACAGTCGCACATGGCAGCACAAATCACTATTACCTACAAGTCAATCATCTTCATGCGTCATCTGTGGTGCACGATCCAAGCAGGGATCAGCCACCACAATCCCTTATTACGAGACACACTGTCTCGTAGAAGGTTGTATCACAACTGCAAACTTTACAAATTTACTCAGCACTCTACTTAGTCACTCCAATACATAATTAGCTGACTTCAAGCTACACATATAAAACACAATTCATCCTAACAGTTGAAAAGAACAAGTGTGCACGATGGTCCATTGTTATTTTTAGCAGTTCCTTTATTGGTTATTCATTTGTGGTCAAACTTGCTTGTAGCCAATGAGTTTCTTTTGACTAGAACTTCTTCAGGGTTACATATAGACATATGTATAGACTATGCATTACATGTATAATTTCCAATGAACTTTTACATATACAAATATTAAAATTAATACCGAGATATAATCCAAATTTACCCAACAATTGGACATTCTTATTACACAGTACTTTAACTCTATCATAACCAGTCTCAAGCCCAGCGGCGAAAGGATGAGGGGCTAGCTAGCCCACCATGTAACAAAATCCTATCTACAGAAACATCAATCAAAAGATCAAACAACATCCTGCCTTGGGGAGAGGGGAAACTCCTTCATGGAACGCTATGACACCTTGTGGTGAACACCTGAGATCCCTGGAAGCCTCAAATCCGATCTACCAGCTTTCGACCAAGAACATCACCATCGAGGCATGGAACGAGAGGACCATGTACCCGACAGCAAGACAACCCAAGTGTCAGCAGAGATGAAAAATACAACCTTGCCCTGCTTGGCATCAGTGAGACAAGATGGACACAGTCCAGGCCGAAAAGACTGTTTCCAGCAGGAATGCTGCTGAATTCTGGATACAAAGAAAATGCCCAACACACTCAGGGAGTAGCACTGATGTGAACGCTAGCAGCCAACAGAGCTCTGACTGGATGGAAAGCCCACAGTCTTACAATCACCACAGTGACCTATTGCACAAATAAATAGAGGAGCAACATGCATGTTTTCTAGTGCTATGCCCCTACAAATGACAGCAAAGAAGAGGAAAAAGAATTGTTTTACAACAGATTCCAGTCCATCCTGAAGAAGTGCATCGCCATACTCACTGCCAAGATTGGAAGCAACAACACTGGATCCAAAGAAGTCATGGCCAACTATGGCCTTGGTGACATGAACAAGACAGGTGAAAGGCTTGCAGATCACTGTGCCCTGAACAGGCAGGTGATAGTAGTGTATTCCCACACAAACATACAAAAGAATACACAAGGCAACGTGGGTGTCACCAGACCATTTAACAGAGAATCAGATCGACCATGTCTGCATTACCAAGAAGTTCCGGAGGCCCCTGCAGGAATATGAGAGTGATGACGGGAGCTGACGTGGCGTCAGACCATCACCTCGTCGGCACCAGGCCGAAGCTAAAGCTGAAGAAGGCATGGCTGGAACAAACAATTCAAGGCCATCAATATAACACCACCCTCTTCAAAGATACACAGAAATGGAGTGAATGCTCCATTTAGTAACACGTTTCAAGTCCTGCAAGATCTAGAGGACGACAGAGACCCAGTGGAAAGGTCAGTGGGAGCAGATCTAAGAAACAATGACATTAACCTGCCATGAGGTACTGGTCCCAAGTAACACCAGCATAAATTGCACAACGTGAGAAGTACCGGAAGACACACAGGAAGTCCAAAAATAGAAAAAAGAAATCAAAATATAAAGTCCATTCAGTTCTTGACCCTCTTGTCATGAAGTAATTTTTACTTCATGTGTAGTTTTCACAAACGGAGACAGCCAGCGTATGTTCTATGCAAGCAGAAATAGCCGACATGTGTTTTGTCGATTGGACTTTTTCAAGGCTGAGCATCCCATAGTCAGGACAACACCTAAAAAGGAGTATATAAAGTACGTCGGAGATCTTTGTCCAAATCTTAGCTGCAACATCTGGCATGTAAACGGGTCTCGGCTTCTATTATAAACGTATCCGGGAGAGGTGTTCCAAAATGAGCCTGAGCGGCCTTCAGGCTTGCCACCACACACGGCCGCAATATACTCTTCAGGCTTATCAAGGCTCTCTTCGAACAATGGAGCGGTTACGCATAGACACTCTGGAAGCGGCCCTGGCTGCTCTGGCTCCTTTTGGAACACCTCTCCCGGCTGTTTTTATAATGGAAGCTGAGACACTGGCTGTCTTTGTTTGTGAAAACTACACAAGACATAAAAAATCATTAATGACAAAAGGATCAAGAATTGGATCAACTTCATATTTTGATTATTTTTTTAATTTTTGGACTTCCTGTGTGTCCTCTGGTACTTATCACGTTGTGACAGTTGTGTTTTGCTTTTTTCAAAACACATTTTATTAGTCTGCACAAATATAAATGCAAAGCCCCAATCACCGGGTTCTGTTGCACACATCAGTGAAACAAGCACAGCAGTGTCAGACATTTCCATACAATACGAACACTCCCCCTCCCCCACCATCCCTCCACCCCCCGGTTGCGCTGCTACCATGTACCAGTTTACTGAGATCAATAAGAGAAACAATGATCACATGCCAAAACCGTCAGAGCACTACCAACGTGCTCCAGCACTCCCGAATGATTAAAATGTCAGAGTGGAGTCGTTTTCCGGGGCAGGGGGGGGAGTGGGGAGGGGTCAAGGTCCAGCCCCCTGTAGTCCGCCCACCTTTTCCAAATCCGAAAGTGCTAACGGGGGCAACTCCTGGCTAGGAAGATAGGCTGCTCCAGCCCCATACAAAAGTCCATGCCGTTCCTCCAGGCGGCCAGAGGCGCCTTCCAAGCTCTAGCTATGTCACGTTTGGCCAAGGTCAAACCAAGCAACAATAGGTGACGTTTATATCGATTGCCTCCAACCCCCTCCATAACATGCAACAAGGCCAATTTCGGTTCTCTGGACAGTTCCCATGCCAGTACTTCTGATAGACATCGAAAGACCCCGGTCCAGAAGCTATGCAGCGCCGGGCAATCCCATGTTGTGTGCAGAAGTGTGCCTACCTCAGAGCCACATCGCAGGCATTCAGGGGACCCTATCATACCCGCCTTCCACAGGCGCTCCCTGGTGAAATATGAGCGGTGGAGGTATTTGAATTGTACAAGTCTTAGAAGGTCAGTTGTGTTTTTTTAATGGCCTTATCTGTGCCAGCAGCAACAAAGGCCATTCCAGAACAGATTAACCTGCCATGAGGTACTGGTCCCAAGTAACACCAGCATAAATTGCACAACTTCCACACAGTGCAGGATAATTCCGAGGTTGTGTGCCAACTGACCATGAAGCAACAGGTCAATGCTGTATCCTCTTCCATACCCTCCACATGCTCTGCAAGATCTTGCGATGGATCCCCACCTCCACCAGGAAAACAATCCCTCGTATCCAGCTGCTTTGACTACAGCAACATACCTACGCCAGAGCCACCAAAACAGGTCTTCAACCACCTCCAGGCGGTCCAGAACACGGCAGCAAGACATCCTCAACTTTCCGAAAGGACGAGCACCACCACCCCCGCCCCCCCACCTCAAAAGCCTTCACTGGCTCCCCGTCCAGAAAATATACTTTTTCAAACTCCAGACACACGCCTACAAAGCCCTCCACAACTCTGGACCTACCTACATCAACCACCGCCTGATGCTCCACTGACCTACCAGGGAAATCTGCTCTGCCTCCCTCGCCTTGGCACACATTCCCCGCATCTGTTGGAGCCTCTGCGGAGGTCGTTCGTTCTTCTACCTAGCTGCTAATCCCTGGAATGACCTCCCCCTACGCCTGCAAACTGTCCCGTCACTGGAAGTCGTCCGGAAGAAGCTCAAGACATGGCTTTTCGAGCAAGGCTCACAGAACACCATGGCCTGGAGACCCCCCCAGCGTGACAAGTCGCGCAATAGAGACTGATTGATTGATTGATAAAATATATTAGTCTCTTTAAAATTCAAACAAGAGTGTTTCTTTAACATACGGAAGTTTTGATATTAATATGCCACATTATACCTTTGTACTCAGAAGTACTTATTAAAAGTGATAGTTTTTAAACATGAACCATTCGTGACCTAAGAGGCAAGACACCCTGTATGTGGTCCACAATATTATATTGCAACATAGCCTATTAAATCAAACACAATAGGTTTTTGTACAACTGGTATTCTGAACTCACATATTTGAATGTGTTTCCATACGCAATAATGAAAAAACCCGGAGTTTTGGTGAAATCAACTATTTGCGTAAGATCACACAATTTAAGTGGGAAGCTGAGATTTATCCATGTTTTCTAGTTTCAGTTTGTACAAATCAGCCACGAAATGAGTATCTATTTGTCTCTCCTTTTTACCTGGAATGTTAATGTTTGTTTGCAGGCAAAAAGCACTTGAAAGCTCGAATCATTATGACTTTAGGTTCCATCAGGACCTCGAGCTGAGTATTTTATATACTTAACAATCCCTTCATTGACAGGTCACAGCTACTTCATCACGACCAATTTAGTTCAACTGCAAACAAACTAGATACCTCTCTCTTCTTTAGCAGATAACCCCGCCCCTTTCTTCATTCTGTACCCTCCCCGCTCCCGCCTCCCAGCTGCTCCGCCCCCCCTTGCACTTGGCCATAAATGGCGACCGTGCGGCGCAGGTGAGTGTGACCTAGTTTAGGACACCCCCCGCGCCGCACGGCCACCAGCTGCTGCGTGTGCCACCCAACTACCTGCCTCTGTGCTCTGGCTGCCGCCGCGAGACCACGCCCCCTGCCTCGAGCAGCGTGGTCTGCGCTCTCTATCCTGCCTTGCGCCACTGTTTCTGCTGAATTGTGTCTCTAACTGTACTTGCTGTATTTTGTATATTGTTGTCCTTTTCCCCCTTTATTTGCCTGCTTGCCTGTTGTCCTTGTTCGCCCCGTCTCCTCCCTCCCCGCTCCCCGCCACCGCCGCTAAACCCCGCCCCTTTCTTCATTCTGTACCCTCCCCGCTCCCGCCTCCCAGCTGCTCCGCCCCCCCTCGAACTTCGCCATAAATGGCGACCGTGCGAACGCGCAGCGGTCACGCGCAGCGGGCGCGCCGATTGTGCACCGAAGGCGCGCCAAAGGTAAGCCCGTCCGCGCCTGGACCGCGCCCAGTGCCAGGACCCCTGGACCCCACCGACGGAAGACGACCCGACATTCCTACGACGCCGCAACACTCATCGCACTCAACACCGGCCGAATCCCGGGATGCTACCGTGCCACCCCGAGACGCACCCACGGACCCTTCAGCTGCCACGCCTGCAAGTTCACCTGCATTCGGACCTGCCCTACTCCAGCACCCGCCAAGCCGAACACCAGCAGCAACCACCTCAAGTGCATCCTGCTCAACACCCGCTCCGTCCACAGACACGCCATCGAACTCTGGAACCTCCTCGACACCACAGCTCCTGACGTCGCCTTCCTCACGGAAACCTGGATGAACGCCTCTTCTGCGCCCGACATCGCCATCGCCATCCCAGAGGGATACAAGATCACCCGGAGGGACCGCTCCGCCAGCCAGATGGGAGGAGGCATCGCCGACATCCACAGGAACACCATCCGCATCACGACCGACACCGACGACACCCTGACAAGCGCCGAACACCTGCACTTCCAGATCCACACCGATCCGAAGACCACCCTCAGAGGCACCCTTATCTACCGACCCCCGGGACCACGCACACAATTCAGCGAGGACATCGCCGACTTCATCAGCCCGCATGCCCTCCGCTCCGCCGACTACATCCTCCTGGGGGACCTCAACTTCCACCTGGAGAACAACAACGACCGCAACACCTCCACCCTGCTCGACAACCTCGCCAACCTCGGACTCAAGCAGCTGGTGTCCACCCCCACCCACCTCGCCGGACACACACTCGACGCCGTCTTCTCATTCAGCAAAGACATCACCTTCAGCCACGCCACAGGACTCCACTGGACGGACCACAGCTGCGTCCACTTCACCTTCAAAAGAACGACGATCCACCACCACCAGCAACAGGCTGCCCGAAGAAGCTGGAACAAGATCACAGCCGACCAGCTCGCTGCTTCCCTGAGCCAGCACCCTCCTGCCAGCTCAGCGAACCCCAGCCAGGCCGCCGACAACCTCACGAAGTGGATCAGCAACTGCGCGGACGAACTCGCCCCACTGAGGACCCCGCCCAGCAGACCCGGCAGCAAGAAGGCCCCATGGTTCACCGACGAACTCAAGAGCTCCAAGACGAATTGCCGAGCCCTCGAGAAAGCCTGGAGAAAGGAACCAACACCGGACAACATGACCACTCTCAAGCTTGCCACCCCGAAGCACCACCAACTGATCCGCGCCGCCAAGAAAACTGCATTCAAGGACCGGCTGGACAACAACGCACACAACTGCAAGGAACTCTTCAACATCGTGAAAGAGCTCTCCAACCCCAACGCCGAAAACAAAGACATCACCCCATCGCAAAACCTCTGCAACTCCCTCGCCTCCTACTTCCACAACAAGATCGCGGACATACACAACAGCTTCAGCATTCAACCAACGCACGCCACGACCACAGCAATGCCGCCCACCACCACCCTCCGCGCCTGGACTCCGACCACCACCGAAGACACCATCCGCATGATGAACTCCGTCCACTCCGGATCTCCGACCGACCCCTGCCCTCACCACGTCTTCAACAAGGCCGACGCTGTCATCGCACCCCACCTGCGGGACATTATCAACACCTCCTTCAACACCGCCACCTTCCCTGAGAGCTGGAAGCACGCCGAACTCAGCGCTCTACTCAAGAAACCTACAGCGGACCCCACCGAACTCAAGAACTACCGCCCCATCTCACTCCTCCCGTTTCCTGCAAAAGTCATCCAGAAGACCGTCAACAGACAGCTTGCCGCCTTCCTCGAGACGAATGGATCCCTCGACCCCTCACAGTCTGGCTTCAGAGCCAACCACAGCACCGAGACCGCCCTCATCGCCGCCACCGACGACATCCGGGCCCTGATGGACAATGGAGAAACAGCGGCCCTCATCCTCCTAGACCTCTCCGCGGCATTCGACACTGTCTGCCACTGCACCCTAGTGCAGCGCCTCAGCAATGTCGGTATCCAGGAGAAGGCACTGGAATGGATCGTCTCCTTCCTCGACGGAAGAACACAGAGAGTCCGCCTACCACCGTACAAGTCAGAGGCCACCGAAGTCATCTGCGGCGTCCCTCAAGGATCCTCGCTGAGCCCCACCCTCTTCAACGCCTACATGAGCCCCCTCGCGGCCATCGCACGCCAGCACAACCTCAACATCATCTCCTACGCTGACGACACCCAGCTGATCCTCTCCCTGACCAACGACCCCGCCGCCGCCAGAGCCAACCTACACGAAGGGATGAAAGATGTAGCCGAGTGGATGACGACCAGCCGCCTGAAACTGAACTCAGACAAGACGGAGGTCCTCATCTTGGGCCCCTCGCCCTCCGCCTGGGACAACTCCTGGTGGCCCCCCGCCCTGGGCACCGCACCCAAACCGACGGACCATGCACGCAACCTGGGCTTCATCCTGGACTCCTCCCTCTCCATGACCAGACAAGTCAACGCCGTCTCCTCGTCATGCTTCAACATCCTGCGCATGCTACGGAAGATCTTCTGGTGGATCCCCACGGAGACCAGGAAGACAGTCACCCAGGCCCTTGTCACCAGCCGACTGGACTACGGCAACGCCCTCTACGCCGGAACCACCGCCAAGCTCCAGAAGAGACTCCAGCGGATCCAAAACGCCTCAGCCAGACTCATCCTCGACATCCCCCGAAACAGCCACATCTCTGGACACCTGAGGAACCTGCACTGGCTCCCCGTCAACAAAAGAATCACCTTCCGTCTCCTCACCCACGCACACAAAGCCCTACACGATCAAGGCCCGAGCTACCTCAACAACCGAATCAACTTCTACGCTCCCAAATGCCACCTCCGATCAGCCAGCCACGCCCTCGCCGCCGTCCCCCGCTTCCGAAGAGCGACTACCGGAGGAAGGTCCTTCTCCTACCTGGCCGCCAAGACCTGGAACTCCCTCCCGACTGACCTGCGCTTGACCCAAGACCATCTCTCCTTCAGGAAGAAGCTCAAGACCTGGCTGTTCGAGCAGTAGCGGAACCCCCCCCCCCCAAGCGCCTTGAGACCCTACGGGTAAGTAGTGCGCTCTATAAATGTCATTGATTGATTGATTGATTGAATCATTTTAACCCTTTGGATGCGTTGGACGGCCCCCGGCCGTCCGACGTCACGGGTGGCGTGTGCGTCGGATGGGCGGCAGCCATCCAATTTGCGCATGTGTGAAATTTTCCCGCACTGCAGGAAAATTTTGCCCACATTTAAAGGGTTAAGCACGTAGATTTCTTCTTAGTAAGAACAATGTATCCAAGCAAAGTTTTTTATCATCTTCTGCAACATGATTGTGGAAGTAAGGATGAGGCAGTAGAGCAGGTTTGAATCCACATTTATTCTATCAAAGTGGGAGTCCACGTCCTGTGATGGTCACTCCTAGTAAGCTCTTCTACAACTTACTTCGACACCGTATGTCACCGCACCCTGATACAGCGCCTCAGCAACACCGGAATTCAAGGAGCGCCACTGAATTGGATCATCTTGTTCCTCGCCGGAAGAACCCAGAGAGTCCGCCACCCCCCGTTCCGCTCTGCGGCCTCCGAAGTCATCTGCGGCGTACCACAAGGATCCTCACTCAGCCCCACCCTCTTCAACGTCTACATGAGCCCTCTCGCAGCCATCGCTCACCAACACAACCTCAACATCATCTCTTACGCCGACGACACCCAGCTGATCCTCTGCCTCACCAACGACCCCACCACCGCCAAAGCCAACCTCCAGGAAGGAATGAAAGACGTTGCAGAATGGATGAAGATCAGCCGCCTGAAACTGAACACAGACAAGACGGAAGTCCTCATCCTAGGACCATCTCCCTCTGCCTGGGACAACTCCTGGTGGCCCTCTGCCCTGGGCATCGCACCCAAACCAACGGACCACGCACGCAACCTGGGCTTCATCCTGGACTCCTCCCTCACGATGACCAAGCAAGTGAATGCCGTCTCGTCATCCTGCTTCAACACCCTGCGCATGCTCCGAAAGATCTTCCGGTGGATCCCCACCGAAACCAGGAAGACGGTCACCCAGGCCCTCATCACCAGCCATCTGGACTACGGGAACACCCTCTACGCTGGAACCACAGCCACACTCCAGAAAAGACTCCAGTGCATTCAGAACGCCTCAGCACAACTCATCCTGGACATCCCTCACCGCAGCCACATCTCTGCCAACCTGCACTGGCTCCCCGTCAACAAGTGGATCACGTTCAGACTCCTCACCCACGCACACAAGGCTCTCCATGACACGGGCCCGAAGTACTTCAACAGCCGCCTCACTTTCTATACACCCATCCGCCAGCTCCAATCCGCCAGCCTCGCCCTCGCCTCCTTCCCACGTTTTCGGAAATCCATCATCGGAGGTAGATCCTTCTCCTACCTGGCAGCCAAGACATGGAACTCCCTCCCGCTCACCTACGGCTGACCCTGGACCATCTCTCCTTCAGGAAACAACTCAAGACCTGGCTGTTCGAGCAGTAGCACCCCCCCTCCCCTAAGCGCCTTGATCACCCTACGGGTGAGTAGCGCGCTATACAAATTTCATGATTGATTGAATGATTGCCTCAGAACCCCTCAAAGCTCCAATACAGAAGATGGAACCTTCATACACAAAAGTATTCGTACAGTAACATCAGTGCGAGGGAACTAGCAAGAACTAATGCTCCCTTAAATATTAACAGAATGCTATTCAAAACAAGCAAACACAAAGAAAAACAATAAGGAGAAACAGAAAAAGAGAAAAGATGAGAAAGGAAAGGAAATGAAAAGTTAAGAAAAGAAAAGAAAGAGATTAAACAATGCAGAAAAATATAAATGCATATAAAGCTTCTTAAATCTGACAGGTGAGAAGCATGTTTATATAAGCTTTACTCAGTGAACAGCTTGTTGTAAGTTTATGCATATGCATAATAAAATATTTCCTTCAAAGAAATCTTACAGGTAAGTTAACTTTGTGAACAGGTCTGGAATTTACACATCCTGACTTGGTCACCTCAGCCACACTAACATCAGTATTTTCAGACTCCCTGTTAACCTCAGATGTGTGACTGACTATCATCGGACTACAGGATGCCGCCAGGTTAACAGCAACAAGAAGGAGGGGTGCAACAATACAAAGACACAACAATATAAAGAGTCACCGTGACCCAGCACAATTCTGGTATACACCGGGAGGCACCCAAACAACGCAACCATGGCAGAAAGGTCACCCACCTGGTCCTTTTCCCTGCTTACTTCCCTAGACAACTGAGACCTAGCTACTTTTGTATGATGCCCAGTGGTGCTATCTCACGAGCTATAGGGGAGATGGACTTTGGACTCCCTCCTTTGACTATCACCTACCCAGCCGGACTTCGGACAAACGCTCCCGCGTCTCTCCTGACCTTATCTTCCCCCTCTCCCTTCCCCCAACCCTCTCCCCTCTCCGCTCCTACTCTTTCCAGCTTCTGTCCTCTGCCATCACATGCCCCTGCCCTTTGTCCCCACCCTGTTTTTCTGTGAACCTCTTCCCTCGACACTTGAGACCTAACTATTTTGTCTGATGCCCAATGGAGCTACCTGGTTTAGCTATAGGGGAGATGGGCTGTGGATTCCCTCCTTGGTCGTCACCTACCCAGTTGGTCTTTAGACAGACTTTCTTTCGTCTCTCCTGTTGTGTCTTCCCTTATCCTCAATTTCTCACCTCCCCTACCCCCCACTACTTTTCTCTCTCCTCTCCTAAAGAATTGCTGATTTTTTGATGTAATGTGTAACTGTTGTTCTTTTATCTGTTATATTGTTGTACCACATTGTTGCACTTCCTTTCGTCTCTCCTGTCGTCTCCTCCCGCATCCTTCCTCTATCTATGTCTCTCCTTCTCTCCCCTCTCAATGTATCGAGACTGAACTATTTTGTCTGATGCCCGATGGAGCTACCTGGTTTAGCTATAGGGGAGATGGGCTGTGGATTCCCTCCTTGGGCATCACCTATCCAGTCGGTCTTTAGACAGACTTCTTTTTCGTCTCTCCTTATTGACTCTTCCCTTATCCTGCCCCCCACTACTTTTCTCTCTCCTTTCTCTCCTCTCCTAATTGTATTGCCTATTTTTTTTGATGTATTGTGTAATTGTTGAACTTTTTCTGTTACATTGTTGATTCTCATGTAAAGCGCTCTGATACCTTGGGGTATAGCCAGCGCTATATAAAACTCTTTAAATAAATTAAATAAATAAATAGATCAATAAGAATTCCACATTCCCAGGCCCTCTGACTTCTGTATTCTACAAAATATTAGCTTTGCTTGGTTCTGAGTCAAATTCACCAATTGCCTCCTGCTCCACCATCCTTTACCATCAATTAAGGGGCAGCCGCTCTATTTGGGCACTGGAACGTTGCCCCCCTGTATCTGGACTGGTACCCTATTAACTATAAAATGAATGTTTTTGTTCCTGGCCGTGCCACCGCTGCAGTGGTCTTTTTTCATCCACTGGTGCCTGTCAGTGTCGGTGTGGGCTAGGCTTTAGGGACTGCAGGCTAAGCAGGGAAACAAAACTTGAATTGAAGTGCACATGTCAGGTTATATGACATATGATATGCTCACTTGAGGCCTCTCTCTATCTGCTTATGGGTCTGTTTTCAGCAGAGGGATTTCCTTAGTTCTTTTTTGGCCTCGGGAGGTGTGGAAGAGATTCCCCAACTTCCCGAGCTAGTTTTTTCCATAAGTAATGCCGATAGTGTGCATGGCGCGCTGACGTCATTACTGTTTAAACTGATATGAGCCGATCATAAGTGCTTTGGTGCTCGTGGGGCTATATCAGCCCCCTGAGCACCGAATCACACAGTAGAGGCACCATTGGAAAGGGGAGACTCTCCTCTTTCCAATGGTACCCGGCCCTAATGGATCCTTGCTTGGGGATCACCCTAGGAGGGCGATCCCCAAGCAGGGATCCACCCACTTAGGCACCAAGGAGCAGAGAGGGCAAGGGCTTTTGCTCCCCCATAGTAATTTGGGCAAAGTCAGTCTTTAATGCTTAGGGGTGGGGGCTGCCCTAAATTGGCACAATAATGCCCCACCTCTCCCAAATATTAACAACAGTCTTCCTGCCCCAACTGGGGTGCAGATGGAGGCAATAGTCTACGAACTGACCCCCACGGGGGCAGAAAGCCCACTAGGCACCAGGGTTGTTTTTAAAAAATATATCTTTAAGAGGGGTGGGGGCTTCTTAGAATGGGCATGAAAAGGACTGTCTTTCTGCCCCCCAGGAGGCAGATGGGGGTTATTACATCTGATCTGCCACCCAGGTGAAAGCCTACAAGAAACCGGGGATTATCTATAATGCCCCCACCCCTTCCAAAAATTTGCTACAGTCTTCCTGCCCCCCTGGGATGCAGATGGGGCAATAGCCCCTGATCTGTCCCCGGGGGGCCGAAAGCCCACTAGGCTCCAGGGATGGTCATTTTTTTAATAAGAGGGGTGGGGGCTTCCCACAATGGGCATGTTAATGCCACCACTGCCAAGACAAAAGGAGAGCCTTTCTGCCCCCTCCCCTCCCCCTGGAGACAGGTGGGGGTTACCACCCCCGATCTGCACCCTATGGGGACAGAAAGCCCACTAGACACCAGGGTTTTTTCTTTTTTTTTTTAACGTAAGGCTGGGGGCTGGCCCAAATGGGCATTATAATCCCCTCATCCCTCTCAAAAATTGGCAGTCTTTCTGTCCCCCTGGGGTACAGATGGGGCAATAGCTCCAATATACCCCCCCAGTGGAGGATGGGGGGCAGAAAACCTACTAGACACCAGGGATGATTTCTTTATTTTTTATAAAAGAGGGGTGGGGGCTGCACACAATGGGCATACCATTGCCCCCACCCCAACACAAAAGGGACAGTCTTTCTACCCCCCAGGAGGCAGATGGGGGTTATCACCAGGGATCTGCCCACAAGACACCAGGGATTCTTTTTTTGTTGTGAAAACGTAGGGTTTGGAGCTGCCCTATATGGGCATTATATTGACCCCACCCCTCCCAAAAATTGGCACAGTCTTTCTGCCCCTCCTGGGGTACAATAGCCCCTGATCTGCCCCACATGGGCGGGGGCAGAAAACATACTAGCTACCAGGGATGATTTGTTATTTATTTTTATAAAAGAGGGATGGGGCAGCCCACAATGGGAATGCCAATGTCCCCACTCCCAACATAGAAGGGACAGTCTTTCTGCCCCCACCTTTATCACTCCCGATCTGCCCCACGAGGCAGAAAGCCCACTAGGCACCAGGGTTTCTTTTTTGTGAAAATGTAGGGGTGGGAGCCACCTTAAATGGGCATTATAAACCCCCACCCATCCCAAAAATTCAAACAGTCTTTCTGTCCCCCTCCCCCCGGGCTAAATATGGGGATACATTTGAGGTTTGCAGAGGATTCTGGGTAGGAAAAGTATGGGGGATCCACACAAGTCACACCTCACTGGACTCCCCAAGATGTCTAGTTTTCAGAAATGTCTGAGTTTGGTAGGTTTCCCTAGATGGCCGCCTAGCCCGGGACCAAAAATGCAGGTGCCCCTCTTGCAAAACCAGGTTGTTTCGCGATACATCATTTTGACTTTCCCACAATACATTTTAGGCCCTTCCCTGTTGCTGGTACTTCGCACACCCACCCATGTGAGGTACCATTTTTATCGGGAGCCCTGGGGGAATGCTGGGTAGTAGGAATTTTATGTCTGCCTTATGATCCCTCAACTTTACCATACAGAAATGTGAGGAAAATGTGTTTTTCTAAGCAAAATTTGAGGTTTGCAGGGGATTCTGGGTAAGAAAACATTTGCGATCCAAGCAAGCCACACCTACATAGACTCCCCGGGTGTGTAGGTTTCAGAAATATCTGGGTTTGTTAGGTTTCCCTAGATGGCCGTCGAGCCGGGACCAAAAACTTGGATGACTCCTTTGCAAAACCATGTTGTCTCGTGATAATTTTGATGTCTCCACAATAAGTTTTAGGCCATTTCTTATTGCAGGCACTAGGCCTACCCACTCAAGTGAGATACCATTTTTATTGGGAGACTTAGGGGAGTGCTGAGTGGGTAGACGTTTGTGGCTCCCCATAGATTCCCGAACTTTCCATCTCAGAAATGTAAGGAAACGTGTGTTTTTTTTACAAAGTTTGAGGTTTGCAAGGGATTCTCGGTAACGGAACCTGAAGACAGCCACACAAGTTACCCCATTTTGGATTCCTCTGCATGTCCAGTTTTAAAAAATGTACCGGTTTGCTATGTTTCCCTAGGTGCCGGCTGCGCTAGGGCCCAAAATCCACCGCTGGGCACAATGCAAAAAAGGGATCCTTTTTCACTAGAAAAATGTGATGTATCCTTTCTGCATTTTGAGCTGTTTTCTGTCGCAAGCACTAAGCATACCCACACAAGTGAGGTACCATTTTTATTGGGAGAGTTGGGGAAATGCTGGATGGGTGAAAGTTTGTATCTCCCCGCAGATTCCAGAACTTTCCATCACAGAATTGTGAACAAAATGTGTTTTTTTTTTTACAAGGTTTAAGGTTTGCAAGGGACTCTGGGTAACAGAACCTGGTGAGAGCCACACACATCACCCCATCCTGGATTTCCCTGGGTGTCTAGTTTTAAAAAATGTACAGGTTTGCTAGGTTGCCCTAGGTGCTGGCTGAGCTAGGGTCCCAAATCCACAGTTAGGCAAATTGCAAAAAAAGGGTCAGTTTTCATTGGAAAAATGCTGTATCCACGTTGCGTTTTGGGCAGTTTCCTGTCCTAGACACCAGGCCCTCCCATACAAGTGAGGCACCATTTTTATCGGGAGACTTGGGAAAACACAGAATAGTACAACAAAAGACTATTTGTCTTTCTATGCATTCCTGCCTTCCAAATGCAAGACAGAGTGTAAAAAAAAGTCATTTTGAACAATACCCTCTAATGCACATGCTAATATGGGTACCCACAAATTCAGAGATACCCAAATAACCACTACTTCTAAACTCCATATCATGTTCCAATTTAAGCAATACATAGGTTTCCTTGATACAGATTTTCCACTTTTTATATTTTGCCAAATGATTTACTGTATACCTGGTACACAATGAAAAAGCATTTCAACTAAATTTCAATATTCTTTTTTTTCAACTGTTCCTTTTGAGAGGAAAACTTCGAAGGATCTACACAATTAACCTTTGCTAAATTCAGAATTTTATCTACTTTTCAGAAATGTATAGCTTTCCAGGATCCATTATTGGTTTCACACCAATTTTTACCACTAACTGGAAAGAGGTTGAAAGCACAAGAAACAGGAAAATGGGCTATATTATTATTATTATTATTATTATTATTATTATTATATGAAATTTGTAATGCGCTCAGCTTACCCGGGGGCATCCCGGCGCAACAGACCAAAGAAGGAGGAACTCGATAACTCACTACTGTGGAAACAAGTAGGTTTTAAGAAGTTTCCTAAATATTAGGATCTTGTGCTCTGAGCGAATCTTAAGGGGCAGAGAGTTCCACAGAGATGCCACCTGAACCGAGAAACGCCTGCCCCCCGTCCGAGCTCTCCTGACTCTCGCAGATTGCAAAAGATGTTGCTGGTCTGAGCGCAAAAGGCGTGGAGGTTTATAGGGACGGGCCATATTAAAAAGGATGGGGGGGCCTTTGCCATGTAAAATTTTATGGGCCGTACACAACGCCTTAAATTTCACCCGTTCCTTAACGGGGAGCCAGTGAAGTGCTTTTAGGGCCGGGGCAGCGGACTGCCTTCTAGGGATCTCCATCAAGACTCTGGCAGCTGCATTTTGCACCTGTTGGAGGGTTTTAAAGGTAGCTTCAGGGGCACCAAGAAACAGGGCATTACCAAAGTCAAGCCTAGAAAGGATTAAACCCCGCATCAAAAGCTTCTTAGCTGGATCCGGAAGCAGTGGGAGTACCTTTCGGGCTGATTTCAGTAGACCGAAGCAAACCCCCGCGGTCTTTCTGGCGTGGGTCCTAAAGGACAGATCTTCCTCCAACCATACTCCCAAGGACTTGATCTCCTTCTTGGGAGATGGAGGGTCGCCAAGAGACCGGGGCCAGCAGCTGGCAATGATGGAGGGATTGGAGTTGCCCAAGAGCATCAACTCAGTTTTTCCTCCATTGAGCTTAAGAGCCGAGTTGGACATCCATTGGTAGACATTAGCCAGGCAGTCATGCAACAAGTTGGGTTGTTCCGCCAGCTGAGTGAGGCCCACCACCAGCTGAGTATCATCAGCATAGCTGATGATCTTCAACCCCGAAGGGGCTACCACTCTTTCAAGTGGAGTCATATATGCATTGAACAAAGTAGGGCTCAACGATGAGCCCTGAGGGACTCCACATTGAAGAGGGAATAGGGAAGACTGCTCTGCCCCTTCCCAGACTTGGTAGAAACGGTTGGAGAGAAAGGATCCCAACCATTTCAGAGCCGTCCCTGAGACACCTACCTCTGACAGGCGTTGGAGGAGCACCTGATGACTCACGGTGTCAAAGGCAGCACTCAAGTCCAGGAGGATCACTGCCACTGATCCTCCGGTGTCAAGAGTGCTCCTTGCTTCCTCCACTACCGCCAGCAGGGCCGTGTCCGTTCCTTGGCCGGGACGGAAACCAGTCTGGGAGTCTCCCAACAGGTGGTTGGACTCAAGATAGTAAGAGAGCTGACGGTTAACCAGCTTCTCGGCGATTTTAGAAAAACCCCGGCAGAAGCGAGATAGGCCTGAAGTTGGTCAGATTGGCGGGATCCAAGCCTGGTTTTTTCAGTAAGGCTTTTACTACAGCCCTTTTCCATCTCTGAGGGACTATGCCACGAGAGAGAGAGAGGTTGATAAGGTCAGTGAGCGGAGCTGACAGAGTATTAGCCACAAGTTTAAGATGTTTCATAGGCACTGGATCACTCGGAGATCCACTCTTCATCTCCACCAAGACCTTTGTAACCTCCTCCTCCGAGAAGGGGCCAAAAGAGACAAGTTCGGTCGGGCAGCTTATTGGACCAGTAGCCGGCTCAGAGATGTGAGGCATAGCGGGCAGAGAGGATAGGATAGTATCTATTTTAGAATGGAAGAAACTAGCCAGTTCTTCGCATTTGTCTTTAGGATTAACGTGTACGACTGGGGGGACCGGGGCTTTCAAGAGTTCTTTAAAAATTTTAAACGATTCTCTTGGAGAGTTACTTGCCCTCTCAATCTTATCACTAAAGAAAATCTTTTTGACATCCTTCAATGCACTTTTGTATTTTCTCATCTCTCTTTTATAATTAGCCCGGCTTTCTTCCGTCTGCTCTCTCCTCCAGGCACGTTCAAGCCTTTTGCAAGAAGTTCTGCAACTCCTAAGTCCCAGTAAAATGCCAAAACTGTGTAGAAAACTTTGGTTTTCTGACAAAAGTCTGCCTGTTCCTGAACGCTGGGAAGATGGTGATTTTAGCACCACTAACTCTTTGTTGATAACATATGCAGGTAGGACACCAGACGCTTTCTTCTGTAGCACTTTTTTCCCATTTTCCCCCAATTAACAAAATGTTGCTGTATTTTGCCGGATTTCTTAGTCCCCTCCAGAGGAATCCCCAAACCCCTGGTACCTTTAGAATCCTCAGCATGCTGGAAGAAAAGGGTGCAAATTATGCGTGGATACCTTGTGGACAAAAGGTTATGGGGCCTGATACAAAAGGTCACCGGCCCCACCCACCAAGCAGGTCACACGCTTGATCTTTTATTTACAAATTCGCCGAATGTCATGCTAATGACTCCCATTCCATTACTATGGACCGACCATTTTCTGGTGAAATTCTCTATAAGCAGCCATAGACCTAAAATCATAATAAATAAAAAACAAAAAACATGTAGAAACATGAAAAAAATTACTTTGGCCTCCTTTTCTGAGAACTTCACGACAGACCATATAAACCTTAAGGAAAATGTACATCTTGGAGCTATACATCTGGAGTCCGCTGTCCATAAGACACTGGACAAGATAGCCCCTATTCGAAAGGTGTACTGTAGGGAAAAAACCTCACCGTGGTTTACTGACCAATTAAAACATCTTAAAACCCAAACAAGAAATGCCGAAAAAACTTGGCGAAAAACTAAAGACCCTAACAATCGTAAAATCTACCAAACCCTACACACCAAATATATGAGGGAAATCAAAGCAGCAAAGAGAACTCATATAGCTGAACGAATAAACAAAGCTGAAAACTCGTCCAAAGAACTCCATCACATTCTGAAAGAACTTACTTCCTTTAAAAGCTTGCAAGAAACCCCAAAAACAAATGAATGGACGGAAGACCTTTTTATGTTCTTAGACGAAAAAATTACAAAAATATGCCAACCTTTTACAACAGAAAATACATCTCTCCAACACCTGGAACAGGAATTACACATGAATCAAGACATACACATAAATGTCTCTTCCTCGAACTGGTCCACTTTTGAGTTGTTGTACAACGAAAAAACCATGCGCCTAGGACGTAAAATTAAATCAGGCTCTCCTTGCGATCAGCTAACCTCTAAACTATTCTCCACTCTCGCTCCAGTGTTGGTTCATCCTTTCTCCTGCCTTCTAAACACATCCGTGACAGAAGCGGAATTCCCTAAAATCTGGAAAGCGGCAAGAGTAAAACCTCTATTAAAAAAGCCCGGTGCGGATGTAAACACTTTTTCAAACTACCGCCCCATTTCCTTGCTACCTTTTTCAGGGAAAGTATTGGAGGCATTTGTTAATGAGAAGCTGATAGGCTATCTCGAGAGGAACAATCTACTCGACTCCTCTCAGTCAGGCTTCCGTGCTGCTCACAGCACGGAGACAGCCCTGATCGAGGTCACTGACAATATCAGACTTGCCCTTGACAAACGTCAATCGTGCATTCTGGTACTTTTAGACCTATCGGCTGCCTTTGACACCATCTCCCATCACATCTTGGTCAGAAGGCTATGGGAGTGTGGTGTCAAAGGGCAGGTTTTAAGATGGTTTATCAGCTATCTGTCAAATCGAACAACCACACTGCAAACAGATAAAACCTTAGCCAGCACACGGCCAGTTACAAGGGGTGTGCCTCAGGGCTCTATCCTCAGCCCTTCGCTCTTTAATGTTTATATGTCCCCTTTAGCCAACCTCATTAGGGCATATGGATTTGACGTGTTATCATATGCTGATGACACGCAGATACTAGTCACCCTTGGCCATGACATAAATGATACCAAAAAGCGCTTCAAAAAATGCCTGGTAGAGGTAAAAAATTGGATGAGTCTGAATCACCTACAACTGAATGGTGCTAAATCTGAAATAATGACATTTGGCCATGCCAGTGTACATTGGACCCATGATTGGTGGCCCCCGGAAATGGGGGAATGCCATGTCCCAAAAGAATCTGTCCGCAACCTTGGAATCCACATGGATAATAAATTATCCATGGAGAACCATGTAAACCACACCGTTGGGACCTGTTTTGGAATCATGCGAAGTTTACGCAGAGTTTTCAAATGGATACCAAAGGAAGCACGCAGAGTCCTAGTTCAGGGCCTTATAATAAATAGGTTAGATTATGGCAACTCTCTTTTGCTTGCCATAAATGAGTGCCACATCAAGAAATTACAAGTTGTTCAAAACACTGCTGCTCGTCTGATTCTGGGACTACCAAAACGACCCCCCTCCCTGCCATGCCTAAAAAGTCTACACTGGATCCCTGTAAAAAAAAAGCCATCTTTAAAACCATGTGTTTGGTTCACAAACATATGTACGGCACGGGACCAAAATACTGGAACCGAAAATTGACATGGTACCAGTCTGGTCGAGAACTGAGATCTAGCTCTAAGTTCCAACTCACGCCATTTAGAGTTCAAACAGCTAGAAATGGTGGACGTGCTTTTTCCTATATGGCACCACTCCTATGGAACAAACTTCCTTTAAACATCCGTACAACTATCGAACACATGAGTTTCCGAAAGTTGTTGAAAACATGGCTTTTTAGTTAGGCCTTCACCTTTAGGATCATTCACTATCTTTTTCTGGGATTGTCCGCATGCGCCATGAGACTCCCTTCTGGGATGTGATATGTTTGCGCAATACAAATATCCAGACTAGACTCGACTAGGGCAAACTACCCCAAATAGTCAAAAAAGGGCATTGCACAGGGGGCTGGGGAGAAGGCCTGGCAGCGAAGGGGATAAGGAGTGCATGGTTTGCCTGGCCAATCCAAGCCTGGGGCTCCTCTTATGCTGTTTACTAACATAGACAGCAAGGGAGCAGCATTTGGATTTACACAGGAGACAGCAGTAGGCCTTTGGTTCCCGCACAGAAAAAGCAGTGAGGGCGTGGGAGGATGACGGAGCATAGCCAATCACTGTATGGCTTTATTTTGAAGTCTTGCAGTGATTGTTCATTTTCCACGTGGCCCTAACTCTCCTCTCTTCGTACCCAGCACCAGTGATGGCACGGCGCGTGAGGGAGTAGAAGAGTGGGAATAACCGTTGCTGACTGCATTGGAGGGCGTACAATCGTGTGGACTTGGAGGAGCAGCCTGTGATGGGTGGAGGAGCTAGGTTTGGTGTGTGGCCTAGCCGCGGAAATAAGGAGACACGCACACAGGGCTTACTTGGTACGTGGAAAGACCACAAGCAGTCTTTTCCCATTTATTTATATCCTCTGGCCACGCCTGGCCTGAGGGTGCTACATTGTGTGCATGTTCTTCAAGATATGCCCTCTGCTCCGTTCTCGCGATGATAGTCATTACATCCCTCCCCAACTTGGTTTCGAAAAGGTTTCAACAGAACATTAACAAACCAAGTCTTTCAATCTTTGGCTGAGTAATGGGTTTGGTCTTAAGTTGTATCGCTGGAAGCTGGACCGGCAGTTTGTACTCAGAGGAGTTGCTTCTGACCTGGGGCTGACATTTAGCTCTTCATCTCCGGTGGATTGAGTTGCAGGATGGTTCAGTGGACTGGCTACCTGCCGTTTCCCTGAGATGGGTTGTGAGCTGCTCTCAGGCCCTTCGGTTCTTAGTTCAATATCGGGCAGGTCTGGTGGTCTTTGACTTGGCCAATCTACCCTTCGGAACCATGACACGTTTCTCATGATTACGTCTTCTCCCCTTTGGGCAGGCACGGCGGTTCCATCCACTCGTACTACATTCCTGGTCTCTGGTTCGTGTGGTGTCATGAACTTCCACCCTGCCGGGCAGTTATGAATCAACACCAAGTTCCCTGGCATATTGGTCCGGTGTTTGGCCCTTCGCCTCTCACTAGCCCGTTCATTGGTTTGTGTCCTTCAGATCTGGGCATTGGCAGGTTCGTAAGGTGTAGGGACCCAGAGATCGGACACAGTGATAGTATCTTGTCGGTAATTAACAAATAGGAGAGAGAGAGAGCAAGGTGGTGGATTCCTTCTCCCAGGTAATATAAATAAACAACAAGAATCCGCCAAATTGAATGAATGAATGTTGGATTTATAGAGCGCGTGGTTACCCTGGGGCGTCCCAGCGCTGTACCACTGGGGAACCCGTCCTGGCTTTCCCTGCGAGATGGTCCCTTTACTGGGCATCCCTAAGGTGCAGCCAGGCATCCCCGGCGGTGATGGGGCCGGAGTGGAGATTAAGCAAGCTATTGCCCAGAGTTGTAGCGTGGGACCCCATGGTTAGAGTGGCACCGAGGCGAGATTTATCGGGCCTGCTGACATTGGTCCTGCACCCGGCCGCGTCGGGAATTGAACCCTGGTCCCGGGCCGACCTCTGCCTGTCTGCCGCCTATAACCGTTGAGCCACACTTCTCCACTGAATTCACAGCGGAGCCGCGTTCGGGGGCAGAAGGAAGTTACCAGTGCAGTAACCCGGGCCAGTGGACCCAAATTCTCCCCCAACGTTCGGAGGCTCATGAGGCATTGTACTATTGAACACCAAGTTTATTGCATATTAGCAAAGAACTACATGAACTGTGAAGGCATATTACAGCACTACACTTTCACTTTTGTGTAAAAATCACTTTTTACTTAGAAAAACGTGAGTAAGGTGGGGTGTGGTGCACCCTGTCCAGAAGAAGGGGTCTTACACCGAAACATGTTGACGCACCCTAGAGGCGATGTGCTTAATATCACATAATCACCTCAACCTGCACCCTTTTTAACAGTACCTGCCCGGGGGCTCATTAAAGTAGTTCTGATTCACCCCACGAGCCAGGTACCTTTTTAATAAATCACTCACTTACTTTCATTACCTCACCACATACTCACACTGAACCCTCACACACACCACACATAGTCTACACGAGATAGTGCTCCCGCGTAGCCGTAGGTCGTAGCACGCCGCATCCCGTAGAGGGGTGCGAAGACCCCAATGATGAAGCAGGACACCAAGGGTCCTTTTGGTGTGTGAGGGGTATTTAACAAACACTTTGTGCTCCCCACATTTTGTGCTCCCCACCATTGTAGGGAACACAGCGCCTAATTTGGTGGATTCTTGTTGTTTATTTATAGTATCTTGTCGGTGCCCGGCAAGCATCAGGGTTCATGGAGATCTTTGTGTGGTGCAGTGGGATGTGGAGTGGTACTCTCGGAGGAATCGATGTAGTGCTGCTTCTGGGTTGGCTTGCTCTGATACTGCGATGCGAAGACTCTTATTCAGCGTGCGCATGAAACGCTCCACTTCACCATTGGCCTGTGGCCATTGGGGGTGGGGGGTGATGCGCTGGTGTCGTATGGCTAGGGATGTGAGCAGATCTCTGAATTCTCTTCCCTGGAAGGGGGATTCGTTGTCGGTTTTTAGTTCCTGGGGCAAACCAAACAGAGTGAAGGCCTTCTGTAAGATTGGCGTGACCTGGGTGTAAGCAGTGGAGTCGACCACCTCTACTACTGGGTATTTGGAATAGCTGTTGATGATCACTGTCGTTATTCTCCCATTCAGGAAGCTCTCAAAGTCGAGGCTGACTTGGGACCAGAGGGCGGTTCCTGGTTCTTCGGTGATGATTGGTACTGGAGGTTCTGGACTACTGGTGATTTGGCAGGAGTGGCAGTTCCTCACCCAGTTGTCTACCTATTCCTCCATTCCTGGGAACCAGATTTTCTCTCTCATTCACGATTTCATCCGGACGGTTCCTTGGTGGACTCCGTGTGCAAGGGCTGTCACTCTCTCTTGAAGGCTTTCGGGGATCACGGTCCGAGATCCTCTTAGCACTAGACCTTCAGCTGTCATGCTTAGGTCATCCTGCACTTTCCATAGTTTTCCAAGGTGTTCTTTGGCTGGGCTATGCCAGTTGTTGTCATATAGTAAGTTCTCCTGTGACCCTTGGAGTAGAGATTCTACTACCTTCATCAGCACGAATCTTGTTTGTTAGCTATGTTGATCTCCCTGAGAGTGAGGGCACAGGGACACGATCCTTGCGTCACCATTGCCACATATTCTTTTGCCTTTGCGTCGTTGTCGATTCCGTTGTCCTCTGGATTTGGAGAGTGCCTGGAGAGGAAGTCTGCGGGGTTCTTTGCTCCAGGGCGGTACACCAACTCCATATGGTAGTGTTGCAACTGGATCGCCCACCTATTGATCAGTGGTGGAGTATGAGGGGCTGTGCCGTTTAATAGTGGGACAAGCGGCTGGTGGTTGGTGACCACACAAAATGGATGGCTGCTGATGTCGAGATGAAAATGGCTGGACACCCATCTTATGGCCAACGCTTCACTCAATTTGGGAGTACTGTGTTTCGTGGGTGTGAGAGCTTTGCTTGCAAAGGCGAGGGGTGCCCACTTTCTGGGTTCTACCTCCCGCATTATTACTACTCCCAACCCTACCGGCCTCGCATCCACAAGCAGTTCCATGCTCCTTGTGGCATCATAGTATGCCATTGTGGTCTTGCTGAGCAAGGCTTCTTTGACACACTAGAATGTCTGATAGACTCTCTCGGACTGCCTCCTGGAAGATTTCTGCAGCAGCTCATATGCTGAAATTGAGTGTTTATATCGGCACAGCCCAATGTGCATTGAGAAGGTTGTTATGTATCGACTCTCCTCTGCTAACCTTAGTTGAAGGTATCCCGCGTTAAGGTCTAGCTTCGAAAACCATCTGGAGCCTTTGAGGTCGGCTATGATATCGTCCATTGTGGGCGTTATGTGTCTCTCCCTTTTGATCGCCTGGTTGGGCAGGTGCATATCAATACACAACCGTATTTTGCCTAGTTGTTTTAGCTTCTTCGCGATCACCATGGGTGAGACCCACAGTGTTGGGCCAGTGACCTTTTCGATGACTTCTTGTTGTTCTATGTTGTTCAGTTCTTGTTCTACCAGGGGTCAAAGGTGGAATGGTATCCACCGGTGATGGAGTGCCACTGGTTTGACTGACCAGTCAATGTGGAGCTTGACCGGCGGTCTCTTTATGCACCCTAGCCCGGTGAAGAGGTGTGGGAATAGTTCAAGTATCTTCAAGTGTTTGGAGGGCTTTGACCGTCCGTGCAAAGGTGACAAGGCCAAAGTCTTCTACGTTGTGGCTCCCTACCAGGATGGCAGCCTCCCAGTCCAACATGTGGAATGTGGATGTGATCGCCTGATTCTCCAACTTCACTTTTACTGTCCTGTTCCCTTTTAGAGGCAGTGGTGTTTGACGACCATATGTGAATATCTTAACATTTGTTGGGGTTAGCTGAGGGCGCGGGTGTAGTTGTTAATATTGTTAAATGCCCATGACATTGATGGACGCCCTGGTATCTATCAAGGCTGTGACGTGGTATCCTGCAATTTCTATTACGCACATGAGCTGAGGACGCCTCCAGTGCTTTAAGTCGCTGGGGAATGATATGAGAAAACACTACACCTCGTCTTCGGTGGACGAATCTTTGAGGTGGTGGCGCTCTTGCAGTGATTCAGTACTTGTCTTTGGATTGTCGTAGTCTTCTAGGGATAGTTGCCTCACCGATTTGGATGGTGGCCTTCTCCCACGGGCACCTCTGTTTCTGGGCCCTCCTCTGCATGCTGTAGCAAAGTTGTTGAGGGTGCTGCATTTGGAGCATGTTCGTCCTTGGGCAGGGCACTCCTCCAAAGGGTGTTCTTTCCGTCCACAGTATCCACATTTGGGGCTCAGTGTTGTCTTTGCTATTGGTCTTCCCCTGCCGCTTCCTATTCCTTGTGTCCAAAACGCGTCAGCTCGCTCCATCTTGAAGGGTCTCTCTGGTTGCTGCGTGATGGAGATATCCATCACTGTGGCTCTGGCATCTGACAGGTCGTGGGATTGTGCAGTGATAAGTATGTCCTCCAGCAAAATCCCTGGCTAGCGTAGAATGAGGCTTCTGAGGAATTGTTGCGGCACCCCCATATTACTTTCGCTTTCGCCTTTTTGGCTTGGTTGTCTGCTGTGCACGTGCTAGCTAGCTCCCTCAGGCGTGCTTGAAACGCGTCTATGGATTCTCCTTCCTCCTGGTGGGCTAGGCGGAGTTTGAATCGTTCATAGTCTGGATTGAGTTGCAGGTCGAAGTGTGCATCTAGGGCTCTGACTGCCGCGTCATAGTTGTTGGCGGATCCGATATTCAGTAGGTGCGCAAAGAGTTTGTATATTTGCTCTCCCGCGAAGTGTAGTAGTAGTGTTGATAGTGTTGTCCGCTTCCCTTGTTGCGATGAAATAGTTGTTCACGTGGCTAATCCGTATTTTCCATCGAGGGGAGGCGGTGGCAGGGTCGGCGAGTTCACTGAACGGTGGTATGTCGCGTGGCTGGTGCACCTGGTGGTTGCCCCATTGGTGGTGCTTGTTGTGAGCCTGCTTGGGCTCCGTTGTCTGTCATAGTTGCTGACAGGCGTAGGCACAGCACAACCTGGCATGTTCAGTGTTGCCTTATAGTGTAGTTGACTGGTGGTGGGAAGGTCCTGCTGTTGTGTTTGTTCTGTGCAGCTTCCTCCCTGCTCTTGGTTATGTTTTGTCATAATTGTCTTTTTTTGTTGGTTTTTTTCACCTCTTTTTCTAGATGCTTGGCCTGGACGGCTTTAGGCTGTGTGATGCATAAGCCCCTGCTGGTGCTTGCACTATCTTCGCTAGGCGGTGACACGCTGATTCTCCCTTCCTCCCCCGTGATGACTGGGGTGTGGGTGATGTCATCCGGTGCTGCGCTGAGCTCCCCAGGGTAAACAGGTTTGTGCGCAGCAGCATGCTACTTCGCGCTGAGCCGTGTGATGTCTAGAGAGGGTCCGCAGTTCTAAGCGGGCCTCCCGACGCAAGCACTTCGCACCTTACTCCGATGAACTGCACCGAGTGATTGGATGGTGCGGCTATATCGACATGTGCAGTTCGCTCCGCGACCAGGGTAGGTGGCACTGCAGTCATCGGGTGGGACCCACCGCACATCTATATCTGTGCCACCAGCGAGTGGGTAAACAGGCGCAGCGGTGGTGGTTGCAGGGTGGTTAACACCTTCGTCGCCAGTGTGATGGGTGCAGCATCTAGTTTGGTGTGCGGCCTAGCCACAGAAATAAGGAAACACGCACACAGCGCTTACTTGGTACTGGGCAAGACCACGAGCGGTCTTTTCCCATTTATTTATATCCTCTGGCCACACTTGGCCAGAGGGTGCTACATTGTGTGCATGTCCTTCCGGATAGTGCCCTTGGCTGCGTTCTCGCGATGATAGAGTCATTAAACAGCCTATGCTTTTTCAAGACTTCAGCTTTTAATCCGGTACACCAAGGTACCATCCCTGAGGGATGTCACGCACAATAGGAAATACATTGAAACAATAAAACTGGCCTGCTTCTGCAGAGTACGCGTTAGACAAATTTGCACATTTCTTCACTGTGTTTAAATAAAAGATCATTGCTATTGGGTAGTAACCGGGAAGATGCGAGGCAGTTTAGACAGTAGTTTCAGGCTCGACTCTGATTTGGCATCAAAAGTAAAATTCAGATTTTTTCTTTGACAAATGAAACCAAAAGTAGTTTTTGATCAAGTAAAAAAGTGCAAGGTGTATATCCCTCAATGAAGGTTTGTACTTTTGCAAAAAAATTATGACTTATTTTCTCTTTCGATGGCGCCAGATCAGTTGTATCTCGGTAGGATTAGCACAGGTCCTCGCCCTTGCTCACAGTGTTTCACTTTCTCCCGTATTTTATGATTTTATCACAGCCTTAGACATTGGCCTATTAAGCGCACACTTATTTTTCAAAATGAATCACAAAGGCTGCTAGTCATAGGCAAAGAAGTACTGTTTAAGGTGGCAGTATTTACTTACCCACGATCAGCCATCTTTATGCGTTTCAGGAAATAAATGCGCATGGTAGTAGATCACGACGGTCCAAGGCTACCTGATGCAAATATTATACTTAATTTCTGCTGGCAACCCTCCCATCTTCCAACCTCGGCCTTTTGGGCACACAGTTTCCCACGACAAGTTGCAGATGTAGCATTTCTGCTGTGGGCACACACGGAACCTCGTCCTCCTTCCATTAAATCATATTCAGACTTATGGGAACTTCAGGAAACTGGTCCCCTACTACATGGAGTCGCAATTTAAAGTGTGGAGTCGTGATGGCTGCTCGTCATGAGTGCTTCTCACTTCTTTAACTCCCCAAAAATAATTGCGGCAAGCAAGGTTGGACCTGGACAGAAAATAGGCCTGGTGCAGGGTACCAAAACAAAAGTGGTCCCATTACTGAATCAAACTATTTTTGTTGTTGTTTTTTTTAAAGGGAGGCAACGTTTGGATATTGGGGCAGTTAGTGCTTTAAATGAGCAAGTATATCCCATACTGAGTACCTGCACTTCATTAATTTAAAAGGGAAAATGCCTGCACTTTCCAGCACTGTTGCAATACATTTAGTGGAAGAGTACCAGCACTTCCCAGCACTGCTGCAATACATTTATTGGGATGGTACCACCACTTCGCAGCAGCAAATGGATACTCTTGTTAGCTAGTATCTGCACTTCCATATTTCCATTTAAAGAAGTAGGGGTAGTGTTTTTCAAGGTAGGAGAAAGTGCATGCATTTGTGCTTGCAGCAGGCAATGCTTGTAGGAATATCAGAGGTATCAACAGTAAAAACTGGCCCACCAGACCTTATGGGGTAGTTTTTAATGTGTTTAAATATTTCAAGACTACAACTGCTTTATAAACCTTCTTCCTTTTCCAAATTTGCTTTAGAATGCACCATTTGCCACTCCCTTTTGCTTTTTTCATAAAATTATATGCAGGGTTGGGGGGGAACCTCTCCGAAACCCCCGTTGTTGGGCTTGCTCGTGATGTAACACTCAACTCCAACTTTTACGCCCCACCATTTTCAAATGTCACCATCCACCACCGTCCTTTAAACAACCTGGTAACTCTCATTGGTGGCATGAACTGAGACTCTCCCTTCTTAACCGTATATGGTTCCTTAACAAGCACCCAATCTCCAACACTGAACAGCATTTCTTTAAGATTATGTTTCCTGTCAAAATACTCCTTAGAATACTTCTGCAGAGACAAGAATAAGGGCCGATTTAGAGTTTGACGGACGGGTTACTCCACCAGCAAACATGACAGATATCCCGTCTGCCATATTACAAGTGCCATAGGATATAATGGATGTTTGTTACAGAGTAACCCTGTTAGCCAAACTCTACATCAGGCCTTAAGTAAGCCACCTTGTCACACATTTCACCCTCAATCTTACTAGAAGAAAACTACACTTCAGCTAATCTGAGTACAAATTTGTTCTTGTAACTCACCTCTTGAAGGAAGCAACTCCAGTGGTGCTATGAGGAATAATAGACTATTGTGAGAAAGTGCTGTCTTTCTGCATGGTATGCCCCCACTTTTTCCTGAATTGCTGATGTTCTTTGACTGAGTGTGCCGTGGGCTCCAGCTAATCAGATACACAGGGCCTATGTTCCTTCCTTAAAATTGCATTGAAGCCTAAACCCAATTGGCATCTTTGGCCACAGGCCAGCCCCTGGTAAATGATATCACAGGTACCCAGGGCACTGTGACCAAAGAAGGCCTTTAAAGGCTGCAGCACTTATTGTGCCACCCTTAGAGGCCCTGTACCCAAACACTCACACACTGCCTTTGCAGGCTGCATGTCTGGGTGCAGAACAAAGTGAAGAGTTGACATGACACTTTGTCATGCCTACAAACCACTGCCCTGGCATAGATCAGTCACCCCTCTATCTGGGTGCACTATAGCAGTGGTGAGAGTACAGGTGCATGAGCCCTGTACCCCTACAGTGTCTAAGTCCATTCTTATACATTGTAAGTGCAGTGCTGCCATTAAGAGTATTTGGTGCTGGGAGTTTGTCATTACGAACTCCACAGCACCATAATGGCTACACTAAAAACTGAGAAGTTTGGTATCAAACTTCTCAGCACATTAAACCCACACTGATGCCAGTGTGGGATTTCATGTAAAATGCACGAAAGAGGGCATCTTAGAGATGCCCCCTGAAACTCGACCAACTTCTAGAGTCCCTACTGAGTGGCTGCTTAAGCTGCCATCAACAGACATGTTTCTGGACCACTGGGCCGAGAGGTTGCTGCTCTTGGGGCCTGAAACAATGCACATCCTGGGAAGAGGTGCCAAGCCTCCTGGGCAGGGTTCACGAAGGGGAAGCTTCAAAGGCATGCCACCTTTGTGAGCCTCCCCGGGCCACTTGCTGCTTTCAGCAACTGGTCCCCTCTGGTTCTGCCCCCCACTTTGGGTGGGAGAACCGGTGGGAAAAACAAGTGAGAGAGAGAGGTGTGCCCACCTCTGCCAACTCCACCCCTCAGGTGGGGGAGACGAGGTGAAGCACAACTCCGAGTCCCCTCCATCTTGAGGATGGGGGGACCCAACCAACCAGGGACAGACTCCTGCCCCCCTCCCATTGGAGGGTGGCATAATAGGGGGTGTATCCACCCCAGGGAGGGGACCCATTGGCCCCTGTCCTTTACCTAGCTGTAACGCCCCTAAAACTAGTATATAAGACCCACCCTAAACCTTGCTTCCTCAGATTCAGAAACAACAAGAAAGAAGATTAGAAGAAGGACCGAAGAGCCGTGCAGAGCTAACAAGAGGACGATGTCCACTGACTTGGCCCCAGCCCTACAGGCCTGTCTTCCCTCGAACCTGCTTTTGCAAAACCCCGGTGTGTCCTGCAGCCAGCAACCTCAAAAAGCCCAGAGGACTTGTCTGCCTTCTCTTCCAAAGACTGCTTCTCCAGTGAACACCTGATTTGTTCAATTGCAACCTCTGGCAGCAGCCGGAAACCGCAAATCCAGCCCACTCTGCACCCACCGAACCCGGCACGAGCTCGAGTGGAAAAACACCCCGAGGAGGTCACCCCGGCGATCCTGAACTGAGATCCGGTAACCCCTGACCTTCCTCAAGCCTCCAGTCGACACCTGCAGTCTAAATCCAGAAGGCCCCCCTAACCGCGACCAGGAGCTGGTAAGAAGATCCGACCCCAAAAGGCACCACTGCACCTGACACCCCATGGCCTTGTGTGCCCAAACCAACTGTGCCTAACCAACCCCTAACTTACCTCTCGAAATGGTCGTCGCACCCAGAAGTCCTTCGTCTCCCTGCCTGCAGTGCTTTTGCAAACCGGAGGTTCTCCATTGAAAAGCATAGGGCACCTGACGTCGAAACAGCACTCTGCACCCGGCCACTTCAGTGCTGCACATATTATGCTACGATGTTTCCCCATTTGCCCTCACCTAAACCCTAGGAGCTTTGCTCGCACAACCCAGTGGCCTGCTCGTTAGCAGCCACCAACTGGAGGCTCCCTATTCCCCATTGGATAAAATTGGGCCTCAACACTCTGCACCCGGCCGCCCTATTGCGGCCGAGGGTGTAACAAGAGTGCATCACTGACCCTGGGGGACTCCTGAGTCTAACCCCAGAACCTTAAATCCCAAAGTCGATAACTTACCTTTGAAACCAATAATCTGTTTTTCCTCCATAGGATAAAATGACGATTTTCTCCCAAAAAGTTTCGAAGTGTGGAGTTTTGAAATCTAAAAATATTCTTTAAAAATCTATGAAGAACCAAAACGCATTTACTTACCTGTTTGCAGGAAATGTCCCAATGCTGAATCTAGGTATCCAGCACTGAGTTAGAAAAGTAATGTGAAAAGTAACTGACCTGTAATTTACTGAAACAGCCTATTCATTTCAATGTACTGTGTTTGCTAAGTGTTGCATACTACTGCTCCCCTGTAAATCAAACAAAGTACAATTCCTATTGCATTTTCAAATTGTTCTACATTCAGCAACTTATTACTGAAAAGTATTTAATGCTTACCTGTGCCAGGTTTGCTTGGTTCTAAAAATAAAACAATAGTATATTTTTTATATAAAAACAATTGGCCTACGTTCAGTTCTTGAGTGTGTGAATTAATTTACTGACTGAGTGTGTACATCAAATGCTTAACACTGTCCTCTGATACTGCCTTACTGCTCGTCCACTCTACCACAAATAGAGAGTAAGGTTTTATCTAACTTTAACCTCTGCCTACCTCTAGGGTCACCCGAACTCCATACACACTGTACCTCAGTTTCCTATAACTATGCCCACAGCTTCTAAGAAAAACGTATACATCAGAGCTAGTAGATACAGCAGTCTTAAGTCCTGCCTTTAAAAATCCATTCATCCTTTCCACCAAACCATTTGGGGTGGGACAATACATAGCCACCCGAAGATGACTAATAAGATATACATCAATAAATTGCTTCATTGTCCACAAGGTTAAGTGTGTCCCATTATCTGTGACTAACAAAGTGGCTGCCCCTTCTATCTGAAAAAAAAATCTTCAAATGTTTAATCACAGAAATAGTTTTGGGAGTTGGAGCAAACTCGAAATAAACCCACTTGAGATAGTAATCAACAAGGGCCAGCACATATCTCTTCTCACATGGCACAACTTCAAAGGGTCCTGCAAAAACCAGGGCGACCTTTGTCAAAGACGTCTTGAGTAATGGAACAGCATGCAAAGGGGATTCAAAAGTCCTCCAATGATTATCAGATGGAAGACAAGTGACAAATCAATTTACCCATTTGACCACCATCCATTGAAGACCATCAATAATACTCCTTTAAATTCTTACCAGTACTTCTGATGACCAAATGTCCCTTGTGTGCCAAACCAATCAAGTTAATGTGTATAGAAAGTAGAGGAATACACAAATAGTGACTCATAGAAAAACATTAATAATACACAATTCCCTAGCAAGAGACAGGGAGGGCAGACTATACGATCAAGGGGACAAAGCAGGCACAGTAATAGCCTGGCTGGACAAAAAGCAGCAGGCACAAAAAGTGGTGGCCGAACTTAGGGTTGAATCAGGGGCCGTCCTTACGGAACCCTGGGAGATTGTCAGGGAGTTTGCAGAGCACTTTCGAAAGGTCTACACCAGGGGGTCGGAGCTGTCAGAAGAGGACTCATCTTTCCTGCTGGTCGACATTCTGCTACCTACCCTCTCAGACAACGAACGGGAGACTCTGGAGGCGCCTATCACTACTGAGGAACTGATCATGGCCATCACTGACCTTCGACTTGGGAAGGCCCTCGTGCCCAGTGGTCTTCTGATTGAGCTCTACAAGCTCAAGCCTGACAGCCTTAGCCTGCACCTGAAACACATGTTTGGGGAAAGTAGGGAGGAGGGCATACTGTCAAGGGACCAGCGAATAGCCACAATTGTAGCCTTCTACGGGTCAATATCACTGTTAAATGCTGAGCCGAAAATCCTGGCCAAAGTACTTGCTAATAGGCTCAAACTGGTTCTAAATACATTGGTACACCCGGACCAGTCGGGCTTTATGCCCCACCGTTGTTGTAAATTGACAGCAATGGGTTAGCATTAGCAGAAGCCATCCTGTATTTAGAAGTTATCCTATCCGTTTTGTGAAAGCCATTTTGTATTTCTGGAAGCCATTTTAGTTTGCCATGTGCTGCCACGTGCTCACCATGTTCTTGGTCCTCCCTCAGTGTTGACCGCTCTTGTAATCTGCCTAAAAACGAACTATATTTAGTATCTTCCACCTTCGCACATGCCCAGAAGGGCCTAGCTAGTAGGATGTAACCATGGGCGAATTTTGCGAATCTGGCGTTCGCGAATTTTGCGAATTTGCGAACTCGCAATCCGCAAAATCCGCGAATTCTCGCGAATTTGCGGATTTTTTTGTGTGTTCGCAAGCATTTCTGCCAGTTCGCAAGGATTTCTGCCAGTTCGCGAGGGTTTTTTACCAGTTCGCAATTACGAACTTACATGTCGGCTCGCAACGGTCACGATTATGTTGTTTCTACGTCTGGTTCATCATCACAGGTTCCCAGAACCCTCTGTTTCACCCCTGCCACCCTCTGTTTTACCCATGCCATCCTCTGGTGCATCAATGCCACCCTCTGGTTCATCATCACTGTAGATTATGGGGGGGGAAAGCAAGCACACCTGCCTGCTTCAACTGACATGAATTAATTTGGGGTTGATTTATTAATGTGTCACTGTTTTAAAATTCCAGTCTGGCACCTGCTTCCTTATCTGTAATTTGCTTTCTGTTGCAGTGCAATTTTTTTTGCCAGGACCTTTGTGGCCTACTTGTAGCTATTCTATGAGCCTGCTGTGAGGGTCAGAGCAGGGTCATATAATTGTTGCAACTAGCAACTGAACTCTGAAGGGGCCCTTGTCAGGAAGCACTACAGGGAATGGTTACTAATGATGAGTTTGAACTTTTGAACCTGCTGAATGCTTTTTTTGTGTTCGCATGGATTTCTGCCAGTTCGCAAGGATTTCTGCCAGTTCGCGAGGGTTTTGTACCAGTTCGCAATTGCGAACTTACATGTCGGCTCGCAACGGTCACGATGATGTTGTTTCTACGTCTGGTTCATCATCACAGGTTCCCAGAACCCTCTGTTTCACCCCGCCACCCTCTGTTTTACCCATGCCATCCTCTGGTGCATCAATGCCACCTTCTGGTTCATCATCACTGTAGATTATGGGGGGGAAAAGCAAGCACACCTGCCTGCTTCAACTGACATGAATTAATTTGGGGTTGATTTATTAATGTGTCACTGTTTTAAAATTCCAGTCTGGCACCTGCTTCCTTATCTGTAATTTGCTTTCTGTTGCAGTGCAATTTTTTTTTCCAGGACCTTTGTGGCCTACTTGTAGCTATTCTATGAGCCTGCTGTGAGGGTCAGAGCAGGGTCATATAATTGTTGCAACTAGCAACTGAACTCTGGAGGGGCCCTTGTCAGGAAGCACTACAGGGAATGGTTACTAATGATGAGTTTGAACTTTTGAACCTGCTGAATGCTTTTTTTGTGTTCGCAAGGATTTCTGCCAGTTCGCAAGGATTTTTGCCAGTTCGCGAGGGTTTTGTACCAGTTCGCAATTGCGAACTTACACCGCACGCAGCAAAAAATCCGCTGCGTGCGAATTTGCGGATTTTGCGGGAAATTCGCGGATCTCGCGGATTGCGAATTTACAGAAAATCCGCAAAATCCGCGAGCGTAACGGATTTTCCGCCCATGCTTAGTAGGATGCACCTGCTTCTCTAATATAACTGTCAGGCTATTTTTGCTGCTGTATGGAGAAGTAACTCTCCTCCCACTTTGTTGAGCAAGCAGATTTTGTATACCCATCTTAGTCATTTTTGCATGCTTACATGAGCCAGGACTGCCCCTTGGTCCTATGATGACTATGTAATCCTAAGCATATAGGAGGCCTCTGTTTTCTGCACTCCTCAGACTGCCTCATTCAGTTGCTAAGGCTTCTGTGTGACATAGTCTCACTCATTTGAGGTTAATAAAGATGTTCTTTTATATTTCAGCTTCTGTGCCAATTTCTTCTCTGTTGGTTTAAGAGGACCAAGTATCAGTGGGACCCCAAAGAAGGTTTTTTGATTTCATCAAATGGCGCTCCAACGTGGACCTCATCAGAGAAGTGCCTATCTGAGGGAGTGATCTTGTCAGGAGACAGAAATCTACTGAGGAGGACAGGACAGGATTCTACTAAGGAGGTACTCTGTACACGGAGATTCTGGGGATTCTCTGTCTCTGCAGCCCCGTATATTTCTGATCTTCCTGATTTTGATCCTCCACATGATGTCACCCTTGACTGAGAACTTTTTTGGCGGGAGCATTCTAAAGACCGTTAGGTCATTTAGAACTTGGCAGTTAGAATTTGGACAACCATTTGTTTGGTAGGAGTCGTTCTGCGGCACTTGCTGTTGGTTTGATGCCTTGGATTGGTAAGGTAGTTTAGTAACACTTACTGTGGCTTTGGAATTTTGGAATTTGTGTTGGCCAACTTTGGATTTGTATGGGATAGATATACGAAGTGCAATTTGTGTAGGCAGGTAATGAGGAGATTTTTCTCTGTTTGACTTTGTTTGAACGGCGCAACGTACGAAGAGTACCTTAAGCACTACTTTGATTATATAATATTTGCATATTTTGCAATATTTTTGGTAATCCTGTCTCAAGCACACATCGAAGAATGTGTTGCTTTTTGGAGGTACCATAGTGAGATGTGAATTAAATTAGCCAGCTCCCCTAGAGGGAATGCCTAAATAGGTTTAGGTATAAAAACATATTTCTTCCTTGGTGATTCTGTATCCCCAGGGAATTAAAATATGACAAAATACAAACAAGGATCCTTTTTCTGCGCAAATTTTATGAATGGAGAAATGCAGAGCGATTTTTGGTGTTCTGCCAGCCTAGGCTAGTGAATTGAGTGTATTTTGGCTTCTTGGAAATAAAACAGTTTGTTGGGCTGTTTTTTTTTTGCAGTCTTTTGGAATATTATTGAGAAGCGCTTCTTGTAAGTATGACTTACAACTAGTATTTACAAATGGTTTGGTTTAAGTACAGTCTGTGGGCTGTCCTTTGTTTCTGTCTTAAGTGTTGATCTGTGGGTTAAATGTGTGTTTGAATGTCTATGTGGTTCGTGGTTTTACATTGCAACTTCTGTAAGTAAATAGGGATTGCGCTCTTTGTGTAAGGATTGCTAGCCTTAAGCGCGCTGTATTGTGTGTCCTGAGTGTTTGACCCCTTGTGTATATGTCTGGAATGAGCTCAATGTGTGTTTGTGGTTTTTTTTTGCTGTCATCTGTCTGTTATGCAAAATGTCCTTTAATTAATATTAAATAAAACGTCAATAAAAATCCGGAAATGAACCATATGATATGCTAAATAACTGCATGTTACTATTAAAATTGATAAGAGTAAGCAACTGTGCACATGTACAAACTGCTAATGCTTAAAAGATAAAATTAGAATTCATATTCAATAGGAATAAAATAGGCCTCAAAAACTAAATGGTGTGTTTTGTAATAAATAAACAATTATAAAGCATTTTCCTTAGATACATTGTGTTAGATAGTAACAGGCAAATACATCATCTGAATAAATTGAATTTTTGCTGAACTAAAACACATATTATAGAACATGCATTGAAATGCCTCAGTTTTAAATAGACTGTCCCCAAGCTTACATTTAAACACTAAGAAAAGCTTTACGACGGCTGTGTTTTTACTGCCGCTAAGCAAGCAGTTGTTGTTTTTGTAGGCCACGGAGAGACACAGATGTTGATTCGGCCAGGATTTTGCAGTGCTAGCATGGTGTAAAATCCTGCATTTCAGACTGCAGTTTTAAAAAGTTACAAAAATCGGTTCATTATTTTGGATAGAAAACATTTAACGTAGGGATTTCCTTTCTTAAGGCCTTTTTACATAGACACATTCTTGGTTCTGATGTTAAATAATGACTGTCCTTTTAAAAAAGGTACAAAAAACACACCTCACTGGAGTCAAGCTATCCAGGCTGAAGAAGGCTGATAGCCAGAAACCGGTCCTTGGATGCTTGATTCCGGTCTAGGAAAGACATGGCTTGGTAGTTCGGGCTGGACTGTTCCCATGAGGCACAGGGTCAAGGCTGATTTGCATATAGCCATTGTCTGACCTAGGGTGGTGTGGAGTGCAAAAAAACGATGGATTTAGGCCCAGATCTTTGTACTGGGGTGAATGTAAGACATTGTTCTGCATTCTGTCCATCAACTGTGTTTTTTGCATTTTGCACCCAGAGTGGGCTGGGTATGCTCAGACGTGAGTCCCAGGCACTTCACATCACTGGAGTCAAGCTATCCAGGCTGAAGAAGGCTGATAGCCAGAAACCGGTCCTTGGATGCTTGATTCCGGTCTAGGAAAGACATGGCTTAGTAGTTCGGGCTGGACTGTTCCCATGAGGCACAGGGTCAAGGCTGATTTGCATATAGCCATTGTCTGACCTAGGGTGGTGTGGAGTGAAAAAAAACGATGGATTTAGGCCCAGATCTTTGTACTGGGGTGAATGAAAGACATTGTTCTGCATTCTGTCCATCAACTGTGTTTTATGCGCTTTTAAAAAAGGTGGCGCAAAACTTTTCATGTTTCAAGTTAGGCTTCTGTGCTTAGGCTTATGAATGAATGCGTCTAAATATGATAGGCAAGGAATGAAGCTTGCTTTTTCTATGTGGAATTATCAAAATGATTGTTTTTTTTTTTTAAATTAATTATGAAAAATTATTATAAAAATAAGTGCTTTTAAATTCGTTTTTTAATATTTATAAAGCTTAATACTCATACTGTGACCTTCTAGCATTAAAATTAAATTTAAGTTGCGTTGTACCGCATAATGAGGATATTTGCATATGGAATTTCACTCTGCGCAGGCGTAAAAAACTCATTTTTATAACGGTATATATGATTATTTTTGATTTCTCACTCCTGGGCAATCTAGAGAACATTTTGAGGATGAATATTATGTAACAGAAATTATAGGATATTCATTTTTATTAAGTGCCCCAAATATCAAAGTCGAAATTGGGTAAATTTCACTATTTAAACAGCATTTTATTCCATTCAGAGCAGATTTTAAAGTGCTTTAGGCTTCACTAAATGCATACATTTAGGTATAATACAAATAGCTGACTTCTATATTATTAGACAAGTATATTGCACACTGCTTATAATTGAAAATACGTATAAAAAATCAGCAAAAGTTATTCTCTTAACTGTAAACTGACAAACAGGGGAATGGGGCTGCATTCGCACACAGAATGGGACAGCTGGGAAGAGTTAAATGTCAGTTCTATATTTAGAAGCCTGGCATGGCTCCCAGAGTAAAGTTCTGCTTTGACATTTTGACCTCTGAAACTTTTTGAAAGAGGACAGGGGAAAAAAGAGAAGTTTTACCTTTTTTTGGCGAAAAAAAGCAAGTCTTATGCACTCATATGAATATACCACAACACAATTGTATATGTGAGCTTGGCCATATGCACAGCACTAATGCTTAAAAGCTGAGGAAATGAAATTTAGTCTGACTTCATGTGCCCTCATGTTACATTTGTACATTTGCTAAAAGGATTGGGGATTGGGGATTCATGTGTTTTTTTTAGCTCTTTCAAAAGTGCTATGTACCTCCTATAACTTTGTTTATGCCGAGTTGCTACAAATAGGGGTTGATAGTTTTGACAGAAGTGAAACCTGTTTCAGATTTCCTACTGTCAAAATGGGGGGAAGGAGGCTAGCTCCTCTACAAATTAAGGCTAGGTAATATGTATGTTGCTCTCTACTTTTCTCAATTTCTTTTTAGCCTGTCTAAACTGTCTGTGAAATAGCAATAAGACACTTAATTGGCTATTCAGTAATACTGTTTTAACCATTGCTAGCATTAATCAAATGAATATCTGTTTGATGAAATGATGACAGGATCAGTAGTCTAGATTGTTGTTCCCTTATTTTGATCTTTAAGGGGAATTAGATGTGGGTAGTTTTGTTCTACAAGTCTTAGGTGATAACACCATTATTGTAGTTTTGCAAGAGCATTGCTTGTTTTTTTATTAGCTAGTCTGTGTAAATAGACTGACAGTTCTTATTAGAACTGATGTTGCATAGTTTGGATCATGAAAAGTAGAACGCAGGGAAGATGCCCATGTGATCCTTAGCAAAAAATGTTTTTAAGAAAATGTTGTTTTATAGATAAGAGCCCCTGTGAAATGTTTTAGATTTTACTGCTGCTCCTATAACATGAGAGCATGGTCCTAAGCGTACAATCTAGGTGCTTTTTATTAAGAAGAATCATTTTAGAAGTGTCTGCAGTCCTATACAAGTAGTTTAAAATCTATGAGCAAAAGTGTAGAACATTTCCTTTTCTTTGAGGGTTTTCAGATTAGCACACAAGAATACACCAATGTAAGGATTTAGAGTATGTCTGTGTTGTTTTTCTCTTTTCCTCTGAGTTTAGTAAATTAATACACGCTTCCTTGACTGCTTGGGATTGGGTAATGTATTACTCTTGTTCACCAAAGAGTTCCTTTTATACTTGCCAATAGGTCCAGGCTTTGTTTTTTTGTACACTCTCTCATAGATAGGTGAAAGTGGTTCTTGGGTGCCTTGCTAATATATGGGGCGTCCCAAGACTAGGAATTATTCTGACACTATCCTCTCTGTTGATAGACTGTTTCTGTGCTCTGTCTAAAGACCTTTTGTTCTGTCCACCAATAGATATTTGCTGCCTTACAACCATTGCCAGAGGGGCCCGGACATCAGATTCAGCCTGGGGAGTCAGCGTCAGCACCAGTCCAGCTTGAAGCCAAAGTGAAGGTAACCAGCACAGGTATTGCTGGCAACTAGGACCTCAGTGAAGGAGGAAGCCCTGTGATCAAATGTGTACCCCTACCACTGTCTTGGGCAAAAGACGGGGTCACAAATCAGAAAGGAGAAATTGTGGATCATGCCCAACTGAGAGTCACAGACCGACCAGAATGGCGAGGAGGGTTTATTCGCGGTGACCCATTTTGAAACAAGGGTTGATTCAGAGATCCTAGCATCAGGCCTCTGAATCCTGGTGCTAAAGTGAATACAAGTTTGCTCCTTTGTTGGTTAAGAGGTGCCTGAGCACACTGGATGCAATGTTTTGCCCCAACTAATGAGCAGTGCACCAGCAGAGCAATACAGGAGTTAGGGAAGGACTTGAGATTAGGGTACAGGTGCTGTGTCTTTGGTGCCTGTTAGATTGAAGTGAAGAAAACTGGTGCCCTGCCTAAGACACTGGACACAGCATTTGCCTGTTGGGTGACTGCCCTGTCCTGAAAGAAGAGACTTTTTCCTTGAAACTGGGCTGTGTTTCTTGAGTTGCGAGTTGTGCAGCTCCATCGTGGAAACAACAAGAGCCTGCCTGTGAGGCTCAAATGGACACAGGGAGAAGACTCCCCTCTGGTTGGTTGTACAGCGGCTTCAATTTCCCTAATGACTTCTTCTTTTTGTCAATAATGTATCCCTTTAGTCGTCCCATTTTTAAGGAGGAGCAGCTCTTTGCTCTAATTCCTATGGCCCTGTGTGGTCCTCCTGGTCCCTTGGAGCCAGGATTGTTTTTGCAATATTCTGTTTAGTAGCTTTAATATTTGCATTAGTTATATTTATTATGGACGAAAAACATGTTTCTGAGCAATTGAAAAATGTGACTTTGACCTTTCCTTGAATGTATTAAATTGATGTTCAATTGTACAAATGTAACAGTCAATTGGAATTTTTTTTTATTAGAGATGTCCTGTTAGCTATTTTAAAATGGATAGTCACTGAAATGCATAGGAGCCCTGAAAATGTTTACTTGATGATTTTAGGATTTGCTTTTGCTTAGGACTAGAAAGATGATAATTCTGTTTGTAATAGTGGTCATTACTCTCTCCTGCAATCTGTATGTTAATTATGACCCAATGCTCCGTTTCCTTTGTATTCCTGCTTATGCTTATATATACCCGCTTAATGAAATGTTTAGAATGGAAAATGCCCACCTAGCAATGAATTAGGAAATTGATAAAATTATGAAAATTAATGTGCAAATATTTTCTATATTCCTACTGGATCATAGAAATGTCTTCAGCTAATGCTAAAACGGTCGTCTGTTGTAAATTGACAGCAATGGGTTAGCATTAACAGAAGCCATCCTTATTTAGAAGTTATCTTATCCGTTTTGTGAAAGCCATTTTGTATTTCTGGCAGCCATTTTAGTTTGCCATGTGCTGCCACGTGCTCACCATGTGCTCTGTCCTCCCTCAGTGTTGACTGCTCTTGTAATCTGCCTAGAAACAAACTATATTTAGCATCTTCCACCTTCGCACATGCCGAGAAGGGCCTAGCTAGTAGAATGCACCTGCTTCTCTAGTATAACTGTCAGGCTATATTTGCTGCTGTATGGAGAAGCAACTCTCCTCCCACTTTGTTGAGCAAGCAGATCTTGTATGCCCATCCTAGTCATTTTTGCATGCTTACATGACCCAGGACTGCCCCTTGGTCCTATGATGACTATGTAGGCTGATTTGCATATGGCCATGTCTGAACTGGGGTGGTGTGGAGTGCAAAAAAACGATGGATTTAGGCCCAGATCTCTGTACTGGGGTGAATGTATGACATTGTTCTGCATTCTGTCCATCAACTGTGGTGTTTGCATTTGTCACTCCGAGTGGGTTGGGTATGCTCAGACGTGAGTCCCATGCTCTCCACACCACTGGAGTCAAGTTATCCTGGCTGAAGACGGCTGATAGCCAGAAACCAGTCCTAGGATGCTTGATTCCGGTCCAGGAAAGACATGGCTTGGCAGTTCGGGCTGGACTGTTCCCATAAGGCACAGGGTCAAGGCTGATTTGCATATGGCCATGTCTAAACTGGGGTGGTGTGGAGTGCAAAAAAACGATGGATTTAGGCCCAGATCTCTGTACTGGGGTGAATGTATGACATTGTTCTGCATTCTGTCCATCATCTGTGGTTTTTGCATTTGTCACCCCGAGTGGGATGGTATACTCAGACGTGAGGCCCATGCTCTCCACACCACTGGAATCAAACTATCCTGGCTGAAGACGGCTGATAGCCAGAAACCGGTCCTAGGATGCTTGATTCCGGTCCAGGAAAGACATGGCTTGGCAGTTCGGGCTGGACTGTTCCCATAAGGCACAGGGTCAAGGCTGATTTGCATATGGCCATGTCTAAACTGGGATGGTGGGGAGTGCAAAAAAACGATGGATTTAGGCCCAGATCTCTGTACTGGGGTGAATGTATGACATTGTTCTGCATTCTGTCCATCAACTGTGGTTTTTGCATTTATCACCCCAAGTGGGATGGGTATGCTCAGACGTAAGTCCCATGCTCTCCACACCACTGGAGTCAAGCTATCCTGGCTGAAGAAGGCTGATAGCCAGAACCCGATCCTAGGATGCTTGATTCCGGTCCGGGAAAGACATGGCTTGGCAGTTCGGGCTGGACTGTTCCCATGAGCCACAGGGTAAAGGCTGATTTGCATATGGCCATGTCTGAACTGGGGTGGTGTGGAGTGCAAAAAAACGATGGATTCAGGCCCAGATCTCTGTACTGGGGTGAATGTATGACATTGTTCTGCATTCTGCCCATCAACTGTGGTTTTTGCATTTGTCACCCCGAGTGGGATGGGTATGCTCAGAAGTGAGTCCCATGCTCTCCACACCACTGGAGTCAAGCTATCCTGGCTGAAGACGGCTGATAACCAGAAACCGGTCCTAGGATGCTTGATTCTGTTCCAGGAGGACATGGCTTAGCAGTTCGGGCTGGACTGTTCCCATGAGGCACAGGGTCAAGGCTGATTTGCATATGGCCATGTCTGAACTGCAGTGGTGTGGAGTGCAAAAAAACGATGGATTCAGGCCCAGATCTCTGTACTGGGGTGAATGTATGACATTGTTCTGCATTCTGTCCATCAACTGTGGTTTTTGCATTTGTCACCCCGAGTGGGATGGGTATGCTCAGAAGTGAGTCCCATGCTCTCCACACCACTGGAGTCAAGCTATCCTGGCTGAAGACGGCTGATGTTTATGTTTTGGCAATTTGTATAGCGCGCAGTTACCCTGGGGTGTCTCGGCGCTTAGTGATTCTGAGGATAGACAAGTGGAATGCAGTTAATGTGTAAACAGCCAGGTTTTTAGTTGCTTCCTGAAGCTAATTAGGGTGGGACTGGTTTTGATTATGAGGAGGAGGGAATTCCACAGTTTGGCTGTGGAAATGACAAAACACCTGTCGCCCCAATTAGCTTTTTTTGTTCGTTGGACGTTGAGAAGGTGAGCCGATGCTGAACGGAGTGTCCTGGATGATACAAGTGGGCGGAAGGCATGTTTGAGGAAGTGCGGGCCAGAGTTGTTAATGGCCTTGTAGGCGATACACAGTGCCTTGAACTTAGTCCGGCTCTTGACAGGAAGCCAATGGAGCTGGCGGATAAAAGGAGAAATGGAACTGGATTTGGGGATACCTAGGAGAACTCTCGCTGCGGCGTTCTGTACCAGTTGGAGCTTGTTTAGGACCTTTTCCTGTGCGTTGAGGAGGAGGGCATTACAATAGTCGGTTCTGGAAAAGATTAGGGTAGTGATCAGAGTTTTTGCCACCGAGTTTGGGAGGTAAGGGATGAGTTTCTTAATTTTTCTTATGTGAAAAAGGAGGTGGATACCACCGCATTAACGTGGTGAATAAAAAGCAGTCTGTTGTCAAACACGACCCCGAGGTTTCTAACTTTAGTTACGGGTTGGGTGGAGGGCCCATCTCGCTAGGCCACCAATGAGGGGACCAGCTAGGCGCGAGCTTCCCAAAGGTCATAACTGTAGGAAGGTGGATATCTGACTATGGTTGCCCCCAACTTTTTGCCTGGTGTTACGCTGGTTTTCCGACTTAGTTGACCTGGGGCCCTGCTATTCAGGACCCCAGGCCCACTGCTCTCTCTGTAAAATGGATTCCATGTACCTTAGGTACATATCTAATTGGATACTGAGTCACCTTATCAGTCCCTGTACAGCATACCTTAGGTATCCAGGGCATAGGTGTACCCAGGGCCTACCAGGGGCTGCAGCATGTATTATGCCACCCCTGGCTGGCCATCCAAATCTGACACAACTGGCTGCACGACAGCTGGGGCAAGGTGGTGTAATCACCCTTTGCTTTAGATATAGTATTCCTATATCTAACCCTAAAATGGACACATGTATTCCTATCAGTCACTCCTATGGCAGGCCTTATCAATCCTGAAGGCAGAGTGCTTGGAATTATGTGAGATGGTGCTCTGGCATGAGCTGAGCCCGTTTGCAGCTTGCGGAACCAAGTCCTAATAGCTGTTCCTTGATAACGCGTACCATATACTCTTAAGTGCCTTATAATCCTCGCGGTTATTTGCCAACTTTGGTATCGCTTTATCAAAACATGTCGAGTAAGGTGTCATACGAATTGGAATACTAACCCCTCGCCAATTCTGGCGACGGGGTTAGCATTCCACCCTTCTAGAGGGACACGACATGTATGCAACTGTGAACCCCGGTTAAAGCTTAACACAGCCTCAGCTCCACAAAATGGATGCTGCCACCACAGACACAAGTCTGACCTCCTGCTGCTGGGAGTCCCTCCAGCGAGGAGAGCTTGGACAAAGGGTTTCCTGTCAGGGGCGGTGCTAGCACCATCCCAGACAGGGTTTTGTGTATCCCAGGGAGGCAGGGCTGAGAGGAAGGTGACTGCAAGTGGCACCCCGGTGCTCACTGTGCATATGCCGGCTCAAACCAGTTCCAGGGGCACACCAGCCCCTGAGCTGGGGAGAGACTGGACAAAGGAGAGGGGTGTAACCACCCCCCTCCTGGTCCCACCCATGGGCAGGACCTAGTCGCGTGCCAGCCCCTTTTCTTAGAATAAAGGTAGGAGCAGGCCCCCTTCCCAAATTAGATAATTCTGAATCTTGACTACTTTCCACGAAAGAACTCTTGAACATTTCTGAAGACTCTCCCTTGTGGCTAAGGAGTAGCCACCCTGCACCAGCGGGCACCATCTAAGCGCATGCAGTTTGCAGTAAGTCCATCCTCCGGATCAAGACTGCCCAGCTCGACGAGACCCGGATTCCCTGCCATCTCTGACCTCTACCTGCATCATCAGCCCAGCTGAGATTCGTGGGTGTGACGAGACCCGAGGGACCGGCTATCTTCAGAACCAGCACGACGCTTATCCAGCACGACCGCCGAGGGATCCTCGAGTGAGTGCTTTGGGGTTTGAGAATCCCTAACCCTGAGCAGTTCCAGCACCGAAGTCCAGCCCCCCAGCATCCACGAGATCTGCGTGGGGCCCTTCTGCTCTTTGCTGCTCACCGCGTTGTCCGGTCACTTGTCCGATGGCTAGTGGCCCTCCTGACGATGAACCACAACGACAACTTCGCTAGTCTGGTTGCTCCAGACTGGCCCTTGCTCCCTACCAAGAGAGGAGCCCCCCGGACCCTCCTGGTCCACTTCAGACGCCATCTTGAGTCCACCGCGTGGGCTTGCCTTTTCCAAGGTTTGTTGCCCCAATCCTGGGTCCAGCATCGCCGACAGCAGACACCTTCGTGGGACAGCTCGCACCTCCATCCTGGTCGCCGACAACTCCTCCTGGTCCGAGAGACTGCAGAGCCCAGCGTCGCCCACTCACCTGGTCGAGGTGACTTCCTCCGGTGCCATCCTGGTGCCCACCTAATCACTGGCTAGTGATTAAGAACTGAGTCCCCTCTGCTTTCAGGTCTTCACCATCATCGATCCAGGCTTGGATCCCTCCGAATCTCTTCACTGGTCGCCTGCCAGCAACTTCTTCTTTCAGGCTCCATAGACTGTAACGAGGATTCCCGACATCTTTTGAACCCTATGCAGCCCCAGCCCCTGGGCTAGGTAACCTGAGCATTTCGGTGCTCCAACGTAGGTTCACTATCTAAGTGTCCAGCTCCTTTTTCGTTTCCAGCCTATCTAGTCGGATTCGTCCGATAACTGTAACTTGACTAGATACTAGTATCCATAGACTTTGTCCCGCATCCCGCTTGAGAGTGCACACTCTGCACCCGATCTCCCTAGGCCTCCTGCTCCTAACCTGAAGGTTCAGTAGTGTAGTCCTAGCGATCCTAAAGCCTCTGGATCTTGTTACTTACCTGCTAGTATTTCGCATTCCACTTTTGTAGTATATGGTTTTTCGTGCCCCTCGGGCATTTGTGTAAAATGTGCAACTTAAAGTATTTTCTTCAGAGATTTGTTGTGTGCTTAGCTCCCTGACTCATAAAGAGTTCAGGGTAGACTTGTTATAAATAAATATCCTTTTATTTTTAGAACAACTTGTGTGGTGTCCTTTCACTTGGTGTTCAAGGGGTATATGTGATGGTATAACAGCTGGCTTAACACGCCCTCTAGAGTTTAGCCTAAAGACTGCTCTTGTCCATGCTACTAGGATAGCTGGTCTATAAGGTTGACTTACAACCAATCATCAATAAGGGTCGTTTGGAATGATACAAAGTGATCACTAGAATAGTGAGCACTATATATCAGGCCAACTTCTCACATTGGTGAGCAGCGGTTGGGATTTGAGCTTGCTGTTGTTTTACCACACGTATCCTAAGAATATCATTTGAAAGATCACATAAGTACCAAGGTACATATAACTTAGCTTAGAATACTCTGAGTTCTACTGAACCAGCTGTTGTAGTGTAACAGGGCCTAGCACACCCTGACTACAACTCTAGCAAGGGATCAGTAGGCAAACAAATAGTGTAGGTAGGTGCATCACTTACACCACACTAGAAGCATGTCGAACCACAGAGATTCTTCAGAGTCAAGTCAAGTCAAAGAATTTATATAGCGCACTACATACCCAGAGGGTCTCAAGGCGCTTAGGGAGGGGAAGAGGATTACTTGTCAAATATCCACGTTTTAAGTTGCTTTCTGAATGCTAGGTGGTTCTGGGTAAGGCGAAGGTAAGTGGGGAGTGAGTTCCATGTTTTAGCAGCCAGGTATGAGAAGGATCTGCCTCCCATGGTTGTCTTGTTGATGCGAGGTACAGTGGCGAGGGCTTGGCTGGAAGAACGTAGTTGGCGGGAGGGGGTGTAGAAGGACAGTCGTGAGTTGAGGCATTCTGGTCCGATGTCGTAGAGTGATTTGTGTGCGTGGGTTAGCAGTCGGAAAGTGATCTTCTTATTGACGGGTAGCCAGTGGAGGTCTTTCAGGTGACCAGAGATGTGTTCGTTACGCGGGATGTCTAATATGATCCTGGCTGAGGCGTTTTGGATTCGTTGGAGTTTCTTCTGGAGTTTCGCGGTAGTACCTGCGTAGAGGGTGTTTTCGTAGTCCAGTCGGCTCGTGACCAGAGCATGGGTGACTGTTTTTCTGGTTTCGGTGGGGATCCAGCGAAATGTTTTTTTGAGCATGCGAAGAATGTTGAAGCAGGATGAGGATACGGCGCTGACTTGTCTATTCATTGAAAGTGAAGAATCCAGGATAACGCCTAGGTTCCGTGCGTGGTCTGTCGGGATGGGTGCTTTTCCAAGGGCTTCCGGCCACCAAGAGTCGTCCCATGCAGAGGGGGATGTACCTAAGATGAGGACTTCTGTTTTATCTGAGTTCAGTTTCAGACGGCTGTGTTTCATCCATTCGGCAACTTCTTTCATTCCTTCGTGTAGGTTAGTTTTGGCGGTGCTGGGGTCATTGGTGAGAGATAGGATCAGTTGAGTGTCATCCGCGTAAGAGATGATGTTGAGGTTGTGTTGGCGTGCGATGGCCGCGAGGGGGCTCATGTATACGTTGAAGAGGGTGGGACTGAGTGAGGATCCTTGTGGTACGCCACAGATGACTTCAGTGGCCTCGGACTTGAATGGTGGAAGGCGGACTCTCTGGGTTCTTCCGGTGAGGAACGAGGTGATCCATTCAAGTGCTTTTCCTTGTATTCCGATGTTTCTGAGGCGTTGTAAAAGGGTGCTGTGGCAGACTGTGTCGAAGGCTGCAGAGAGGTCGAGGAGGATGAGGGCGACTGTGTCTCCATTGTCCAGTAGTGTTCGAATGTCGTCTGTGGCTGCGATGAGGGCGGTCTCAGTGCTGTGTTTTGCTCGGAAGCCAGATTGTGAGGATTCGAGGGATTTGTTGGCTTCGAGGAAAGCGGCGAGCTGGTTGTTGACGGCTTTCTCGATGACTTTGGCCGGGAAAGGAAGGAGTGATATTGGGCGGTAATTTTTGAGTTCGGTGGGGTCCGCTGTGGGTTTTTTCAGAAGGGCGGTGAGTTCAGCGTGTTTCCAGCTTTCCGGGAAGGTGGCAGAGTTGAAGGAGCAGTTGATGACGTCTCGGAGGTGCGGTGCTATGACGGAGTCTGCTTTGTTGAAGATGTGGTGAGGACATGGGTCTGTGGGGGATCCTGAGTGGATGGAGATCATCAGGCGGATGGTGTCCTCAGTGGAGATTGGGTTCCAGTCGTTAAGGGTGTTCAAGGGGGGAGAATGTTCATCATATGGTTGGGTGGGTTGGTCTCCGGGTTGGTTGTCGAAGCTGTTGTGGATGTCTGCAATTTTGTTGTGGAAGAATGAGGCTAGGGAGTCGCAGAGGGCTTGAGAGGGGGTGATGTCGTTGGAGTTGGCCGAGGGATTGGTAAATTCCTTGACGATGTTGAAAAGTTCCTTGCTGTTGTGGGCGTTGTTGTCTAGTCGATCCTTGAATGCTGTTTTCTTGGCCTTTCGGTTTAGTTGGTGGTGTGAGCGGGTGGCGTTTTTGAAGGCGTCCTTGGTGCTAGTGGTTGGGTCTTTTTTCCAGGCCTTTTCAAGGGAGCGGCAGAGTTTCTTGGACTTCTTAAGATCATCGTTGAACCATGAGGCCTTCTTGCTGCCAGGTTTGCTTTGACGTTTTTTCAGTGGTGCTAAGGTGTCGGCGGTGTTGGATAACCATAGGGTGAAGTTGGTGGCGGCTTGGTCTGGGTTAGAAGAGTGGGCTGGGGTGTTTAGAAGGAGCGATGAGGAGATCTGGTCGATGGTGATTTTGTTCCAGTTTCTTTGCAGAGTTGGTTGGAGGTGGTTGATGGGTTTCGGTCCACAACAACAAGACCCCTCTTGTTGTTGTGGACCCTCCACAGGTCCCTTCCAGATATGCAGCTCTTAGCTTCCAGAAGATGAGACAAGTGTGTACCTCCAGGAAACTAAAACAGGGTTCTAACCCTACAATTCCCTTTCTGATAGGTCTCTTAGAGACTTATGATGCAAGGAGGGCTTCTAAGACAGGCCCTTCTAATCCAGATGGGAGCATGCCACCCTTAGAGGGAACCCTTGGGGACCCTGAACTCAACCTCATTAGAACAGAGAGTGATGAGGAGGAAGAGGAACAGGAGTTGACAGGGGATGAGGCAGACAAGGGTCAGGTAGAAGTCAGTAGACTCACCAGGACCAACTTAAGCAGGCATGAGAATGGAACTGGGGGACCCCCAGGCCCACTCTCAGGCAGGCCTAACATTGGGAGTGGACGAGTTAGGTCTCTCTCCAGAGGCTCTAACAGATCCATTCGTACCAATGGCTCTCTTCTCACAGAGGGATGACATCTCCTCAGAGAAGAGAGCATGAAGCTAAGATGAGGGAAGTCAATCTGAGGATTGAGAGGGAAGAACTTGCCCTTGCCAAAGAGAGACTTGTCTTTGCCAGAGAGCAGAAATTGAGTGGGGCAGACCCCACTGGTGGCAGCATTTTACCTAGAGAAAAGGACAGGAGTTTAGACACTAGACACCTGAGTAAGATAGTGCCCCCCTTTAAACAAGGGGATGACATCCACAAATGGATGACTGCTTTGGAGAGGGCCTGCACTGTCCAGTGCGTCCCCCCAAGTCAGTGGGCAGCTATATTGTGGCTCTCCTTTGAAGGCAAAGGTAGAGATAAGCTCCTCACTACTAGAGCTGAGGATGCTAACAATTACCAAGTCCTGAAGAATACACTGATTGATGGGTTTGGCTTAACAACTGAGCAGTACAGGTTGCTGTTCAGAGACACCCAGAAAACTCAGTCTCAGGATTGGGCTGACTTTGTTGATTGTGCCACTGAGGCTTTTGAAGGCTGGCTACTGGGAAGTAAGGTTACTGATTTCAAAGGATTGTACAATCTAATTATGAGAGAGCAAGTCTTAAATAATTGTCAGAACCAGTTATTACACCAGCACCTGGTAGACTCTGATCTGACCTCTCCACAAGAATTGGGTAAGAGGGCAGACAAATGGGTCAGAACCAGGGTTAGGCCTAAGAACCAGGTTGGTGACCAAAAGAAGGAATCAACCAAGCCTCAAGAGAAGGGTGGGAATAAATCTTCTGATCAAACCCCAGGGCCCCAAAATTCCTCTGAAAAGGGTGGGTCCCAAAATCCTTCCAATGCCCAGAAGAAACCTTATTGTCATACCTGCAAACAGGTAGGCCATTACAAAACTGACATCAGTTGCCCAAAGGCCAACAACAATAAGGAGAACATACCCCCAAGTAAAAATTCCCAGCCTCCTGTTACTACTCGTAGTAATCCCCCAGGTGGTGGGAGTGCCCCCAAGAATCTGGGTGCATTTACTTTGGTAGTTCCTGGGGTCTCTGGCCTAACCAGGTCCCCAAACTTAGATACTCTTGTCTGTGAGACTGGCATGGGGTTTGCCAACTTCACAACTTGTCCAAACACCTTGGGCAAGTACAGACAGGAGCCCCTCATCAATGGTTCAAAAGTTGAGGCCTACAGAGACACAGGGGCTAGCATCACCATGGTGACTGAGAGCCTAGTCCCCTCAAGGCAACTTATACCTGGAGCCACATACCAGGTAACCAACATTGATGGAGTGCAGAGAGATCATCCCATAGCAGTGGTCAATCTCAGCTGGGGAGGTGTCACTGGCCACAAGAGAGTGGCCGTGTCACCAAACTTGCCTGTAGATTGCCTACTGGGGAATGATTTAGAGATCTCAGCCTGGGCTGAGGTAGAGCAAGAAACCCATTTTAAAATGGTAAACCTCCATGGTAAGGTTAGTGGGGCAGCGATAGCCACAGCACCAGTCCAAGATGTCCTCCCTGAACAGGTCAGGAGGGCTGTGCCAGTCACAGCCCTATCTCAGAAAGATGCCTTCCCTGAACAGGTTGGCAAGGCTGTGATGGTCACAGCCCATACCCAAACTGAGTCCCTTCCTGAAAAGGTTGGTGGAGTTGTGATGGCCACAGCTCAAACTCAGACAGATAATAGTGTTGTGAAGCCTGAAACTATGGATCACTCCACTCAGACAGAGAGCATTGAGGAGGAAGAGAAATCTCCCTCCCACCAGACTTTAGGAAAGGATCAGCCTCCTCAGGGAACTGATCTGACCCCTTGTGAAGAAACTGCCCCAGAGGTAGTCAGGCCTAGTCTGACAGAACCCCTGATGTCAGTGGACCCTTCCAAGGTGGGACCCAGTCTGGAGCAGGTAACCTGCCCCTCTGTACCCTGCCTAAGTCAGCCCAGGGCTGTAGAGGTCAGGGAGGGCAGTGGTGGACCCCAAAGGGCCCCCTGTCCAAAAGAACTCCCCAATCAGCAGGTTAAGGGCACTGAAGCTAGTAGTCCTAGCCAAGTGAAAATAAAACCAACTCCTCAGGGATCCCCCTTAAACTTAGTTAGGGAACTCCCACAGATGGACACTGGTGGGCACAGCCAAACCTGGGGCCTAAAAACCCCAAACCTAACCTGTCCCTCCAGTAAGCCAAACAGAGGGACTCAGCCTCCAGCTTTAGGTAGCCAGAGGTTGACCCTGAGAGCTCACAACAACTCAGTCCTTGAAAGAAAGGCATATATGGTGGATAGTGATTGGAGGAAGTTGAGCCCAACATTAGTGGAGTCTCACTTCAGTACTCCATTTCAGCACCAGCCTTTTACTTTGCCAAAACACACCACAGGTAGAGATTCCCTATGGTGGAGACCCTCAGATACCCTTAGGGTGAGGGATTGCTTAGTGGACCATGATATAGGGGGTAACCATGCCAGTGCATATACCACCTCATATGGCCACTCAGGCAATATAGGCTTACCTGGTCAAGGATAGCCTTATCTCCTTCCGTTTGGGGGGGGGGGGGGTTATGTAGGAAGGTGGATATCTGACTATGGTTGCCCCCAACTTTTTGCCTGGTGTTTCGCTGGTTTTCCGACTTAGTTGACCTGGGGCCCTGCTATTCAGGACCCCAGGCCCACTGCTCTCTCTGTAAAATGGATTCCATGTACCTTAGGTACATATCTAATTGGATACTGAGTCACCTTATCAGTCCCTGCACAGTATACCTTAGGTATCCAGGGCATAGGTGTACCCAGGGCCTACCAGGGGCTGCAGCATGTATTATGCCACCCCTGGCTGGCCATCCAAATCTGACACAACTGGCTGCACGACAGCTGGGGCAAGGTGGTGTAATCACCCTTTGCTTTAGATATAGTATTCCTATATCTAACCCTAAAATGGACACATGTATTCCTATCAGTCACTCCTATGGCAGGCCTTATCAATCCTGAAGGCAGAGTGCTTGGAATTATGTGAGATGGTGCTCTGGCATGAGCTGAGCCCGTTTGCAGCTTGCGGAACCAAGTCCTAATAGCTGTTCCTTGATAACGCGTACCATATACTCTTAAGTGCCTTATAATCCTCGCGGTTATTTGCCAACTTTGGTATCGCTTTATCAAAACATGTCGAGTAAGGTGTCATACGAATTGGAATACTAACCCCTCGCCAATTCTGGCGACGGGGTTAGCATTCCACCCTTCTAGAGGGACACGACATGTATGTAACTGTGAACCCCGGTTAAAGCTTAACACAGCCTCAGCTCCACAAAATGGATGCTGCCACCACAGACACAAGTCTGACCTCCTGCTGCTGGGAGTCCCTCCAGCGAGGAGAGCTTGGACAAAGGGTTTCCTGTCAGGGGCGGTGCCCAGCACCATCCCAGACAGGGTTTTGTGTATCCCAGGTAGACAGGGCTGAGAGGAAGGTGACTGCAAGTGGCACCCCTGTGCTCACTGTGCATATGCCGGCTCAAACCAGTTCCAGGGGCACACCAGCCCCTGAGCTGGGGAGAGACTGGACAAAGGAGAGGGGTGTAACCACCCCCCTCCTGGTCCCACCCATGGGCAGGACCTAGTCGCGTGCCAGCCCCTTTTCTTAGAATAAAGGTAGGAGCAGGCCCCCTTCCCAAATTAGATAATTCTGAATCTTGACTACTTTCCACGAAAGAACTCTTGAACATTTCTGAAGACTCTCCCTTGTGGCTAAGGAGTAGCCACCCTGCACCAGCGGGCACCATCTAAGCGCATGCGGTTTGCTGTAAGTCCATCCTCCGGATCAAGACTGCCCAGCTCGACGAGACCCGGATTCCCTGCCATCTCTGATCTCTACCTGCATCATCAGCCCAGCTGAGATTCGTGGGTGTGACGAGACCCGAGGGACCGGCTATCTTCAGAACCAGCACAACGCTTATCCAGCACGACCGCCGAGGGATCCTCGAGTGAGTGCTTTGGGGTTTGAGAAGAACTAACCCTGAGCAGCTCCAGCACCGAAGTCCAGCCCCCCAGCATCCACGAGATCTGCGTGGGGCCCTTCTGCTCTTTGCTGTTCACCGCGTTGTCCGGTCACTTGCCCGTTGCCTAGTGGCCCTCCTGACGACGAACCACTACGACAACTTCGCTAGTCTGGTTGCTCCAGACTGGCCCTTGCTCCCTTCCAAGAGAGGAGCCCCCGGACCCTCCTGGTCCACTCCAGACGCCATCTTGAGTCCACCGCGTGGGCTTGCCTTTGCCAAGGTTTGTTGCCCCAATCCTGGGTCCAGCATCGCCGACAGCAGACACCTTCGTGGGACAGCTCGCACCTCCATCCTGGTCGCCGACAACGCCTCCTGGTCCGAGAGACTGCAGAGCCCAGCGTCTCCCACTCACCTGGTCGAGGTGACTTCATCCGGTGCCATCCTGGTGCCCACCTAATCACTGGCTAGTGATTAAGAACTGAGTCCCCTCTGCTTTCAGGTCTTCACCATCATCGATCCAGGCTTGGATCCCTCCGAAACTCTTCACTGGTCGCCTGCCAGCAACTTCTTCTTTCAGGCTCCATAGACTGTAACGAGGATTCCCGACGTCTTTTGAACCCTATGCAGCAGCAGCCCCTGGGCTAGGTAACCTGAGCATTTCGGTGCTCCAACGTAGGTTCACTATCTAAGTGTCCAGATCCTTTTTCGTTTTCAGCCTATCTAGTCAGATTCGTCCGATAACTGTAACTTTACGAGATACTAGTATCCATAGACTTTGTCCAGCATCCCGCGTGAGAGTGCACACTCTACACCCGATCTCCCTAGGCCTCCTGCTCCTAACCTGAAGGTTCAGTAGTGTAGTCCTAGCGATCCTAAAGCCTCTGGATCTTGTTACTTACCTGCTAGTATTTCGCATTCCACTTTTGTAGTATATGGTTTTTCGTGCCCCTCGGGCATTTGTGTAAATTGTGCAACTTAAAGTATTTTCTTAAGAGTTTTGTTGTGTGCTTAGCTCCCTGACTCATAAAGAGTTCAGGGTAGACTTGTTATAAATAAATATCCTTTTATTTTCATAACAACTTGTGTGGTGTCCTTTCACTTGGTGTTCAAGGGGTATATGTGATGGTATAACAGCTGCCTTAACACGCCCTCTAGAGTTTAGCCTAAAGACTGCTCTTGTCCATGCTACTAGGATAGCTGGTCTATAAGGTTGACTTACAACCAATCATCAATAAGGGTCGTTTGGAATGATACAAAGTGATCACTAGAATAGTGAGCACTATATATCAGGCCAACTTCTCACAATAACCTCTGTTTTTCCAGAGTTCAACTTTAGACAGTTAGATGTCATCCAGGCGCTAATGGCTAGCATTCCCTCTCGGAAACTGGCCGCCACTGTATCTCCGTCATGATGAACTGACAGGACTAGCTGGGTGTCATCAGCGTAGGTTGTTAAACTGATGCCGTGTGATTTGATCACCCTCGCGAAGTCCGAAACATAGATATTAAACAAGGTCGGACTTAGCGAGGAGCCCTGTGGCACTCCGTAACGGAGGGAGACAGTGGGAGAGAAAAAAAGGACTAATTTTACAGATTGGGTACGATTGGTTAGGAAGGATGCGATGAGATCTTTGGCCTTGTGTATGATACCCATAGCTGAGACACGGTCGATTAAGGTGGCATGATCGACCGTGTCGAAGGCCGCGGACAGATAGAGCAGTATCAGGACTGCCGCTCC